>NC_040892.2:10842112-11442112 GCF_900634795.4 Betta splendens | reverse complement strand
TCTTTTCCTCATTTAATGAAACATGCACCTTTTCTGTGTCCTCAGCTTTTGAAATGATGAATTCCAGCCATTACGCAACTTTTTTCTCTAAAAGTAGTATTGTGGTCATTGACTGGAGGAAGGCAGCACTGTCTGTGCCTGAGCAGTCGGGGACGGTGAGTCTTAGAAAAGCCAATTTCACTGTAATGATGCCCAATTACAGGAGACAGCTCCCGTGAGGCTGCTTAGTGGTGTTTCCCATTAAACTATTTTGGCTGCTTGCTTTCTGCTCACTACCGAGTATCCAGAACCACTGGCGGAAGGACACTGAGCTGACGATTTGAAGTGTTCATTTAAAAAAGTGGATCTGGGACTAATGAAAACTATACAAACATCAGGAATTTCTGTTGCACAGAAATAGGATTAAATCAAATATGGTAAAATAAAATCAGAATATTAAAATAAAATCTAAAACAGCTTCTACAAAAATCTACATGATCAAGTTGCTAAAAATTAACCTGAAAGTGAATTATAAAAGCAATTATCGATGAGTCCTTATTCGTGTTGGAGATGATATTAGATTCTATGTATAATAAGAGTCCTGAGAACAGAGCCTTGGGGAACTCCAGCCAGCAAAAATGGAAAGTTTTTTCTCCAGCAGTGCCAGGCACTGAATATGAGAGTAATAAGAATCAAATCAACGTTTTGATTATTGCATAACCAGCATCTTTTGCAGTCAAGTGCAGACCTCACATTCAGCTCTTAGCTTTTAAATGCATGACCTTTAATCTGTTTCACAGTTATTAATCAAATTTGAAACAGTATTTTTTTGAAGCGTTTGTAGATTAACTTTGTAAATAATAAATTCCTCCCTGGACTAGATGAAATAACAACACAGGCCTTTATTCTCAGAACATTAGCTTTAAAAGGTTTCGAAACTAAGGTTTTGTGTTCTTTACTCACATCTAATGCATCGCTTACAGCAGCTCTTGGTCCAGATCCACCATCAGCCAAACAAATGAGCCTGTTTTTCACGGCACTGTAGCTGAGTCTTTGCATGAGACGTCAGAAAGACGAGCAGAAAAGAGTGGAAAGAACCAAAGAGGCAGAGCGAGTTGTTACCTTTCAGCAAACCCCACTTTTCCTGCTGCATCTCACCTTCAACCTCCTGTGGCGCAGCACAAACCTCAGCCGCAGCCTTTCTACAGTGTCCTGATCACTGGATCAAAGTTGTGGCCTGTTGTTGCCATGGAAACGCATCGCATTTGCACTAATTGCAGGCTGACCTGCCCGTCGGCGCCGTCTCGCTTTGGGCTCTGGCACCAACAACTGTGTGAACATCTTTTTCATGGACGCGCATTAAAGATGTTCGCAAGTTGCGCTTTTTAGCTGCAGCTGTTCTGCAACAAACTTCTTATTACTGTATCGTTAACTGCTAACAGGCAGACGGCTGCAGAGGAAATCAGAGGAAGCAGGGAGAGTCTGTGAGGAGCAGGCCAGAGCTGAGAAAGCGTCTAAATGAGCTCAACAGATGGACGACTGTCAGTCCAGGCGGACCGGGCGCGTCACGCAAAAGCTGGCACTTGCTATTCGCCAGACAGCGGCCATTTTTAGTGGAAACCACACAGTGTGATGATTATTACAGCTCTGTATCATGTCACCGCGGAAAGTAAGAGGTCGTTTGCCGGCCGCGGCGAGAAGCAGAGCGACTACAAGCGTGTCTTGGTAATGTGGACGCCGTCTGTGGCCAAGGGACCGTCCATCTGCTCAGCAGAACCAGCACCGAGGAGGAATTCACATGCTTTGGGTCGACTTGCTGAGCTGTTGTTTTCTTTATCACTTCAAATTATCATTCCACGACTGAGAGTCCAGCCGACGGCTTCAACACTCAAACAGTCATGAGCTCGAGAATGAAGCCAAACTGTGAAACCACCCGAACTCGAATGATAGGAAACTAAAATAGCTTATTATGGACGGATATGGATGATTACACACAACAATTATGACACACGTCCAGTAAATAACAGCATACTTCAGTGTAGATGTTCTCCAGATGTTATTTATGTTATTTATGTTTATCTTCAAAATGAACATCTCGGTTTTAAGGAGGTTTTATCTTCACAGATCCTGAACAATACGAGGTCTGCTTCTTCACAGCCGCTTGTTCACTGATCTGACTTGTTACAACCAAACTCACCTGTTTCAGTTGGCATTGATTCATAACCTGAACTCAGTGCAGCGTCTGCCTGGAATAAGGTGCATTCATGTCATGTGTTTAAAAGGTTAGAGCTTTGGAGGATTTCTGCATTGTGGTGTTGTTGTTGTCAGGATAAGACGCTTAAATGTCACTTCTGTCTTGTTCTGTGCTTGCAGGGAGCTGCCACATGTAGAGAACCCGCCTTTGTGCTGATGTGTCTTTAATCCCTGCTGAGGTTTGGAAGGAAGGAAGTCTATGAATGGCACTGAGGCTCGATCAGGTTCCCCTCCCTCCTGACGGACTCGGGTCAGACAGGTGGAGGAGGGCGACAAGCACGTCCTCTCAGCCTTTAAATGTCCACACGGAGATTCACGTCAATGCTGAAAACCAGTAGCAGAACGTCAGGCTGAAACGTCAGTGCTGTGTTACACCAGACCTCAATTCTCAGCCTCAGCCAAGTTTGTGCAGTACATCAGTCTTCTCCCTCCTGTCTCATCACAAAGTGCGATGTCACCCACCGCTGCACCGCTGGCATGTCAAAAGGAAGCTAGACTTCCATCTTCTCTGCTTTGAAATGTCCTCATCGCGCCAAAACTGTCCGTGAGCAGGAGCGGAACCCGAGAAGCACAATCAAGGCTCTGGAGTCTGTTCGGTGCTGATGAGGCCTGCAGCTTTAATGTGCGCGCCGAATGACTGATGACAGTGGGCTCTGCAGCATCCAGCACCTGTAGACTGCAAGCAAACTATCTGTTATTACTGCTACGCGTCTTTGATGACTCACTAAGTTTATTTTCATCACATCGGGTCCCGGTCGACCTCTAAAAACGACGGGCTCCCGTTTTTTAAAACACAAACCAGCAAAAAGCCGACTTATCTTCCAGCAGAGCGACGCCTTAAAGGGATTACAGCGAATAATGCTGCTGATCCAGTGACACACACACGAGCTGCCGGTGGTTTCACGCACGTCATTCACACACGTTCCAGTTCTCCCCCGGCCAGTTGGTGGCGCTGTGGGTTTACTGTCTTTTCTGTTCAGGTGTGTTTCTTTTCTGACCTTGGTCTCCACCTGCCACTGTGTAACTGTGTAACAAACTAGTCATTAAATACTTACAGTAACAAGCTTTGCTGTCATTTTAAAGCAATCGTTTACGTGGCAGGATCATAAAGGCAGCGCCTACAAACGTGTGTTCAGCGCGGGTTTGAACTCGACGGCGTGCTGGTCCTAAACCCGATGTGACTGCACACGCAGACATGGGGGGAGTTGGTGAGAGCATTTACCGCCTGAAGATTGGCCCGTCTCTCAGACTCACCTCCAACGTGTCTGGCACTGATGCTGCGCCACTGAACATTCCCAAGGTCGCATCCCAAATAACAGCCATTACTGTAGAGCAGCCTGAAGCAAACACCACGTGCAATTGTTCTCGCCTCCACCGTCAGTGGCTTTTTTTTTACCCAGATTCATTTTTCTTTTAGTCTCTTTCAGTCCATCTCGGAGACTTTGGAAATCTAGAGTAATCCTCACAGCGAATTGTTCGGACTCAGTCCAAAGTTCCTCATTTATTTTCTTCTTTGCTGATTCTTTATGTTACAGCAACATTTTAGGAGTCATTTCCCGTAAAGTCGAGCAGCCTGAGTCAGCTGGATGTTTCATAATCCTACACTCAAGCTCCTTCTCACCCCACAGATTTGTTATTATCATGTCTTTGGTATTTATTTACATTTTCCCTGCGATGCTTCCTTGCAGTGTAATTCTGGGCGTCATTGCTCTGTTAGAAGAGCCTGCAGAAGCTTTGATGTCTGTCATGTGGGCGTTGATTGACAGGTGTGACAGACAGTCGGTCGCCCGCTGCTCTCTCTCTGGAACCTGTGTTGGTTCCATAATCATAACAGGGTTTTAATGCTTATTTCCCTGATGAGGAATGTCTGGAACAACAGCTGCCACAGAGGCTGTTCCAGGAGACGCTCCTGTGGTTAATACCAGAAGATGACGTGAGCCTTTGTCTTGATGCTAATTGTGTATTAATATATTTCATTTTCACCCAATCAAAGTCAGGCTACTGTAGGTTTGGTTTTAAGCAAATGGCAAGCAGCTCACCTGGTCCAGGATTGGTTTCTCATTGCTCACATCGCTCGCATCACATCCAGCCTACGTTTGTTTCATCTCACTGAGGATCACTTAATGCAAACGTTTTTTTAGAATGTTTTAAGTACAGTAGCCCAAGTTGATACAAGGACAAAGCTGCAGGAGTAAAAGGTATTCTTTCTGCATCGATGTGGTAATTCTGGTCATCAATCACAGATCTGAGAGGCCTCATCAGGATTAAAGCTCTAAAGTGACTGGTTGTTCCTGAACCGCTGCCATCATCAGACTAAACAAGTAAATGTCCTCTAATTAATTTTAAAGTCTTGAACTATATAACATTGGATACTTTGATAAAATCCACTAAGTTTTGATGTGTCCTTCTTTGTTTCACGCCAGACACTGACTTTAATAATAACACAGTATAATCCACAGCCCCGCAATCCATTATGTTCTGTTAATGAGTGTGGCTGAGTCTTATTGTGAAAGCATCCCTTCATTTGGTGCAGTTTCTTCTTCTGCTGTGCCTCTCGGCTCCCACAGGAGCTCGGAGTTTTGAATAATGAAGCTTTGACATCAAATCTTCTCTGCGCAGCTTCTCCCCTCCCGACAACAAACTGCGCAGACCTGCACGGCGCGGCACGCGGCACGCGGCGCGCGCGCACGCACGCACACAGACTCTCATATATGCATATGCGCGTCCTCGCCGCGCAGAGCTGTGCCACCGTCTGTGGACGCGGACGCGACGCGGGCATCGCGGACAGGTGAGTGCTGCGCTCTGCCTTCTCTCGCTCACACAGTCCGGTCCTTTGTCCTCAAAGCGGGTCGCACGCAGCTGGATTCCACAGCTGGATCGTGGCAGGCGACGGGCACAGATGTTTCTGTAACTTACTGAGGCAGAACCGCGGTGGTTCTGACGAGCCAGCGCGCGTTTGGATCGCAGCGGGTTTGTACCAGGAACTCCAGCCGTGTGGAGATCCACCGACGGAACATCACGCACACATCAGCACTTCCCACAACTTCAGTTTCGGGAGCATTTGATGTAGTGAATGCAAATGGGCGTAAAGTCTTTAACTGAGCCTCTAATTAGTGGATGGTGCGCAAAATAACTTTAATGTAGTAGAATATAACAACATTGACATGTTAGTGATTCTAAAGGTCGAGAACTGGATCCTTCGAAACTATTTACGCACGGAAAAGTGAAAGCATGATTCTTAATGATTAGACAGACGGCATTATTATTATTATTATTATTATTATTATTATTATTATTATTATTATTATTATTATTATTATTATTACTATTATTACATGTAAAATCATGCATGCTCACGGACGTACAAGCCTGTGTGTTGACGTGAGGTTGCTGCAGGGATGATGCATATTAATGTGGACGATCTTAATGAACATGTCTGAGACTGTTTTTATGTCATCACACCCACAGACTCCTGTTGTGTTTAGACGTAGGTTGAAAAGCTCCGTTTGTTTAAAATGAGTAAATTAGTTGGCAACCGAAGAGAGTTTTTCTTCTTTGTGTCCTTAAAATAGACTAAAGGAAAAATTACTGTGTAGCTGAAACGCTCATCATCCGCACTTGTAATAGCTGTTCCTGTTAGTTCTGTGTCAGTATCTCTGACAGCAGAACCTTCTGCTGGTCAAATGCCCAAAGTACACATGGTGATGCTGAGGATTACTGTCTTTAGTTAGATTGTTGCTGGTCCCCAGAGGATCAACCCAATTGTCATGGTCAACACCTTGAACACGCCAGCCAGAAGCTTGTGCCTCTAATAACCGGTGAGAATCGCACTAAAACCCAAAGCGCAGATTTGGGTGATGGTCTGGGTGGAAGGTGTGAGGGTCGCTTTCTGAGGTCGAGCGGACGGAGAAGAGTTAACTGGGATGTTGACACACTCATCTGAGGTGAAAGATGAGAGCGGATGTTGCTGAAGTCCTGGCAGGTCCGTCAGGTGCGGCTGGTTTCTCAGTTCACGGTTCGTTGCTCTGAACTTTGCCTGCAGTGCTGCCAGCTTGTCCTTTCCCGCGTGTGCTCCTGTCAACCGAGGGGTTCAGTGATCCCTTCAGGAAACAACGGCCGAGCCGAGTGTGAGGACACGGTGCGGAGTCACCGCTTGCAGCAGCAGAGCAGCAGAGCACAGACCCACCGTTCCTGCGTCTATGTGGAATATTCCCATGTTTTTCAGTTCTCCTGGTGCCGTTTTGGTGTCCTGCAGTTGTCCACTACCTTAAGCAGAAAGTGTGTCCACTAATATTATAATTAGAATAATATATGACATAATGTGGCTATCATTGGTTTATGTGCAGCAATTAGGGAACTTAAGAGGTAACAATTAAAACAGCTCATTTCATAATTAAATTGTTGATGCTTTAAAACAAATTCACCAATTGCCCAAATGGTCAGTTAAATAAGCTAACAACAATACAATTCTGCAGCTCAGTTATCAAAGAAAAAGTTCTCGCTTTTCAGCTTTTTGGACCTATATAGCAAAGTGTCCCATCGCCTCATCTCCTCCGTGTGTAGACGAGATCCAGGTCTGCTCAATTGGAGTCCGTGCCCTCTGCTAATGCTCATTCATCTTCATGAAGTGGATCATTGGACGTGGCTCCGCACAAAGTGGACATTTAATTACAGTTTGAGGCATCGCGTCACTGCAGTGGACGTACAGGACGTTTTAAGAGGACATATTATAATTGCATTCTTGTTGTGGGATAATAAAGGAGCTTTTGATATGGGCGAGAGAGTGAAAGGCAGAAATAAGTGTTGCCTCGGTTTAATAAAGGCTCTGAAACGTTTGGGTAGAAGCTACGGAAAGAAAGAGAAATTTGTAGGCTGCGGCTGCATTTACTGAGGATGTGAGTTTCTCCAGGTTTGACAATCTCCCTTTTTGTTATGGAAATTAGGAGGAAGCCATTAAAAAACGTGCGACTCCTATTTTTCCATTACGAATGAAAACAGCCTCTAAGTGTCAGCAGCAGACACAGAGATGCGAAGGATGGAGGTGTTGCCATTTTAATAACGTAAAGGAAGAGGAGCTGGACGCTGATGTGATTTTCTAGGCATCCAACACAAACTGTTCTCTCTGAGCAGCAAACTGACGGCATGAGTCATTCGCCTGCTGGGCCTCTCTCAGCGAAGCGCCGTCGCTTTGGAAGGACAGCGTTTCAGGGGCTCAGTCTGTTGCTTCTCTCGCTTGTTTGAAGCCAAAACGTGTGAAGGCCACGATCGGTAACTGCAGTACGATGCTATGACGCTCCTTCAGGAAGCTGCGCTTCTCCAGTTGGGACGACAACTCCTGTCTCGTTATATTGACTGGACAGTGTGGAGAGAAATGAAAGACGTAGACTTACAGTGAAACCTCACTGTTCTATTGCACAATTAAGAGCCTTTCAGCGACCAAAATAGCATCATGTTGGTGTGTGATGCGGCTGCAGCGCTTTGACGGAGCCTGACAAGTGAGAGGTTTCATATTTAATTAGACCGAAAGGGAAACGCTACAAAAACTACAAAACACTTCTTGTAGTTGTGTATCAAGACTCAATATTGTGAATCTGAGCACGAATTTATCACTTGAAATTCAATCTGCCCTAGAAATTAGAAATGACAGCAAGCAAGTGGCGAACAAGCAGCAGGTACAGGAGGTGCAGACGACTACAGCAGCCGCGGAACCAAGGAACCAGCTGTTGAAGCGATCAGTGCTGAACGTGTAATGTTGACCATGCCTTGGATGGATCTGTTCATGGTCCCCAGCTGATGAATCAGACACCTGACTGAACTATTGGAAATAACATTGGAACCTTTGGGTTGGATGTGTGGACGTAGCTCAGTGACAGTGACAGTGGAAGCTGTCAGGCTTTTTGTCCACATCGCGCCGTCGTGCATGAAATTTCCAAAAGCGCCCGGACGCACGCAGCAGATCTGATCGCTGGCACGATGGTCTGTGAGCGGCTCGTTAATAACCCACAGCGTGGGAGGCCTGTGCTCCACCAGTCACATCCAATATGTCTGCTATCAGGCGGAGGACGCACCCACTGAGTGATGGCTCAGTGGATGCTTTTCATACAGCGGAGTAAATAAGCGGGGCCTCACGTCCGTTCCCAGCTCATCGATTGGGCAGCTCATCGATAAACATGTGATATGAATATGGAATGACTTCACTTCCATCCGATCTGCCCACTCTGCGTGTTTCTGTCTTCCTCCATCTTCCCGTTCACATGGACTCAATAGACTCACAATGGCCTCTAAATTAGCTCCTGACTTGACAGCATCAAAGTCGTCACCTCTCTGGTTCCTTCATGTCACACAGTGGTGCTGAGGGCAGAGGATGCTGGGTAAAAGGCCCGTTGGGCCCTCATCATCACACTGTCTCTGCCTCTGCCCTGCTGGCATCAACACTCTCCTTGTCAGACACCACCAAACGTGTCCAACCTTTCCAAAGGCTTCGGCCTTCAGGCGTCAGGAGGGTTCTGACCCGACCCGACCCTGCACTCGATGGTTAAACGCCTGCCGTTACACGAGGGCAGACGCAAAACGGGGGCCGGCTGTGCACTTCCACATCTATTTGCATGATAATCGTGTTTGTCTCTCAGCTGCTGGCAGATCGAGGACAGATTAGCACCTTGCAGATGTCTGTAGCAAACACCCTCCGTCCTCCTTCAGCCAAAACAAAGCGACAATCACACGGCCGCGTATCAAAGCGCCGTTGTGTTGTGATTACTTTGCAGTTTTTCACTGACAGCATCAGGGCTACGGAATCTGAATTATGTCCTCACCACAGCACAAATTGGAACACAGCTGTCGGGCAGAATGTGAATTCCATCAGCGGTGAAATCGGGATCAGCTCAGTAATAAACAATTTTTGGAAAGATTAACATCCGCGAGTCGCTACGACGCCGGATCAGGCTGCCAGCGGAGCTTATTTAGATCAGGCCGCGGCTCTGGAACTTTGAAGTAGCATCAGACGAGGTGGGGATAGTAGTAACTGGAGAGGATGTTGACGAGGGTCCCGTTTGATCTGCGGCCGCGTGGCTCCTGCTCTATGGGAATGCATAAGACGAGCTTCGCTGGAGAAATTAGCCGCGGTGGCGGCTAACGCTAAGCGTCCGGTTAGCCGTCACAAAGGACGGAGCGAGGCGGCAAATCGGGGCTTTTGGGCTGAGGTTGTGCATGGTTTCGACAGAGCTTGACATCCTATGTAACAGGTTGCTCTTCAGTAACTCAGGCTAAGGTACAGATCTGCGCTTGTTTTGTGATTCAGGAACATAACAGTCTGTCCAGTGTGAAGCAAAGTGTGAAGACGCCATCTGCGCCAATGTGGGAGATTTTCTTTGTGCCACTGCGTCCTTGACTTCGTCCTCCCCTCGCTCTCTCTCTCTCTCTCTCTCTCTCTCTCTCTCTCTCTCTCTCTCTCTCTCTCTCTCTCTCTCTCTCTCTCCCTCTCTCGCCCTCCCAGCTCCACACCCATTGTGTGAACTTACTCTCCCGCCAGCTGCAAAGACACTTTGAATCCCAACAGACATCAAACCTCCAGGATCGTTTCACCCGCGCTGACGGCCCGCGTGTTTCAACAAAGACACCAAGATGTCAAAGAATAGAAGTGAGCGTGATTACCCTGAACGCCACACAATCAGTGATTATCTCCCTTCTTCCCCACAAAGTCAGTGCTATTTACTACAAACCGGATTAAGTAGCCTGAGATGCAGGCTGCCCCAGTTCCACACCACTCACTCGTGTGCAGCTGCAACACAACCATTGTCACCGTGCCTTCGCCTTCGCTTCACTGCCTGCAACGTTCAACGCCAGTTATCAAACTAAAGAAATCATCAGGAATTCAAGACTGGCAAACAAACTGGATTCTAATAAAATGCTTCATGGTCTCCAGAGGATCAATCACAGCATAAACACAATCCACTCCTACCTGAAATGGACGTGACGATGCCACTTTCCAGCGATTTGTATTATTCATGTGCTTTCACGTCGTCTCCATACGGACAGTTGTTGTGATGCATCTGTCAGCTCCACACAATTTTACAATTTAAATGAAATCAAACAGAAACAAGAGTCGTCGTGGAGCGAATAATCAAATGTGCAAGACCCACGACTCCTCGGCATGGATTCAGTCTTATATTATTCATACTGTACTTTCTGTCCTGCTGCTTTGTGTGAATGTGTTGGTTGCTGGTGTGTTTGTCTTCAGCTTCTCAGCTTAATTACCATTCTCTCATCCTGGGTTCAGCTGTCACACTTTAACATAACTGTATTCACACCAGCTCTCAGTGGGATAGAATCAGACAAGCTGAGTCATAAATATGTAAAGTCCACTTCTGTCTTTGCATGATTTTAAGATATTATTAGCATTAAGGCTGGAATCACTAGTCATCCTAAGTGTTGAATTAGCGTTAGACGGGCTGGTGAATATTCACAAATCACAGCACGTCGTACATGTAGCAGCACAAGGGGAGAAGACAACGACGAGGCAAAGCTTGTGTCAGAAACTTCCTCAACCTCAGCCCACGGCCACGGAACACGGCGTGACTAACGCGACCTGGTTTCAGGACGCTCGTATCTGATCGGCCGTATCGAAGCTGCATGAAACCCTTAAAATCACAGGAGCAGATGCTTCGGAGCGCCTGCCGACAGGCAGCCTCCTACGCTGCAGTAATGATAAGTCATGGGACGTTTATTTCACTTCCTTTGTCTGAATTATGAGATTCCTCTCCAGATTTTAGCCTTGATTTTGAGGCCCATCCCTTCGTCATGCTCATGTATCAGGTGCTGCACCTTGACGATTCCTTCCACTTGTGGCGCGTGAACAGCTGTCCTCTGATTGGGGCCGTCTCGAAAACCCTGTAGGATTATTCCCCCCGCCTGACGCTTGCACAGTTTCGCTGCTCTCGGCGCACAGCGAATCGAGTCACGCGCATGCGAGCGAGGGCAGCGTTGGCGCGAGCGGGCGGGCGGATGGTGGAGAAAGACAAACGCAGGCCTCCAGAGTGGGAGCAGCGAGCAGCTGTCGCCCAGCGCGTCTCCATGCGCGTGGAGGAGGGTGCGCTGATCTCAGGATGAGAGGCTGCGGTTCATCGCAGCCCAAAGCTACTCGGCTCCACCAGCGAGCGAGCACCCAGTCGATCCGTACAGACCGAGGCTCAGCGGCCTGTGGAGGTGCAGCTGTGGCCTCCGCGCCTCTGCATGTGGGTCCGTGTGCCTTCAGCCTTTGAGCTTGAGCGCTCAACACCCTCAGCTGGCACCAGTAATAATGAAAAGGCAGCGGATGTTGGGTCGTCTCCTCCAGAGAATCCTCCAGCTCATTCTTGGTGTTTTCTGTCCTTTGCAGGTTATATCCACCAGAATGTAGAGAAGGAGGATGTCTGTATCTGACTCTGTTGTCACAAGCGCTCATCTTCTTCAGTTTGCTTGGTAAAGGTCTGGCCATAGAGCCTGAATGCTGAACCCTTAGTGTGCTTGTTGAAGTTCAGTCGCTGCCTCGGGCTCTGGCCCCGTTCAACTCTGACCCCTGACGGGGCGCCGACCCCCCCCCCCGCCATGTACAACGACAGCAGCCTGCCCGGTGCGTGGGAGGCCTCCGATTGGGCGGTCGCGTCGCAGTGCCCGCCCTCTGTGGGCGGGGCCACCTTCCTGATCGTGGCCTACAGCGCCGTCATAGCCATCGGGTTGCTGGGAAACGCAGGCCTGGTGTTCATCATCGCCCGGCAACAGGAGCTACGCAACGTCACCAACATCCTGATCGCCAACCTGTCGTGCTCCGACATCCTGATGTGCGTGGTGTGTCTGCCTGTTACCGTCATATACACCCTGATGGACCGATGGGTGCTGGGAGAGGCGCTGTGTAAGGTGGGTGGAGAGACACACACACACACACACACACACACACACACTCGCTGATCACTACACACATCTCCTTTGCGCCCGTCCAGGTGACGCCTTTCGTCCAGTGCATGTCGGTGACGGTTTCCGTCTTTTCCCTGGTGCTGATCGCTCTGGAGCGCCACCAGCTCATCCTCCATCCCACCGGCTGGTCGCCCGCCGCCGGCCACTCCTACCTGGCCGTGGGCCTGACGTGGCTGGTGGCCTGCTTCATCTCGCTGCCCTTCCTCTCCTTCAACATCCTCACCAACGACCCGTTCCAGAACATCAGCCTTCCGGCCAACCCTTTCAGGTGAGAGACCTTCCGCCTTGAGTTTATCGTGGTTATGTGTCATTGTGACACTTTACGTGGGGCTTTGGGTGCTTTTGGTGGCTTCATGTCTCACTTTGGTCATTTTGTGTGGTTTCAGATAGTTTTCTGTCATTTTGTGTTGCCTCCTTTGTGACCATTTTCATCTCTTTCTGGTCATTTTGTGTCTATAACACCCAAGGAAGCTGGTGATTGGGATGTACCAAGGGATCATGCTTAGATTTATTAGTAGAGGTTAATACATCCATCCATTTTTTTTTTACTCACACAGTTTTCTGGATTTGAACGTATGCAAAGTTTAGCAGGAAATCTACTCAAGTCAAGGCCCCGGGGGGCTTTTAGAGTTGGCTTGTGAAGCTGTTCAGCTTCACACAGAGCAGGGGTTGGCTGCCTGGTGCAGACCCTGCGGTAAACACCGACACGCTGCTTCATTTTCCTCTTGTTTTTTTTGGCGCGATGTCCGAGGAATTACACGAGGATTAGGAGCGCTGCAATTTTGGGACTCATTTTGCCATGAAATGCAATTCTTCGAGCCCAGACCAAGACTTATGCACACAAGTCTATTAGAGGCTGACGGGGAGGAATCACAGGTGCCGACGGGTCCACAATGTATTTAAACAAAGCTTGACTGGAGCTCCATGCACAAATGAATGTAATTAAAGCCAGGGGTCCGATGTGATGCAGATGACCTTCACCTTCTGGTTGGTTTGCATTCGTTGCATTTGCAACTTTGATTGAATTGTTTTTTTCTAATGGAGAACATCTTTCTATTCTTGTTCTCCTGATATCAGCTCAGCTCAGTGTAAATTAATTTTATTTCAAATGCACTTACAACCAAAGTAGCTCCTGATCACCACAGTCTTAACGACACTCCATTTGACCCTCCCGCATTCGGAGCAATGAATTCATCGTTTCCTCTTCGTCACTCCTCCGTCTCCTACAATATTCAATCATGACACTAGTGGCTGCACCTGATTGCTAATATTCTCCCGCTGCCTCCTCTGCTTCCACAGAGCTGGGCTGTGTTAGAAGCTGAGGCCAATTTCTCACAGTGTGGAGCAGCAGTGAATTTTAAAATTCGCTTTGACGTTAAAGCCTCGAAGGCCAAAGTCACGACGGGGGCGTCACTGACCATAACGAGGATCTTCCACAGACAGATGCCAGTTCAGCGTGTTGTCTCTATCACATCAGTGTGTTCTGTTCATCCAGGGACCATCTGATCTGCATGGAGCTGTGGCCGTCAGACAAGCATCGTCTGGCCTACACCACGTCGCTGCTGCTCTTCCAGTACTGTTTGCCCCTTCTGCTGGTGCTGCTCTGTTACCTCAGGATCTTCCTGCGCCTGAGACGACGCAGGTCACACAATTGTGCTTTCTCTCATTAATGCCACGCGGCACCATATATCTCCCATCTCTGCATCATCAGTGAACTGGTTCTGGTCGTGGTTCTGTCCTGTGGTGTCATGCAGGGACATGCTGGAGCGCAGCAGGAGGACTCGAGGAGCCCAGAGGATCAACGTCATGCTGCTGGCCATCGTCGTGGCCTTCGCTCTGTGCTGGCTGCCACTCAACGTCTTCAACACAGTGTTTGACTGGCACCATCAGGCTCTGCCCGACTGCCAGCACGACGCCGTCTTCTCCGCCTGCCACCTCACGGCGATGGCGTCCACCTGCATTAACCCCGTGGTGTACGGTTTCCTCAACAGCAACTTCCAGCGGGAGCTGAGGGCGACGCTGCTGCGCTGCCAGTGCCGCAGCCAGGCGCCGGAGAGCTACGAGGCCTTTCCCCTGTCCACCGTGGGCAGCGAGGGCGTGACCAAAGCCACGTCCATGAACATGAACTCCCCCAGGCCTGAGATCAGCTCAGCCATCCCGGCTAAAACAATACCGATTCACATCTGAGGGGACGCGTGTCTGATCCGCGTTTGGCAGGCGAGCGGCCTGTGAGGCCGACAGCTGGAACAATGTGACTTGTCAAAGTCAAATAGGACTTTAGGTTCACCTTTGCTTCATTCCATAGCCTCCCTGGAACAGAAAGACCACAGATGTTCAGTAGCAACTGGACTCCACAGGCAGAGGCTGGTTTGCAGTCATGCGATCATTAATAGCTTTCTGGGGGCGGAGCTTTGCCGAAGGCAGCGGTTCCTGAGTCGTCCTGAACGTTATTAGCTAGTTGGGACTTAGGTAATGTGCTTAGAGAGTTAACAGGACAGATGAGTGCTGAAACATTTAGACACTAGACATTCGTAATTAACACAAATCTAAGGTTTCTTGTTGTGAACACTTGGACTAAGTAACACAACTCAGTGTTTATACCATTTAACACAAGAGGAGCTGGTGTGCGATACAACATACTGTATACGAGCATGTTTGACTCCAGTCTATTTGAAACTAGGAAACTGGGATTAATATTATAAAATGATAATATGATTTTTAAAATGATGATGTCATCTGAGGTGATATTCTGTTCTAGTGATGTCATCGGGAAACATTCTGGAGGATACTTCAGCCTCTGCGGTGAGCAACCGAGCTGAAAACCCTTTTCTGCTAGAGACGTATTTTATTATAAAAGGGTTTAATGCTATTTATATTCATTAACTTTACAACTAGAACCAAAAAGCTAATTAAAGATCGATGGACTTTCGGAAGGTCGGTTGTGGGTGATAGTAACACACAACAAGTGCATGTTTATATGTAAATGTAAATTGATTCAATAGTAGAACACATATGTTAATTAATACGATGCAGATTAAAGCGGCTTCTTAACATTTATGTATTGTATAACTCAAACTGTTAACGTTTGGGACAGAGCTGCTCTACTCAGTATTCAGACACTGTGTCTGAAGGGAACAAACAGAATGAGGTCGTTACCGATGCCTTACTTCTTCTGAAGGACATTCGCGTTTGTGGGAAGGTTTCAGCATCTTCTGTAGCAGTAATCACAGCGCGACACTACTGTAGGTGACGAACGGAACAGTCACTGCCAACAGACACAAGAAGAGCCCTCATTTAAATCTGTTTTCTTCTTTTTGCAGGTGTGAATATAATTTACAGGTTTAGTGAACTATTTGTTGTCATTCTGGATCAGCTGGTCATGAAACGTGATCTGATTTAAAAAAAAAAAAAACACAAATATAAACAATGGCAATATTTGTGGGTTTGGTTGAGGATGACTTCATAGTGGCCTAAAAGGCATCTCACCGCAATTTGTTTTATTTGGAAATATTGGGACTTTAGTGGAGATCAGGTCATATTTCATCACCAGTTTATGTAGAAAAACACAAATGCAATTGCTTATGTTTTCGTTTTTTATGAATCTCCAACGGCGGCTCTAATCACAACTTGTGAGTTTTAGCCATTTAGTTCTCTGCTGAATTCTCGGTTTGTCAACTTCATAGTGACCATTTCATTAAACAGGGTGTGCTAACGTCCTGTCTATGGTGGTTGGTCTGGTAATAGAGTGCACAGAAATCCAGCTCAATGGCAAAAAGTATAATAAATACGAGCAAGTTGATGCAAAGATATACTAAATGACAAACATGGGTGGACAGTTTGTCAAAGTCACTACCCTCGTATCAATTAACCCAACAGTATGTGCACAAATCGGCAGCATAGTATTAGTAGAATACAATAATTCATGGAGAGCTTTAATACAGGCACAGCTCAACTGATCAGAATCTACAAACACATAACATTACACACACAGAAGCTGTCTGTGAGACAAAACACAGGGCTAACAGTGATCCCCAAAATACAATTTGATGTAAAGTTTACATCAACCAATAGAAAACCAATGCAATTGCGTCCCGCTCAAACTTGTGGAAGCAGCTGAGATGGGAGGAAACCTGATTGTGTTGGTCCGTCCTGCTCCAGCATGTGGAACATACGGACGGGCTCAGTTCCACCTGTGAGACGCAAGGACCAGCAGCACCAGATGGACACGAGTCTCAGATAGAGAAGAACTCATTCATAAGAACATTACTATCAGACCCAGCGTAAAAATAGATCTTTCACAGTAACCTTGAACAGAAGGTTTATGAGCGGCTTTGAATGAAAAACGACGTATTAAGATTGAAAGGCGCTCACTCAGCAGGCAGCATTGGTTCCATGCAGCCGGATCGATCTGTTTTAATAAACTCTTAATGACCTGCACTTGTGCTCAACGTGCACATCACAACGTGAGTCAGGATGAAACGAAGCAGGTTCAAAAGAAACGTCTCTGCTCATCAGGTGACAGCGACCACGTGAACCTGTTGAACCAGGTCTTTTGGAGCAGATGTTGCGCTGATGTCACCCTTTGGTCCATTTAAATCTGCTCGTCTGGACCCGGGAAACGTTCAACTTGTTATTTTTCTCCTTAAAAATGTAAATTGTTGAGCCGAGACTGGATGAAGCACGGCTGCGATGTCTTAACGAAGGCCTCGGTTTCTCCAATCTACTGAATCATGACTAAACAGCCCTAATTAAATGCACACATCTAGAGAGAAAGACACAAAAGCCAGTTTACAGCACGACATAGAGGTCAGAGTTGCTGCTCCAACGTCTAACATGCTGCGTAACATGTGAAGTTTCTCCCAGAAAAGCAGTCCCGGAGGATGTAAATCTCCACTCCAACGGACTCTCTCACAGCAAATTAAAAACCAGCTCCGTTCCTTCAGCAGCCGCTGAGAAGAGCAGCGCCGGCGCCCGTTGAGCCGCTCGATGCGCATCGAATGGAACTGCTGGTTGAACAGGAGGCCCCGCTGCTGCAGGAAACACGAGCTGAGCACACGTTTGGGTCCAAACAGCTGCTTTCTGTGTGCTGAGCGCATGCAGACAGGAGGACGGCAGCCAATAAATGGCCACTATTAATAACAAACATCTTACGTAACTATATCTCCTAATCATAAGTCCGTCTGATTTTGTTATATTCTCTCTCTTCTCTCTCAGTTGGTGGAGACCAAACAAGAGCGAAAGAACAACAACCAGTCAGTGATGGTGTGTGAAATGAATCGTGCTACAGTAACGCCAGCATATTAACACGTCCACCAAGCGGAGATCAAACAAAAAGGCCTATTAGAATAATGAGGCCCGTAAACACAAACTGAAAAAAGGAAATGAACGATTCAATGTATCAAATGAACGCGCTTCAGTTTGACTCTCTGTTGATGATTCTTGCCCCATGGCGGCTTCACTGCCAGCTTTTGGCAGCGATGTCATATTTTTGTTGAACATCAGACGCGTATATACGTGAAGACAAGCGTGTTAAACAAGCCGTAACACAAACATAACTGTGTCTGCCGTCAGGGGACCGAAACCCACTCCGTCTCATTTTACTTCACTCAGTGGTTGTGTGACACTTTCACAAATAGCGGCGGTGTGTGCGTGTCGTCACGGGTAACCAAGGAAACGAGCCGACTGCAGCGGAGCCGCCAGTCGTACGTTCGGCCAATGAAGGAGCAGCTCTCCTGGCAGGCGGCGGCGCTTTATAACTAGCTGTTTCTTCTTATTTCCAACCCAATCCCTGACGAGCATCTCCCGTTCGGTTCCCTCCGTTCACCTCCCCGTTTAGTCTTTTTATAAACCAGTGTCATGCTAATGTATGCAAAGTGAACCACCAAAGCGCCAGCCCACAAATCCCTGCGCTCGTCACAACTGCAGTGTTTTCTGGGCCGGCTGATGAACCGGAGTCAAACTGTCGGCATGTTGCAACTCGGCAACAGCAGGTGGGAAACCTTTTCTCATCTCTGAGCACTTGTCAGGTGGAATCTCAGCACACGGGCGAGAGGTGGGATGAGACGGACCGTCACCGAAGCCTCTTTCAATCAGACACAGACGGTTCCGCAGTGGCCGTGTTTCCTCAGGAGAGTGGAGTTGCTTCTGTAATTGAGCTTTAGAGGAGAAGGGGAGCACAGTTGGCTGGGTCACTTCTGTACAGGACACACTTGGACCCTCTGCCCCCGTGGGAAATCAGACGCTGGTGCACCTCGTTGCTGCAGACGTTCGAGGGCCGCCAGCAGGCAGTTCAGCTCCGATCGTGTCACAGCTGAGCTTCATGTTTCATCTCAACACGCTTCAACTGAACTGAACACGCCGGTCCATCCAGCCCGAAGAAGAGAAGCTGAACGGATCGGCTTATAGTCAAACTTCACATCCTTTATTTCGTTTTAATTTATGACGCTGGACCAGAGCTTTTTGTGGTATTTGTGTTGCCATATTTACAGTGGCATTTATTTCACCATCAGTTGTTTAAAGAAATCATTCCAATCACCATGGTAATACAGCATCCGCTCTCTCCTTGCATGCATCGATTTGCTCCCCTTGACATTTGCATCCTCTCCCCTGAGGAGACTCTTTGATTAGCAGAAGAAACTAGCTGAAACATGACAGGAGGACGGATGGAAACAATTTACAATACAGCCCGTGACTGACAGAGTAATTCTTTTTTTTTGCTCAAATCAATAAAATGTTTGTTTCTACTGGTAATTAAATGTGGGTACGGGAGGAACCGGAGGGTATACTGTAGGTCCGACTCTGACCTGGGCCCACAAGCGTGGTGGCCAATCACGACCTGAATATCAACAAAGGGATTTCATCATTCGAGTTTCTGCTTCGTGAAAAACAACAAGCAATTTGTTTATGCATCAACCGCCTAGTAAACATCTGTCTGAGAATGCAAAGCGTGAAAGAATCCTGGAGAAGGGACCTTGTCGTTAGAGCGGCAGGTAATTCAATCAGTGTGATGACGGAACAGGAAGCCAGACGCTGCGCAGGATGAACGCACACATACATTTAGATGGAGACTCCCACCAGGCTCCTTCCTGAAGCCAGACTTTAATCAGTCTACTTCCTGCAAAACTATTTGAAAAACCTGATTAGGAGAAACCAGACAGAGAAGGAGTTAGGATGCCAACAAACCAATACCAAACAACACACTGACAGCAGTTGAAAAGAGGCTTCACAATCTGAATGTACCCTCAAAGACAGCAAAGCACCCCCCAGTCATGATGCAGGGTCCGGGGGGGTCCTACACCCAGCAGCACAGAGCCTTGAGCTCTATATTATTCACCTTTATGTGCAAAGGGTCGTGACCCCAGAGCCTTGTTTAGGAAGAAAGCTACTATAGATGCTAAACTCACTACGTGGCACGAGCATTTGAAGATGTTGTGCCGACCACGTCTTTAGTCACGGTAGCCGACTTTTTAAATGCCTGCATTGTCTCAGTATTTCACCAACAGAGTAGCAGCAGGTGACGTCTTCAGACTCCCCACCTGCTGACTTACTCTCAGATCTTCACTTCACATATCCTCCTCAGGTGTCAGTTGCCTGTACCAGTTCTCAGGGAAGCTGAGTTTTTTTTTCCTGCAAACTAATCCATAATTCATGGGACAATTTCCACAAATGAAAGGGTGGAATGCACAAACCTACTGTATACAGTGCTTTTAGGAGAGGATGTTTCTGCATTTTGTCCCAGCTCCTTCACCAAACAGCAACCACTGACAACATGGTGTGGTTGTTTGTCTTCCTAGTGTAACAATCCATCAAAAAATAAGTCGAGAGCCAAACAGAACACAGCATCAGTGTGAACATGCAGATCTGTTAACACAGGATGACAATAACTAAATGCAGCATTCCGTTTGATCTAGTCCTGTGAGTGAGTGCTCCACATGTGAATCCCTCCAGCAATCCCTTGTAAAGAACCTTGTGTGTGTGTTTAAATGTGTAGCTTTAAATTCACCTGTTATACCGAATGTGCTGCTGAACGTCCAGTGGTGTTTATATGCTAGATTTTAGAATTCAGAGCGGAGTGGAGCTGGCTCCTCTTACTGTCAAACTGATCCAGGACTAATTCTAATAATTAATCAGGAGTCCTTCTGTTAATCTAGAATTAATAGCTTTTCTATTGCACACTGCATTATCATGTCACTCCTGTTGTTAGAGCGACACCTAGTGGACAGCAAACACAACGCAAACAGAAACAAACTTCAACTTCACAAAGTGTGGCTTATTCCAGAACAAACCCAGAGCAACCAAAATCTAAAACCGTCTTGACTGGTCATGATGAGATCGTCATATTCTGTTTGTCACTGTACTGTACTACCGTGCTAAAACTGCTGAGAAACCAATGACACATTCGAGCAGCAGCCATTAATTTATTTATTTTACTGAACTTACGAAAAGTAAAAGCAAACACTTGAATAAACAGTATTGTACATATTTAGTCAGTTATCCTATGGGTTTGTGTGGTGGTTGTTCTTGAAAAGCATTCCACTGTACACAAGGCTGATGACATGTCAGAACCTTTTGTTGCTTTTTTTAAGTTTTGATGTTTTCTATTACCTTTATTAAAAACACCCAAAAGCAGACGACGCTGACGCTCCGGCCCCAACGCAGGCGGAGTAAGGCGGACAACTGTGGGCACAACCCCTTCACGGCAACTGAGAGGGAGGGAAATCATAGGACACAGAGCTCTACTGCTACTACTACTTAGAGAGGGAAAGGCAGGAAGAGGAGAAGTTTACAAAAAGATTCAGCCACATTCCTCCGTCCAGACTCCAGAGTCTGGCTTCCTGACGCTGCAGCTGAGTGCACAGATCTGTACATGTGCCCGACTAACTGACATGCAACAGAGTAAAGCAGACCCTTCAAACAGTTGGGAAACTCAAACTCTCTTTCTTTCTTTTAAAACAATAAGCTGAATGTAAAGAAAGAAGTTATAAATCTAGTATTTTACCTCCAATATCTTTTTCTCAATAGCCTCTGTTCTGACCAACACAGGTCAGAGCTGAGTACAGGTATGGTCTCAATAAGCAATTCATCATCATAAGACAATGTTGCAAACAAACAGGACATTCTTCTCCCATGGTTCACCTGTGAATGTGTGTTTAGATTCATTTTAAATGGTTCTCCTGACATTTGGCTTGATTAAAGCTAATGCAGGCTGCCATGGTTGTTGACGTTTTTGGCAGAGGCGAAATGCAGGACGCGCTTCTAATAGGTGTTTCATGCAAAGGGAGTGAGATTCACAGTGTGAACAGGCAAGACCTTGAGAACGAGATTATGGTTGAAAACACCAGACTTGCAGCAGGCGTACGTCCCGATCGCGGGAAGTCATTTTCAGGTTTTAAGCGTGTCAAATCGCGACACCTTAAAATATGTATTGTTTCTAACAACAGAGAAGGTACTAAGAGATGACTTTAGGTCACTCAACTGGATGATGATTTAACCGCTTTGACTCAGGCCAGATACATAATACAGTGGTTCTCTTTACTTTATTAGCACTGTGTGATGCTATAGTACTTCAAACTTCTGTTTTAAGATAATTCATGTCAAAAACTTTGAAATAAACTACAAAATGGACTTTAAATAAAAATCTTACGGTTTGGAATGGAAGTTTCAGCAGTAGCGCAAAAAACAAGAACAAAAAACAATCATGTTTGTTGACATGATACTCTTGATATTCTACACCCTGCAGGGCTGTTTAGACAAGAGAGCAACACCAATACTTCGATGTGGACTAAACAGTAGCCGAGCAGGAGCTGTGGTGAGAATCCACAGTGCTAACCGCTGCCCTCAGATGCCATGACGGCCCTCTGATTGGATTGTAGTGGGTGTGGTCGCAGTGACCCAACAGCAGGAGAAATGAGGCGGGGGAGGGGGATGGAAACAACCACACAAACAGGTATGTTTCTTTGTGTGGTAAAGCAGAAGGCTGACAGCAGGTTAAAAGCAGCTGGGTGGATAAAGGATGATGCAGAGGTACCGGAGATGACAGGTGCAAGAGTATGAAAGTCTCCGACAGTATGGGGGATTTGAGGGCAGTTCGGTGGGGTTCATGGGCACGGACCCATCTTAGAAGGTCTTCCTGTGGATGGCACGTGCTCTGTCTTCTTCATATTCCCGCTTTGACACCCACATCTTTTTAAACGTGTCCAACGATGCCAGGATTGAGCCACTGTCACAGGAGAGATCACAGAATTTGAATTAGAAGGTGATTAAGTCCATTACAGCTACGACGAACAGCTGCAATTCCTTCCATTTATATTTGTGTGTAGAGTTTGGATTTTTTTACTGCCTACTCTCATTGCGTATTTGTTTCATGTTCAAACACTGTTGTAAGTAGAGTAACTAAGGTTTCTCCTATGCAAAAACAATAAAGCCTGTTTCTATCCCATGACAAACACATTTCTTTATCTACATTTGAAGGTTTTTAGGCATGGCAACTTGCATAACTAAACTCAGTGCATATTAACACAAAGTATCAGCTGCAGCTAAGCTTAACGAGGGGAGGATAGTAGAGAGAAGAATAGTATCACAAGACTGAATAGAGAGATAACAGGTCAAGTGATGGAGATTCCCTATTCACTTGAATAAACTGGTCTAAAAAAAAAGTTCATACTATCACCTAACCATTTTTCTGAAACAATATAATAAACTATAGCAGGCTGAAGTGTAACTTAATACAAAAGCAGAAATCTTACCCAATCCATGTGGAATACAGTCTCTCTTGGGGCGCAGAAATCTGGGGACGAATAAAATAGAACCACAGCTTACAAAGGCTCTTTTTTGGAGAACAGCAGAATAGCCAGCACTCCAATCAACAAACTCAGACAGTCGACATGGTGGCTCCTATCAGTCTAGACCTACCTTGATCTTCACATCTTTGGGTGCAAGCTTCTTTACTTCAGTTAGTAGCCTTTCCCCAAAACCTGAACATAATAAAATGTTTCATTAAGGGCCCCATTCCTTTTCTACTAACATGCTACAGTAAGTTTAGTCATGGAGCTGAACAATGCAAAGACACAAATGCTGTGAGCATGTGTAAGATCATACAAACCTTTAATCAGTGTTGATCCTCCACACAGTACGATAGTGGAGAACAGTGTGCGCCTGAGGTCCATGTCAGACTTCTGGATTGCGTAGGCCAAGACCTCATGGATCCCTGAACTTTCGTCCCCAATCAGGTCAGGTCTAAAAAGCAGCTCTGGAGCACGGAACCTAGCAGGACCGATCTAGAAAACATTACAGAGATTGCAGTTAATATGGCGATGGGTTCCTCCATGAAGAAATACTCTAGTCGTCAATGTTTGCTGAACTCACATTTAAAGTGCTTCCATCAGGGAGTACATACTGGGCCTTTTCAGTTTCTAAAGTCTCATCTTTTTGGGGGTTGAGAGATAGATAACAGGCTCTCTGAAATAAGACACATTGTATTAGATAAAGGAAAAGTTACACATACTCAAAATACATCAAAGTGTCACCTTACCTCTTTGATGGTTCGAACTACTTCAAATTCTGCCGAGGTGTTAAAGTTGTAGCCTTCTTTGCGCAACAGCAGTCGGAGGTACCGAGAGACATCCCTTCCAGCAATGTCCACGCGCATGATGGAGTGTGGGATGGCGAAGCCCTCGTAGATGGGCACAACATGGGTCACACCATCCCCAGAATCCAAAACGACACCAGTTGTACGGCCTGTGGCATACCTGCATGAGATAATGAGTCATTAGTTTATGAAACCTCTCTTTGTTTCGGATATAATTTAGAGAAAGTAAGTGTAATCACACCATTATTGGTTCAGTTTATTAATGGTTATGTTCTCTTTCTTTCCCTTTAATAAGGGTCTCATTCTGAGCAGAAATGTAACCATTTAACATAATCAGATCTTCATTTTATCATCACATACAATTGCAAGAATACTAAATGGTTACACAGTAAATAATACCGACAGAGCAGGGGGCACTTACAAGCTCAGCACAGCCTGCATTGAGATGAAAAGAGCAGGGACATTGAAGGTCTCAAAGAAAACCTCTGCAGCCTTCTCCCTATTCTTGCTAGGGTTGAGAGGAGCCTCAGTCAGCAGAACCGGATGCTGTGAGACAACCAAGAAGATGCATAGTAAACAGTAGAACACACAGTTAAGTATCACTTCCATTAAATGCATGGTGCTATACTGCATTTATGTAACAGGTAGAGAGAAGCTCACCTCCTCTGAGAACGTCTGCAGCTGCTCTTTGGAATAAACATACTGCCAGATCCTCTCCATGTCGTTCCAGTCTTTCACTATCCCATGTTCCATGGGATATCTCACAGACAACAAGCCCCTGTGCTCCTAATAAGCAGGCGATAACAAACAGATCAGTCTGGGACAGGTGGGCATTATTTCCTGGTTCCTGATTTACAAATGCAAGCATTGCATTCTTTTCTTTGGTAAAGTAAAATAATGTATTTTAATATGAATGTTTAAAATGTTGTTGTGTTCATTAACTAAACAAAACAATGAATAAATGATCGCTTGTTGCATACTCAAAAACTCGGAACTAGGATATTGTATCAGTAACTCATTCTCTAAAACCTTCCGCAAACATATTTAACTCTAAAACAAACAGGTATAAAACGTCACATGCTAGAACTTACCTCTGCCTTGGGTCCAATGAAGAGGTCTCCCTCCAGGGCTCCAGCCATCACACGCACATGCTTGGGACGTCCCACACTGCAGCACAAGAGGAATAGACAGTCAGTTTTATGCAGTAACATTAATAAACAAACAAACAAACAAACAAAGATGCATAACAGTGCATGCAGCAGTTTCTGATTATTTCATTTTTTTTTCCCACCATAAACCGATTTTATAGTTATTCTAATGTTTTAAAAACCTGCTTGTATTTTTAGTGCAATTGAGGGACTGTTACTCACAACTTCATGGATTTTATAGACTAATTGCATGTTAATCAACAAAATAATTTGCAATACATACATTATGGCCTTTGTTGTGATTGCTGAGAGAAAATATCAAGAACGACTTACTAGTTAGGGAAGCAGTATTTTGGGATCTGGTCGCCAGCAAACCCAGCCTTGATAACCCCTGATCCCTAAAGAAAATACAGGGATGGCATCAGAATCCAACATCATCATGTTATGACTAAACTAAGAGCTTTGTGAGGCACTTCCTGAGAAATAGGAAGGTCATAAGACACTGCTGGAGGCCAGCAGCAGTCACAAACTCCCACCCAGCAAGCAGCGCAAACACTGTGCCCTACATCTCTACTGTCTCAACAGCGGCATTGTCCTGCATGTTGTTCATACGTATGACTGGAACTGAATTCCAGTCTGTCCTCTCCTTTGATTTCACTTTGATGTATATTAACTGTCTGCTAAAGTATAATTTACATATAACATGCATGCACAATAACTTAAGGGGGAGAAGAAGCTTTTGGAGTTCTGTTGCTACTTTGCATCATTTCTCACCTTGAATTTAATCTTTTTTTTTGATGCTGTGCAGACTTTGACACTACACACTCATGATAACACTTCACATTGTGCACGCACAAGTTGAAAACATCCAGACAACATCTAATAAGAATAAGAATCACTGGTAAAGTGGTGTTTTTTTTTACACTTTTCCCAAAACATCCTGATAACAGCAATACCATAATACACAAATTATACGATGCTTCCACTACTGCAGGGGGTTTTAAGAAAATGAAGAAATTAGTTAAATGTGAAGAAAAGACATTCACTTGGCAGATTGTTTGTACTCCTGCCTTTAATCGTTCTGATAGCTAGCATCCGTGTGGCTATCGGTTAGTGCACAGCTAGTGCATAAAAACAGACATGCATGCTGTAAAGCCGACTGAATGTGACTCTCCCAAAACCGCTGACGGCTCATGCACGTTGTTCTGATTTTCAGATACATCACAGGACGCGGCTGCAGCGCTGGAGACAACTAACGTCGGACAAACCCAAGCTTAGGCTAGCTAGCCGGGTTAGCTAGCGCCAGCTCACTGCTGGATGCACCATAAGAAACCGACCCAGTTGTCAACAGCTATCGCTGAAAGCGCTTTGGGCAGCACATGAAGTTACGTTGCTAATTATACAGCACTTGATAAAAACAACGGAGACTCTGTCAGCTAGCGCCGTTAGCTATAACACAATAGTTAAAGGAGCTAACAGTTAGCCAGCCGTCCCAACAAGCGGCCTCGGTTTGGGTGTGGATGAATGACATCATCATACTTACATTATCAATCACAACCGGTTGGTTAGCTAAAATGTCATAGGACTCCATCACGGACTGGGTGTTTAGGATGTGTTTTTATCGATCCGCGCGTTTTTTCGTGTCGGTTTAGTGTTTTAATCATGTAAAAAATAACGCCCTGTCACACCGCACTGTGCAGTCGCGACACCGCCGCTCCTCTGTGGTGCTACCGCTTCTGGTGGGACCGCCTCCCCTACCGCATTACCGCGACGTTGCTTCGACGAACAGGAAAATTAGCCAATCATGGCTAGGTATGCTTACACTGACAAGCGAGTTAACCAATGAAGGTGCTTACTTTTGTGAGCATGCCTTTCTGACGTGGTTGCCTTCAGGAGCAGACTGATTGTAGGTGTAGTATAGTTATTCTTTTAATAAACATTCGGTTAATTTTTGCCTTATGAGGCAATAATTAAGAAAATATAAGAATTCTAAAAAGTTAGTCTACTAGTTTTTTTCAAAAACCACGAAGAATGTTAAACAGCTATGCCTGATAAACTCAATGTTTACAATTGTAGAATATATAATACAATATAATATATAATATTATACATTGTACACTAGATCCGTACACGTTTTGTTTGTGTATAGCCTCCGACCTCCGAGTATTTTTGTCTGCTATCCGCCTTTGATGACAGTATGTTTTGATCCTGTTCTACATACCAGACGGCAAATAAGCTGCACGTAATTTTAGTTCTGATTCGGCACACGCGTTTTCCAACTTGCAGGAAGGCATCAGGGAGCGTCACAGCCTCGGGCTAATCATAAAATACTAAAAGCCGGCGACCAATCACAACATCGCTTAACGCTGCTGGCCAATCATATAGCTGTTTAAAGCCAGACAAGGCGGGTTATGTTTACGTACTCTGACAGTGTCAGTATGAGCTAAACAGTTTAAAGTACGGCTTGAGAATCCAACTTGAAGCAAATAAAGCTGAAAATATAGCTGGTTTTCTACTTCTTCACAGGTAGGCAGTTCTCTGATTGTACCACACAGCCCTCTTCTTAAGAGACATAACACGAGGGCAGCTATTTTATTGTTACTTTATCTCTTGACTAACTAGCTTAATCTAAAACTTAAGTAGATAACTCTAGTTAGCATCGTGATATTTGCTTTCGTAAAATATGTTTGTAAACTAAAACAGATTATGTTATGTACACAGGCCAAAATTGAATGAATGTGGTTTTAAACTACAATACTTTTACTATTAGTTTCACTTTACTGAAAGTGTCTCTAGTCGAGCATTCCACTACAGTGTTGTGGTCAAATTTGTCTTGTTTAAATGATTTATATTTACTTTAAAAATATTTCTTTGCTTATGTTCAACACTAAATGTTGTCTTGTTCATAACGGCCCAGATCGACCAACATGACAAAAAATTCTGTTCAATAATGCAAGGTGTTATTTAAAGTCAATTACAAAGTGCGTATTCGAGTATTTTAAATCTATTTGCTGATGTTTATACTTATTATGGAGTGTATGTAGACTGTGTTAGCACATTGTACGGTCCATAATGGATTTGAGATATTTGTCATTTCATCAATATCCTGATATTTATGATTGTGACATGACATGTTTGCGTACAGGCCTCTCACATTTAACCTACAGATAGTAGACTTAGTAGTTAAGAGACCTGATTTTTCAGTCATGTTGACGAGGGAGGGACTGGTTAATTATAAAAAATGGACGATATGTGATGTAAACTGTCATAAAGTGTTAGCATTTGTGTCTTTTCCCAGGTTGCGGCTTTATTTTCATGGATTCTTGATAACGGCTGAGAGAATCGTTTGAGATAATGGCCCTTGCTGAGGAGCAGCCAGAGAAGTAAGAAAACATAATGTTTTGATTATAATTCTATTATCTGATGATCTCAGAACAATATTTAAACTCTGAGATCATTTAGTGAAAAACATCTGCTTATTTTGAAATACCAACAATATTCTGTCAATAATTAAACAATAATTGAAAAATAACTTAAAACCTGCATTATGTATTCAAAGTCAAAATAATCCTTGAGATCTTGAGATCCATTGATCTTATCTGTATGTTTAGTGATGAGCATTCAAGCTTGTACTCATAGGCTGTATGCTGTAATGGTGACTTGACACTGCTTTGGTTTATTGAAATGTTTTATCTTTTTGTACACTTTGATGAAATACTATATCCATCACTATATTAACAAAGTGTGTGTCCTGCTTTACCAGACACTGCTGGGTTTGTTTTGCCACCGAGCGAGATGACCGCAGCGCAGAGTGGGTCAGCCCCTGCAGATGTAAAGGCAGCACTAAATGGATCCACCAGACGTGTCTGCAGCGCTGGCTTGATGAGAAACAGAAAGGAAACACTGAAGGAACAGTGAGCTGTCCACAGTGTGGCACAGAGTACCACGTTACCTTCCCCAAGATGGGTCTGTGAAACCTTGACCTCTGTGTCACGTTTCTCTTCTACTGCAATTAACTATGTTATCTGTCTCATGTCAACCAGCAAAGTGATATGACTCACTGAGGTTTCATTGTTTAGGTTATTAGTGGAGCTATATGTCACTTAGTGTACATTATTATATGCAATATATATGGCTGAACTGTTCACTTGCATCACTTTCAGGAGACTCAATGGTTTTCCGTTTTCCTCAGGTCCACTGGTCTATTTCCTGCAGCAGGTAGATAAAGCTTTTTCGCGTGCCAGCCCTTTTGCTGCCGTCGGTGTGGTGGTTGGGACAGCCTACTGGTCAGCTGTCACATACGGAGCAGTGACTGTCATGCAGGTCCTCAAAGCTAACATTACAGTACATTGCCCAGTGTAAGTGTATAAAGTGTTACACCATGTACGATTCTCACATGTTTACATGCTCACGTGCAGGTTGTGGGACATAAGAAGGGGCTCTACATGATGGAGCGAGCAGACCCTCTGTTTCTGTTGATGGGTCTCCCCACCATCCCTGTGGTGTTGGTCCTGGGAAAGATGATTCGCTGGGAGGACTATGTAGTTAGGCTGTGGCAGAGATACTCCTTCCAACGTAACACTTCCCCAGGTGTATACACATCCCATATTGCTTTACTTGCAAATTTTGTTTCTTTGAGTCTCATGCCCTTACAGCTGTGATGAACTTTCAGTCTGTCCACTAAATTCTAAAGATTCAGATTGTTGCCAACAATGTTCCTGCAATGATTGGTTTGAGCAAGTTTGAAAGAACCTTGTAACCAGGCTGCCTGTTTTCCCTCAGGAAGCCACCGTTACCTGCCCCGTGTGCCTGGCGGTGGGCTCAGTGCAGGAGATCACCTCTCTGTGTCCCGGACACTCTGTGGAGCACTCGTCTTTCCTTCAATTGCCAATTTAGTGGGGAGACTACTGTTTCAGCGAGTTTCCTCTAGTCTACAGCGTACAATACTGGTGAATATACCTGCACTGCTGTAGACACAGCATAATAAAGATCATTTGGATTTGTACTATTCTA
The DNA here is from genome assembly GCF_900634795.4 of Betta splendens. Lineage (NCBI taxonomy): Eukaryota > Metazoa > Chordata > Actinopteri > Anabantiformes > Osphronemidae > Betta > Betta splendens. The sequence continues at coordinate 11,412,184 of NC_040892.2, read as the reverse complement.
ATCATATAGCTATTAAGGCAACTATTTTGGAGACATTTTAAAAATAGAACAGAATTGACTTACATTTACTGTTTACACCAGTGTATTGTTCTCTTCTCTCCTCTCAGGGTGGCATTGCCTTTGTGCTAATTAAAGGAGTCCTGAAGGTGTATTTTAAACAGCAGCAGTACCTCATGCAAGCCAACAGACAAATCCTCAACTACCCAGAGAGCAGAGGCGGACAGAATGAGGGGGGAGAGGCTGACCCATAAGACAGTGGATAAGAATAGTTTTGCTGATTTGAACAAAAGCGAGTAAATGGAAATCACATAAAATAATAAACAGTCCACAAGACTCAGGAGCAGACAGGACTTAGGTGAGTGTGGAGGTGGACAGGGGTTAGAAGTGTTTATTACTTGAACCCTGGACCCGTCCAAACTGAACCTGAAACTCATATTTCATAATCACCTGTTAAGCCTTACCCTAGTGCATCTTTATCATCTTTCTTTAATGTGCCTTACTGAAAGCACTTTACTAGTGTCAACACGAAGGCTTTATTTGTACTGGATTCACGTCACAGCAGGTGCTAATGTCATTCAGTTCGTGTCAGGTCACCCAGATAGCAGGTGGTCTTTCCTTTGTTGTACCTCCAATTGAAACATGTCAAATCTACCCAATGTTGGTCTCTTAACTTGAAGGTTCCACTGGTTCCATCTCTAAATGTCTGCTCGATTAACTCTCTGTTTGTCTAAAGTCACTTTGATTGCTGACGCAAATGTGAATGATCTTTTTTTTTAATCTGTGTACATGATCAGTTGATGACACTGGACACTGCTTGTGTGGTGCTACAGCTATGAAGCCACTATAGAATGAACTCATGCCAGTCTGAGCACTTTGTAGTTCTGTTGCATGTGATGAACTGAATAGAGTTATTGGGTGAATGTTTTTAGTTGTTGCACTTCCTCTTACAGCTAAAGCAGAGTTCCTCACATGTGCCCATTTCATATGCAGACAGCGTCTTGACTATTTAAACAAAAAGTAAATTCTTAGTATTGTTACTTATTGTTATAATAATATATAAATAATAAAAAAGAAATTGAAAATGTTCTCTGCCCTGAATGTTTGTCTCATGTGTCTTTCTGAATGAAACCAGATGCTTTAATTACAGTTTCTTTGCATTCAGTGTATGTGAACGTTAAAACAGCACTTAATTTATTTAATTTTTATTAAGGTGATGGACGTGTGTAATAAATCTATTTATAAAACAGTTAGTCTTGTATTTATGTTCTCACATGTGAGTGGCACAAAGGCTAAACGTTCCTCAAACGTGTATGTTTTAATGCATGGTCATAGACAGTTATGGTTAATTGATTAGGATGAGTTTAAGAAAAGAGTGAAAAGTGACATTTGTTTAAGGTTTTGTCCCACCCACTCCGTTCACTGATTGGCTGTTACGGTTCAACTCGTAAATGCTGATTGGTTATTGGATCTCAGGGCGTTTGGGCTGAATCAGGAAGAGAACAGGAAAAGTGAAAGAAAATAGAAATGATGTTTGTCAGGTAAAGCTGTGAACGTTTGACGGTATAATTGGCCTCATTCCGCCATGAGGAGAGTTACGCTGTTTGTGAACGGAACCTCGACAAACGGAAAGGTAAGCTGTGGTGCATAGAACACGGAAAGGTGCATCGGCGAGTCCAGAAGGAAACCAAAATGGCCAGTTTAGCTGCTGCTTCCACGGACCTGTTTAATGTGACGTGCGTCGAACAGGTGGTGGCCGTGTACGGGTCTCTGGAGGATCTGCTCACCGTGGCCAGCTCCAAACTGGGCATAAGAGCCTCTAGTGTTTACAACGGGAACGGCGGCCTCATCGACGACATCACGCTGATCAGGTGAAAGCTGGGCCGAGCCGAACCGCGCAGGTTGCCAGAAACGTGTAGTTTGAGTTCTGAACAATGTGTGACTGTGTACCTGCAGAGACGACGACGTGCTGTACGTCTCAGAGGGAGATTCCCTGGAAGGTGAGAGAGGTGAGTGTTTCCTGCCTGTAGCAGCTGACGTCTCCGTTTGTGCGGTAAGTTAAATGCAGTAACGGTCTGTGTGCAGGTCCTCAGGAGGAGCCCAGAGGTCCTGACGAGGGTCAGACCGACTGGCTGACGCTCAACGTGGGCGGACGATGCTTCACCACAACAAGGTACAAAGCATCCCTTTGGCGAGTATCTGCAGGCGAACGTTGGAAGGTGGATTTTTACCTGCATCACCCTGCATCAAGATTTGTCCCTCAGCCACAGTCATCATTGGGATCCTCAACTGTGTGTGTGTGTGTGTGTGTGTGTGTGTGTGTGTGTGTGTGTGTGTGTGTGTGTCCGTCCTCAGGAGCACGCTGGTCAGGAAAGAACCTGAGAGCATGTTGGCCCACATGTTCAGAGAGAAAGGTGACCTCATTAAAATCCCTACTTTTCATTCGTACCGCTTTTATTTCCATGGTTATGTCAAATAATGTTTATCTGTTCTTGTATTTAACCCAGATGTTTGGGGGAACAAGCAGGACTCTCAGGGGGCGTACTTGATCGATCGCAGTCCAGACTACTTTGAACCTATCCTGAATTATCTGAGACACGGACAGCTCATTATCAATGACGGCATCAACCCTCTGGGTATGACAGGCCCGCGCTCAGGCAGGCTTGCTGCCATTTCTGGATTCCTGATGTTTGCTCTTTTCACTGCAGGTGTGCTGGAAGAGGCTCGTTTCTTTGGTATAGAACAGCTTGCGGAACAGCTGGAGACCCTGATAAAGGTGAGTAACTGTTTGTGAAAAGCAGAGTTAGAGCTCTTTACAGTACGTTGACCTTTCTCCTTTTCAGTTATCTCAGCCCCCTGAGGACCATTCTCCTCTGACCCGGAAGGAGTTTATTAGGTACCTGTTGGCCACAACAACCAAGTCAGAGCTGCGGTGTCAGGTAGATGGATAAAAACACACAGGCATTGAGGGAGGTTTATGTGTTAAAAGGTGTAAAATGAACAACAGGGGAATCTGAGGGAAATTTGTCCATGACATGAATCTGTAAATGGGAAATTGTGTGTTTTCTGTCAGGGTCTGAACTTTCACGGTGCAGATCTGTCTCGTCTGGATCTGCGTTACATCAACTTCAAGATGGCCAACCTGAGAGGAGCCAACCTGACTCACTCCAACCTTAGCGGGGCAAACCTGGAGCGAGCCGACCTGTCCATGGCATGTCTCGATGTGGGTTTTCCTCAGTGCTTTGGCCCGTTCGCTCTTTTTAACTCTGGTGGCAAAACTTCAGAATGATCTTGTAGTATGACATGACCAGCAGACCTGACTGTTGAGTCTCCACCACAGGGGGCCAATCTGCAGGGTGTGAAAATGCTGTGCACCAATGCTGAAGGGGCTTCACTGAGAGGCTGCAACTTTGAGGATCCGTCTGGAATTAAAGCCAATCTGGAGGGTGAGTGAGCCAATCGCACACCATCTTCAGAATAACACAGCACTGCTCATATTGATCCTTTTATGCAAATGTATGTGTGTGTTTGTGTACTTTTCAGGGGCCAACCTGAAGGGTGTGGACATGGAGGGAAGTCAGATGACGGGCATTAACCTGAGGGTTGCCACACTGAAAAACGCCAAACTGAAGAACTGCAATTTGAGAGGAGCGACTCTGGCCGGGACGGACCTGGAGGTGAGCACACGTAAACACGACTCAGAGGATCATAGAGTCTTTCAGTGGACACGCTCATAAGGTTTTACCCGCTGTGTTCCCTCAGAACTGTGACCTGTCGGGCTGTGACCTTCAGGAGGCCAACCTGAGAGGCTCCAATGTGAAGGGCGCCATCTTTGAGGAGATGCTGACTCCTCTCCACATGTCTCAGAGTGTTCGGTAAAACCCAGCACTCACAGCTGAAATGTCCCAAAAAATTGAAAATGAATGCACAAACAGACATCTAACACAGTGAGTGTTTGATAATCAGACGCATTCATCTACCTGTAAATAAATAAAAATCTGTTTATTTGTGGCTCATGAAGTACATTGGCCAATGATCCTGAAACTACACCAAATGTTGTATTCACTCCAAACCAAATGCATCAACCTGCTTTTGACAGGCTTCATTTTTAAACATTTTTTGAATGTAAAGGTTGAACTTTTCATCATGTCAAAAGAGTCCAGTATCCATCTGTACTGTATGGAGCTTCATAGCAACTGGTGTTTACTAAAGCAGTATGTACCTACTATACAGTATTCCTGACTAGGTTGCAATAATTTAGGATATACAAGATGACAAAGCAAACAATGCACATTTTTATAGAAAGGAACAGACATTTAACGTGTAATAGAGACAAACAGCTGCTTTATTTACATGTTTAGTTCCTGCTGATGTATTTTGGTAAACGTCCAGTCCTGCTGAGCTGCACTGAATGTAAAACCTCTGAGGGGTTAAACTTGATCAGTCTGTCTTCTCCTCTGTGCTGTACTTTTTATATTGTTATCAAAAGTAAATGTTTTTACTGGGTAAATCTGTCATTTGGTATATATGAACATGTAGAAATTAAATATGCACAGTACAAAGATCTCGTCCTGATACCTTTTATGTTGATCTCATGTTCCACCGCTGCGGGATGTTGCGTGTTGATTCACCAGCAGGTGTCGCTGTTGTCTTAGTCTGATTTTAAAACTTGAACTTCATACTGTGGTTTCATATGTAATTATGTCCTCATACTCATGCAGCTGTTTAAGGTTTAATAAAACAAAAGGTTTTTGGCTGCATGGGTTCAACCTTCTCCTCTGACAGGTCATCCACGTCTGAACCCAGCTCTCCATCTCCCTTCTGCCTTGTTTGTATTACACTGATTTAGCTGCACAAAACACAGCGTAAACACAGGAACACAAAGCAGTTCCTCTGCTTCACTATATCTGTGTTGTCTTCATTCAACCACTGCAGCACAGAACAGTGGAGGGGCTTGATTGGTGGTTTGTGGTTACGAGACAATGCCTGTGGGTGACCCTTCCAGACATGGAGCAACAGGCAGCGGTTACTAAATACAGTGCGAGTACAGCAGCGACTTACGCCACTCAGAGTTTGATTGTGTGCTGTTTGTGAGTGAACATCTTTAATGTTGGACCCGAAGCTCATAAATTCTTGGAGAAAACCAAAAAGGCAAGTAAAGAAACGCATGAACAAGTACTCACACAGTCAAAAAGTGGGACGAGTATAGTAAGTGCACGCTGCTCTAATGACCCCCTGCTGTGCAATCAGCTGTCAAACAGTACATTAACACTAGCACTGCATCTACTTAGAGCACACGCACGACCTGAACCAAAGCTTTATTATGAGCTGAGCGATGGCCTGACTGACAGCTGCCCAACCAACACACCCTCATGTTTGCTCACTGTATGTTACGGGAAGTCTGGGCGTCTGCAACACTGGCCTCTTGGTTCCGAGTCAGGAAGTGAACGCGTTAGTGTGGGCTGCAAGTGTTTGTGTTGAAGTGGTCGCTCGCTGTTCACCTTGCGGCTGAGTGGGCTCATTCTGTCTGCAGGCGGAGTCTGTGCTGCTGCGGCACAGGGTCGGTCTGCAGGGCATTTCATAACCCGGCAAAACATACAACCTGGGTGCAAAATGTCTGAGCTAAATGCAGATCACTAATGGGACGCAGCAGGAGCAGGTCCCAGTCTGGTTCCTGAAAACACTTCTGTGATATTGGCTGGAGATTAGCAACAGACTGTGTTTTTTATTTGGCCGTAACAGATAAAACTACTGGACCAGAAAGTCAACCAAATAACTTGGTCCTGGACAATACAAAATTTTGTCCAGGACCAATAACTTGGTCCTGGACAAAACCCAAAGTCAAATACTAAAACTGCTGTTTCTGCCATGTGTTGTGCAGTGTGAGATCAACAGCTGTTTGCAAATAGCTAAACTATTAACTAACCCGTTGTGATGTATTGATGCTGAAGATGCAGAAGTGATCAGATCTGAGTGAGGATGTGTTCAGTTTGTATCCTGTAAACTCAGGTTTATTCACTCTGTGTATGTCTGTAGCTCATCCATCCACATTCACCTCAGTGATGTGATGACAGCAGTAAAAATGTGCTCACATGAACTCATGAGTCACGTCTGTTGCGCTGATGTCACTGGAACAAGAACATCTGTCTGAAACTTTCATTTCTACTAACGTTGATTATAAGACTGAGACAGGCTGCTGCTCCTCGCCAGTGTGTGTGTGTGTGTGTGTGTGTGTGTGTGTGTGTGTGTGTGTGTCCGTGTCCGTGTCCACGTGCATGTGTCAGTGTGTGTGTGTGCGTGTTCGTGTGTGTCAGTGTGTGTGTGTGTGTGTATGTGTGCGTGTGCGTGTTCGTGTGTGTCAGTGTGTGTGTGTCCACGTGCCAGTGTGTGTGTGTGTGTGTGTGTGTGTGTGTTCCTGTGTCCGTGTTCATGTGCATGTGTCAGTGTGTGTGTGTGTGTGTGTGTGTGTGTTCCTGTGTCCGTGTGTGTGTGTGTGTGTGTGTGTGTGTGTGTGTGTGTGTGTGTGTGTGTGTGTGTGTGTGTGCGTGTCCCGAAGCTCAAGGCAAGCGTTTTCTTCAGGCCAAATAAAGCCGCCCATGTAAACTCCACATTCCTGAGTTTGTGGCGCGTCTGCGCTCCCTCTCTGCCACCTCCTCCCTGCTGTGGTTGTTGTGAGGTGAGGTTTGACTCAAAGCTACTTCTACCATGGTTTTTAAAACATCTCCTCTATTAGATGCATTTATAGCTGTAATATAAATAACCATTAATAAAACCTCTGGCTATTACTAGTGACTTTACATCGCATAAGCTGATATAGAATGTTTCCCTTTCCTTCCTGTAACAAATGAAGCTAAAACTACTCTCCTCACTGCTGCTGTAACTGTAACTGAGCGCCTTCACTTGATTATGAGACTTTCCTCCTTTCCTCTCGGATGCTTTGCATCTCGGCCCCACCCAGGACCACGAAACCTCGGAGCACCTCCACAACAATCCCCCCGTGGCCTCAGAGGATTCTCTCCAAGGAACCGCACACGCAGACACGCACACGCGTCCACGTGTGCACAAGCGACTTACAGTAAAGGCCACACAGGGAGCGATCAGAGCTGTCACCACAGCGGCCACTCTGTCATTAGAGCGCAGCCTGAGCATCTTGTTCAAATTACACACTTTTCCTCAGAAAGCTTGAGGATGTTGCTGCGCTGGCGGCCGGCGTCCACCTGAACCCGTCAGCGCTCAGCTGCAGGTTCTAGGCTGCAGGTTCTACGCTGCAGGTTCTACGCTGCAGGTTCTAGGCTGCAGGTTCTATGCTGCAGGTTCTACGCTGCAGGTTCTAGGCTGCAGGTTCTATGCTGCAGGTTCTAGGCTGCAGGTTCTACGCTGCAGGTTCTATGCTGCAGGTTCTAGGCTGCAGGTTCTACGCTGCAGGTTCTAGGCTGCAGGTTCTATACTGCAGGTTCCACGCTGCACCCGAGGCCACGCAGCTCAAAGCTTTGCCTCTCACGCCTCACTCCATTTCATGTGAACATGCATTTGGCCTCTAACCTTTGGGATGAGACCAGTTTTGTGGCTGAAATGCTAAAAACGGCTGAAGAAGCATTCTTCTTCTATAAACAGGCTCCCACAGTGTCTGAGAGGAGCAAAGACACCAGTAAAGTCCTGTAAGAGAATCTGGAACGCAGCTGTTTGCCTTCATGGGCTGTGAACTCGTCTCATTTAAAGCAGCGTTTAGGAGCTCACTGATGAGAACAGCACCTGTGTTTGCAGCAGACTTGGGAAACGGGCTTTTCGCTGCCCTGTCCCGGCTCCGGTCTGTGCAGAGCTGAGGGTTTGGCTCCGGCTCCGGGTCTGGGTGGAACCAGACTGGTCTGACTTTGTGGGCCGGGGCTGCGGCCGCTGCGGCTTTGGCTCAACAACTAACAGAGACATCTGCTTTCGTGGGGAACGTCCAAAACAATGACTCCACGTTACACGAGAGCGGATCCCACGGCACGAATGTAAAGGAAGGGAACCTTCGTCCTCCGCGCTGGAACCAACGGAGCGGATTTGGTGAATGGAGCGTTAGCGGCTGTTGCCGGAGCAGGAAACTCCCACAGGAGGCGTTTCTTGTCCGGGGTCTTGTTTTCTGGAAAGGTGCGTTGAGCGCGTGTCCGGGACCGTCCAGCTGTTGGGAGACGTCGCAGAGCGTCAGCGGCTCCGTCTTTGTTCCGCTCGTCCGGAGTCGCGTTCGAAGCTGTGATCGTTTTACCTGCAGCTGGACTGTGGTGAGTTCAGGGCAACGCAACGATCTATTTGCATCCTCGTGAAGTAAAAGTTAAAATCTGATATTATTATTAAATAGCACTAGTTTATAAAAATGTGTTTAAAGTATTTAATGTTAAAGTAAATGCATGAGTCCTGCTGTTGTAACACTCTGATCTCAGTAACTTCGCTTCACTAAGATTTAAATGTCATTGACGTGATGCAACATCTGTAGCTCCGCTTAGTTTCTACGTGAAACCGTCTCGGCTGCTGCAGCACTTTGGTAAAGCGGGTGAGAGTCACGGTGATGTTCCACCCACGAACTATGTGGCATGAGTGCGCGAGGAGCCTGACTCAGACTCAGCCTCGACCTGCTCAGACGTAGCGGCCACAATGCATTCAAAAGTCCCGAACCGCCCGGTTAAATGCAGTGGACCGGCTCCGCAGTAGCTGGTGTGTGACACGTGAGCCAGCTGTCATCCAGCTGCAGAATGTGGTGTGTGGGTGAGGGCTTCAGCCGGATGGATGGAGGCCGGGCGGGGGTAAATAAACGCAGCGGCTCGGCATCAACAGCGGAACCGCTGCAGGTTAAACAACGCGAATGAAGTCTGGTTCCGAGCTTTTAACGAGGGATGTGGAAACCGAGTTTTGCCCGATCTGAGATCAGATAAACAGCACAACAGCTCACTGCGTGTAGAGACTGAAGGAGCTGCACATGTTCAGCAACAAGCCGGGTTCTGTTTGTGCTGGACGTGTGTGGAGGTCCGTCTCGCACCAGATGGATCAGCAGCTGCTGGACCTCCTCTGTCTGGAGATGGAAGTTCTGCTACCTTCACTGCCACATCAGCTTCCTGCTTCGTTTTAATAATGTTGAGTTTCCTGTGATGTGGGTCACAGGCCTTGAGACAAACCAGAAACTGGTTGAGGAAGGAATGTTTGACCTCGTGTGATGTAGGATTTCTGATCCTTCCTTTCTGCTTCAAATTATTTTTGGACTTCGAGGTATTTGACTCAGGAAATGTGTGTCACATGTTCATAACTTTTCCAGTCAATATTCTGCCTACTAACTAAGGAGCATCGTATGATTATTGTGACTCAAAAAAAAAACTTGTTGGATGAACATAATAAAATTATGGAAAGTATTTCCATCTAATTAAAATGCGTTAAGATAGCAAGAAGCTATTTCGCTTAGTGAACCAAATGTAAACAGGGTGAAGCAACATGATATATTCATGTTAATGTTACCTAATGACCATGGGTCAGTCCCACTAATGTTTTTAGGGTTGATTGAACATAATTTTCTTGGGTTATTTGATCATGTATAATATTAATACTTGTTACTTAATTTTATAGGGTAGTAACAAGTTAATTTAATTTATTAATAAATTATGCTATACTAACACAACCAATGTAAAGTTATCAAATGTTTTGTGCCAAGATTAGCTTTTCAAAATTACATACAAATAAAGTAATCTTTGAAACAGTATTTCTATTATGCAAACTAACATATATCCCCAGCTGGTGTGTAGGTTGGAGAAGACACACAGCACATTGGATTTTAGACTGGTTAGAATACTTTATAAGCTTCATAAAAACAATAAAACAGCTTCAAATGTCACTAACATCCAGTATCTGTACATACAGCATTGGGCCAATATTTCAAACAACCTTTAGTGGAGGGTAGCTGAGGTTGAGAGAGCATATAACAAGAGCAAACAACAACACAGCAAGTGGGACACTACCCAAACTCATCCAGGACTTGAAACGATGACTACATCTTCAGGGTCATCATCTGCCTCTGGCATCTTTGTGAATGACAAAAACTTCAAGAATTGTCTCTATCATGGCTTCTTCAAGGCGTCCACGATCTGAAATGTAAAATTAAAAAAGCGGATGATGTTATATAACACTTCAACTTTTTAAAGCATATATAATCACTTTGAAATTTTAAACCTTACATGAAATATAAAATAAATAAAAAACATTCTACCATCCATTCTTTCACAAGGTTGCCAGGATCTTCATTGAGGAACACACACACTGGGCTCAAAGGATGTACCTTCTGACATCAATGGAGTTAGTCTTTAGGACAAACAAAGTAATCACACAAAAAACAAAAAACAAACACAATTTTAATCTATTTTAGGGAACAATTTTTATTCAGTGAGTACGCTGTCACTAACATATTACGACATAGATTTTTTTCCCATCATCATACCTGGGTTATGGGAACCATGATGCTCTTAATCTTTTGTCCTTGAATGCCGCCTTCCTTGCCAAACACCGTTTTCAGGTCTGAAGAATAACCAGCCAGCATGGAGAAGAACTGTTGCAGCAAACTGTTGTAGTCCTCTTAAATTTATTCTTAAAAAGAAAAAAAGTACACAAGTTATCAATGCACTGAATGGCAAATGTGTGTAAACAATACTTGCTACCTTTTAATATATTTTGTTCGTCTGATCAGAATCACATTGTATATATATAGACTATTTTATTGACCACCTCAGAAAACACAGAAGAGAGCAGGCCATCTGGTTTTGAACTCGGTGATGAAGGGTTCATCTCTGATAACTTCTTGCCTTGGGTTGCAATAGTCGTATCTACTAGAAAAAGTCACGCTGCACTCCTTGCATCTCCAAATACCTTAGAGTCTATTATCTTATTTTCTTTTCTCATTCCCTCTTACCTTACTTTTTCTTAAACAACTTGTGGACATGTAGACATCTGACGCGACACTAGCAGGTGATTCCCCTGTCCTGCTGTCTCTTCTTAGCTCTGAATGGGACACTTCACAGAATGGCCATTGGAGGTAAACACCAAGAGACACATTTTAGATGATAAAGAACAGGTTTCAAGTCAAAATAGCTGTAATAAATTAGGAAACCAATTATGTGCTGTGAAATGAGTACACAATCTTATAAAAAGGCACAAATGTTAAAGCTTAATTAAATAAATACTTATTAATACTATTACTGTAAGTAATTTGATTATTTTCCTTTACCGTGTGAAACAAATAATAGATTTATGATAATACGATATACAATGCAAACAATATGTAGAGTGAAATAACTCAAACACCATTTTGGTAGGTTCGTGTAAATTACCTCAGGAAATGCATAGCATGACAGCACATTTCTATTTAATGCTCATGGGTTACCTTTCCAATAGGGCAAGTCTCTGTACTTCTGTTTTCCGTTTCCAGTAGTTCTCTGCTCTAACACCTGCGGACGGAGAGTATATGTCAGAAAATATTGCACCAACCTGAACAAATGCCGCTGACTCGTAAAATCATCGTCGCATCCAAATCGACCGAGGGGCAACGCTGATGTCGGTTATTTGAAATTTGAAAATCCCGCGCTCGCGCGATGAACTCGCATTGGAAATACGTAAAAGTCTCACTCCTAACTGAGCAAAGATCGCCGTTTAACGGCTATAAAATAATATAAAAAATTACAATATATATATATATATTTAATTGCAGATAAGCTTATTTAAAACTAGCACGTTCTCAGTGTTGTACGGAAGCTAGCTAGGTTAGCTTGTGAGCACAGGCGCAGTCATATAACACGGATACGTACTCTAGCTAATTAAACATCCAAAATGCTAAAAGGCACTATATATAGCTACTAACAACATTTCTGCACCCATGCGGTTTTTTATTCAATGGACGTTAAACTTACCTTCTTGCACACATCATGAACAGGTGTTTTCCTTTACGTCAGGATCCTGAAGAAGCGGCAGGGCCGTAGTCCAAGTTGTGAATTTGCTCATTACTGCCACCTTCAGCTCTGGACATGTTGTTGTCTAAACCTATTTTTATTACGTTGAGTTAACATAAAATATTGATGTAACCTGTTGAAGTTGTTACATTTACGTGATTTTATTATGTTCAGACACAAAACAAGAATTTATATTGTTGAAGTTGCATGTTAAAATTATGTTAATGTAGCATGCACCCAATCCAGGTTTTTTGAGTGTGAGGTGCCCATTGTTTTTCTCATATCACTGAGACCGTTTCACACCTTGATGCTGATGTGACTGATGCAGCAAATGGTTCTGCCTGTGGTTGTTGAAGGTGAACTAATGAAGTGTGTCAGATGTTTATGGATGGAAAAGAATCAGCTGCTCAAGTGCGTGAAGCTGAAGTTGGATCATGTGTTTCCGTCCGAACCGGAGCTGGATCCGAGCAGCTGGCTGAATCTAACGTGTTGTATGTGCTGTGTGTTCCCAGGCTGGGCGTGTGAGTAATCAGATGAGTTGGGACATGATGTCATCGCCCTGTGGCTCCTCGATGCTGCTGTACTGCCTGCTGCTCGTTCTGCTGGCCCGGTTTCCCCCTGCTCAGTCCGGTTCAGGCACAGAGGACACGGACACAGGTAAAATGCCTCGCAGACCTGGTGCTAGTTTGGTGGAGAGACCTTAGTGAGTGTGTCTGTTGGAGGCTGTCCTCCCACACCAGACCAAACCCATTCAACTGGTACCAGGAGCCAAAAACAGACCTGCATCAATGGAAAACAGCATAAAAGTGACCCTGACTCTGCAGATGCATGAGTGCCGGGTCCAGGTCTGGGTCTGGGTCTGGTTTCGAGTCTGGGTCCTGGTCCGGCCGGTGTGTTTACCACTCTCTCAGAGTACCGTTCCTCTTGTTTGAGCCTTTCTTCCTCTCTTTGGTCTGACTGCTCTTTCGTGTCAGCTCTGAACTCTGTGGTTGCGGCCTTTGAGTCTCTGTTTTATATAAAAGCTTATAAAACTTTCCAATAAGCAAACGTCTGCTGAAGGAAGATTGGCTGTTTTCAGAGACTTTTCATAGACTAAGGTTGGGCTCTGCTTATGGTCTGTGTCCTTCCTCTGGATGGTAACCAGAACTAACCAGTCTAACTGCACGTTTGCCACCTCTGAGGTCAGAGGTCAAGTCATTGTCAATGGGAACAAGGAGTTTGTAAAGGGGTTTTTAAATACATGACTTCTTTTTGTAGCTGATGTAGTAAAATCCTCTGAAGATGAAGAAGACGATGAGTCATCCTCAGAGGAAAACAAACTATCTAGTGAATTGTCAACGAGCAACGAGAAGCTCCAGCGTAAGCCAACATTTGTCTCTGTCTCTGTGGAAAACATGAGTCGGTGAAAAGACCAAATGATGGTAATTATGATGTTTTCCTCCTCGTTAGCGCTGGCGCCTCAGTGGACGATGCCAGACAAGATGAGGAAGGAGTTCTCCGCTCCTGCTGGTAACACTGTCAGGTTCCAGTGCCAAGCGACTGGAACCCCCGTCCCCACTCTGCGCTGGTACCGGAACGGGAAGGAGTTCCGGAGAGACCAGCGACTTGGAGGCCTGAAGGTGAGACGTCAGACGGAAAAAGGCCCCAAGGAGCGTCCCAAGCCCTTTCATTTGACCTTCTCCGGCCTCTTTTTCAGATCAAAGACAACCTGTGGAGCATAATAATGGAGTCCGTGGTTCCGTCCGACTCGGGGAACTACACGTGTGTGGTGGAGAACGAACACGGGAGCCTGTCACACACCTACAGGCTGCAGGTCGCTGGTGAGACTAGTTTCCAGGTGGTCCCGGATGTTCAGCTGCTCTCTCAAGCGTGTGAACAGCTGGATTCTTCCCCTCGTATCTCACGGACTATTTTGGACTCAGACCACCTAGAAGCATGTGTGGGGATTTTTCGAACTGCTTGGTGGGCTAACCAGAGCTAGCGCACGTGCTAAGTGGGGCGACGCTAGTCCATGTGGCGTCTGGGCCCGCGCTCATCAGACCTTCTCGTTGCAGTGACCTACCGGGACCTTCCGCTGCTGCGCTCCCCTCTGACCAACCAAACGGCAGTCGTGGGCAGCGACGTGGAGTTCGCGTGCAGAGTGTCCAGCGGCGCGCGGCCGCGCATCACGTGGTTCAAGCGCAGCGGAGGGGGTGCGCAGGGGCTCGTCCTCAAGGTGAGCGTGGACCGGCCGCTCCCCCGCAGCTCTGCTCGGACCCCGCTAAGGTGTTTTCTCCTCAGGCCACGGAGCAGGACATGGAGGTTCTGACCCTGAAGACGGTGAGTCTGGAGGACGCCGGCGAGTACAGCTGCGTGGCGGAGAACGCCATGGGAGCGTCCCGCTACTCCGCCTGGCTCACCGTCAAAGGTACGTGCGGACGCTCCCACGCACCGGGACCTGGAGCTGTGACCGCAGCTCCCCCCCCCCTCTCCCCCTCAGACCCGCCGCCCCCTCAGGCCTACTGGCAGCTCCTCCTGGGCCTCGGCTCCTTCGCCCTCGCCGTCCTGGGGGCCGCGGCGCTCGTCTGCAGACTCTGCCGCCTCCGGAAGGAGCGGAGCGACTTCCGCGGGCCGTTCGCCGTGCAGGAGCTGTCCAAGAGCCTCCCCCTGAAGACACAGGTACCTCCCCCTGTCTCTCTCCCGCCTCGTGCGGGTCGCTCTGCTCCTCACGGCGTCTGTCCTGTGCCCCAGGTGTGCGTGGGGTCCTCCAGCTCCCCGCAGCCGGGGACGCGCCTGATGCGTGAGCCTCGTGTCTCCGTCGCCGCCGCGTCCCACGTGTCACAGTATGAGCTTCCCTACGATCCCGTGTGGGAGCTGCCCCGCGACCGGTACGGTGCTACAGGCTCCTCCTTGTCTTCCACCTGTCTGCAGCGGGTGTGATGGCGGTGTGTGTGCTTGGCAGGCTGACCCTGGGGAAACCTCTGGGCGAAGGCTGCTTCGGTCAGGTGGTCCTGGCTGAGGCCGTGGGCGTCGACAGGAACAAGCCCACGGCCGTCACGCAGGTGGCCGTGAAGATGCTCAAAGGTGAGAGGCGGCGGCGGCAGGCTGACCCTGACCTTTGACCCCTGAGCTGACTTGCCTTGCCCTGTGTGATTGTGTGCAGCCGACGCCGCCGAGAAAGACCTGTCGGACCTGATTTCGGAGATGGAGATGATGAAGACGATCGGTAAACACAAGAACATCATCAACCTGCTGGGAGCCTGCACTCAGGACGGTGAGCGGCCGCCGTGGGGGCGGGTGCGGTGGGGTGCTGCTCCCCCCGCTAACGCCCCTCTGCTTCCCCAGGTCCGCTGTACGTGGTGGTGGAGTACGCCTCCCAGGGGAACCTCAGGGAGTACCTGCGGGCCCGTCGGCCCGCTGGGCTGGACTACTGCAGCAGCCTGAGGCAGCCGCCTCCAGAGGGCGTCAGCGCCAAGCAGCTGGTGTCCGCTGCCTACCAGGTGGCCCGAGGAATGGCCTACCTGGCCTCAAAGAAGGTCCGGCAGGAAGCAGAGTGGGCCCATGGGGGCTTAGACGCTGTTTCTAACCCCTCCTCCATCAGTGTGTCCACAGAGACCTGGCTGCCAGGAACGTGCTGGTCACAGACCATGACGTGATGAAGATAGCGGACTTTGGCCTGGCCCGAGACGTCCACTTCATGGACTACTACAAGAAGACCACTAACGTGAGGCTCTGAGTGTGGGTGGGGGGGGGGGTTCACGAGGCCGGGCTGACGTGGTCTTCCTTCCAGGGTCGACTCCCCGTCAAGTGGATGGCGCCTGAAGCCTTGTTCGACCGCATCTCTACGCACCAGAGCGACGTGTGAGCCTCGTTTTGTTGTCTGAGCGTTTGGGCCCGTTGCCCGCGGTAACGCCCGCTTCCGCTCCTAAGCGCGCTGTTGCTGCCCAGGTGGTCGTTCGGGGTGCTGCTGTGGGAGATCTTCACCCTGGGGGGCTCTCCGTACCCCGGGGTCCCCGTGGAGGAGCTCTTCAAGCTGCTGAAGGAGGGGCACCGCATGGAGAAGCCCTCGGCCTGCACCCAGCAGCTGTGAGTAGCCGCGGACACGGTGGGCGCTGACCCTCATCCCCCCTCCGCCTGTAACGATGACGTGTGATTCATCAGCTACCTGATGATGAGAGACTGCTGGAAAGCTGTGCCGTCCCAGCGGCCCACGTTCCAACAGCTGGTGGACGATTTAGACAGGACGCTTTCTCTCATGGCGAACCAGGTGACGTGGACGCAGCCCTGAAACATGCTTTTTATTTACAATGTGAGGGTTTAACTCCAAATCCTGGTCTCTCCTCAGGAGTACCTGGACTTGGCCGTACCTCTGATCCAGTACTCTCCAGCCAGCTCGCTGGACTCCCCTTACTCCACATAGGCGTCGTAGAGCTTCCATTGCTTCATCCCTCATCCTCTTCATCCTGGAGCTGGGGCTGCTTCTCTACAGCTGGACTGATCTAGGCCTCAAGAACCAGTGTTAATGCTGGGACACAGCTGCGTCCGGCCGGTTAGTCGCTGCGATAAGGTGACCAGCGTTCGTCTCCCGTTAGACTTCTTCCTTTATAAACTGGAAGTTTCTATTTTAAACCAATCAACAAATTGTACTTTAATATTTTTACTTAAGGGGGAATTGTTGCGTTTTTTAATTGTGTACAGTCTGAAGGCTTGTAAAGTGCTTTTGTTATGAATCTGAGCTATGTAAATAAAGTGTAACAGCAATAAAAGTCTTTTTTGTACCTGATTTCAGATGTTGTGCTAGCTTTTCTAGTCAATAATGGCTTTCACAGCTGGACAAGATGCTTGACATCATTTCTCACACAAAGTTTACTCCACAGGTTAGTTGAATATCTGGCGTGTTGCTCTGTGTGGAGGAGATGAAACCTTCACCTCATCTGTCTTAAAACTGTTGACTTGTCTCTGTCGCCCTCTACTGGTTTGGTGACAACATTTTGAATTACTTATTTGGTATATATTTGTAGCAGTAATATATATATATATAACATCAGGAAAAAGGAACATGAGAAACTAGAGAAATACCAAGGGCTCAGAGAAGAACTGGAGAAGGCTTGGAAGGTGAAGGCCACAGTGGCGCCTGTGGTGATCGGAGCACTAGGGGCTGTGACCCCCAAACTGGAGGAGTGGCTACGACAGATCCCTGGAAAAACATCCGAAATCTCAGTCCAGAAAAGTGCAGTCCTAGGAACAGCAAGGATACTGCGCAGAACCCTCAAGCTCCCTGGCCTCTGGTAGAGGACCCGAGCTTGGAAAGTGGATGAGACCACCCGCGGAGGGTGAGAATAGAGTGTGTATATATACATATATATAACTGGTATATATTTTTAATATATATGGTCTGTATTCATATTTTTAATATATATTTAATATATATCACATTTTTATTACGTAATTCACACATCAGAAAGAAAAATCCCGTGAGTCAAATGAGTCATATAATTGGGTTTATTCCTAACACAGTGTTGCATTCAGGTTCCAGTCACATCTCAGCTCCACGACCTGCATGAAGCCGCCAGTGACGCCTCCCAGTACTTTAAATATCAGCATTAACTGGTTCAAGACAATAAATAGTTATAAGTTAGGGTGTTCTCAAATGTCTGTAACACAGTTTGCTCAGCTAAGCTTGTGTGTAACATCAGGTAGTTGGTTGATGGACGCAGCAGCCCCCCTAAATACTAACAACAATATTAACACATGTAATAATCGCTCCAGATATAGATGTTGTGACTGCAAAGGGAAATCAGAGAGAAGGGATCGTGCTAGTGCGTCGGCGTAGGGACCTCTATTTGTCAGCGTCACTGTCGTCCAGAGACCTCCTGGCAAACAGGTGGGTCGGATCTCGGCCTCTGAAGCCGGGCTGGATGTTCAGCACCGGCATGTTTCTCCAGCTGGACGGGTCGCTGTAGGCGGCGGCATCGGAGTCGGTGGCGCAGGGCTGGTTCTGGACGAGCTGGAGGAAAGTCTCCATGTCAGGGCCTAGCCTGGCGACCAGGCCGTCCCTCACCACGGCAACGGTGTCCTTATCGCAGGCCTGCAGGGTCTGCAGCATCGTGGTGTAGTATCTGGGATAATGGAGGAGGAGCATAGCTCAGCTCAAACCTGTGTGTGTGTGTGTGTGTGTGTGTGTGTGTGTGTGTGTGTGTGTGTGTGTGTGTGTGTGTGTGTGTGTGTGTGTGTGTGTGTGTGTGCAGCGTCAGTCCTCACCTGTTGGGGAAATGGGTCGGCACCTGCACCACTTCTCCGATGGCGTCAGGGTTGGTACGAGCAACGGTGCAGATATCAAATTTGGTGTAACACTCCTCTTGCACCTTTAGAAAAGAAAAAAACATGCAGCGAGTGAGAGGAGAAGCACGCGCTGTCGCTGCAGCTTGCGCGAGAGAACGCACCTCAGCAATCATCCTCTGGAAGATGTTACAGCGGCGGATGGTGTGGGCCACCTTTTCGGAGATGCTCTGGGAGATGCAGTGCAGACTCTTCTTGACGAAGGTCTTCCCCTGCAGAATACAGCGGTCAGAGATGTGGACGAGCAGCAGCGCAGGCAGTGATCAACGGACCGACCTCTGTGTTGAAGGTGGCAGCTGAGTGCAGGAAGAGCTCGCAGATCTCGTGCATGCCGTCAGTGTCGCAGGTGGAGTTCTCCAGACAGGAGAAGAACTCGCAGCCCACGGCCACGGCGCCGTTCAGACACCTGGCGACGTCACCTGCAGACGAGCGCGTCCCAGAATAAAGCAGCCTTTAAACGTACGGCCTTTGAATGAAGACTAAACACAGTAAAAGCACAGTGTTGATGTACAGAGACAATTAGAGATCGCCCTGTTCATCACGGGGTGATGGAGAAACAGAACCGGACTCACCGGGGCTGTTCGCAGAGAACCGGGCCCGGCGGGGAGCAGCCTCCTCCGGCGGCATCTGGAAGCAGGCGACGGAGCTGAAGGCGAGCAGCAGGAGCAGAGCGGGCATCATCATGATGGTGTCGGTGAGGTTCAGGTTCGGTTTGGTTCCCGAGCTTCTCCGGCTGGTATTTAAAGCCGCAGCAGCTGGGCCGGTGCTGCCCCGCCAGACAGAACCCCCAGATAATGGTTTATTCATGGGCTTAATTAACTGGCGGAGGAAACTGGATATTTCCACACAGAACGTGAGAAGCGCGGACTTTCCGAGGAGCGGTGACGTCATACGAGACGCGGAGGTTTGTTTGTTTTAGCACAGTAATCAGTTAAATTAGGATATTCGGCGTAAAACATGTTTCAACACTGAAAAAACAATATGTTTTAAAGGGAAACTTTAACCTCTATTTGTCAGCTGTTAAAAACTGTTAATTATGTCGTTATTTCTCTAAAATAGCAGCACAGGTGGGAAACGGATGCGTCCTCTTCTTATTCTAGGCACGTCCATTTCCTGTGCTGAAGCTCAGTGAAGTAGAAACTTCAGATTCGGCACAAACAAGAAGTGATCAGCAAAGTGACTACGGATCTGTCTGTTGTACTATTGTCCAGATGTGTCCACATGTGCCTCATAAAGCAGGATTTTGTGCAGTTTTACGGAGAATTCCTGAATTCTGTCAGTTAACTTTGAGAATGGCAAACGTTTTTTTGGTAGAAAACGATTATTAAGATTTTTTTTAATAAACCAGAGTTTATTGTATTTTTATAGGCACCTTCACTCTCTTGCCCAGACCATCACCTGGATTCAGATCTGTGAATTATGGAAGTCAGGACTCCATCACTCTCCTTTCTTCAACACTGTCACAGTTAAATCTGAGTCTTATCTGTGTCTTTTCAGAGTGTTTGTTTCCACTGTTCCCTGGATTCTCACAGGAACCAGTAAAGCTTCACTGGTTTCATTAGCCCGAAGGCCAATAGACGCTGATAAACATCTCCCACGTCTCACGCTTTAGTTTTTATTACATTCGCTTCCAGCACATTTACCTCATCAAACAAAAGCCACAGAGGAAAGGGCAAGAAGTGGCACGACTCCATTTATTCCCCTGTTAAACACAGGGTGATCACAGTTTAGTGAAGAACTGAAATTAGTGACTTAATTTATTTCTTAGATGGATGGACAGAACTTATGTCGTTAGTGAAGTCAAAGTATAAAGAAATATACACTGTAACGAGAAACTAATTTGAACACATTTAACTTCTCTAAATTCTCAAGCTGTCAAGATTTATTTTCATAGTATAACGTTATAAGAATAGAAGTTTCCTGTTCTGACTTTTATGGTTAATGTTAAAACTTCTCTGTCTGTCTGTCTGTCTGTCTCTGTCTGTCTGTCTGTCTGTCTGTCTGTCTGTCTGTCTGTCTGTCTGTCTGTCTGTCTGTCTGTCTGTCTGTCTGTCTGTCTGTCTGTCTGTCTGTCTGTCTGTCTGTCTGTCTGTTTCGGTTCCTGCAGCCTCTTGTCACTTTCTGTTAAAACTTGACGTCCCAGCTGGACTCTCTATAAGCTAAGGTTTCGTTGTTTTTTTTGTAGCGTGTAACCTGCAGTGATGCACCCGGCCGCTAGGGGCATCACTTCAGCATCACCGGGTCTGTTCTAACACACGGGAAGAAGACATAACAGCATCCAAGATGGCGGCGGTAGATGCAGAAACAAACCACGAAACAGGCAAACTGGAGTTGTATCCTTTCATAGTCTCCCTGAGCATTTATCTTTGTCACAAAGTCCGCTCAGCTGTAAGCACATTGTCAGAACCACAGCGATAATCGGTTTGAGTAACACTGAAATGACTGGCGGGGTTTGCAAAGCACGGTGGCTGGTTTTAAATGTCCTGTCGCTGTTTATAAAGGTCTAAAAAAGCATAGTTTTAGATTATTTTCTAGTTTGTAAGTTTGTTTTAGAGTGAAAGCAATCAAATGATTTATAAAAGGTAAAAAGCAGCTGTGCATTGGTATCTGTTTACTCTCGTGTCAGATTTGGCCCTTTGACATTATGGAGAATGAGAATGACTCTAGGTTCTGGCCGTTCTTGAACACTGTCGTTTCCCTGAGCGTCCTTCAGCTCTCTGGACGTCCCGTTCCCGTCGCCTCGAGAGGCCCTGATTGCCCTGCGCTCTTTGTCGCCAGACAGAGAGCCGAGAAAAGGTGGCATCAGCAAGGAACTGTCCGTGTCCGACAGCACGTTGTCCGTGTAAGGAACCCTGTACGAGCTGCACGCGTGCCTGCGTCCTGTGTGTTCAACCCGCGTGCTGCTGTTTTTCAGGCGGTGGAGCGCGGATGAAGCTCGCATCCTCAGAGTGTCGGTCAACTCGTTTCTGGATCATCTGTCGCTCGTTGTGGAGACCATGGAGATGTTTGATTCTTCCGCTTCCCAGTGAAAGCGTCACAACCTTTCAGGACTCTTTGAACGTCTCGTCCTCTTGGAGTTGTCAGGCGCGACACGTAAAAGATCAACAGGTTCTGACTGAGAAATGAAAAGGGAAGTTTGAGGAACAGGCAGCTTCAAGGAACTAAGAGGCATGTGATGGGTTCTTCTTCAAAGAATCCACCTATACATGTTTAAAAACAACTTTGTATGTGAGAATGTAAAGAAAATGGAAAATTTGACAGCAGAACAGAAGTAACTACTTTTTGTGCTATCTTGATCTTCCTTAAAAATGTTAATTTAAGTGGTCCTTACTAGAACTTAATGGACCTCCTAAACGTTAGTAAGACACTGAGCTATAATGAAAGAATTAGTTGTTATCCAAATTTTGTAAGATGTACAGATTCACCGCATATGTAACATTGTTTGACCAGCAGAGGGCGCTGAATAATTACAAATAATTGATTGTTTTGTGTTTTGTTTCAGAGCAAACAACAACAAACTTTTTTTAAGTTGCAGTTAAGATGATGCAAGTAAAAATAAAATTCCAATAATTTACGTGTGTAAGGGACAAAAACGCCGTGTCTAATAGTGTAATACTGTAAATAGAAGACAGGACAGTGAAGAGGAAATGAAGTGTCTCGGAGCCATAGGACTTGCAGAGTTCTAATAAATCCTGGTGAATCGTGATGTCCTTCTTCAGATGGCACAATCAGGTGACTTTATCTCCTGGATAGATACACTGTGTTCATATCTTACACAACCAGCATGAAAGGATGCAAGCAGAGATTGCTGAACACAGACACACAAAATAGTGAAGCACCGATTTACTTAATGATGCTTTAGGCCAAAAGCCAAGTCACCCGGTCTAAAACCTCAAGGTGTTGTTTTAGAATATACAGTTTTCTAAGCTCATAAATAGCAAATCTTTAAATTTAGAATTACAGAAATATTTAATTCAATTACTGATCATTTCACATGATTTTAAATTACTCTTTAGCTAATCAATAGCTGGAGATGAGTGTTTAACACTGTAAATGGCTTGTATCAACAGAAATGATGGGATGACTTCACTATGAGGCTCTTATGCAAAACCACTTCAAGCTCTTTATTTAGTAAGGTCCATGTTTGTTTTTGTAGTGACCTGTTGATCCACCAACCTTTTATTCAGAAACACAAAGTTAACGTTACTGATGGACCCAACAATAAGAGGGGCTCGAGGGCCAGAAAGGTCAAAGGTCCTTGTTGTTAACATGAACCAAGTGAAATGGGCACAAAATGACCACCGCATAAACAATAAATGTAAGCTGAAATACTTAACCACAAAATGATATGATTAAAACTATGGTGACACCATACAGGACACATGCTTGGGTTAAATTGATATTGTTTGTGTGAATAAACAAACATTAAAACTTTTCATTCAAAAGAACTGAAATATGTGAAACACATGTTAGTAGTTCCACTTGATGTACATGAATTTTCATCACTGCCAATGTAACAAAGTAAATAGTGAAAATCCAACTGACCTAAATAAGAGTAAATGATTAATCATATTATTTCAGCAAACCCACACAAGTAAAGCATGTAGTAGTAAATTCACAAGCAACATATTTACAGTGCACGTCTTTGGTTGTTTTCTAATGTGACTCATCACAGCTGAACATCATCCCACTTGTATGACTGACAAATGGTGACGACGTAAACCAGCAGCAGAGACTAAAAGCAAACTTGGACATATCAGGAAAAATGTGAGGAAAAGGTAAAATCAGTCCAGGTTCAGGGTGGTTTCAGTAGCTTTCAGCAACATTTAATGAAAAAGTGGGTGTCACGATGAGGATGTGCTGCATCTGGAGGAACATCTGCAGAGTGAAAACAGGCCAGCTGGAAAATGAGGCGCTCCCGTTTGTACGACAGCCAGAAAGTTGTTGGCAAAAGTTCCAAAGCAAAATCCATATTCAGTTTATTTTCAAAGTGACAAAAGTAAATACAACTTTCTTAATGCAAAAAGTTAAATCACTGATTGTGTTTATTCCTTTTGCCAACAATTCACACCGCGGTTTACATGCAAAATCAGCTCATCTGAGTCCAAGTGGACATCTCAAAGACTAAAAAGGCTCATTTATGCTCCAGTGTCCCCTCATCTCACTGTTCTGATTGGCCAGCGTGTTGAAGTCATGCGTTGCCAGTTGGATCCACCTGCTGCAGACAGCAGGCTCTGAGGACAATCTAGAACCTTCACATAGGTTAAAACAAGACCAGAGACTTTATACACATTTTTATAAAAGTTCAATTTCTTTTGAACATACACCATCAAATGATTGGACTTGCTTTTGATTTTATCTAGTTTTATGTTCATCTTATTTAACACTTCTTGTGGTTTTGGCCTGATTCTTCTTCTATTCTTCTACTGTGTGGCGTGGCCATTTCCTTCCAAGTGTTTTAGTCAATTATGGACCTTTTGCATAATATGACTATCAGACTCACAAAGTTACAGGTTACAGGCCAATGCAAAAGTGTATGTATATTCTTACTGCTACATTCAACTCTTGACAAACACAGTGGATAAAGTCTCTCCACGCGGCCCAGGCCTTGTTCCCACCATCTCCAGAACAGAACAGTCATGATTAGCTCCCATTGCTGGCCTCCTCACCCTGGTTTTATCCAGTCATGCTTCTACACTGTTCTCGCTGCCTCCCTCTCTATCGCTGTGACCTCAGAAATCATCATCGTCACATATATCCAGATATACATCGAAGGCTTCTCGGTTGCAGTTTCCATCAGGGGTGAACACGTATTTATGGAAGGTCCCGTCCACACATATGGCTGCAGGAGGAAAGAAAGTCAAGAAAACTATTATTATGTTGAAAGGATGAGATGGGTAGTTCATTATTCACAACCCAGTAACTGAACTAATCTGATTCATCAGGCCTGTGTGGGTTGATCCGATTTTATTAACAATAACCAAACAACCCACTAATGGTCATCTGTCAGTGTTATTCTGATAATCATGTTTTGATTTATGATTGATGAAGACATGTTCTGTACATCACATGACATCACACTGTTGAGTCTGAGACCAATTTTCTTTAAACCTTTACAAAAACCATAGTTATGCTAGAATTTAGATTTCACGATAATTCTTAAAAGAGCCCCATAGTTTAAAGTTTATCTCCTGACCTACATCATGTACCACTAAGGAGTGAATGCTGCACACTGTGCTGAGTTTCCTCACCAATGACAGAGTTGACGTTCTTGGACGTGTTCTTCCCAAAAGCACAGATACAGGCACATTCAGCTGGAACGGTGAAGCTGGCCAGCGACCACTGGCTGTCCACATATTGACCAATGACAGGACCCACCTTCCCAACGCGCGCCAGGCTGTGGGGGACCATGTAGAGACACGCATTAGTAACATGCCAGCTGTTAAAAGGCAAAAGAGAAGTGACTTCATGAAACAACAATGAGGCCATCTTACGCAGAGCGGCGGTTTAGTTTGGTATCTTTGAGTGCAAAGATGTGAACTGTGCCTTTGTCACTGGAGGCACAGAGAAACGACGAGTCGTGGCTGAAGTTGATGCTGTAGAGAGCAAACCAAGCACAAGGAAGCACTGTCAGAGCCCGAGCTGTGGTAAACAGAGTCTACCGCTGCACAGCTTTACGAAGCAGATCAAGTTTAATGATTAATTCAGTGTAATTTACTAAGAAACAACACTACTTGAATGTTTGGTGCAGAACCACAGATGACATTTGACGCAGCCCCTTAGATCCCTGAGTGCAACGCTACTCGTGTTGACCTGACATGGGAGCCTGCGCACCCCCAAGTCATGGTGACACAAGGGAAATCGTTTTCCACAGCACATCAAGGTAAATGTGTTGTTAAGGTGTGGGATGGAAACTAGTTCTCATGAATCACACATCTTCTGTCTCATTTTCACACGTCTTCGCTCCAGTGGTTTAATCTCGATTTTCCTTGGGTTTTTTTAAGTTCACCAATACAGTAGCTAATGAAACTTATTAACTGGTTTGAAAGGAATGTCAAACCACTTATTCACCCCCCCAAATAATCTGAAGCACAAAATGTCACACACTGGCTGAGCCTGAACTGACATTTACAATGGGGCTAATTAACCAACCTTTACACGAGTTTAGTCCCCCTGAGTGAACTGAACTTGTCACTGGGTGATATGTACCTGACTAATCACCAACTATGACAATATGTCCAACTGTCAATCATGATTAATTTTACATAGTAAAAGTGAAGGAAGATGGGAATTTGTATTTGTATGTTGTGCAAACACGTGAACCACATAATGCCAAACACCAACCCACCCCACACACATAACCGCAGTATCTGTGAATCAGCGAATACCAGTAAAGGGTTGCTGGATCGGTTCCTCTGCGCAGCTCTACCAGCTTGTCTCTGGTTGTCGTGTCGAAAAGGCGAATGAGTGTTCCTTTGCGTGAGGCCGAAGCCGCCACGCTGCCGGGCTGGTTCAGTGCCACACAAGCGATCTCACTTTGGTGGGCGTTAATAGTAAAAGGCGCCGACGAGGTACCAGGTTTGGTGTTAGACAAGTCCTAAAAAAAAATACGTGTCTTTCTTGAGTTTAAATTTTTTTTGACTAATTTGTGTTTTTATTTTTTTGTCTATGTTAACTTACAACCAGCTGCAGGCTGCCACATTTATGACCGGGAAACACCAGCAACTGCTTCTCCAGACTGGGACATAAATCACACAATCCTGGAGATTGTAAAGAGTTGGATTTAGAGCAGCAATGATTAATACTTCACTGGTCAATCCATTGACTGATAGCAATATTAACTGTAGTTACTGTAGTACTTAATTCAATTACTTTCGATTAATAAATTGATATTCCATTTAATAAAGAATTATTAGATATGATTTGTTAGTAAATGCAGTAGACAGTAACCAAGAACTGAATAAAAACATTCAGACAAAGAAACTCTACCTTTTGGATTATCTCTAGTGTCAAACTCAAAGAGTTTAACAGGGTTGTCTGGAAAACTGTACACATAGATCCTGTTCTTTAACACAATGATGATCCTGAAAGCATAAAGGAAACCACACTGATACCTCATGGTACTTTGGGTGAGTGACTAAAAGTAAAGCCAGTGGTGGGAGTCTACCTACTTGTCATGCCTCATGCGAACGGCAAGAACAGGTTTGGTAAAGGTGAACTCCAACACCAGCTTCTCTTTGGGGTCGCGAGATTCCCGGGCGTCGTCCCAGATCAGCACTGACAGGAAACCAAAGCAGGGCAATCTCAAATTAAGCCCATTCTTATAGTCAGATTAAATTTGGTTACCTTAGCTCCCCACAGGTCCCAGGGTAAATTAAGTTGTAATGAGTTACTTTGATTTACCAGATATTTCTGAGAATTTGGGATTTACTCCTCCTCCAACTACGGCCAACAGGTTGGATCGGTGCAGCATGGAGCACAGCGCCACACTGCCTACCTGCTCATGGTCTAACAACAAACAGACAAAAGGTGTTATTGACATGTAACTAAAAGACAAAAACGTCAATCCAACTGAAACACTTTAGTACCGAGGTGACCCTTCTCCATCAGGGGCTCCACGTTGTAGATCCTGACCCCTGTCTCCATAGCACAGCAGAAACAGCCTTGTGAGAAAAAAGACAAAGCAAATCTTGAGGAGACCAAGCAGGTCACCAGAAAAACTGGATAAATATATGACAATGGGGTGTCTCTCATTTCTACCAGATGCTTTTTTAAACATTTCGTGGCACATTTTAATTAAATCTGCATATATTAGTTGACGTTTACTTGGCTTGTGTGTGTGATGCTCTGATTATATATCGCTCGCAGCTGGGAGACGTGAAGGCATAAAGAGGCTGTGCCCAGCTGTTAGCTTACTCTGGTCCTGGTTGAACTGCAGGCTGTTGACTCCTCTCTGCTGAGCCATAGTTGCTGAGGTACCACTGCCGAGCTGTTACCAGTAAACTACGGCTTCTGTTTCAAGCTCCAAACTGTAAGAAACGCGAAAACACGGCACGAGGTGAGCTAAAAATGGCAACTTCACGTTTAGCCTGAAGTTGAGCAACACCGTTAGCATGAGCTAATACATACTGGCATCGAACAACGACGGTAGAAACGCGGCTGGTCTAAAATTTCCACTTGGATATTTACATATATTGAAATGTGTTTATTCTCACCATGAAGACGAAGAGTAGAGACGAGATATACGTTGTTAGGGCAATAAACAGAACAAGCAGCCAGAGAAATAACAATAAACGCCGTAAGAGAGTTGTTTTTGTTTTTAACTGTGACGTCATCGACACGCGTTTCCGGTTTTGTTCCGCCTTCCCGTTTAAGGACGTATTTTTATTGAATTTTTCTAAACTTTTCTCTCCGATTAAAAACTACCAGAAGAAGCGTTGTTTATTTTCTGAGATGAAAATAATAACTTTGTAACACTATTAACTTGATTTTGCTTTATACTATACTTTGCTTTGAATATCATCAAATATAAAATTTTAAGTAGGTTGTCTTTACAGTCAGTCCTAGTCCCTAAGAACCACTAGTAAACAGTATGTTATGTATAACTGACACTGTATGTGCCTGGAGCATTATAAGAGATATAAATTGTGTTTCTGACTATTCTGACGTTGATCCCAAATAAATTACAGACACACTTAATTCACATTTAATTGCTGCTGAAGCGTTTCCAAAGTTATAGTGAGGGGAATGAGAGGAAAGTTGTGATTTCAGGTTTGCAAACACCTCAAGGTGTGACTATTCTGCCAGTGACGTGATAACTTATTTTATCATTTAGAGACAGTATTAACCCAAACAGTCAAATCCCAGTACAACAGAAACCTAATGTATGAGGGAAAATGAGGAATCATAAATTCAGTTGAGAATGGCAGTTATTGTGAAGTAAGTAAATGCTGGAACACTTTACAGGCTCTTGCCCTGAAGAAAACTCCATTCATCGTTTACCTCTTGTAAAAGGTCCAATAAAAATAGCTTCAGCTATAAACGTCCCACACACATTGCAGTCCTTTGTATGTAACATTCTGTGTGTTCCTACACGTTTTCCTGGTTTATTGTAAGCAAAGGAGCACTCAAAGAAACTTGTGCATATAAAGCTATAGACTATAAAACTGTGTTTGATCCAAAGACGGTAAACTGTTTAAATCGGTGAAATAAGCAGGACAAAGGCCACAAGCTGGAAAAATGAAACAGACCCTCCTGTCTGGCACAGGCCTCTGTGAAAAACACAGTCAAGTCTCTAGTTGTCATTAAGCAAAAGCTCCGGCAAGACTGTGATTGTGTGGCTTTCAGCTACGCACTTGACTGACTGAGCATCTTATTGGAAAAATTCATAAACGTTAAGCTGCCAACTCAATTAGTAAAATCAAACCTGTGGGGACTAGAGCGATTGTTGGACAGACTGCATATTTGGCTGAGGATGAACGCTGTCCACATTGATGATGAATCTGCAAAACCAATCCAACTGTGCAAGCATTAATGAGATAGAGGATAAGCATGTGCAGGAGAGGAGTCTGCCTAACGTCTAGAACAAGACTGGAATGTTTGTTTGCTACTTTTTTGGAAATGCAGTTCTATTTATTTAGTGAAAAAAAAGTGAAAGTGAAAACAGTGACTTTATGACATAAAATGAAGACTTCTTCAGCTTGAACTAGTTTCTGTGTAGGTGTAATGGAAATTTCATGTATGTGAAAGTATTTTCTATTGTGATAGAACTTATATATATATATAATACTTACATATATATGTATATATATACATATATACATATATATATATATATGTATATATATACATACATACATACATACATACATACATACATACACACACACCACACACACACCCACACCAACACATATATATGTATATATATATATATCTCTCTATCTCTCTCTCTCTCTCTCTCTCTCTCTATCTCTATCTCTATCTCTCTCTCTCTATCTCTCTCTCGCTCTCTCATCTCTCCCTACTCCCTCCTCCTCCCCCTCTCTCATATATATATATATATACATACATACATACATACATACATACATACATACATACACCACTCAAGACCACATACTGTATAGGCCATGTGCTAAACAATATCCGCTTAGACAGGAAGCTAACAGGAAGCTAAAGACGGCATAACCCCAGTTATTAACTCACTGACAGAAGCAAGCATTATCATATCATGTGACTCTAGTCCCTGCTGCACACACATCTTTCCTGTGAAAAAGAGACAAAGATCAACCCTCTGAGTGGAGATTTGTTCAGGATCTACAAGCAGTGAATGCTGCAGTTCAACCCAGAGTGAATAATGTGCCTAATCCTTACACCCTGTTATCGCAGGTGCCCACTGATGCCCAATGGTTTTCAGTTGTCGACTTAGCAAACGCCTTCTTCAGTGTTCCTGTTCATCCAGATAGTCGATTCTTCTTTGTGTTTCAGTTCAAAGGCCGTACATGGACATGGACCAGGCTGTGTCAAGGGTACGTGGAGTCACCCATCATCTTCAATGAGGCACTCAGACGGAGTCTTGAACACCTTTCACTTACTGCGGGAAGTGCTTTGTTGCAGCACGTGGATGATATCATTATCTGCAGTCCCACAATATCAGAATCAGTGTGAAAAACAGTGGTTTTGTTGAAACATTTAGCTGCTGAAGGCCACAAAGCTAGCTTGTCCAAACTTTAGTTTGTCCAGCAAAAAGTTACTTTCCTTGGACATGTTATCACAGCAGCTGGGAAATCAATCTCACCCAAAAGAGTTGAAGCCATCCAGACCATCCCAAGGCCGCTCACAAAGCCACAAATGATGTCTTTCTTGGGAATGTGTTCTTATTGTCAAAACTTTATTCCCAAATATGCTGTCCTCGAAGCACATTTGAGTGCCCTCATTCATGGAAAATCATTGCCATCTCATGACAACATTCACTGGACTCCTGAGGCAGAGGCAGCCTTTGTAAATTTAAAGCTCACTTTGCAGACTGCTCCAACTTTGGGTCTTCCAGATCCTACTCAACCATTTGTTCAGGTTGTGGATGGAAAAGACAGGTGCATGGTATCTGTACTGCTACAAAAACATGGTGGAACATTACGACCAGTCGCTCACTTTTCTGCTAAACTTGACCCTGTGGCAGCCGGACTCCCTGCTGCCTGAGAGCAGTGGCAGCTGCTGAAAAGTGTGTTCTGGCCTCTAGAGACATCGTAGGATATCTTGCTCTGATCTTGTGCTGATGGTTCCTCATTCTGTCTCTTTAATCTTGCTTGAACAAAAAAACATCTCATCTATCAGCTGCTCGCTGGTTACGACACCACACCGTCCTCTTAGACATCAGTTAAACCATGCACTGTTCTGAATCCAGCTACTTTGCTGCACACTCCTGAAGACGGTGAACCCCACGGTTGTCTTGCTTCGATCCAGCAGGTGTGCACACCCAGACCTGACCTTCTGGAGACACCTTTGACTTACCCGGATCTTGTGCTTTCACAGATGGATCTGCTTCCAGAGACCCTGATACTGGTGCTCCTCGTGTGGACTATGCAGTTTGCACAGAGCATGATGTTCTCCACTCCGGTCCTCTGCCATCTCATCTCTCTGCACAAGCAGCAGAGCTGGTTGCACTCACCTTTAGTGTGACACATGATTTTGGAGCTCTGTGGAAACAGACATTTTCTTAAATCAGACGGTAAACCCATCTCTCATCATGATAACGTTTCTGGTGTGCAAGTGCACAGCACACGACAGGATCTGACTGTCTCCACAGGTGAACGCAGGGCGGATGCAGCTGCTAAGGCAGCTTCACTTTTACCACTCCCTCTGACTGCTGTTTGCATCACTCCCTCAACCCCCACCTGATTCTCTCTCTGCACTTCAATCTTTTTCAACTCCACAGGAACTAACAAATTGGAAGACGTGTGGAGCAACGTTCCAAAACGACGTGTGGTGGGAACCTTATGGAAAACCATGTTTGGCCAAGCATTTCTTTCCTCATTATGCTAAATTAATGCATGGATTGGATCATGTACCATGGTGACGGCACTGACTGACATTGGTTTACAAAGGGGTTTTGCATTTATGCACAGAAATTCTGTCAAGCGTGCATGATTTGTAATACACACAACACGGGTCGTAAACAAAAACAAACATTAGCAGCAAATCCACAGTCAACCAGACCATTTGAATACCTAATGATGGATTTCATTGAGCTAAGTGGCTAAGGCGTTGCTAACTGAAAAACTGCCCCGATGGGGCGTCCCAGAGAGAATCTCCAGTGACAATGGCACACATTTTGTGAATGAAGCTATTGACCAAATTGGTCTCTTTTTAGGCATCGACATAAGAAGACACTGCGCTTACCACACAGCCAGTGGAGGGGCCATAGAACAAGAGAAAAGGCACCCTGAAATGCAAATTGGCTAAATGTTGTGAAGAAACAGGACTCTCATGGATTCAGGCACTACCAGAAGTGACCATGATGATCCCACCAGCCGTCTGCCAGGACGACGGCTCGGATCAACAGTAACACTCTAATTGCACGCTATTGCATTGACACTCTGGACGAGGACATGACAACATGCAGTGACGCAGCAATAAAAGACTGAGAAATACTTTGTGTTGTTGCACCCATGACTGACGATGACTGTGCTACAGACTTGTTCTCACGGGACAAAGAACACTGTGAGACTTCATCTGATACTAGTGATGACTCTGACACCGAAAAAGACTACTTTGTGTAAATAGTGATACTTATGCTCTCATAAACAATGACTGTTCTATTCTTTTTGCTAAGCTTTATCATCAGAGGTGCTCTCACTTCTACAAAAACAGCTCTTGGCCTTTTCTGTGAACATTTTATGATGATAGCTACTGAAAATCTTTGTGAATTTGGCTATGCTGATGTTTCGGTGTTCACTCTGTGTTGCTTAATAATAATCAAAGGGGAGGGAATGTAATGGAAATTTCATGTATGTGAAAGTATTTTCTTTTGTGATAGAACTTATATATATAATCCAGTGAGTAATGTTATTTGTTCGATGTGTTATGAAACATTGCATTTAGCATAAGATGATCAAATCTATGAACACTCTGTTCTTTGTATGTTACACGTTTCACTGAGTTGTTACATTTTTGACTCCTTAGCAACAATGGAGATATTAAAGGAGGCACAGAGAGAGAGGTTTCAGAACTACACTCTTGCAGGTCAACTGCACCTTTTCCTGTGTACTTCTCTTCCTGCAAGAATAAACCAACAGAAAGACACCTTTGATTGACTCTTATTAATTCATCAGTTCCCAACATTTTTTGCCTCTACAGTAGGAGTCTGGACATGGTGTCAAAAACCCTTTTAAAGTTAAACTAAAGGCATCAAACCGTCCTCACACATTTTCATATAAATCGGACGATGCAGTGGTCACGATTCAACCTTCCCTGGACAAGAACCCTCTCAGAGCTTCATGTCATCTTGATCAGGTTTCACACACACCAGAGGACACCAGTTCTAAATGACTAGGTTATCTTCATCACATCTCACAAAACTCAAGCATCAAAATGTTTTAGTTACACAGCAAACCATGAGAGAGTTGAATAAACAAGCACGTATTGATCCCAGTGATGATTAATTGAATCCAAGTGTTGATGTATGGGGAAAAAACGTCCTTCCACTTAAAATACAAAAATAATCAATGGAGAGGAGCTTGTTGCTGTTCAGGGCAGCAGGAAGATGATTGATTACCGTTGCTGAGCCAAAACCAACCTCAGCCTGGGTGATGGAGGTTGAACAAAGTCATGGCAGGACTTCCTGTGGTGCCTGTGACATCATGATGATGTGATGTGTTTTCTTTAGTTCTTTGCTGTTTGTCCCAACTAGTTTCTTTCGCAGTGAGAGACCGCTTTCATCAGAAACGGGGACTGTGTGGACGGTGAACATAGAGTCCAGCCTTCGTGTCTATGGTTTAGGAACCTGTGGGTTTGACTCTTCTGGTTACATTTGGTGATGATTAAGCGCTGTGTTGTAAACATGAGGCGCTACTAAAGCCACAGTTTTCATCTGTTGAAATGTCGTCTGACGCAAACCGAGCTTTCACGCGGTCACAATTAAAACTGTGTGAATTAGATCTAAAGGTTTCCCACACATGTTTTGATATTTATCTATAAGGGTATATTTATATACATCCTTTACGTTCACTTTTTCCCTTTCCTTCACAAGTCTGTGTCTGACATCCTTCAGCTTCTGGGCCCCAGCTGCTTGAGGTCAGGACAAGGAGGCACAATCAAGGACCAAGTGGTGTAAAATATCAGTGGGCAATCTTGTTAAGCGCCTCCTCTGCTCTACAAGCTATGATGTCACCTCAATTAACCTTTTGATCTGGTTTAATCAGATTTTGGCGCTCACAGGAAACCTGCAGCGCAATACAAGCTGGGAAATTGAACAATTTGGATGAATGTAAATAAGTCATCCTAATAACACAGATTATTATGCGCTGGCAGCGGCGCAGAGACGGCGCCAACTTATTATTCCAACAAAGCAGTGTTTTTATTTTTAAATTGCATATTCGTTCAACGTGCTGGCAGATCAATGCATTTCCACCCATACGCAGCCGCTCGCGCTGCTTTTTGTTGGTACGGCAGGAGTGGGCCAGCTGCTTAAACAGCTGCAGAGATGCGCCACGCCACTCATCCTCTCCCCGGGGGAATGAATTGGTGTTAATCACCTTCAGAAACAGCACCTCGGCGTAGGATAACAACAAAGCTCTCTGAGCATTACGTGACAGAAGCTGCTGACTCACGCCGCCCGGCCAACGGCTTTTGAAAGCAACGTGTCCTCCCACTCGCTCAGCGCCGCCTGATGCGTCGGGCCACGGCTCCGTCGGCTGTGCTGCCGGGCCCGGCATCTGCGAGCCCGGTCCAGAGAGGAGAGCGCGACACTGATGCCGGCTCCGGAGTCCACGGGACGGGTTCTTGTATAAGCTCGTGACTCACGTCGTGGAAGTGCTATACTGTACATGTGAGTGGGCCCCAGGAGGCAGGGAGGTGTTTGGTAACCTGGCATCCAGGTGAGCTGGAGGCTGAACTACAATCACGGTGTAACAATAGTGTGGTGAAGCATGATGTGTTGTGTAATGCCCTGTGTGGGTGAGCAGCAGATCTCCCCGTTACACAAATACATGTTTAGCGCTAGTCATTACACTTCAAACCAGGTCCCTGCAGCCCAGGCTTCATTCACCTGTAAGCTCCCCGCACGCAGCTAATTAGGCTAATGAGGTCAACGAGTCCCTCAACTCCAGTGAAATCCATGAGCGACGCTCTGGGGACAGTCTGTCTGGCACGAGTCCACTTAGCTGCTGGTTAGTCTGATCCACGATCAGCAAAGTGGACCTGAGCTGATCTCTGCGTCACAGACACTGGCGCTTTTATGGACTTTTCCATGAAACAACACATCCCGGAACCGGTTTGTGTTGCCTTCATTCTCTGGAAAGTTCTCAGCATTAAGAGACGGAACAAGCTGTTACTTCTTGGTCACACTCCACCACTTCCTCTGACAGGAGCAGTAAACCTGGATGACCTCCTTGTCCTTGAGGAAGTCTACTGACAGGTTCCCTCCGGGCCCGCTTGGCTGTGCTTCAGGCTGCTGGTGTGAGTGGTAAGACCACCCTGCACCCACCCAGCGTCCAGTCCACAGGCGTCACAGTTCCAGCCGACGGAAGGATATTTTTGATTTCCCCAACAAAAAGCAAACGTCTATGACTCATCCCTACAAAAGACAGGAAGCAGCGCTGTGACTGGCCTCAGTGGGCGGATTCAGGTGCACTTTCCCAACTTCTTTATTTGCACACTCAGCAGAGCAGACGGCTCGGAACTAGACTGTCCTGGGAGAAGAAGGAGGCGGAGAAGAAACGGGCCGCGTCGGGTTATTGATTAGTAAACTGTGACCACAGCACAACTGGCTGAGACGCCGCTAAGCATGGTGTGAGTGAGTTAAACCTCTCTGTGGTGTTATGCTGTTATTATGGGGCCCCATAATATGCGTGATGAGAGGCACAGAGTGTGAGCTTCATTAATTCAGGATCTTCTTCCAAACCCACTCGAGTTCATACAGCGATTTTCCATCTTATTAAATGCTTAAATGAGGCCAGCACACGTTCTGTCCCGTTAGTGGGGGGGCTGCGCTGCTCGTCCCACATTAATAATCTGTCCCCAGGGAAACGTGGGTATCGATCTGCTTTTCCCACCAGAGATGAGAAGAGATGAACAACATCAAAGGCAAATTAGCATTTTAGTCTTTTACAAATCTATAAATATATATTCTGCCTGTAGGTACAGTAGTTTATGTAAATATGAACTAT
Source organism: Betta splendens (assembly GCF_900634795.4). Classification (NCBI taxonomy): domain Eukaryota; kingdom Metazoa; phylum Chordata; class Actinopteri; order Anabantiformes; family Osphronemidae; genus Betta; species Betta splendens. The sequence continues at coordinate 11,376,525 of NC_040892.2, read as the reverse complement.
AATTAATTTACAAATATAGATTTGTTCATATGCAGGTGCTGGTCAAAAAGTTGATTTATATCACTAATTCCATTTAAAAAGAGAAAACGATTATATATTCCTTCATTAGACACAGAGTCATATATTTTAAATAATACATTTTTTAATTGTGATGATTCTAACCGACAAAAAAAACAAAATTCACTATTATAATATTAATACCAAAACAAAGAAAGGAATTTTTAAATCTTGGCCAACTGAAAAGTATGAACGTGCAAAGTATAAGCATGTGCGTCACTCAGTACTTAGTTGTGGCTCCTTTTGCCTGAATCACTGCATCAAGGCGGCATGAGTGGATCAGTCTGTGGTTCTGCTCAGGTGTTATGAGCTCAGGCTGCTCTGATAGTGGCCTTCAGCTCTTCTGTATTGTTGGGTCGGGCATAGCACATCTTACTCTTCACAATACCCTATAGGTTTTCTATGGTCAGACGAGTTTGCAGGCGAAATTAAGAACAGGGACACCATGGTCCTTGAGCCAGGTACTGGTACTGTAGCTTTGCACTGTGTGCAGGGGGAAGGTGAAATCTGTGTCTCCATAAAGTTGGTCACCAGCAGGAAGCAGGAAGTGCTCTAAAATGTCCTGGGGCAGAAATAAACATTTGAAATATATCAGAAGCCTGTGAGTTGACCTTGTGTGTGGTCCGAGGGCCTGGTGGCGACACTGAGCCACATGGGGGGGGGGGCGTGTGCTTAACAGGTGACCTGGAGGAACTAGTCCGAGACAGAATGAGCTGTTCATGTCCCCCACATACTTAACTAACTTAACACTGTGTCCTTTGTCCTGTGAAATTAGCCAGATAATGATGGAGCATTTGAGTCCCAGGTGTCGTGATGACCAGTCAAGTGTCTCCACATGAATCCTGAATGTCACATGTTGCTCCTTATCTGTCCTCATTTACCAGACGAGGAGCAGCTGTGGGGGCGGCACGGTGGTGCGGTGGGTAGCACTGTCGCCTCACAGCAAGAAGGTTCTGGGTTCGATTCCCGGAGGCGGCCCTGGTGCCTTTCTGTGTGGAGTTTGCACGTTCTCCCCGTGTCTGCTGTGGGTTCTCTCTCGGGTTCCTCCGGCTTCCTCCCACAGTCCAAAGACGTGCATTAGGCTTGATTGTGCTTCTCGTCCTATTAGCCCCGTAGGTGTGTGAGTGTGGTGGAGTGAAATGGTTGTTTGGTCCTAATGTGTTGGCCCTGTGATGGACTGGCGACCCATCCATGGTTGTACCCTGGCCTCTCGCCCGTAGCCAGCTGGGATAGGCTCCAGCACCACCCGTGACCCCGCACTAGGGAGTAAGCGGTTAAGAAGATGGATGGATGGATGGATGGAGCAGCTGTGGCCCGAGCGAGTTTGTGAAGCTCACGCGTGACGCGTGAATGGAGGACAACAAATAAACCTGTCTAATTCTGGTTTCTGTCCTGAATGAAATGAAATATTTAACAGAGCTCAGTAAGTTTAGCCTCGAATGTCTTCCTCCGGCTCGGCGTGACTTGAACCTGCTGCATATTCAAGTTAATGAAAGTAGTAGATGATGGGATGAGGAGGCGTGGAGAGGATTTAAAGCACTAATATCTTAAAGTGTCCCTTAAAGCTTCTCTGCGCGGCGGAATGATTAATTGCCAGCCGAGATACGCTGTCGTATTTTTCAGATTTTCCTCCGAATATTTGCATAAGTGAGACACAAATGGAGAGAGACCAAGTGAACGGAGAGGAGCGATGCAACGCTTTGACACGTAGTCATTTGACGTAGTAGCTGCTTCCAAACAACAGTCAGGGACCTGCGTGAGGAGTGACCCTCGCGTCCCTGCTCCTGGTGCAGGTTGTCTCACTGGAGAGCAATCGATTGCCTCATAAATCACCAATTAATGGCAGCTCTGCCTCCTGGAGCTCAGGTAGAAAGGTGTGAATCTCTTAAACCAAGTCAGTGGAAATCCTTCCATTAGCTTGAAGACAATAAGAATCAATCCCGGCATCCTGTTATTGACGTTTGGCGTTAATAGCAGAAAAAGAAGTTTTCCTAACTTTGGTTGCAGCTCCCCTGAATGAGTGACGATGGGGAAATGCAGTATTCAGAGGGTTCAATGGCTTCAGTCGCACCGGGGGGGGTCTGACTCGCGACTCACAATGAATTATGCAGCAGCAGCAGCAGCCGCTACCTGGGGACGGCCGATGTGATCCGTGTTTATGCTCCCTCCTTCAGAAGAAGAGCGCTTCAGAGGAGTCGCTGGGAAATGCTTAGCCGTGACCTTTGACCCGCGTTGGGGTTGTCGGCGCTACACGCCAGAGCAGCCGCAGCCGGCGGAAACGGATGAAGACGCGAGAGACAGATGTTCAGAGCACAAAAACGCAAACCAGCGGCGGTCGGAGGCACGATACGCCGCTCATCCATCTCTGAGGCGACGCGTGTCTGCCTGAATAAATAGAAGCCATGTAATGCGACCATTCCTCCCAGCACCATTTGTAAAAGGCACGGCTTCTCCGTTCCACCCGGCGGGCGACGACGGCGCTCATGACTCATGTGAAGGTGGTGCAGAACGGAAGATGGAAGGTGACGCTGGCTGAGCTCAGGTGGAAACGGCAGCGCGGCTCCAGTCGCAGCAAAACCTGATGGAAAACACATCATCGTCCTCTTCCGTTGTTTGTCTGATGGCCTCATGGACAAAAACGGGTTTGAATTGAACGTTTAGTTTTTAATGGCTCTGTGTTTTTCATTTTATTATGGGATGGGTTAATGGATGGTGTTAATCCATATTCAGAGAAGTGTAAGGCTGCAAATAACATTTATGGCCATTATCAGTACATCAGACGGGAGCCGTGAAATGATTATACCAGTTATTTTACTGTATCGTGATGATCAAAAGTCATAATATGCATTTGTGTCTAACCTGTCACTTCAATTTATAACCTGTACATTTAAAAGAAAACCTAACCAGAGAAATAACCAGAAGAAAACGCCGCTTAATAATCATCAGGTGGAGCCACCAACGGCCCAGTGGTGATGTGCTGGAGCACTGGTGGAACCAGATCCACAGCTGGTTCCCACACATCGAGGGGCAAATATATGAATTAAAGATTGTAAAGTCCACTTGGCTGCTTGACAACACGTTTCATCATCCTTAGTGCAGCTTCCACAGTGTGGGTTTGTATAGCGGGTAAAAACTCAAAAGCCCAAATTAGCAGCGCGGCCTTTCCATTCAGAACGCTGAACTTCTCTCGTGTCTATATGTGTCACAGTGAAGTGGAGATGACGGCGGGTCGGCAGGACCCTCTAATCAGACCCACACAATGAAGCTGGGCCCGGCCGCCCTTCAGCCCACTCGCCGCTGCGATCTTTGAAATGCCAGCTTGTTTCCTTCGCTTAAAAGCCAAGCGAATCAAACCGCAACGGTCAAAGATTGCTGCAGGCCTCCGTCGATTTCCTCTGCATTGTGCACACGTCCTGTTGAAATGTGAGGGGAATGAAAAGGAGCAGGAGTCTGATCGGAAAAAGGGCTTTTACAACATTTACTACAGGAAGGCGGTGGGTGGAAAAGTTTAAAAAGAGACACACGGTTTGTTCTTGGCATTAATATGGCACAAACAGTCAACCTTAAAACCAGGGAGGGCAGCGATGAGGAGGAAGCGTTCCGTCGGAGCAGATTATCAGCGACGCGTAGAAGAAGAATCACTGCGATGACAGAATAACTCAAATAGATTAGGAGCGGGGAGAGAAATGGATCCTAAAGATGAGGAAAGATAAAGGCAGATTGAATCTCTTCACCAGCCGGGTCAGCAGTCTCACTAATGAATGGAGATTTCTGATCGTTTTTCATGTCCCGTTTCGCCCTTCGTGCATTTGCACATTTCACACACTCCAGCGGGAGGAATTTGAGCCTGTGCTGCAGCTCTCTGGGGCTGTGGACGGCCCTAAATCGCCCTCCGGATGCGGCTGGTGATAAAGTTTATGACGCCGGTCACCTCGAAATCACTCTTTCTTGGAGAGCAGGGTCTGATCCTGGCTGGTGGTGTGTTCAAGTCTGGCACGTTCGCGTCTGGTGCTTCAACATTACACCAACGCCAAAATTTCATGAACTAAACGAGAGCAGTGAAAAGTAAATAGTGTTGATTTCTAATGAATCCTGTGTGAGGCGTGAACGATTGTTGCTCCATTTGTCGTCAAGCCTGAGTGTGGATGTGGCTGGAGCACTGGGTGAACTGTGAAATCACCCGCTCTCTCATTAGACTTTTATGGTGTGCGTTAAAGTGCAGCCTGGCTTCATGTCGGCAGCGGTGATGAGGACGTTCGTGGTAACTCTCTGCCGCATTGACCCCATTCTGTGGCTGATGGCGAAACTGGATGGCTCCAGCACGTCTCCGACCAGAAAAACACAAAAATGTCTTTGTTTACTAACTGCACACACTCGTTTCATTGATGAGATGTGTTCAAGGTTTAATATTTTTCTTCAATTTGCAGTTTAACATTTTACTTTTCGTTTTCTAAATGTTATTAATATCCTCGTGACATCTGGCTTTGCATGTCAGCGTTTCCAATTTGGTTCTGTCACAGAGCGTAACTCTCTCTCTTTCTGCACATTTCTCTGCAATAAACATATTTGGAAATAGATTCATTTCTCTTGGCAGAAATCCTCCCACCGATGTGTCATTTCACAAAATGGTGCCCGTGCACACATCCCCTAAACTGGAGGAAGCTGGTGCCTGGAAGGAGCGACCAGATCAGTTTCCTGACACACGTTGCTGCTCGTGTCTTGATGTTTGAATCTGCATTAACTCATTAACACAGTCTCTGTCCTTTTTCACCCTTAGACTCAACCTTTGTTCACTCGTAACACAAAAAAAGAGACTCCATGTTAAAACCGCTTCCTTTCTCCAAGTCTAACTGAAAGATTGTGTGACATAAAATGTGGAACACTGAGAGAACAAAGGCAGGTGGATTTTTACTAGAAGCACTCAGACATCCAGCACAAATGGTTCCCTCTGACCTCGGATGTGCTGTGTTTTGTGTTCCAGCAAGGGCGTAAAGTGCAGTCGGCCAATTACGAGAGTGGGAGAGAGAAGTTTGGAGGAAGCCTTGTAAAAAAAAAAAACGCGTCATTCTTCCCGGCGCGTGAATCATTCGATGCGATGCTGCGCGTCGTCATTTGTGAGCGGCTGCTTCCTGGAGACAAAAGCGCACGCGGAGGAGAAAAGAGGCGGGAAACGTGGCCCGGATTATACATTCATCCGTATCACCATCATTGTGTGGGTCCGCAGCAGAAGCAGGTGTGCTGGAGCCTTCAGTCAGAACCCGCTGGTCCACGTCCGGCTGGACCAGCGGGTTCAGCGGGGATGCGTGTTCCCCGCGTTCTCCCAGCGTCAACAGCGTGTTGTTTGTTCCACGCAGCGCCGCGACCCGCGAGCACTTCAGCTGCCACGTTTACCCGCAAACAGCGGCGCCCCTGTTTGTTCCGAACACTCAATCAAATCAGAACAAATGCTTTCCATTAATCCCGAGCGCGGCTCCGCCGCGGCATCCTTTTAATTCCAAACCGCCACCTACCTTTTGTCCTCGTGCTTGTTTCGCGGCTGACTCCCCCGTGTTTCACCTCGCTTTCCTTCCGCCGACTCGTTCACCCCCTCCTCTCCGTCTAATGCAGCGGGCTGAGGCGGGAGTCGCATCGCGGGAGCGAGAACATGGCGCGTGAGCAGAGAAGCGCTCCGGCTGCTGCCGCATCTGTAGTCACGAGCAGGAACCGAGTGTTTGTGTGGGTTCTGGCGTTTTCGGTAGATCTCGGTGTGGTTAATAAAGCTGCCAGCGTCTCATCTACATCCAGACTTAATGGACGACTACAGCAATCTAAAATTGATGAGTCTCATTTTTTAAGGTTCGTTCTGGTCTGTGCGTGAATTAAAGTCACTTCTCCTCTAATGCGTCGTTTCAGCATCACGTGATGCTGAATTTGATGCTTTACTTTTATGATTTCGATGCTCAAAGTGTCCAGGAAGCTGCTCGTGTCGTCTTCTCACGCAGCTCCTCTCCTGCCCTTCGCCCCAGCGGGCCGTGCTGCGTTCAAGCGCTCTGCGTGTGTGGGCTTGGCAGAAAAGCCATATGATGGAAGCAGATTTCCATCAAACACCACAGACGTTTTTTACCTCGTCCCTGGTTGTTTACCCACTGCTGCCGTCACTTTCTGCTAGTTTCTCTGGACCTTTCAGAGACAGTCTTTATCTTCACCATCAAGCTTTAGTTTTCTTCAGTCTTTCATCAGTCTTTGAGATGAATTGAAATGTGTGTTGCATGTTACACATAATACTGCTTTAAACCACTCTAACTGCACACAATCGGTTTCTTATGTGCATCTAACACAACCAGTCAAAACTGCTGATCGTCCACAAAAGCCTCCAGAGGAACGAGGAAGCCGAGCGCGACCCCGTGACCCCGGAGAAGCGCGGCGTCAGCGCTGCGTTCGCTGCTCAAACAGCAGCATAAATGCATGACTAACAGCCGTAACCCTGAACTGCTTGAACTGCCCCAATGTAAATATCCACGCTCAACGACATCCCAGAATCAATTCTGTCCCACTCGCTCGGCTGAACGGCCCTTCAGCTCGTCCACAAGGTGCACACTTCAGCCACTCGGCGTGTTTTCTGGAAACTCACGCCTTGTTCAACTAAAAATACCCCCCGCTGCATGAATATCTGTTACTCAACGCATCAAACGAGCCGGAACAAGCGTCGATGATGTAGATGAAACATGCTGATGAGCAGAGAGAAAAGCCATCAATGATTAATATGTCTTGTAATAATGTCCTAATATTCAGACTTGGTCCAGTTTTGCTGGTTATGATCTGTATCTGCATATTTTCCTACAAACTGAACCTCATCATGTGTAGCTTCTCTTCCCGTTGTTTCTGTTGACTCAGCAGATTTTCCGTCTTTGCCTCTGCCGTTTCTGGGGTCGACCCTGAAGCGGGCGTTGCTTTTTAGCCCGATGGCTGTGGGTCGCGGAGCAGCCTGCTGCTTGCGGCCACTGCCTCTGTTTGTTCTCCAGCATCCGCCCACACGGAACACCTTCAGGGACTCGACCCGGAGCACGTCGGCTCTATTCTCCCGTCAAACCTGGTGTCACCTGGCACTTTAAGCCGCATTAGGCTCCCTCTCAGCTTCCTCCCACTGACACTTGTCACTTACTGTGAGATGCTGTCAGCTGCAGAGACAACACGCGCCGTCGCCTGAGGCGGAGGGTCTGCTGCCGCGCCAGCGCAGGAACACATCCACCGCAGCTCCACATCTGCCTCCGTCCAGCGGGGGATTCTTCAAACCAACGTGCGCCGCTTCTGGACTAAGTTCTAATGATTGGAATGATTTGATTTAATGAGCTCACGTCGACTCCCATGCTACGATTCAGAAAGTTTAATTTTATGTTGTTTGTCTGAGTCTAAAGTTGACCGCAGCTTCATATGCTGTATTTACAGGCTAACATTCATTTGAATCATTTTATCTACTCACACACAGGAGGAAACCGTGAACAGGTCGTATATGTTTATTTGTTAAGCAGCAGCATCTTCTTGTCCACAGTTTGAATACAGCACATTTCATTAGCTCTGGAATTTATAGTGTGTGTTCTCCCACTGAGCTGAAGCTATGAATCACTTGATGGTGTTCATCAGGACTGACAGAAACAAATGAAGTTGCATGACAGAGGATTAATACGGAGCCATAAAAAAGGCATTAAACATCCAGTCGCACAACGCCTGCAGCCGTAAAGCCCTCGTTAGGAACACGCAGGAGTGAAGAGGACGTTTTAGTGTTTGCATAATTCACAGCACAGCAGGACAGCGTGTGTGTGTGTGTGTGTGTGTGTGTGTGTGTGTGTGTGTGTGTGTGTGTGTGTGTGTGTGTGTGTGTGTGTGTGTGTGTGTGTGTGTGTGTGAGACACCTGACGTTTATGACGCCCAGACGCTGCCAGTTGTTTCAGGCGCTGCTCTGTGCCGCGTGCTGATGAGCAAGGCAGCTGGTTGCTCCTCTTCCTTAACTCTACACGTGTGTTTGCTCTGAGCATTTAACTACCAGCGTCTGTACTGTTCCGACCCGTCCGGACTCAGACGGGTTTGGCTGCGTCGTGCCGGTTACACTCTTAAACTCCTAGCTTCTTTGTCCGTCCGTCTGGAGTTTGCCTCTCCGCCGTCTCACATATTGAAAGTAGATCCGACCCAAAGTAGGCCCAGTTCTGTGTTTGTGAAGCATTAATAGCTGGCTCATTGCAGACTGGACCATCTGGCCTGTTGTCAGCGCTTGTTACCACAGCCAGCTCGGTCCGGGCCCGCGTTGGTACCGGTGGGTTTCTGGCCCATCTGTGACGGAGCCATTAGTCAAATACATGTTTGCATGACTTGCTCTGTCCTAATGGCTCCGCCTTTGTCAACGCCTGTGACGGAGTCGTTAGTCAAATACACGAGGGCATGATTCATTCTGTTGAAATCGATGATTTGACTCCGGCTTTTGGAGCTCATGTAACAGCTGCTGCAACCTCGGACACACGCCGGACTTCAACTCACAACCTTCTGGAACTGTTTGTGTAAAACAGCAAAGGTCTGATTTCAAAGGTGGCGCTGAAGGAGTCTCACGCTGAGGTCCGAGTCCCACTGCAATAAACCACACTTCCTCTGCTCCTCTGTCAATTATCACCTGATAATTATGATAATAATAATGTGATAATTCAGCAGGACTGCTTCTGTTCTCCTGCATATTTGCCTGTGTCAGTATTAGTTGCGTTTGGCTAAAAAAGTCAGTGAAGCAGACAAAGATGATTCTGTTAAACCGCTGTGAGAGGAAGCAGCGACGGTAAATGCTCTGATTCCATTAGTCTTTATTGTGTGTGCGCGCACAGTCCCACCCACTCTGCTCTGAAACCAGCAGGCCGGCGTTCAGTCGTCCACCATCATTTATTCAAGCGCAGCACTGGGACAAAAGCACAGATACAGAGGGAAACGCAGAACCCCCCCCCCCCCCCCCCCCCCCCCCCAGCTCTGACGGTTCTTCACTCACAGACGCCAAGCTTACGGAAATCCTGTTTGATTTACATGAGCTGCTCATTTTTACGGCCCAGACGTGAGGCTGCAGCCTCTCGACTCAGGTCCAGATGGTTTCGATTGATAAGAACCGTGCCTCCTCTGCGTCTGCCAGCTGAAAAAAGCTGGAAATGTCATTAAATAATAAACTAACAGTAATAAACTATTAATAATGACGATTCATGTATTATTATTGAAGTTCACTTCTCCTTCTGTTGCTTCTTTATTCATTAATAATGGGAGAATGGGGGGGGGGCAATTACATCCCTCATGTTGTAACGTGATGAAGCACAGAATCCTACATTTCAAATTTCAGCTGGACTTCACCACAGCAAGCAGTAATAGTGGTTTAGGTTGAACTACACTGTACAAAAGAGGCGAACACGTCTAAAACATGCAGCAGCAGCAGCAGCAGCAGCATCTCCACCACACAGTCCAGATGAGGAGGAGCGCCAGCGCCTTCACTCGGCCTCCGCCGGGTTCGGACCCGGGCTGTAGACGACATGATTCATGCCTCCATTGATCGATTCACTTTCTGGAGGCTGAATGTTGTTGCTGTGATCTCCAGTCCTGCTTCGGGGTCTCCTAATGGTCGTTATGGTGTCCTATTGTGGTTCCGTCCTCTGTGGAGGAGCCGCAGCCCATAAGTGTCTGTCATGAGTCTCTATCTTGGTATTAGCTTGTGTTTGTGGTGTTTTGTCTTTGAAACCTATTTGTGGCGGTTTTGTGGTCATTTCGAGCATCTCAACTCGTTATATGATCATTTTAATAAATAATAGCCCTGCCGTCGTCTTGCAGGCGTCCTCTCCATTCCCTGCAGTTTTACTGTCCCGTTAGTTTGGCAAAGTCCTGCAGCCTGAACGCGTCTGTGTACATCTACAGGAAATAATGACACTAAAGACTGAAGGAAATGGTGGAGATGCTCTCATTTCCATTGATTCTGTGTTTCAAGCTGACTGTCTCTCTTTTCGCTTCCCAGTAAAACCATTGGGTGAATTACCCTGAGAGGTGTCCAAACACAGTACTGTACACAACCCAAGCCAGAGCTTTAGATGGAGGCAGCAGGAAGGAACACAGACACCAGCGTCCTCACATTTTCCCTGATCTTGTGCTTCTCGAGTGCCCATTTTATCTCCGATAAAGGACACTTAGTGATATTCGCTCTGTTCCAGTAAGACCCTCGGGCGACTCTCCTCCGCTCCCATGCATCCACACAAACACAGCCGACACATGCACTGGCTCTGCTTGTGCGTCGCCCCACTGAACAGACCCTGTATCCTCTGAGACACCAAATATTCAGTTACGCTGCAGCGTTCAATCGCATTAAGGTAATTGATTCGGTCACTTGACTGTGGCTTTTCTGGGCTCTCTGCTGTTAGTGCAGCTTCACCTCAGCCAACAGAAGCACAAAGAGAGGAGACAACGGACACGATGTGCAGGTCCTTCTGTCCTGAGTGTCATTTTTGACGTCCTCAGAAGAAGGTGCCCTTTGTGTCCCTGCACAGAATTCTCTTGAAGGCCTTCCTGAAGTCTTGGTTGAAGATGGTGTAGATGACCGGGTTCAGGCAGGAGTTGCAGTAGCCGATCCAGAAGAAGAATTTGAACAAAGGGTCCGGGATGCTGCAGGTCTCGGGGCACACGGCCTTCAGAGAGTACGACAGGAAGAAGGGAAACCAGCAGATCACGAACACGCCCATCACCACAGCCAGAACGAAGGTGAACCTCTTCTCCCTGTTGGCCATGGCTTTACGCCGGGACGCGGGCGGCACCGGTACCAGCTGGGTGCCGGACGGTGTGGCCATAGTGTCTTTGTACCTGCAGGGCACGTTGGGCGCCTGGACGCTGGACTCCACCGTTCCCCCTTCACGCTCGAGGGGCTGCGTGGTGAGACCGCTCTCGGCATCCGACCCGGAGCTGGTGCCGTGAAGCGCTCCTCCCGGGCTTTTCTGGGCCTCGCTGGGAGGAGCAGCTGGGAGGATTTGGCTGCGCCGCCGGGGATTTGAAGGAGAGGAGCGGGAGGACTGCTGGACCGGAGCAGAACTCGCGTGAGGACCTTGGTCGTCCTGGTTCTGGACGGAAGCGGGCGGGTTCTGGTGCCGGCTGCTGGCCGCACCTGCTCCGTCCCCGTTCTGTCGGGGCCGATCAGACAAGTTTTCTGCTTTTCCCTCTGCTGCTGCTTTCTGCTTGTGTCCTGGAGGACCGCGCGTGTGCTGCTTAGCGATTTGGTAAATCTTCACGTACACGAGAATCATTATCACGCAGGGGGCGAAGAACGAGCCGACGGTGGAGTAGAGGATGTACCAGCGCTCGTTGTTGAGCTCACACTCTTCGTCTCCCCCGTTGCTCTTGTCCAGGGTGAGCAGAGGCGGGAAGGAGATGACGGCAGAGATCAGCCACACGATGACGATGGCCGCCTTGATGCGCGAGGACGTGCGCCTGTTGCCGTAGGTTACGGGCCGGGCGATGGACAGGTAGCGGTCCAGGGCTATGGCGCACAGGTGCACGATGGAGGAGGTGCAGAAGAGGACGTCCAGCGCCAGGTAGATCTCGCACCAAATGGAGCTGAAGGCCCAGTAGCCCTGCAGCTCGTTGGCCAGCGAGAAGGGAATGATCAGCGTGGCCACTAAAATATCCGCTGCAGCCAGAGACACCAGGAACAGATTCTGAGGACCCTTCAGGGATCGGGACGTCAAGACGGCGATGATGACCAGGATGTTCCCGACGATGGTCATGAGCATCATGAAGGTGATGGAGACGGCGAAGGCCGCGGTGGCCTGGGGGGTGTAGGGCGCGGTTCTGACCACGCTCTGGTTGCAGGGTCGGGTGCCAGAGATGAGGCTGATGTTCCTGTGGGAGGGTCCGCCGAGCTCTGACAGGCACCGCACATCTGGAGCAGCTGCCATGGGGGCGGGGGTCCAACGTCACAGGTCTCTGACAGAACGAGGGAGAGAGAGGTCTCCGGGCTGCTGGACGTCCCCAGGAGGAGAGAGTGAGGAGCTGGAGCGTCCAGGTGAAGTCATAAGAGCTCGGCCCTGGAGGAGGATGCCAACGAGAGGCCGGTTAGGATCAATACGTCAGAGATTACTATATAGATTAAAGAGGCGTCGCACACGCTGAGCATCATCAGCGACTGTCAGCACCAGGGATCTGAAGTGATGCCTGAACATCTAAGTTCTGTTCCAGGGGGAAGAAAATGTTCCCGCAGAGGAATAATTAGAGGATAATCACAAACCAGACTGTGAAAAGGTGTGACTTCAATTAAACTCCTCCTTCATTTATAGTTTTATTGTAGTTTATATCGATTGTCTAAATGGGTAAAGAGATAGATGCAGTGCATCAGTCCGTGTGCTTCTACTCTGCACATTCATGACCCGTGGCTGAGGACAGACCGGGTCCAGATGTGTGCTGTTGCTGGGATGCAGCTGTCCGTGCTGCTACTCTGATTCCAAACTAACGGTTCAATATTCTGAACGGTGTTCACAACATTTCAGTGTGCCTCGACAGAAGAGAGTCACATCAACAATGACGCCTGGGAGCAAATGACTTTTGATCCTGCAACAGCTTCAGAGCAAATAACCATAAATGCATCCACCAATAGTGACCGATACTTACTGGAATAAGCCTCCACCGCAGCGGGATCAGCGCGTATTTACATGACGAGCGCTGGAAAACTTTATTTTCTTGCGGGCGGATGGAAAACGTCTTGGAGTCTCTCCGGTAACGCTCCGCTGCGCGTCCAGTAAACGGAGACGAACGTCCGCTCTGGATGATGCGATCCACAGGCTGGGTGATGGAGCACCGCAAATACAGCCTCCCGGTCCAGTTACAGCTGTGCAGGAATTAAATATAACAAAGAAGTCGTGGAGTCTGAGCTGTCGGGGTTCAGTTCTGGTCCGTTCGGACGCCGCAGACCGTGTGTTCGCACAGGGAGGCGTTAGAAACTAATGGCACCGGATAAACGCGGATGCGCTTTTACGCGCAGCGGCCGTGCGCCACCGCTCCACTCTGCTGATCATATTAGTGAAAAGGGAAACTGACAGCGTCACATGCTGAGATCAGGAAACTGATGCGACTTTGTTCAACGCAGGCGATATTCAATTTTAAGTAGATTTGACGGTGGTGGAACGCTCTCACAAATTGAAATGAATTATGAATTTGAATCTGAAGTTCCTCTGAGCGCGGATTATGGTGTTTCTCTTCATCTGCTTCTTCTCCCTTTAACCATCTGCTGTGTTTCAACCGAATGACCCCGACAACCGACACGCACACGCTCATCAGTTCCATGTTTGTATAATGCCATTAAACTGTGTTTGACCTCCACACTCTCCTGTCATTAAAACACAATTACTAGTAGTAGACGCTGTTTCGTTGTCCAATGCTGTGATGCAAAACCACCCGTGCCGACGTTGTTTCTGCATGTGAGATGTGACGGAAATGTATGCAGGCTGCAGGGGCTGAGCTGTGGGTGGGAACATGCAGCAGACATCAGATTAATGTTTCAGCATCTGCTGTGTGGGAACACACTGATTTCTGTCGCAGTCACTCGTTATTCCGTTCACTCTGCGAGGCTGAAGTCATCACATCTGCTCATGCAGAAGCAAACAAGTGTCATCTTCATTTAGTCATAATAATATTAATAATAATAATAATACATTTTATTTATAAAGAACTTTACATTTGTTGGAAAATCTCAAAGAGCTACACAAGAATTTAAAAACAAGAATAAAACTAAAACATGTAAGGGATAAAACATTAAAAGATGAGTAAATGACATAAGAAAAACAAATAAAATAGAAAGATGACTGTCTAGAATGTGCTGGAGCTTTTAAGGCTCTTGTACGTTGCTGTATTGGAGCACAAACCTGAAATCTTTGTATTCACTGTCATTCCACATGGGTGACATTTATGTCTGTGCTACTGTTTCACAACGTAAGACATTTGCAGAAGAACCATGGACACTGATTTGTTTTTAACTCGCTTGAGTTGTGAAGCTGAGGGATTTAGTAGATGAATCTGTAAAAAAATATTTTCATTATTAGTGAAATCAGTTTTTATTTCAGAGTTTTCATTTAATCATTTTGGTTTTCAGTCAAAACTTTTGAGTTGTTTCCAGCTGGTTGGATAAAAACACTGGCGTCACCAGACACCAAAGCATCTGTCTTGGACATTTTTTCACAGATTGTGGAGATTTTGTGTCTGTTTCTGATAAACCAGCATTCATTTCCTGATGTTTCACATCTGCTTCTTCCATCATCATATTTTCCTCAGAATATTCATTTGCCCGATGTTTGTTTTTTATGTAAATTTGCAAACACGTTCCCATCAGCATCACTGATGGAAATGTGCAATACTTTTTAAAAGCACTTTTAAAATGACATATTTTTCTATTCATCAGTGTAAATAAAGTAAAAGAACTGAATAAAGTGACAAGAACTGAAAATAAAAAGGTAAGAACTTTACAGCTCCTCTCAATAACAAACCGCTCAATGATGTTAAGGCTGAATTCCTTTACCGTCACGTCTGTGCTGATGAACCTCCAGTGTCACACAGAATGTTACTGATCAGCTGGAACATGAGGGAAACAAGCCGACCTGTTAAAATGCACATCTGCGAGCACAGATCTGCTCCAGTAAAGGAGCCAGTCATTCTGTGCAAAGCACAAAACCAGGAGCAGGTGGTGAGACTGACCCAGAAGTTCAGCTTTTTTACATGGGAACATTCAGAGCTGTCATTTTACATTCTGTACCTATATGAATAAATAAATATGTGGTGTAATAGTCCTGGATTCTGGTTCTGTTTGGAGAAAGACTGGGCCTGTAGGTTCCGCTATATAAATTCCATTTTTATGCTGGTTCTTTCTGCCATAATTGACCATTTATTAAAGTTCACTCTCAGGTTTTTGAAGTGGTTTTCCCTCGAATCTGTTTGTGACCTAAACTAGCATCAAGTTATGTCATCAAACAGTGTTTAATGGACCCTCGTAGGATCCACCTGAAAAAGAAGGATGTGTAAATTAAGTTTTGTGTTTCACATAATTATGCTGCCACTGTATAAAGTACATGTGTTTTTGTGCTTTAGGTTGCTGCGCCCTCTGCTGGGCTTCTTGTGTCCTGTGGTGGCCTGTCTGGCTGCTGTAGGACCTCCTGTTTGTCCACCTACAACATGCATGAAGCATCAACGATGAGCCTTCATCACAACCACGTGAAAACTTCATCCATGCTCATTTGTAGCAGATCCACACATTTACACATATTTCTACACAAATATTAGAAATAAAGAAATAAAACACTTTATTATGACAAAAAAGACAAAACCGTTACAGACAGGCAAAATACAAAAAACACCTTCATACTATAATAAAAGGAACACATAATAATTAAAAAAACACATCTATCACAACAATAATTTAGGTTTCAACCATGGCGAGAGAGAGAGAGAGAGAGAGAGAGAGAGAGAGAGAGAGAGAGAGAGAGAGAGAGAGAGAGAGAGAGAGAGAGAAAAGCACGGCAACAGCAACAACAAGCAACAACAGAGCAAAGGCAGGATGGTTGGACCAGAGCCTGGATACAAGTAATGTAGTGTATTTATGTACACAGTTAATTAAACGCCACCACAGTTCCAGCATGTGCGACTTTATTCCAGCATCTCATCCATCTAACCACATGCTTGGACGTCATGTGCACACCCAGATGAATTGCTCTTACCTATGGCAACATATATGGCGCCATAATACGTTACATGATCGTAAGAGCAGCTTGTTTAGTAGCTAAAAGCTCTGCCTTCCATTCTAGGAACCACAGGTAGCCCAGAACCAATTGTTCTGCTGGGAGCATAAGGAACTATGAGGTCTTTAAAAAGCCTCCAACTATTTTAAAATGCTGCTGCCAGAGTTTTGACAGGACTTAGTAAGAGAGATCCCATTTCTCCTACATTAGGTTTTCTGCACTGGCTGCCTGTGAAATGTAGGATAGAATTTAAAATTCTCCTACTCACCTACAAAGCACTTAATGATAGAGCTCCTTCCTATTTTAAGGAGGACATCCTATGAGTAAGAATTTACAGTGGACCGGCCTAGACGTAACAAATGCATGAATAACTTTCTCTGCTGCTTGATGCTTTCACTACTAAACACGTGTGGATGTTTTTTTAGCGTGTTGACAGTGTACATAGGTTCTCTTTATCGTGTCGTTACTGCGCATACGCACTAGATGACAGTGTCAGTTGTTCCGATTGTTTATGATGAAAATAAGCCCGAAGAAGAAGACGGAGCACTTCCGGTTACAATAATAACACATGGGCTGTATTCTCTGCAGGTAGTGTTGTTTCTGCTTTAATGATCTTAAATGAGACTAATTACAGGAGGAGCGTTAGTTGTAATTTAATTCGTAGCTTGTGTAACGTAAGTGGTTTAGTGGTGTGGTAACGTTTTGTTGTATTAGCTGCATGCTACATTTCAAGCTAGTAGACAGACAAGCGAAGGCTTTATCACTTCGTGATAACTGAGTTTGATTTTGACCATCTGTTGTATCTGTGACCAACAGCAGAACTAGATAATGATGTTGTTTTATGGATAACAGTTTTACATATTTCATTACAGGATGAGACTCATACAATTTGTTTTCATCGCTACTGTTTAATTTTCCACGTTACAGAGTTTCTCAGCCATAGAGTGCCGTTATGACGAGGTGGGCAAGAGCCAACAACATCCATAAACACAAACCATCAGAGGCAACGCCATGGAGTCAGCTGAGAGGAGGAGGAAGAGGAGGTGGAGGAGGTCACGCAGGCAGGTCAACTGACTCTGCTGGTGAACGGCCTCAGAAAGGACACCTGAGAAAAACTCAGCCCAGTGGCTCATCTGTGAAAAAACCCAATCGTAAGAAGAAAGACTATGTGAGTGAAGATGTGAACGGCTTCCTGGAGTATCTGCAGCAGACAGGACAACAGCTGCCTAGAGGTGATGCATCGGAAGGAGACAAGGAGATGAGGGAGGAGATTGGAATTGCCCTGAAGAAAGACAAACGCAGAGAGGACAGAAGGGTAAAGAGGCAGAAAGACAAGAAGAACAAGATGGTGAGTAATTCGAAACCAATTTATTACAGATTCAACTCTTACAGATTAGACCCAAATCACATTCTTAATATGACATGTTAATAATTGCAGCTTAAACAGACCTTTCATCATCTTTTCTCTCTGTGTTTCTGTAAGCTGTGTTTTAACTGCAGGAAGCCTGGTCATGGTTTGGCCGACTGTCCTGAGGCAGACAGAGATGAGGAGATGGGCCGAGGCATCTGTTACCGCTGTGGCTCCACTGAACACGAAATCCACAAATGTAAAGCGAAAGTGGACCCGGCGCTAGGTTAGAACAACACATTCACTGACATACTGATATTTGTACATCATTAAGATTTGCTTTAGTGACGTTTGAAGGTATTCTCTCAGGTGATTACCCATATGCGAAGTGCTTCATCTGTGAACAGACTGGCCACTTGTCACGGTCCTGCCCAGATAATCCTAAGGGCCTCTATGCACAAGGTATAAACACATGTTACTTAACACACCTTTGCCATAGTAGCTGAAAACCGTTATTTGACTAATTCTTTTATTCCTTTTTCTTTCGGCAGGTGGTTGCTGTCGTGTTTGTGGCTCAGTGGAACATTTTCAGAAGGACTGTCCAGGACACCAGGCTGCAAGTATGTTCTTGCTCTATCTTCAAACCCACACACTGGGTCTTATAATGATGGAAAGAATACATCTCTGATGTTGTCAGAAAGCATTATTGTAAAGTGTTTGCAGGTATTGATAATACTAATGATCAAGTTTCACCCTTACATTCAATTATGAAAAGCTTTACTAGTCAGGAGGCCAATTAGTAACATAGTATCATAGATCTAAAACCCAGGCCCTAGACCTGACTAGATTGGGCTGAGGAAAGGAACTATGAATTTATATGATTTCACGTTTTTATGCTGTG
The DNA here is from genome assembly GCF_900634795.4 of Betta splendens. Taxonomy (NCBI): domain Eukaryota; kingdom Metazoa; phylum Chordata; class Actinopteri; order Anabantiformes; family Osphronemidae; genus Betta; species Betta splendens. The sequence continues at coordinate 11,358,473 of NC_040892.2, read as the reverse complement.
TGTCTCTGTTAATATCTCCCTCCCCATTCTTTTTGTAGCTAACACTGTGACACTTGGATGGTTGTCCAACAACATGAGTGCGGACCACGAGGAAATGCACGTTCCAGTGAAGAAAGTCAAACCCAAACAGACGAGGGTGGTGACCTTCTGATTTACTCAAGGTTTCATAGGGGGTAAACTCCTCAACAACCTCAAATGAAAGTAATCTATTTATCTCTGACCAGCACACTTTGAACTGGGATGAATTGATAACTAACTCACATGCAGTCAAGTGGTTGCCTTTGTATACAATGTACCTTTAATAAAGCATCTTTCTTTATATTCATACTTTTATAGTACTGCTTTATGAATAATTATTAATAATAATAATTATACTTGTTATACTAAAGTATGTATCTCTAAAATTATTTTTGTTTAACACAATAGATGTCAAGACAACAAGGCATATTGTATGAGATTTTTGGAAAATTGTTTCCTAAAAGAAATTAGTCCATGTGTTGTCTATCAAACTTATTTAATCAATTATGCTAATCATTAAGTTCTGAAGATTGAGTCATGTCAACTGGATTTCTTCTTTTCAGTAAAAACGTTTCACCACCAATCCAGGTGGCTTCTTCAGTCTGAAGGGAGTTGGCTGAAGGCCTCACATTTATCCTTCCGTAAGGTTTTTCCTCCCGCCTGTAATGATAAGTTTGTTGAGAGAACAAAGGGCTCATGGTTGTGAGTAGGTGTGAACTTTCAAGCTCCTCCTCCATTGTTGCAGAGTTGTTGGGTGCTTCCTCTCTGTTGAACTTGTGAAGTGGTCTTGATCTTCTTTGGAGTAGATGAATGGGCAGCATGATAAATGGGAGACAGGTTGAGGCCTCTGAGTTAATTAGTGTATGTAACGCTTGCCTCACCCCTCTCTCAAACCGCTTGTCCTCTCTGTCCGGAATGTGAACATCGTTATCTTCAATCGAGTGTCCTTTTTCATTCATATGAATGAAATGAACTGCTGAAACTGGGCCTGACGTGTTGTTCAATCTGTGCTGGTTCCTCCTTCTTTTGGGTGAACGAGTTTTTGTCTGAGTGTATTAGTGGATTTGAAATAAACCGTTATGAGGTAGTTCCCAAAAATCCCTGTCCCTACTAATGTAAGGAATGACCAGGTTCCTCTACTGATCCTGGGTCTCAGGCTGTTCTGTTGTCCGTCTTCTGGACTGTGGTGCTGCCTTGTTGAAGGGCAATTTTTATTATTCTCATTAAGCAAATGCTACGCGTTATTCCTGACATAGATGCTTACATAAACCATGCTTTACGTAGTTTGAAACGTAATATTTGTTATTCTAAATTAATGTAGTGTGTTGCGACTTGTATGTTTTACGATATGACGTAATAAGCGTAGACGTGCCAGCCAATAGGAACAGGGCATGTTTGCGCGTTTGTACGTAATACGTCACTTCTGTTAGCAGTAATTGTTTTCTGTCACTGTTTGCTTTAAACTCATACGGGAATTTTCCACTTGGTTTAAAGTTTGGACGATGAAGGCATTACAATTTATATATATATTTATTTCGCGTTTAACGTTTCGTGACGTTGTTCGTTATGGCGCCGTTCTCGGCTGTACCGTTGTTGACCGGCAGAGGGCGACACAACTCCCCCCTCGGCGCCTCCATTCATGTAGAAAAATGGCGTTGGGGAGCTGCAGAGGCTGAGCTGGTGCTGCCTCTGCCACAACAAACTGAAGCGACGTTGTGTAGGGAGCAGTACCGCAGGAGCCCGACGAGGAGAACGTCAGGACCAGCTCAAAAAGACTTTATGTATTTATCTTCATCTTAACGAGACGCTGGGGCTTAATGCGGAGCCAGGAACACACGCCGGACATGAGTGGGGTAAGTTGGCTTGTTTATGCACTAAAAGCAGAACCGAACGGATCTGAAACAGCAAACGGTCGAATGCTGAAGTTGGTCAAATCTTTATTACCGTAGTACCAGACCTGTGTTTAATTGTGTGTGAGGAGAATAATGTTACAGTTGGTGTTTTTTACTAGTTTGAGTAGCCTTCGTGGTAGCTAATTCAGAGCTTTGCTAGCACTTTGCTAGCCATTAGTGACAGCTGCTTGTACATTAAACGACAGAAACAAACAAACAATCCCGTGGGTTAGTTATTGGGTTTTTATTTTTATTGGGTTCACAGTTCGGACGGCTGCGGTCGACATGTAGTTTAGCTGAACTTGGTTCCAGCCATATTTAAAGGGCACAGAGGACCGTGAGTCTGTGTCTGGTTTAAAGGGACTGGAGCCAGCATGGTCCCGTCTGGACCCCACCCACAGCCCAGTAGAACTACAGTAGCCCAAAACCGCAGTACTTCCACGGAGGCGCAATTTATGAAGCATGCATGTACTTAACTCTGCTGTTATTTTTAGTTACTGTATGTGAACACACTTTAGTACAATCAGCCAGAAAGGAAATGTTTTCTGAAGTGTTTTTCTAGAAATGGTTTCAGCAATTAAAACAAGATTTTTCCTTTTTTACAGGATATTGTTTGCAAGAGCCACCTGGACTCTCTTGTAAGCAACACAAACTCACCAATTCACGATAAAAAAACCATCAAGCTGTCACCAGATGGAAGGTACTCCCCCAAAGGCTCCCAGCAAAATGACGATCAAAGCAACAGCCACAAGAAAAACAGGAGGAGGAAGGAACGGTCCAAACAGAAAGTAAACAGAATGTATGTGTTTAGCAATTATTGGTTTATGTTTATGACCAGTCATGTTGCTTATGATAAAATTACAGAATGGTGAACTGTAGACGACCACCAGTTAGAAGAAATGGGTATATTAAAAACATTTTCTGTCACAAAGAGCAAGGCTGGGCAGCTGCAAATTCAGAAAATCATCCAAATAAGCAAAGAACTCTAACTCTTTACCATCTTTAAACAGACTGTTAGAAGATTGAACCTAAAAAGGAAAACAAAACCAAATTTCCTGAATTTTCTGGTTTTGAGTGTCCCTGTGTTTCATCATTGTGATCCAGTTTTTGCTGCTGTAATTGTTTTTCTAATTCACTTGTTCTTGTTGAGGTTTAAGGTCTGTCCTACATTAAGGCAAATAAATACTGCAGCGTTGTTGCCAACGAAAATCTATGAGCTGCTGACGTTTTCTTTTCCAGCTGCAGTTCTGTTGGGAGAAACTTTCAAAACCGAAAGGTTACTGACTACTATCATATACGGCGAAGCTCAAGAAAAAGCAAAACAGAGCTGAAGGTAAAATTACATCATGTAACTTACTGGTCATAAATTTGTATGAAACCTTTCTCACTCAGTTTTATTTTCTACTTTTATTATAAAGCTGTATGGAGAAGGTCTTTTAGTTCTTCCTTATGTCCTGAGTCTGTTTTTTCTTTTTTTTTTCCATTTTTAGTTTGAGCACAAGGAGAATGTTTCATTATCTGATACATCTGAATGCAATTTTGATATGGAAATACTCCATTAATCTATTCAAGAAGTGACACCTGCAATGTTGTGGTGATAAGTGTAATTTCAAAAGGATTAAGCACAGCTTTTTTATTTTAAGTTTAGCAAATTCATAAGGTATTCATGACTGAAGAGATTTAGTCGGCAGTGCAATATTTCAGTGTTGAGAGATGAGAAATACTTTCAGTTGTATTTGTTATATCTTTACATTTTGTGTGTTGGATTATTATTCTGAAACATCAGTTATAGTCAAGGTCATATTGTATTCTAGGGAAAAGGTGTTGGGACTTTTCACATCGTTTTTAAGTACAATGTACAGTACATTTATTTTTAAGTCTGTTTGCACCTGTGAGACAGAGGTAGAGAAATGTTTCCAATAAAATAATTTTTTGTTTGATTTGTTTACCAGTGTGAACAGAAGAAGCTTATAGATGAGCTCATCACAAATGGAACAGAGGAGGGAATGAAGGCAAGTTAACATTTCTGCTGCCATCTGCTAGTTCCAATTGTATAGAAATCTGGTTTGTTTTCCAGCAGTTTAGGAAATGTTGGGAACGTTTATCTGATTTTTGCTATATATCCAAACATCTCATATCTTCTTGAAGGTGCGAGAAATTGAAGGAAAAGGAAGAGCAGTGTTTGCCACTCGATGTTTTCAGAAAGGCGAGTATGTGGTGGAGTACCATGGAGATCTGCTACAGATCACTGACGCCAAACAGAGGGAGGCAGAATACGCTCAGAACCCTGCCACCGGCTGCTACATGTACTACTTCCAGTACCTCTGCAAAACATACTGGTAAGATAAATTGGTGCATGCTCCTTTTTGTTACAAAACATCACAAAAATAATCTGTTGTACAAGAAACCTTTTTATTTATATCATGTCCTGTGATTAAATAAAATGTCGTTAGGTGTAAAAATACTGACGTCAATAAGACAAAACTATTGGTAAAATGTTGAACATAATAGAGATTGTCTATTGTAACACACCATGCTTTTGTATGAGCTCTGGGATATAGAATGACTTTGATTCTCATGTCAACAGTGTCGACGCCACGAAAGAGACCGAGCGTTTTGGTAGGTTGATAAATCACAGTAAGAATGGAAATTGCCAAACCAAACTCCATGACATCAACGGTGTCCCTCACCTCATCCTCGTTGCTTCCCGAAACATTGACGAGGGCGAGGAGTTGCTCTATGACTACGGAGACCGCAGTAAAGCCTCCATTGCAGCTCACCCCTGGCTCAAATATTGATCGAGGGATCCCGGCAAAGGAAACGTACAGTAACACTGGGTTTCTCATTCGCTGATGTACAAATGCCTTGGAACAGAATTTGAACCCTTTTTGTTCCAAAACTGTGCAGCATGGGTTTCGTAAATTAATCGGGTACTTTCACACGGTGACTGAGGTCCATCTGCCGTGTCGGATGACACCTGTCCTTTTATTTATATGTGAATATGTAACATTCTGGTTGGTTTTGCTGCACATTTCTTTTGTACCGTTTGTATTACCTGTAGACCAGTGCTTCTCTAGCATGCAGGTGGTAGTTAATGCTCTGCGTTTTTATATTAAGTTTTTTAATGGTAGTCAGATGCTCAGCAATACTTCTATTTATGGCCCCAGCGCCGCCAGAACCCTTTGGATGACCTGGAACCATAACATGCAAAGCTAAAACTGTTTAGCCGAATCACCCAATCCAGCACCAGTGGAACTGTGGTGGTTTACCAGCCGCAAGGGTAGGAACAGAGGTACAAAACATATTTGACCCTATCTAAAATAAGCAAAGCAGAGAAATCTGACAGATGATGACTCTAATGAATACTTTTTGTAATTTATTTTTTAGCAAGTACTGCTTTGTTTTAATGCACAAAGAATTTGAATTGTTGTGGATAAGTAAATATTCTGTTATTTTTTTAAAATTTAAACCAATATGAAATTTAACAATACACATCATTTAGTTAATTCAAAGACAGAATCTCTAAAATCAAATCATTTAAAAGATCATGAAGTCAGGTAGACTTTCTCTGTCCAAAGATGAACAGTGAACAGCACTGTTTCCATCTCCTTGGTACACACCAGCACAGGTGGGTTTCCACACTGCTACTTATGCATGAACACCTCCACACGTACAGCAAAAACCTAGTTAAAAAAATGTACAATTCTTCAAAATGGAACAATAAAAAAAACAAAACAACACATGCAGGGATCTTTTTTTTTTCTACGTGGTTTTAATGCTCTGCTACCGTGGGGTTGGTGAACTATTAATGTGTATTGCAGGTTTTTGCATATTTTCTGTGTCACAAAATGTCATCAATCATCTAAACCTATTTATCTGCTTAACCACCAACAGTTCTTTGGTTTTACTTAATGTTTTAGTGGTGTTCAAACTTTCTTTTATGTTCATTGAAGCCAGAAGGTGGCATCCTTGTGTCACATGCTTGATGATTTCTACTAATTGACATCTTAATTACTTGATTTATAGTCAATTATGTTATGTAAAAAAATTTTGTGATCATTTCCAACTCTGCATGTACTTATTTCTTGTCACACACTGGCTCTCCATTGCTTATCATACACTGTGTTATGGTTGTTTTTTGCCTAACTGATCAATTACTTGATTGATTGGAGTGATTAAATGTCAATCTCAGCTTTTAAGAAACTATGATGTTTAGATTTTTTTGTCCAACTGAACGTCTATTCCTTGCTGACAAAATGTTTAAAAGTTTAGGGTCAAAACAGACCTTACAGCATTACATCGTGCTCATGATTAGTAGTAACCTGGGGAGAGAACGGTTTATTCTTGGACGACTTTTGTGAGAGAATAATTTGAAATATGTTCACATTGTTAGTTAACAAATCTAAAAGCAAGGCAACTACAAATGTCTTTGTGTACAGATTCTTTTTAAACTTTTTCATTTAATTATTTTTAAATGCTTTCAGTTACATTAATTCACATTTAGTTCTCTGGGGTAAAGCTTTGAGGGGGAGGATGTCCATTAGCCTAGCTAAGCTAACTAGAAAAGTAGGTATTGGATTTTATAATAACTCACATTTACATATAACTATGCTTTATTGGTTGATTTTAGTGACTTGTCAGTTTTTGTAGCTTTTTTGTTACTCCCTAGGTTAATATTTTATAAATATTTTTTGCTAGATGAGATTTCGTAAATTCAAAAAGTCTAACAGGAACGTAATTATGTTTATCCAAAAGGTTTTTCTACTCGCTAGCTCCACTGAAGATTTAAAAGACAGGATGGCACCATGATGGGAACCCTCAACATGTTCTCCTTGCGAGCACTCTCATTCAGCTGAAGCTGAAGATTCTTGCTCATACATCTAAACTCTAGCGAAGCAAAATAAACCTTTCCTCCAGATCTAGTCAGCATTGATTGCTTTTTTTAAAGTGTCTTAAATGATAAATGATGGTGTTTGCTGCAGAGTTGGAAGGGTGAATGTTAAACCTGTATTGATTGCATTTCCTGATTATTTTCAACAGCTGTATTTATTAAAACTATTAAATGTGGATAATTGATAGGTGACAATTTGATGAAAGTGAGTGATGCAAATCCTCCTGAATGTGAAACTATTTAATTGATCGTCTAGAGCTGCAGCTCTGTAAAGATGATGTGATACTGTGTCTATACTGTACGATGGACAAGTCATGTGGGAATGTAAATATGTGTAAGACACATGAAGATCCACTTCATTCAGTGACATTGTTTCATTTTTGTTGTCTTTTTTTAAACAAATCTAAAAAAACTCAGTTTGTTCTACTTTTAGGTAAAACTAAAGCAATAACACTTGAAGGGGTGGAAGAGACCTAGGACCGTAGGACTTTTTAGGACTACCTTTGTTGTAGCTGTGAATTAATCTTAATGCTGGTGTTCAGGCAAAGAAAGATGTAATATGAAATATGAATCTGTCAAGAACATGAAGTTCTGATCTCAAATCTCCTTCACTGTAGTGTTAAATATAAAGGATGCATAAAATCACTGCTTAATGTACACACTGTATACTGGTAGCAGATGTTTAAGGTGTAACACTGCATTTAAGAAACTGTGGAGGCAAACTTTCAAGAAACTGATGAATAACCCAAAAATCAGTCAAAATTGTCTTAGTTGTCTTTATCTGCCAAAAGAATAAAATACAATCTGTAGCTGGGTCCTCTCAAATACTCAAACTAAATGCTATCGATTCAGATTTTATGCATATCAAAGTAATCCACATTTACCAGAAATCACACTAAAGGGCATCGCGCCATCCCGACCCGCAGTCATTTTATGTAACCTGTAAAACGAGGGGAGAGTTTCTAGGTCAGCTGTGACCTGACGTACAAACGTTCCTCTTGTGTGTCTTTAAGACCACGCCATCATTTCTCACACTGCCACTCTGTACAGTAGAGGCGAGGAGTTGATCCCGCGCCGTTGCGGCCGCAGGAAGCTCAGGGAAGATGAGTGATGTCAAAAGGGGGCGGAGCCAGCGAGGAGCCATTGAACAGTGACCACCACCCTCCTGGACGGACGAGCAAAGAGTCTTGTCACCGCTGAGGTAGGAGGCCCAGCCATCACAGGACCATCGGGGTCAGGAACAGGATCTGAAACAAAAACAGGCAGAGGCGTGCGGTGAGTAGCAGTCAGACATGACAGCGGAGAATAAACCTTGTTGTTTCATATGGACGTCCAATAGTCCAAGGTGATGGCCTGTTTGTCTGAGCTGCGGCAGAAGCTGAAAGTGTTCCTGACAGATAAGAGGTCCGATTACACAAAGCTGCTTGCTACCGATGACAGCATTACTGTCAAATAGCTTCCATCGTCTGACACACACAACTGTTCTCTGTTTGGGCTGAGCTTCTCAATCCTGACTGCTATAAAAACGAAAAACAGACTGAGCTCAATGTGCGTCTTTCTTCAGACCAGGTTTCACACTGAGTAGGTAGAAATATAAAAGACTTATTTGGGTTTAATTGATTTTCATTCAAGACACTTTGATGAGAATGACTATATTATTATAATAGTGTTTCACTTTTGTCCGGCTGGTGATGTGCTTTGTAATTTTTTTCAATGAAAAAATGTATCCTGGTTTTAAAAAGCTTAAGAACCACTGCTCCAACTGTTGTGACGCTGAAACCAGAGAATAAAACTCACAGGCATTTCTTTTTCTCTGCTTCCTGCACCTGCAGAGCTCATCTTTTCTGGCCTTCTGCACATATTTAAGTTAAAGACTAGTAGAATGAGCCTGTGACTCACTTCACACAGTGTACAGTGTCATGCAGTTGTCCAGAAATGAGTTGCGTTCATGACACTGAGCTGAGGCTGAGCTGCTGCATGAGTATAAAGGAAGGCAGTTTTACATCAAATCCTCTGCTGTTAGTGGAGTAACTTGACTCTTACAACTAAGTGTTAATGCACCTAAGCAGCAAACATTAAACTATTATAAGATGTCACCACAGCAGTATATGTGTTCTCCTTTAGAACTCACAGATAAATGACAGCACACCTGAAACATTGTTTTTCATTACTGAATCGACTAGAATTAACTTTATCAGAGAAGGGATCCACTCTTTAAATGATCATTTTAACAGGACTCGTAGACAGAGGTGAGGTGAGTAGTCATCACATTGACTCAATAACCAGCTATAGAAGCAGACTGAGCATCTGGAGCTGGTTGATCTCCTTTCAGTGTGTGAGTCGTCCACAATGCGTCCAGAACATGAATTTCGGATGTCAAATTCCTTCACATTCTCGGCCTTCGGCCTCTGATGTTACCTTCACATGTTTCAATTAAAACTCCAGTTGCCTGTCAGGTGATGTTACCAATCAGCATCACACCATAACAGGGGCATCAGCAGCAATTCAGGAGCAGTTTAAAGACTGTAAATCACACTTCAGCTTTATTAAGTCAGTGATCCGAAAACCAGGCTGGAGCTTTGCTTCATCAAAACAGTCTGAGGGATCTTTACTTGTAATGTAACTTTATACTGTTCTTCTCTGTATTGAGTTTATTTCTGCTGTACAGAATTTAAACAATTTCTACATTTGAGGCCATGTACAAATGATGCATAAAATCACTAGTTAATGTGCAAACCACATATTACTGTGTGCTGGTAGCAGATGTTTTTCACATTAGTACACTTGACACCGCACTAACTATATTTTTAATAAACAAAACATCTTCCCTTTAGTGACTTTACTATAAAAATGTAGCAGCACATTTCCAATGACTTAAACTCAGCAGGTCATTTAGTCAGAAATAAACTTAAATGTCAAATATTTACACAGGAAATAAAGAAACTGCACAATGTTATTGTTTGTATTTCCCTCTCTCACTCATCTAAAACACTTCATCCTCAAAGTAAAAAGCTTAGAATATAATACAAGGTAAAATCTAAACTAAAATGTCAAATGTATATAGTGGGGTTAAAACACTATTAATTAAAGGACACTAATATAACTCTGTCATGACTTTAGAACATAGATCACTATGTCATAAGTGCGATGACCGTGTAATTTAATTTGTCAGTAATAAGTCAAACTAATGCAATACAAAGAAAATTAGCAATATTGTCAAAATTAGTTGTTAGTAGATTATTGGATACTATATCAAAGTGTGACATTTTAAAACATAAAGAAAGTCAACAAAGACCATGTGAAAACTTCAAAGTAAATCCTAACTTTAGTTTAGTTAAAGCTGAACTGAGTCTTTTTTCCATTTCTCTTTTCAGTGCATGATAATCATCTACGAGGTTTCCTGTATCTAACTGTGTCATTCTATGCACCATCTCACACACAGGGAGCACACGAAGCTGCGTAGTTTGACAACACTGGCAAACTGCTGGCGATGAACCGAGGAGCTGCCGATAAAACGAGGACATTTCAATAAATAACTGAGACACAAATGAGTCGTCAGAATGTGCAACATCCTTCACTGGATGTCTTTAAAAGTCCACTTCATTTTCCTTCATGTGCTCATATCTGGGCTTCTTGCAGGACTTTGCCTCTCACTGCTTCACCTGCATCGTCATCTTTACTCCATCAACATAACATTGACCCATTCAGACTGCAACAACTTTTCACTTTCCATCCAACACCTTGACTTTACCTTTTCCTCTGAAGCCTCATTCAGCCTTAAACCGTTTTTCTAACCTGCAGCCTCCTTCACTTCACCCACATTCGTTCGCAGCAGCGGTGTGAGTCAGGGTGTAGGTTTGGTTAATGCCTCCTGATCTGGCCTTGAAGCGATGCATGTGGACTGTTAATAGTCTGGGGCTACATGTGCTGTAGGGCCTCCTGTGCTTGCTCCGTGTAGCCATCGTCTTTCACCGCCCACGAGCCGAGGACGCCGTCCACCTGCGAGCTGCGCTGCGGCGCCCGCTGTTTGTCCCGGGAGAAGAAGCTAAACCTGCGAGGAGAGAGGAGGCAGAGCTAGAGAGTGGGACGTGTCCGGTGATTTACAGGAAGATGCCCACTGTTATCTGGCGTCAGTAGCAGTTAGTGGTGGTGAACTAGCATTAGCAGCCTCAGCATCAATGCATCCAAACTACTGAACATTCACTGTGCTCCTCAGTGATAATAACTCAAGACACTGGCGGACACCGTGTTAATTCATGCTGAGTTATAAGAGATGTTCTAATTTTAGTAAAAGGTTTTATATAAGGTTTTTATTTTCAGGGTCAAATCAGTGACTCAACTGGATATGACCTTGGTTCCATCCCCGGTGCCTCAAACCCTGATCCCTACAACACTTACACAGGCAAGCAGTTGCAAAAATGGATGGTTATGTTGTTTGTTATTAGTCAATATCGTATAATTACGATGAACAAGGTGTCAGGAGTTAAAATCAGCTCCAGCGGTTTCTGCTCAGACGTTTAACTGGCACATCTGTTGTGAGTTCAGAGGTGAGAGACGGGATGCTACGTCTATTCTGATTGGCTGACGTTAACGGGGATCCACAGCCACCGATGGTGAGACAGCCCCACAATCAGCCAATCAGAATACTACGTACATGAAGCCAAGGGCACTAAACGCCAGCACATGCAGGGAACCAGACTCAGAAGCAACCAAACGTAAAGTCATACAAGCGACATGAGGCGTCTGATTGGCTGTAAAGTGGGGTCATCTGGGATCAAACCAGCCGCCACCATCGGCATAACGGCGGTGAAGATCCTGCTCCACAGAGGTGACGACGCACGGGAAGAGACGCACAGAGGGGGGAGGGGGGGGGGCAGACGGGGGAGACAGGGACCACGTCAGCCTTGGACCCACTTGACTCATTGTACAGTATCATGCAGTTCTGTCAGAAATGGGCCGTGCTCATGGCGCATGCCGGGCCACAGGAGCAGAAGCTGAGCACAGGGTGTGAAAGAAGCCAGAAAATGCAAGGTGTGTTCATGAAACCCTGTCCCTTTGTGCAGTAACTCGGCTCTTGCGTCTAAGTGTAAATGCACCTGAGCAGCAAACATTACCCACAGCGGTATTTTAACTGTACTGCGCATAGACTATTAGCATCAGCAGACGCCACGGCTGCTGCTAACACTGATGGTGCAAAGCGAAGGTTTGACCGTGTGCTTGCGGGTGCGTGGGAGTGAACGTACAGGCGTTTGATCCCAGACTCGGGCTGAGCGGAGGAGCGGGAGCGAGTCCTCAGTTCAGGCGAGGGAGACGGCGTCGGGGGGACGAGCTCGTCCTCCGTTTCGTCACTGCGCAGACACAAAAGTTAAAAACGTCCAAGCCCACGGCGGGACTGTGGCCCATGCAGTCAGGCTGCTCGGTACCTCTTGTAGTAGGCCAGCTCCTCCTGCAGCAGAAACACTTTGGCCTTGAGCTCGTTCCTCTCGTGGAGGACGTCCCTCAGCTCCTGCAGCGTGAAGCGGGGCCGGTTGGGGTCCTTGGGGTCCGGGACGCCACTGTCTTCATATAATGCTTCCTGTAGAAAGAGAGGGGAGTCAGGGCAGAAATGAAAGGAAGGAAGAAAGGCAGAAGGCCAGGGAGGAAGTGAGGATACCTTGGTGAAATATTGGAACACAGCAGGCACGTCCTCATCGCACAGCGCCTCCTGGTGGCAAACGGACACTGGGCTTAGTTTCAGAACCAGTGTCACATTCACCGTCCCCTCCTCCCTTCAAGCCCAGACTGTTCAACACTCTCTGCAACGCATGCACTCATGCACCGAAGCGGTCCACAGTCCTAGTTCTGTTACATGTGACAAGTCTGAGACTGTGGAGAGACCTGCTGCTGCTTCACTCTGAAGGAGATTCACTGGATCGGATGGGAAAAATGAGACCAGCTCCGAATCCAGTCTCATTTGTGGAGGCGACTCATAAAGGTCATTAATGATCTGAAAACAATTAATCTATGACTCAATGAAAGGGTTGCAACAGCCTGTTTGATTTGAGTTGGACCTTTAAGTGAAAGGCTCCTGTGCTGCTGGAGGCTGATCTATTTTTAGAGGCGTCACCGGTGCAGTCTCACCCCCTTGGCTAAACAGTGATAATCCCACTCCGTTAGTCGTCCCACACCCGTGCAGCTACATTAACACGTCTCATGGGTCGTACGCGCGTTTCCCCCTCGGGGAACGGCGGGTTCATGATTCGAGCGATCACAGCACTCGTTTGCGAGCAGTTTACCCAAAGCAGCACCGCCTCGTCCTCGGGGTCCTCGTGCCCCCCCGGACCCAGGGGGCCGGGCAGGGGCCGCAGGGCCGGGTCCGGAGTGCCGCGCCAGCCCTCGGCCCCTGCTGCCAACAGCTGCTGGAGCAAAACACAAGTACGTATCTGCCTCCACCTGCTGCACTGCGTTCATTGCATCAGCCTGAGGAGCCCCATTATTACAGTGACAGCGGACTGAAAGGCGTTCGCTCCGTGTGGTTACCTCTGCAGGGGAGGGGGGCGGAGCCGCCGCCTCCTCGCGGTTCTGAGCGGGCCGCTCTCCCTGCAGGCGCTCCCTCAGACGGGCCACTTCCTGCCGAAGGGCGCCGACCTCCTGGCCCCGGGTCTGAGCGCCGGCCTCCAGCTCCACCTTCTGTTCGATCAGCGCCTTCCCTTGAGCCTCCACCGCCGAGATCTTGTGACGCAGGTCGTGGTTGATCTTCATGAGGCGAGACTGCTGCTGCTGGAGCTGAAACGCAGCCAGAGGCACCATGACATAAAAACCATCCGGGGCCAGGTGGATTCAGGTGTGCTACCGTTCATCCCGGACTGGTTTCGTTTCTCCTCAGTGAATGATGGATGGTGGGATCCGTGGCCTTACTGCTTCGATGTCCTCGTTCCTCAGCGCCAGCTCGCGGTCCTTGGCCCGGATCTCGTCTCTCTGCTTGTCCACCACTTCCTTGAGCCTCTTCATCACCTGCCTCTCCCTCTCGCTCATACCTGCGGCCACAGGGAGGAGCAGCCTGTGAGGGAGCAGCCGCGGTGTGTGCGCGTGTCGCAGGTGTGACGTGCACTGAGCCTGGACTGTGTCGCGGGGGGACTGTGGCCTCTGTGTGGGTCTGGCTGCTCGTCAGCCACAGAGAAGGCGGCCTTTGTGCGTCGGTACCAGAGAGCAAGAGCGATGCGAGCGCGCGCGCGCGCGCACACACTTCAACCAGCGCAGAGCTTCAGCTGCAGCTTCTTTATTATGGCCTCGCGCCGGGTCTCACCCTCGTGCCTCTGCAGCTCCTCCTCGCTCAGGGGGTCTTTGATGGACATGTTGGTGAGGAGGGTCTTGTTCTCCTCCTGCAGCTGAGCGATCTGGGTCAGCAGGTCCTGGGCTTCTCCCCTCCACACGTCCTCCACCAGCTCCAGCTCCTGCACGAAGCACATCAAATCTTCATGCAACAATTAGTGCATAACCAATGAAGCAGTGTCCAAAACCCAAAAGGCTCATAGCAGGTTCTGGATGCATCTGAGCCAGGGCTCATCAAGGGTCATGAAAGTAATTTAAAATAAAAACCTTGTCATTCTTCAGCATAGGTAGCTATGACAACTTAAATCAGGTGTTTCACATACTGTACATTGTATTCTTAGTGACTGAGCTGTGGGGAAAATCAAGTCCTGCACTGATTTGATCTAAAGTAAACAGCTTTTTACACAATCTGAACAGAGCTGCAGCAGGAAACGACGGGAACCTCTACGCAAACGCAGGCTCAGAGCCCATCAGCACGCCATGACGCACAGCTGCTGGTTCTGGGTGGCTCGGTCCACACGGGTGAGCGCTCGCTCTGGGGCCTCGACGCGACCAGCGCCAGACGCTCCGTCACCGTCATGAGACGCAGCCGCTCACACTCAGCCAGTGTCACGAGACGCGGCGTTTATAGCTCTGAGCGGACGGAGCCGCGACCCGTCTGCAGCGGTGGATAGAACCTGTGCGTGTGAACAGAACCTTCTCACAGGACCGAGTAGCTGGTAGCTGTGTAGTACAACTGGACATTTACAGTGTGGTATTCGTCTTTCTAACAGAAAGACAGTACAGTACTAGAACTTCTAGGAAAGTTTTATAGTCTGGTACCGGTACTTAAAGCAACGTTATTACAGTACAGTACCGGTACCGATAGCAGCGTTATTATAGCCTGGCACTGGTACGTCTTAACGCCTTATAACAGTATTGTACCTCTAGAAAAGCTATTACAGTCTGGTACCGGAACTTCTAGCCGTTTATACAGCGCGGTACCGGTACTAAAAGCCACGTTCGGACCTTCCGGTGCCGCTTCTCCTTCTCCAGCCGGTCGATCCTCTCCAGCCGCAGCTTGTCCAGCTCCAGCCGCAGCTCCTCGGTCTCCGGGCTGATGCTGCTGCGGCTCACCATCACCTCCAGGATCTCCAGGACCCGAACCACCTTGGGCATCAGCCTGGACAGAGCCTCGCAGCCGTACTGGTCTATGATCCGCTCGAACTCCTGGCCCACCACGGCGGCGATGTCATACACGTCCATGACCGTGAGGTCGGCCACGTTCTTCTCCAGGGCCGAGCCGGACTCCTCCATGTCGCGCTAGTTCGGCCCTGTCCGCCTCGCTCCTGTTTCCGTAAAACTTCGTGCTGCTAAGTTCTCAGCGCGACTGTTCGATTCAACCCGTCTAAAAGTCGCCAGTCAAGCCGCATGGAACACAGCGACTATCTGTCCCCGTTACCGACGGCCGGGTTCGGACAGGTTCAGAATTATTAGTTAAATGTCGCTCTTGTCCCATCGTTGTCCTCCTGGTGCCGCTGTCAAAATAAAAACAAAATAAAAGCCCATACTTCCGGTGGAATTTCAAATTAAAAGTAATATTAAGGGGCAGTGACGGAAAGTAGCGGAATTACATTTACGAGCATTTAAGAGCTACGGAAGAAAAAATACTCCTACACATACTTACGTAGTATTTTTGGTAATTATAGAAGCTATACTATAGCATATTCTAAAAACTGAATGTGCATTTTGTGCGTCTTAAACTCATGGAAAAGCGTGTTATTTATTTTGTAGCTGGCGTTCAATACTTCCTGCGTTTTCACACCCTCTCTTTCTAACTTGACTGTGCGCCTCGTTGGGCGCCACAGCGCCTTCTTCCACAGTGGTGATATAGCATTTTGTTGTGCGCATGACAAAAATAGCAAACAGATGAGGTCGCAGTGAGAATTTATTACAGGACTAGACCAAACTGTCCCGTCAATGAAATTTAAATCAAAATATATCAGCACAATTTTTAGTCAAGTGAAAGATTAAACTACCACTAAAACAAATAATCACCTGCTTTTAGTGAAGGTTGTTAGAAATAACATCAAATCATGTGACATTTAACACTCCAACTGTCTTTCTTTCACATGCTCACATAAAAACACATATTGTTAAAGGATTCATGTTTATATAGTATTTTACTGCTAGAAGTACATGTTCACAAAACCAATGAACCAAAGTGCAGGCATTTGGCTAAAAGTGTTTCACCAGAAGCAGAAAGATCACTTTAAGTTCTTTGCTCAAGTTGAAGAAGAACAGAATTTAAAAGATATTTTCACCACTGCTCAGGTAGAAAATGTGTAAAGTTAAAGTATTTTCAACCATCCAGGATACAATTAAGGCAACAAAATGTTATATTTAAAAACTGAGCATGAGAAACAACTGGTTGTATTCAGGAAAATGTTTATTTTAATAGAAACATGCAAAATTATATTTGTTTTGTTAGAAAAACATTTCATTCCCTGTTGTAGAATGTGAGCATTAGCGTGATTACATCATTCTTCAAGCTTTTAACAGGCATCAAGCAGTGTTTTGTTACATGTCCTGCTTTTAAAACTGTTATAGACTCTGGAATAAAATTAAGTTAAAAAAAATAATTAAGGGCTTTTAAACCAAGTCTTCTCGTGTAGACTTCCCTCAAGACTCCCCTCCTCCAGCTTCACTTCGTTTGAACTGTAGTCAAAGAAATGGTTTTAGACATGAAACCTTTACTCAACCTACAAATATTTAGAAATAAAAGATGAAAGTGTGCACTCACCGCGTTCTTTATCAAGTTTCCAGATTTGCTAAAGATGTTGTGTTTCTTTGAGCCCTGTTTGGTGGACTCTGTTTTGCTTTGATTGGCGGCCTGGGGCTGAGAGGTTGACTGAGGCTGGGACTGAGGCAGGCTGGATGTGAGCGACGAGGGTGGCGACAGCGAGTAAGATGGAGGGGTCACGTACCTCTGGCTTGGAGGGAAAGGCTGCGTAGGGATGTAAGGCTGAGATGGAGTGTAGGTCTGAGGAGGAGTGTAGGGGGATGCAGGCGTGTAAGTGGTTCCAGATGTGTAGGTGGATGGAGGCATGTTAGTGGAGGCAGGTAAGTATGTGGATGGAGGCGTGTAGGTGGTTCCAGGTGTGTAAATGGAAGCAGGTGTGTTGGAGGCAGGCGTGTAGGAGGTTCCAGATGTGTTGGTGGAGGCAGGTGTGTAGGGCTGAGGCAGTGAGGAGGTCTGCATCAGAGTTGGAGTCACACTAGACTGTGCAAAGCCCGGGTACGGTTGTGCGTGAGGAAAAGAGGGAGGCAGAGGTGCTGAGGTGGAGTCCAGCAGGGTGGGCGGCGGCGGTGGAGGGAAGCTCTCCACTCCCTCCGTGGACGTGTGGACGGCCTCAGAGTCCCCGAGGTCGTAGTGTCTCTTCCTCAGCTCCCCCAGACGCACCCGCTCCTGCTCCAGCTGACTCTCCAGCTGCAGTACCTTCACCTGCGACGGCCAGAGACCGAGCACGGTGAGCGTCTGCACCAAGCTGCAAGTCTAGTGTAGAGGATCAGTCACGGGCCTCACCTGAGCCTCCATTTCCTCCTTCTTCAGCTTGATGAGAGACATGCCAGAGAAGTCCATTACCACTGTGAGGACAAAAGTCACTTCAGTGTTTTCCTTTGACTTTACAAACACGAGACGTGAAACAGGAAGCCCCTGTCTCACCGTGGTCCGAGATCTGCTGCTGCCCGTGTTTGCTGGAGGTGACGACCACTGCGGCCATGTCGTTGACGTGCCGCGATGCCTGCTGCAGCGTGTACAGCTTCTTGTTGTTACGGTCAGCCTTCACCTGCAAACGGGAAGAGCACCGGCAACGCTCAGATGGAGGTCCATTTTAGTTTCTAGTCAGGTGACGCAGGCGCAGATGTCCATCAGCCACCAATAATGTCTCTATAGGAACAATCATTCATAAAACGCCCAAACGCTCACGTTGAAGCGATCTGGTTTCATTTAATGCCAGCTAGTGGGTCTGTGCATCAGCATAGAACTGCAACATATAGAATGTGCCCTAGACGAGTCTACAACATCACTTTAGCAGCTTGTCGGCACATTCTAATCCAGTTTCTGGAAGTTTCACTTTCAAATTTACACCAGTTGAAGCGTGATTTAAAAAAAAGAACAGCAACAAAAAAGATTGATGACCCAAGTGCTGCTACGCTGAGCCTTTTTTTAGGCCCGAGGGCCACTCATGGTCCGTACTGTTCTGTAGTGGCCCAGTACTGTCGCTGGCCCCTGTCACAGAGCCATCATGTGAGAAGTGGACTGAGAAAACACTTTCCTACATGGATGTGGTGGGGGAAGCTGATGCACATATTAAATGCATAAATGTGGGACTGAGCTAATAAAACTCTACTTCTCTTTGCAGTGATTTGCTTCTCACCTTGGAGGCAGCGACCAACTGAGCGGTGCTCCCTGCGATCTCATGTGAACACGCGATGAGCTCCTCGTATGTTCCCCTCTCCCCCACAACGCGGTCGGCCGAGTCCCTGACAGAGAACACACACACACTTTACAGAACATCTGGATGGTGGGAGCGATGCGCAGTGGGTGCTCTGGGCGCTTACAGCAGCTGCGTGGCTCCCCAGCCTACGGCCTTGGAGGCAGAGATCAGGCCCTCTGTCCAGCGGGAGTTTTTGGCATAGAAGTCTGTCACAGAGGCAGCTCCCTGCAGGCACAGAGGCCAGACATGAGGAGAATCGTCACCTAGGAGCAGCTGAGCAGCTTTCGCTGTCATTACTCACCCTGCCCCCCTCCACTATGTCCTTCTGCAGGTCCGTAGCAGCTGTTACCAACATGTGAACCGCCTGGAGAAGAAAGAGCAAAACTAACACCTGAGGAGCGTGAACTTGTTCCAAAGGTCACACCGAAGACTTACCTTCATCAGGTCGGAGCAGGACCCCAGGATGCTGTTAAAGTGAAGGTCAGAGGTGAGAAGATGAGTGACAGGGAGTCAGAAGATGTGAATGAGTCGCCTACTGTACAGTACCTCTGGTTAACCTCCAGCTTCACACCCGTAGTTTCTCTCTTGGCCTGATTCAGGATCTCCTGCAAATCCGATGTGAGGACAGGTTAGTAACCTGAGGCTTGTGTGTGTGTGAGTGTCACGCGAGTGTGTCCTTACGTCCATGCGCAGCACGGCCTCTTCAATGGCCGTGGACGTGGCCACCATCTCTCTGTCCACCATGTTCCCCAGCTCCTCCTTCAGGACATCCTGTCCCTTCGGACGCAGATCCTGACAGAGACACAGCGGTATAGAAGCCCAGAGCTGGACGTTAGCATGCCGGCGGCGTTAGCATGCCGGCGGCGTTAGCATGCCGGCGGCGTTAGCATGCCGGCGGCGTTAGCATGCATGCCCACCTGCGCCAGGCTCAGGATGCGCTGCACCGTGTAGCGAACGGCCGTGGGCTCCGCCCTCTGCAGCGTGGCCTGATGCTTCAGATCCATCAGGAACTGCAGGCAGTGGTTGGCACAGTCCCGGCAGGTGTCCGTCAGACCTGCAGGAGACGGGGCGCAGCGGTGAGTGCGTTTACGGGCACCAGCGTGCGGAGCAGCAGGGGGCGAGTCTCTCACAGTCGGCGTAGTCGGAGGGAGCGGAGTGCGAGGTCGCGGCTCCGTTGACGATGGTGTCGGCAGCGAGGTGGGAGAACTGGGTGACGGCTCTCAACAGGCCGCTGGCGTCTGGGAGGAGGACAGAGATCAGATCCTCTGATGACCTGAGGTAACACAGCGTACAACGAGTCCTCACCGTTCCTGTTCCCCAGATAGGCCGCGTGGCTCTGCTGCATCTTGTCAATAGAACCCAGAGCGATTTCAGCGCGATTTATCAAATAATCTGAGGGAGAAAACAGTATTAGATGGGATCCAAACACTTCCGCTAGACTCGTGGTTTGGACTGAAACATGGATGGCTTGTGTGGGGTTCTTAGCCTCTCTACCGGGGGAGCTGACGCAGCGGACGTGCACGGGGTCGTCCAGCTTGGCCACGGCGTCCAGGACGATGCCCTCGGCCTCCACCACAGCGCACTGCAGCAGGCAGAACTGCTCCTCCTGCAGCTTCTGGGCCAGCTCGCCCTCGCGGCAGGCCTGTCGGTACCGCGGGTCAGTACCGAGCGTCACTGAGCCCAGACCCGCCCCCCCCCCGCCGTGCGCCCACTGACCTGCTGCTGCAGCTGGGCGTGCAGGCGCCCCAGCTCGGCGCCGCTCCGCTGCCGCTCCTGCTCCAGCGCGCCGCGGTGCAGCTGCGCCTGCTGCCGCAGGGCGCTCAGCTCCGCCTCCTGCTCCCTCGCCGAGCGCAGCAGCGCGTCCCTGTCGGCCTGCAGCGCCGCCAGCGAGCCGCTCAGCTGGCTCCCGCTCTGAGGGGGCGGCACAGACAGGGGCGTGAGCCGCCGGGCGGACGGCGAGTGACGCCCGGCGGCTCACGTGAGAAGAAGCGGTACCATCTCCTTGCTCTGCAGGACGGCGCCGGCCCGCGCCAGCTCCGCTCGGGTGGAGTCCAGCTCCCGCCTCAGCCTGTCCATCTCCAGCTTCTGCTCTGCGTTGATGGCGAGCTGCAGAGCAGAGAGGCGCCATCAATGCAGGCCACCGACTTTAAGTCACGTGCGCACCATTAGTCATCATTCCTCCAGTACCTGCTGCTGCAGCTGCGCTCTCAGCGCCTCCAGTTCCCGGCCGGTCCGGTCCCTGTCCAGGTCCAGGGAGCTCTGCTGCTGCTGCGCCTGCAGCCTCAGCGACGACAGCTCCGCGTCCTTGTCCCTGACGGAGCGGAGGAGCACGTCGCGCTCCGCCTGCAGAGCGGCCAGGCTGCTGCTGGCCTGGGTCCCCTCCTGAAACGACATCACAGACCATCGCCTTCCTACAAGACCGCCCCCTACTGGCGTATGATGACGTGGCCCTGAGTCCCACCTTCTCTTTACTGTCCAGGCTGCTGCGGAGCAGAGCCAGCTCCGCCCTGTGCTCCAGAAGCTCCCGATTGAGGCGCTCGGCCTCCTGCTGCTGCTGGTTCACCTGAACGAGAGGAGACGGTGATACGACGCCGAGGAGCCGCCGGACTCGCGGCTGTGGCTCATCGTGTCTGACCGTGTCCAGCTTCTCCCGCCGCAGGCTCTCCAGCTCGCTCTCCAGCTGCCTCTTGGCCCGCAGCAGCTCGTCCTGGTCTTGCTTCGTGCTGGACAGCATCCTCACGGTTTCCGCGCTCTGCACAGACACACAGCAGAGAAGGGGCGGTGACAAACCTGACGGGGGCGGAGCCCGAGGCCGCGCTTGTTCTCCCCCGTCACCTTCTTCATGAGGTCGGCGTGGCTGGTCACCAGCTCGGCGTGCTTCTCCTTGAGCTGCGTGAAGCGGAGCTCCGCCGCCTGGGCTCGGCCTGCGGAGACACACGTGAGGCCTCAGGACCCCGCGGCCGGAACCGGGCGCGCCCCCCCCCCCCCAACGCCGCCACTCACCGTCGGCCTCCTTGAAGCCGATCTGAGCGCCCACGTTGGCCACGTTGGCCGAGCGCAGCGCCTCCACCTCCAGCCGCAGGTGCTCGTTCTCCAGCATGGCCATCTGCTTGTGCGTGCGCTGCTCCTCCACCTCCGCCTCCAGGTGGTTCACCTGGGCCTTCAGCTCGGTCACGCACCTCTGGGCCTGAACACGCAGCCCATGTGAGGAGCAGGACAGATGCGCGGCGGCGTCAGACCTCGGCAGCAGCACCTACCTCGGACTTAAAGAGCTGCAGCTCGGGTTTGAGCACCTCCAGCTCCCGCTTCAGACTCTCGTCTGCTTCTCTGTGCTCCAGAGAGACGTCCGGCGCTCCCATTTGGTTGAAAGCATAAAACTGCGGCGCCTGCTGCTGCTCCCTGAGCTCCAGCTGTGGCTCGTCCTCCTCCTCCTGCCGCTCCTCGCTGGGCATCACCACCACTGGCTTTTTATACTCGGCCAAGGCGGCGGCTCGGAGGAAGTTGGGAGGAGCCTGCGGAGGCGCGAGCCCCAAAGAACACGTGGCTACGGTGCATCAAAGTCGGTGGATCTAGGTTTAAGCGGCGGCGGACTTACATCGGGGAGATCTGGGATCTGGATCACACTTTTAAAGAACTCCATTTCTCTGGCTCGGTCGAAGAACTGTGTGAGGCTGCGGACAAGAACTCAGCATTCAGATGCATCAAACATACGCGTGACTCGAAATCTCAACCAAGCGTTTTGGACTCGGCATCATTACGTCACTTACTGAAAACCTACCTCATGAACAGATCTCGGAACCGCTCTCGATGCCCCAGGAGGGTGTCCGGTGAGATGCCTGTGGAGCAGAGGCACGCGTCTCAATCGGACCCGAGTTCCACCCAGTGGAGGCATTTCAAGCACGCGCGGCACTCACGGCTGTGGAGCTTGAACATCAGCCGCACGGAGAAGTGGTAGAGGAAGCTGCAGTCCGGTACGAGCGGGATCAGAGGCGTCAGTCTGCACTGGCCCGCTGGAGAACTGGGCTTGGCCCCGTTGGCGTCGAGCTGGCGCAAAACTTCACCAAGAGAAACAATGAAAACCTGTCGTACCCTGGAAAAGGCAGCCTCCAGCTCCGAGACGCCGACTCACCCGTCTCGGCCATTTTCAGCCCCGCTTCCATGTAGTCCAGCAGCTCCTGCGTCATGTCTAACCTGGAGGAAAACGGATCCATGGACCACATTTCCACTCATACGGCACCAAGCAGTGATAGAGTGAGAACTACGTACACTTTGGCCGTGTCGCTTCCCGCCTCCCTCTCCAGAGTCTCATCACTGGCCTCCAGGTTGCCGGGGATCACTTTGTGCTGGGGAGGAGGACCTTTAGTTTTTACCCCACAAACACTGCCGTCGCGCGACAAATGTAAACAACTACCTTCTTGTGAAATTCCATTTTGAGGCAAAGGAACTTGGCCGACAGGGCGACGATGTGGCCGTAGCGATCGTGCAAATTTCCCTGAAGAAGAAACACATTCGTTTTCTAACTCAAGGCCAATATAAATGAATACTTTAGTCAAATACTCCCAATGGGGGGGTTTCAATGAGACAACAGGCAGCAGGCACTCACCCACAGGACGCCCATGTCCTTCACGTTGCGACAGTGTCTGTGGGAATCTGCCACGGCCTGCGGGTCAAACAAAGGCGCGGGAGTGAGACGGACGTTAAACCTCGTGAACGAGCGCAGGGATCCGGAGGAGAGCCTACGTTTCGGTGTCCGTCCCTGAGCAGCTTGTGCAGCAGGTAGCAGAACTTCCAGCTGATCAGGGAGTTGCTGGACAGAGGCAGGTTCAGGGTGTAGGACCAGAAGGTGGAGGCTCCACCCTCCTTGTGGCTTCCCAGGATGATGTCTGTGCGGCCGGTCAAGGATGGGTTCGGCATCCGCGCTAGCAGGTTTTTACCAGTGTCGTATTCAGAATTAGGACCTAGGACCCTGTAGTTTGTGAAACCAAACAACTGAACCACAGCCAACCTTCAGTAATAAAGCAACATTTCTTATTTATTTTAATTATTCATTTCCTGCCATCGTGAGGTTTATAATGGAGGCTCGTGGTGAAGGCCTTCAGTCTCAAGCAGTTTTCTATTATGACGCGCGTAAAATCTCGCATTTCCGAGGGCACACCAACGCATCCGCCTGTGCAGCGCCCCCCTGTGGCCGCTCCGCGTCAGGTTCAGCGGAGCGGATGCGCTTCTCAGGTTCTGCTCACGATACAGTGACTGGACGGGAAACGTTAGAGGTTTGTGTGCGTCAAAACGACGCTTCTTACAGCTGGGGAAAGGATACTGCGCACATACTTCTCTTTGGGCGGTGTTTCCGCTGAGGTCAGAGTTTTGCTGATATTGTGAAGCTAAAATAAAAAAGAAAAATATGAGCCCTGAACCACTGGTCAGAAACAAGTTTGTAAATAGATGAAACATTAACTGATGTTGAGCTCAGCAATTACTGAACTTAATTTACTCTTAACTGTCCCGTGTACATTTTTCGTTTCAAAATGACGCAAACACGTTCGCCCACAAAAACCTTCATTCCTTCATTTGAAAATATTTCCTTACCTGTTGTTTGCCAAACTGCTCCTTCTCCGCTGCGAGAGCTTTTTCCGTCTTATTCTCCGTTTTGTTCTTGGTTTTACTCATGTTGATGCTGTCTTACAACGCAAACGTCAGGTGTACGGGTCCAGATTGATCCCAATTCAGGCTTCCTTTCTCACCTGCGCCCCTTGAAATGATTGAACGGTGCGTCAGGGTCGCACGTGATCGACAGATTTCCGGTTCAGGTGGCTTCTTCTCTTTCCATTAAAACATCAGCCTTTTAATAACAAAAAATATGAGAGCAAAATTTCTGTAGTACGTAAATCCGCTCCAACGCCTGGAGAACTAATGCGGCAACTAATGCGCAAAAACAAAAAGACGCGATGCTGACAAATTCCTATCAGCTGTATGTAGTGTACATATAAATATTTTGTCAAACGACGTCAGAGCTGCAAATGATAAAATCCGAGAACGGCCATCGACGTTCCCTCAGCAGGAGAATCTGCAGGCGGTGGAACTGGAAAGACAATAGGAGAGCGCAGCACTGAACGGCCCTGTAGGACAGGTTTCAGAGTCACCAGGCTGTAAGACGGGAGTCTGCTCACTGAGACTTTATAGGAAACATACAGGATTACACACGTCATATGAAGACCTTTACAAAGCATTACATGCGTTTCCTGAGCTGTGTGCTTCAGGTTCAGGTCCTGTAACACTGATTTCTGATGCATGACGTCACTTCCACTGAAAACTGTCAGTGTTGAGTCCATGGGTGGAAGCACCCGGTGGAAGGCAGCCTTTGGGTGGAGTTCCCCTGGTCTGTTGAAGCAGCCAACACAGATGTCATTTATTTAATTTCATATTTTTTGTGGTTTATTACAAGCAGAATGGACTCGTTACAGACACTGGAGCAGGTTGTGGAGCTCCTGGACCTTGTGTTTGGGGTTGCTGTGGTGATGAGGGTGGGGGGTCTGCTCTTCAGTCGCTACGACGACCTGCCTGGTTTCATCCAGCAGCTGCTGCAGAGCATCGGCCCCCTGCTGACGGACAGACAGAGCGCTCAGATGGCGGCCGCCGAGCGCTGGCTCCTTAAAGCAGCCCGGCCTCACGTCCGGAGCGACCGCCGAGACTCCCCGGCTGCCGTTTGCTGGTGACCCGGCGACGCCGTGCCCACAGCTCCTGACGCGGCGGCCCGTGAACCGCTCCTGGCTGAGAACAGGGACGACGCGTCACTTATTGTGGCCGACGAGGCTGCTGCGACGCCCGTCCGCTCCCGCGGGCCTCCACGGGCGCCGTCCGGGTTCAGCTGCAGCAGCTGCAGGTCCTCCCGCTGGTTCTCACACACCTGCGGCACATGTTCCACCGTCAAAAACCGCGTTGTCATTTCACACAGGGGCCAAAACAGCTGATGTCACAACTTAATGCATCTTTACCTTGAGCTATTTACAAGTTGTATCATCTGATTAAAGAAGGACACTGGATTTAGATACAAATGACATGAACTGGACTAATGTTTCTGTACAAACGTAAACATGCTCCTGGTTTTCCTGACATCTGACAGAACTCCCTGCTGCCGGGCCGGACATGACAGTGACCCGGAGCAGGGGGTGAGGAACAAGCAGCGAGAGCCTGAGCTATGCTGCCGAACCAGAAACGCCTCTGACGCCGTCGTGAGCGAGGCGGCAGGAATGAGGAAGGAGCGTTTCCTGATCCTGAGGTGGAGGCCGCTCTGAGCGTCAGCTCATCCGCGCCCCCTGCTGGGTCCCTGTTACCGCTGGGCCCCTGTAGCTGTTACCGCTGGGCCCCTGTACCTGCTGGGCCCCTGTACCTGCTGGGCCCCTGTACCTGCTGGGCCCCTGTACCTGCTGGGCCCCTGTAGCTGTACCTGCTGGGCCCCCGTACTTGTACCTGCTGGAGGCAGCGAAGCTCCGACGCGGTGCGTTCCTGCTTGGATCGGGCCAGTTCCAGCAGCTCGTCCTTCCAGCTGTCGCCCTCCCCTGATATTAAATAAAGCAAAGAGGCAGCAACGACTTGCAAAGGCGCCTGTACAGTATGTTAGCGCTCGTGCACGGATCAGCGTAGCAGCTAATGGTACCGGATGAGGCCAGGTCTCGTCGAAGCAGCTGGAGCTCCTGCTTGAGTCGGATGACGTCCTCCCTCTGAGCGCTGCTCTGCGCCGCCTGCTGCTGCAGCTGCTCTGCAGCCACAGGGGACACGGGGAGAAGAGGCGCCAGACGCTACCGGGCCGAACACACCGGGTCCTGAACGCGTGCTAACTTCTACCCGTCTACCTTTGAGGTGAGCGACCTCCCGCCTGGCGTCTCGGTACCGCCGCCTGTTTTCCTCCACGTCTCTCAGGAGCCCGCTCTCCCTGGAGCGACTCTGCGCCGCAGACGTGTCCAGGTCTCGTAGGCGCCCTGTGAGGTCCAGGATCCGACTGGACGCTTCGGCCACGTCTTTGTCCTGAGCACAGCATCAGAGAAACCATTCACAGAAACAAGAGTGCTGAATCTTAATCTCAATCAAATCTGAAAAGCTCTTTGTACCTTCAGTTTGAGCATGGAGCTCAGTTCCTCCTCTCTGACCTGCAGAGACCCGACCTGAGTGGACAGAGCCGTGACCGTGGAGCTCAGACTCTGGTTCTTCTCCTAAAAGACGCCCGCGTGTCAACACACACACTGAACCACGCGGAGCAGACACACGGGGAATCAAATACCTCAAAGTCTCGACATTTGTGGCCGAGGCGCTGCCGCTTCTGTTCAAGCTCAGACAGCTGCTTCTGGGTCCGCTCCTCTCTGGTTTCTGCCGAACACACCCGTCGGGTCAGGGCCCGGACCACCTCGTCGCGCTCCTGCAGCTCTTCTGTACGGAAGCGCGACGCACGTGAAGCGCCCTCTGGATCAGTAAAGTGCTGCTTCTGCCTCCTCACCATCCAAACGGACACACTTCTGCTCCAAGGTGAGCACCCTCTGGCGATCCTGTTCCCAGGCCATCAGCTGCTTCCGGTGGGAGGCAGCCATGATGTTCAGCTCCCGGTCCCTGTCCTTCAACTCAGCCATCAGCAGCTGAAGCTCCCTCCTCTGCCTCTGGATGGTGGAGCCGCTCGCGTCACTCACAGGAAGCTTTGGCACAGCACACAGACGAACAAGAAACTAGACAGAGTAACTCACTTTATTACCGTTGTCATTTCTCCCCTTTTTGTTTAACACTAAACCTCCACCTGTACTGTCCCTGAATACTCCACACTGTGCCTGAATACCTCAAACAAATAGCCTACATCTCCTACTGTCCCTGAACACCTCACACAAGTAGATACCTCATACTGTCCCTGAACACATCCAAAAGATAACTTAACCTGTACTGTGCCTGAACACCTCACACAGATATTATACACTGTGCAAGAATTAGCCCAAACAGAATCCCACTGGATCTACACTGTACATTCAGTGGGACATCTCACTGGATCATGCTGCTCTGTGTCACAGTTTCAGTGATAATGACCAAAACGCTCTGTGTACTAGTTGGTCTACACAAGTTGGAAAAGTAACATTATAGACCAAATTATACGAATTATAATCCAAAAGTAATCTCACCTGAGCTTCCAAAGAAGTGAGGCGCCAGTTGTTCTCGGTTCTGGAGAACTCATCCATCTTACAACCAGTTAAGATGGATGAAGCAACACCAAGTGTATATATATATATATATTA
The DNA here is from genome assembly GCF_900634795.4 of Betta splendens. Lineage (NCBI taxonomy): Eukaryota > Metazoa > Chordata > Actinopteri > Anabantiformes > Osphronemidae > Betta > Betta splendens. The sequence goes on along the minus strand of NC_040892.2, from coordinate 11,330,614 downwards.
TATGTATATGTAATCTAATATATATATATATATTTATATATATATATATATGAAGACTGAGTAGCTACACGGAGCTAAACCAACAGATCTGCAAAACAATCCTACTTCATAAAAATAAAAAGGTTTTTTTCAGTAGGTTTTCTTTCGTTAATTGGTTACTTAGACTGTAACCAACGTCTATTGTCGAGACCGGATGAAACGTTGACCATTGTCCATTTTATCTGGACAGGAGAAAACCAAGTTAAGCTGAGATCCAAACGTCTACTTGATCACGTCCTGGGGCTTTTTTCTAAATACAGATGTTGTTCATATGTAGTAGTTGGACGGTACAGGAGCTGAGCACGACCAAAACAGACGCCTCCGCGTTTGCGTTCAACGTTTGCTGAGCTGCACTTTCACTACATTTGCAGTAGACAAGTGAAGTTACACGTTAAAGATTGTACTACAATTGCTTCCTTACCTAAACCGAGTAAGAAACAAACACAACTTTTAATGTTTGTCCTACCTCGCCACAAGTTGCATGGCCGCAAGGGGGCGCTGTTGTGCCATAACGCTGTACGAGAACCCAGCTCCGGACGAAAAGAAGAAGCGGTACCCAGCAGGCGTGCTCACAGTGCGCTGACCGAACGCTACTCAATAAGAATGCTTTACTAACAGTCCACCTGGTGCTAATAATGAGAGCAACTTTATCGACTAGTCAGCAGATTTAGAGCTTCGATCGCGGGGTATGTGACTTGGCCTTTTCTCTTTTCGTTTGGCTCATCTATAGAAGAGCCTGGCTACTTTTCGCTGCGCTAGCTTAGCTAGCCTGCTAAGCTAATGTCCACTGAACTGGATGCTAACGGTGACAGCTGGCCAACTTATCAAATGAATGAAAAGGCTGAAACGCAAAGCGGGTATATTCTAACACGGTGAACTTGATTTCCACTGCTCCAGTGCCAACATTTACTGACCGATAACGATTACGCATACTTTGGCCTGACTATCGTTTAGTTGCTAAACGATCTGTTACACAGCCGCATGTGTTAGCTGCCAATTAAGGTACTTCTGCTGACTGCGATTCTATTTAAACAACTACTGACGATTTGCTGCTAGCTTTTCCGAAATCGGCTGATGTAAGACGGATTCGAGGCATTTCTCAGTCTACATGAGGCCGTTTATGATCCTCTGCTGCTGCTGCTCGTGTAGCAGCGCAGCTAGCATGATGAAACATTAGCAGGAGGCTTGTTCGTTCTTGTCTGCACTCGAGTCTAATAATATCTCTTGTGATATGCAGTGCAAGTTTTGATCCATCTAGTGCCCGCCAGTCAAACGTATGTTGTTTACCTTAACATATTTTAAAATAATCAAGCTACGTTCATCTCCAGCGCTCATTTTAGCAGTATTCTCTAGTTTTAACGGAACCAACGAATCCGCAGTAAATACGTTGGCAGCTGCAATTTCATTTTATGAAACATAATGATCGACATGTTTTAGTAGTAAACTAAAAAGAGAGTTAGGGAAGACGGGACAACTAAAGGCACCTCCCTGAGTCACAACTGTTCTTAACACAACCATCTCCATACAAACCAGCCTGTAATCGTTTTTCATACGAACTCAGAGAAGCTCCGATTGACACAGTTTATAAGTGTTTGGTCTTTGTGTGTCTGTCTTGTAGATAATTTGTGATGGCGACTACTGAGATGGAATCTGGTTCTTCGGAGCATAGCACAGTCGACCCTGATTCAAAGTACCCACTGAAAGTTCTTTATTGTGGAGGTACAACTATTTCTATGATCATTTTATGGTATTTACAGTGTTGATTCCTTCTAAAATCGTGTCACTGATTTATTTCTTGTCTCTGCAGTGTGCTCCCTGCCTACGGAGGTAAGTTTATCAATCAAACTATTTGACCTGAACACTGACTCCTGGTAACTCAGCTATAAGTGAATGTGGCCCGTTGTGTCTGCAGTACTGTGAATACATGCCTGAGCCGGCCAAATGTAGGCAGTGGCTTGAGAAGAACTTTCCAGATGTCTTTGCCAAGTTGACCGTAGGTAAGTATCAAGTTTCTCAAATGTATTTGTGTTGAACTGAAAATGAGGTGCAGCTTGTTTGTTAATTGATAAACTGCTGATGGTCACACTGCCCATTATGTGGATCAAATTTTTACACACTAAACTGCCCATTGACACTAATACATAATAAAGTAATGTGTTTTATTATCTGACAATATTTGAAAAACAAATTACATACTAGAAATAACTTTGAAGCCGTGGTTAAATATGCTGGACTGAATCCTCTGTTTATGAATTGCCTCATACATTAAAACTAGGCTCATGAAATATTACATTTCATAAGGAGCTCAAATCATGTCAAAAAGATTATTCTGGGGTCAACACTAAAGATAGACAAGCTTTGCCGACAATCCCCTTTTAATACTTCACTCTAGGAATAGACTCATAAAATTATAACCTCACACGCATCAACATAAAATTAATTGCACCCTGGATTGATTTTAATGTTTAGCTTGTTTTTTCTGACAATTGGCCCGGCAGCGAATGCTCCAAAGCCAGAGCCCGGCACTGGAGACGCCCCCCCTGCAGGTGAAGAGGAGGAGAAAAAGAAGCAGAAGAGAGGTTTGTTTCCAAGTAGTTCAGAATCAACGGGCAGAGTAAATGGTGCTGATTGGACCGAGTTTATTTGGTAGTTTTGATATTTGAAGACGTTTAATAAAGAGAAATGTTCTGATGAATAGAGCATGTTGTAGAGTCAAGCCTGTTTGAATCATTGTATTGGTTCCTCTGAATCTCTTGCCTGCCGCTAGTCTGCTTTTTTTTTTTTTTTTTTTTTTTTTTTTTTTTTTTTCTTAAAGGTGGAAGAGGACAAATCAAACAGAAAAAGAAGACGGTACCGCAGAAAGTTACAATAGCAAAAATCCCAAGAGCCAAGAAGAAATATGTCACACGCGTGTGTGGCCTGGCAACATTTGGTGAGACCTGTTTTCCACAGTCATGCACAATTGTTTTTTTTATTCAAAGCTCGGTCCTTAACAACGACTCTGTTGACCCCTGCAGACATCGACCTTAAGGAGGCTCAGCGCTTTTTTGCCCAGAAATTCTCTTGTGGTGCCTCCGTTACAGCCGAGGATGAAATAATCATTCAGGGAGATTTTACTGACGACATAATCGACGTCATTCAAGAGAAGTGGCCAGAGGTGAGGCGTCAGGACGCGAGCGTAATAAAACCACTAGAGTCATTGTCTTCAGAGTCAGAAGTAAACGCCGTCACACACTTTGTCTTTCTTTCTGCTGTTTCATTGGCTTTTTCCTTGTAGCTGAGGAGCCTCTTTTTTCAGTCAGATCTGCAGTGTAAACATCTCGCTGCATTCATAAACCAGTAAAGATACACACATTAACCATCGTTGTTTAAGGAGCAGGGTTCAAAACTTGTGAAAAAAGATGCGGCTTGTAGTCCAGTCTGACACCGATGCGGCCCATCCACACAGCATTTGCTATAATTGCTACCATGAATACCTTTTTACAGTTTCAATCACTTTGCGATCCCACTCTGCAGATGGTGACTTGAGTGTCTGTATCTTCTCGCCATAGGTGGATGACGACAGCATTGATGATCTGGGTGAAGTCAAGAAGTGAAGACCAAATATGCACTTTTACTGAAATGGATGTGACCTGTAACAGCAACAACTTGGCCAAATGTACACATTAAGTCATTTTATACCTATTTTATTTACTGTACATAAAAAGCTGCGGACTTGGCCACTCACTTGGCATTTTTTAGTTGATAGCTGCTTTCTCTCGTTTGCCAAAGGCGTGGTATGACGTGAAGCCCTCCCAAACGTTCACTCTAGCAAACTGTAGGCTAATAAATTTCAGTCTCTTTCTCCTGTACTGTTTGTTTCGTTGTCTGGTTTTTCAGAGCATTAAAATGAGTTTCTCTCTTTTCTGACTCGACTAAATGGCCGCAGGCTGCTTGATTTCATGCGTCCCTGGGAGTGCACCTTTTCCCTCTGCATAATAGTTTTATAATGAAGGCACTCTCCCCAGACAGATAACATTTACGGTTGTTACCGTTTTCCTTTGGGTCAATACCACTTCCCCACAGATAACGCGCACACATGTTCAGTCCACCTGGAGCTGGTGTTTGTCTGAGCATCGTTTGCATGAGCCTGACCGTGGTTTCCTACTGCCGACGTCAGCCGCTCGCGGCACTATATCTGTGTTGACACTAGTGCAGCCGATCTGGCTTTCGTTAACTACCAGGATGAACGTCACCCAGCCGGAGAAATGCTGCGCCTTCGAAGCGCTCATCCTGGACACTCTCCTGCCCCCGGTTCTCATCCTGGAGTTCGTTTTCGGGCTGATGGGGAACTTCGTGGCCCTCTGGATGTTCATGTTTCACATGGACACGTGGAAGCCCAACTCCGTGTATCTGACTCACCTGGCTGTGGCCGACTCCATCGTGCTGTTCTGCCTGCCTTTCAGAGCCGACTACTACAGGCGCGGGAAGAACTGGGTCCACGGCGACGGGCCGTGCCGGGTGCTGCTCTTCCTGCTGGCTGCCAACCGTGCAGCCGGCATCTTCTTCCTCACCGCGGTGGCTGTGGACCGCTACTTTAAGATAGTCTGGCCGCTGAGCCGGATCAACCGCATGGGCCTGGGCTACGCCCTCTGGGTCTCCTTTGGCCTCTGGGCTCTGATTTTTCTCGCTACCGGGTACCTTCTTGCTGACGCCCACTTGTTCTACAACAACAACCGCACTCAGTGCGAGAGCTTCAACATCTGCATGGGCTTCAGCCCCCTCGCCACCTGGCACAACACTTTCTACATCGTCCAGTTTTTCCTGCCGGCCGTCATCGTGGCCTTTTGCACCACCAGGATCCTGTGGCAGCTCAGGAGCAGGACTTTGGACAAAAGGGGGAAGATAAAGCGAGCTGTGCGGTTTGTCTTGGCTGTGGCCCTGATCTTTATTACCTGTTTCTGTCCCAGTACAGTGTCACGCGTGGCCGTGTGGATCCTCCAGGTGTGGTATCATGAGTGCAGGTACTTTGAAGAGGTCAACCTGGTGTTTTACACGACCGTGTGCTTCACCTACTTCAACAGCGTCCTCAACCCTGTGGTGTATTACTTCTCTAGTCCTGCTTTCAGCGGCGCCTTCAGGAAGATTGTGAATAAAGTGCTGGGAAGGAGCAGCGATAGAGACCCAGCTTCATCTGAAGGTGACATTTCCACCGTGGATGGTAGAAGGATTTGAAGCCAAGTGCTGGTTCCTGCTCTCACTGCTGGACCGCTCCCTACATCAATACGGGCCAAACTGAGAAGTGGATTAAAGAAAACCCATTTTATATCTATTAGCAGCTTGATGGTTGATTGTGATGAGAGGTAATTAATTCATTTTTTTGGCAATTCGTTATTTCATTATGCACTTTACATGAAACAACAGTGGAGTTCATATAATATATATATAATCTGCACATTAATTCGCAATATTCTCAGAGCTGTCATTGAACCATTAACGTGCGCAACCAGGATTTAGAAGAGTTTCAACGTACTTTTCTGTGGAGTTAAATGTATTTAGTTTTTCTGATATAACTTGGTTTTAATGACAAATTACATGACAATTCATGTTGTTCTTTGTGTGCTGTTATTTTATCATTCGTCATTGTACAAATAAAATGTGTTGGCTTTTGACAGAAGTGTCTCTGTGACATCAAACTAGGCAGTGTTTCATCATCCAGAGGTCTGTCATAAAATGTGAGGGAATTAGTGTGACATTGTTTTCCTAATCCGTTAGCCAAACAAATTCCAGTCTATAAAATGGATTTAAATCTATGGAACAAACTCTCAGGTTCCACATATTATGCACTGATAAACAAAACAGGAGTCAAGGGCTCAATGTATTCCGTGGAAATGTATTTGATGGCGTCTGAGTTTAACACACTGCACTTCTCATGGGAGGAATGATTATATGATCCATAACGCTTCCATAAAGAAGTAACAATCGCACCAGTGCAAAGGCTAATGAATGGCCGTAATTGGCACGTACCCCTGAGTCACAGCCTCCCATGGCCTCATCGACTTGTTGCAAATGAAAAACACCACACGGAACAATAAGATGCAAAATAGAAAGCTGGGTTTTAATAGCCACATTAGGCTTACAGAGTTGCCATAGCAAAAGATGACACAGCCTGAGCTCCAGTATTTACATGCACGCTGTAACTCAACAGTCATCTGGCCTGGCAGCTGATTCACTGCTTCCCTTTAACTGTGCCTTCCTGGAGGACGTGATGCGAAGCCTTGATTTAGCTGGAGTCATCACATCGGTGCTCTAAGCCACCGAGACGGGCGTGAGCCGTGCTGACCGGACCTGACAGCCCTCTGGAGGCGGGAGGTCCGCACAGGCTCACGGCCTGATGAGCCGAGCAGCTGCACTCGTGAGACCGGGTAAAAACATCTGTCGCTGTGCTGAGGAGGACGAGAAGAGACGGGCGGTGGGAACACGACCAAATGAAGGAGCAGACGTGTGACCGCACAGGGATGCAAACAACAACAACTATGCAAAGACATGCAAACGGACTGCGAAGAGTTACAAAGAGTCAAAATATCTAGAGACGCAAAGTACAAACCCAAATCAGACAAGATAGAAGAAATAGTAAAATACTGCTCATAACAAAGAGTTTGTGCAAAAAACAAAACTAGAAAAGGTCCAGTTATTTGGCACTGACTAACATGATATGATATGAAGCATTATCACAAGTCTCATTTTGCTCTGATAATAAACATAATATGAAGCATCTTTTGTGATGAGGCCAGAGCCCGAGTTATGAAAGAACAGGTGAGCACAGATAACCCCCACCCCTCACCCCCGCTCTTCTCTCTGTACACCAACTGCTGCACCTCCAGAAACCAGTCTGTCAAGCTGATTACGGTTGAGGATGACACAAGCATCATCGAACCATGACGAGTCTGCTAACAGAAGGGAGCTGGACCATCTGATGTCCTGCTGTGGCAACAACAACCTGGGGCTGAACACCCAGAAGACGGTTAAGATGATGGTAGTCTCAGCTGCACTACCCCCCCTCCCCTCCCTAGCAGGCACCTTTATTCAACTGTGGACTCCACCATCACCACCATCTCATCAGCTCCCTCATCAAAAAACCCCAGCAGAGCATCTTCTTTCTGTGGCAGTTGAGGAAACTCAAGCTGTCAGTCAAGATGCTGGTTCAGTTATGCACAGCCATCACAGAATCAGTCATCACCTCCTCCATCACCGTGTGGTAACCCAGGACCGCTGCCAGGGACAGACTTCGGAGCATTGTGCACTCACACAGGATCTAAGCTGATCCCACCAACCCTGGACATGGACTCTGAGCCGATTCCTTCATGCAGGAGGTTAAAGTAATGCCATCTTGCTCTGCCCATGTTCTCCATCACGCTCCTGCCTTGTAGATGTGCTGTTCCATTTTGCACTGATATTTAAATTGTTTTATGTCTTTATGTTCTATGTAATCACCAAAGCGAATTCCTAGTATTGTGAAACCTTCATTGTGCACTGCATGACCATAAACGTGTTTCTAATTCTGCTTTAATGTAATCAAGGAGAGTAAAAGCACAGTTAAAGAGTTTAGTCTATTTCTATTTATTCTGTGTAGATTTCGCCACTTGTTTTTTGTTTTCATTTCTTGACACTGCGATGAACGAGCTCATGTTTTGTCCGGGAACGCAGCATCAGTTCCCATGGTGACGTCAGGCAGTCGGGCTGGGCCGCCGTACAAACATGTAACGGTGCACCGAACCCCAGCATCGCTCCCTGGGACCCAACTCAACAAACGAGACAAAGCGAGGTCCCATGAGAACTTTATCCCGGACGGTTCGGCTTCCGCTGAGGTTCGGCAGCACCTCGGCAGGGCGCGGACCTCACTAGCTAATCTGTAGCTGCGCTAGCTAGCCTCGGCGTCTGAGCTCCCAGCTGCATCCTCCACTATCTAGTTCACAACTGACCGAAGACTAACAGCTGGTTCCAGGGCGTCAGATGCGGTGAAGCGCGGGTGAGCAACGCGTTTCGCCGCCTGTGTTTGCTTGTTTGTGGCCGCAGCGTGAGGCTCTGACATCCACCTGATCTGGGCTGGAGCCTCCTGTCACCTGCTCAGGCGGACGAACCTCAGGTCCCACAGCTCCAGCAGCCCAGCGTCCACGAGGGGTCATTTTGTAACTTGTCACGCGGCTCCTCAGCAAATCTGTCACTAAAGCTCATCGGAGCTTCTTTACACGCTGTGTGTTGATTGTGATGCTTCACAGTAATATTATTGTTATTGTCTTTTGGTTATTTCAGCTCCTTTCCGCCTCGGCACCTGTGGGGTGTGGGGACGCTCCTCCAACTATGGACAAACAGGCAGACACCAGTACACCAGGGAAAGCCAGTGGGCTCAAACCCCCCAGTAAAATAGCCCGTCCAGCTGCTGCTCCAGCTAAGACATCTCCATGTTCTGGTCAGAATCATTCAAACAATTCACTTTCCAAAATACGGTAGAGGTGATGTGTAGTGGAGTCGTTTTTGAAGGGACACTGATATTCAGTTTCCTTGCAGGGACCCAAAAGCCAGATCCCCCTGAGAAGCCCCCTGGCAACATCAGCTGCCCGACCCCTGATGGATGTGGGGACTTTCAGATTGGAGAGCGGGTCTGGGTCAACGGAAACAAGCCCGGTTATGTGCAGTTCATTGGAAGCACCCAGTTTGCTCCTGGCCAGTGGGCGGGCATTGTGCTGGATGATCCCATTGGGAAGAACGACGGCTCGGTGGCAGGGGTCCGCTACTTCCAGTGTGAGGATGGGAAGGGGATCTTCACGAGGCCGTCGAAGCTATCGAGGACTCTACTGCCAGAGAAGGAGGCGAACGGAGGCCAAGCCACTCCAGCAAAGAGAGAATCTGCACCTGCTGGCACGGGTAACGGGTAACAAATAAAAACATAGGTATTTGTAGCTGTACTACAGACCTAAATCTGTTTTTTCTTCAGCTCCAGGTACTGGCATGAAGACAAGTGGTGCACTTAACCGAGTGATCACATCTAGCGAGTCGGTGTCTAACCTCTCAGACACAGAGTCCATGAAGAAGAACCGAAGGGAGCTGAGGCTGGGAGATCGTGTCCTGGTGAGAAGAAGAGTGTTTGAATGCACCATAACAGTTGCGTTAAATGACTTTAAATGAACCAGAATGACAAAGTCATTCTGCTAAATAGTTTACTTATGGTATCACAGGTCTAAATGCTTGGTTACACAGGAAAACTCTTAAATTTGTAAACAAAGTAGCCTAAATAAACAAACCTCAGCTTCTTTTACTGTAGAGTCACTCATCAATCAATTCAACTCATTTTCATTTTTATCTGTGTAGGTTGGTGGTTCCAAAGCTGGAGCGGTGCGGTTTCTGGGAGAGACAGACTTTGCCAAAGGAGAGTGGTGTGGAGTGGAACTGGATGAGCCTCTCGGCAAGAACGACGGCGCCGTAGCAGGGACCAGGTGCAGCCCAAAGCGCCCACAGACGCAACTGAACAGCCTCCAGCTTCCGTTCTGACACTTGTTCTCCGTACAGGTACTTTCAGTGCATGCCCAGGTACGGCCTGTTTGCCCCGGTCCACAAGGTGACTCGTATCGGCTTCCCGTGCACGACGCCCACCAAGGCGAAGAGCTCACAGAGGAGGTCTCTCCTCAAGCGGAGCCCCAGCGCTTCTTCCATCAGCTCGCTCAGCTCCGCCACCTCCTCGATCAGCGGCAAGCCCAGCCGAGCCGGACTGGTAAGAGTCTGTATGTAGAGCCCCACAAAAGCCAGAAGCACGGGTGGATGAAAAACAGCTTATAACTCAGACATGTTTCATTTATTATTGTATTTGTCTTAACTTTCCAGCTGACCGAGACATCTGCTCGGTATGCACGTAAGATCTCTGGCACCACCGCGCTGCAGGAGGCTCTGAAGGAGAAGCAGCAGCACATCGAGCAGCTTCTGGCGGAGAGAGACCTGGAGAGGTGTGAGGTGGCGAAGGCCACCAGCCATGCGGGAGAGGTGCAGCAGGAGCTGGCTCAGCTGAGGAAAGGCCGGGACCAGGTCAGAGCCGCTTGAGCCGCTGTGTGTAGTCTGGGGCGCCTGCTGTTGGGCTGCGTCTGTCAGGCCACCTAACGCTCTTTGCGTGTTGCAGTATGCCATGGAGATGGAGGCGAAGTTGGATCAGCTGCGTTCACTGGTGGAAGCGGCGGATCGAGACAAAGTGGAGCTGCTTAACCAGCTGGAGGAAGAGAAGAGGTGAACCGTCAGACTCGCTAGCCAATCTTGCCACAGCTTTACGAAGCTCAGAAGGTTATGATAAAATTATCGGAAATGTTTTTTTTTCATTGAGTTATTTAAAAGTCATGTAAACTGGACCTCTGGAGCTGTTTAATCTAGCATGACATGTATCTGCACAACACAAAGGTGGGCTTAGTGTGCTAAAAGCCTTGACCGCCCATCCTGAGTGTGTGGTGCTGGCCAACATGAATGTTCTAGTGTATGGGTTATGTATAGTGTGCACCACCAGCTGTTTTATGCATTTTCCTTGTCTGGCAGGAAAGTGGAAGACCTGCAGTTCCGCGTCGAGGAGGCTTGCATCACCAGGGGAGACCTGGAGGTAGCTTGCGTTCACACAATGAGTCTCACTCACGCTGGTGTTTGTTAACCAAAGTCTGAGGAAAGTCTTGATTAACTCCTCTGCCTCAGTTTAAGTCAGCAGAGATCTGTCAGCTGAGATCTAGACCTGTTCTCACTGGCTCTGCTGTTGTTATGTAACTTTTATGCTATGGATGAAACTGCACCACTGCTTCACATTTTCGGCATAGCACAAATTAGACTTGACTAATTCAGTGATTTTATTTCATTAGTTGAATTCGTTCAGACGCATCTTTCTTCCTGTTGCTTTTAGTTTTTTTCATTGCCCTCAGACTTTTCCAACCATCTTCCCATTAACCTTTCACCCGTTCGTCTGTTCTTTAAACCTGTTTTTGTCTTCTTACATCCATCCTTCATCTTCAGTTTAATCTATGAATACTGAACCACAGGTATATTGGAGCCAATTAGAGGAAAGCAGCCAGACAGAGATGGTTGAAGTGATGACATCCTGCGTTTTACTTCCTTACTGCTGTTCTTCTTTTTGTCTGTGGCATGAAGCTGGCATGTCAGTGTTGCATTGGTTGTTCTTCCTGCTCTCTCTTACTAACAGACGCAGACCAGACTGGAGCATGTCCACATAAAGGAGCTTGAGCAGAGCCTCCTCTTTGAAAAGACCAAAGCTGAAAAACTCCAGAGGGATTTAGAGGACACTAGGGTAATGCTGGCAGGGCTGGCTGATGTGCTTTTCCTCACCGCGTTTAATGATGACTCACAGAATGTACTTGAGCAACCAAACAGAATGTCCATTGTCAGATTTATACACCAGTTCACAATCAGTTCCAGGCACAGGGTCACTGAGCTTGAGTGTTTCTCATTAGTGCACAGCTTAGATGTGTGTTGCTTCTGCTGATATTAGACTTTGGAAACAAAGGGTTATAATTGTACCTTAACTGGAAAGGGGGCGGCAATGATATAAATGTCCACAGCTTTCATTACTGGTGCGGAAAAAACTTAATGAACCCTGAGTAAAGTTCCACTGGACATTAACTGGTTGCTCAGTATCAGTTATCATCAGCAGGGACTCTAATAGTTCTGATGTAGATCCTGTTTATCTTTGTCCTCACGTCTGCTTGCTTCACCTCCTGCTGTAGGTGGCTACGGTGTCTGAGCGCTCCAGGATCATGGAGCTGGAGAGGGAGGCGGCCGACCTCCAGCTCAGGCTCAGGGCCTTCCAGCAGAAGGAGGACGCCGTGTCTCTGTCCCAGCAACAGATCGGCAGCCTAAAGGCCCAGGTTCAGTCTCAGGAGAAAAAGGTTTGTGGAAAGCATCAGAAGTCCCATCAGGGGTGTTTTTGTATGTTTATACCTGAGATACAACTACTAGACTAGTAGAACCGTAAACCTGGATGTGACCGGTTGTTGCACACGTCCTTTAGCCCCCAGGGTAACTTCACCATACATCCTGTGTGTGAGATAATGTATAAATGTATAATTTATGGCTCTGTTCTGATGTGCATGTCGGTGCTCACCGTCTGTCTTCAACAGATCAGTGAGCAGAGTGTTGACCTGGAGAGTAAACAGAAAGAGCTTCGGTCTGTGCAGCAAGATAAGCTGTATCTGGAAGAGCAACTAACCAGCCTGGTAAAGTACAGTACTAGCGTTTGGTAGCAGAAAATGTGCATCCACTTATTGCACATTTCGTATGACAACACACACACATCTGGCTAAGGGTAAAGCTGCATGTGAAGTGGGAAAGTCAGTTGAGAGAGTTTCTCAATATTTACCTTTAAAAAGCTCGAAGCAGCTTCATCCCATGAGACATGAGACCAACGCATAAACATAATGAAGTGCAGGTCTGTGAGCAGTTTATCTCTGCCTTTAGATTTATTTTGTGAGGTGTTTTGCTTGTGGGCATTGTGAAAGTAGCCTCATTAAGTATGTTATCCACAAACCTTGCGTGTTTTCTGCATCCAGTCATTACTCCCAACTTAGCTCAAGGTACAAATATGTAGCTGCCAGTGATTAGCTCCCAGTCAAGCTGATGTTTCTCTGTTTCAGAAACAAAGGCTTGACGCAGCCGAGGAGGAGAACAGGAGGACGGCTAAGACCATGCAAGGTAAACGTGTCGGGCCTGTTCATGCAGGAGTAGTGAGGGCTTTTTCTGAGGTTATTGTTGTCCTCGTCTTTTTTTCTCAGAACTGGAGCAGAGCGTGGAGCAGTGGAAGAAGGACTGCCAGACCCAGAAAGAGCAGAGTGAGACCAGGGAGGGAGAGCTGAAAGCCCAGCTCACGCAGGTAGGTTTACACAGAGCATGTAATGTAGTGGACGAAAGAAGGAACCTGACTCCTGGAATCACTGATTTAACCATTTCTGTTTAATTCTACATCTGAGGATGATGATGAAAATGTACAAACGGATTTAAAGTTATTTGTGAAGTATGATCAGTTTTTGTCAGATAAAGTTATTGGCAAGTTTGAGGGGTTTTTTGCATTTAGGAAATTTGTGTTCTAATCTTTATTCCGATCAGTTTTTCTTCCAGCTATAATCAGTGGTTTTCTACCATAGATTATATATATATTAAATTATGGTAGTATGATATGTCACAAATTTAGTTTTTGACTGTATAAAAGGCCAGATTCTAACATTGGGAACCTGTTAAATATGTTTCTTTATGTAAAGTAATGAAAACCAACTCCAGGTATTTGAAGCAAGTGAAGTACTGGGTATTTCTAATCACTCTCCTCATGCTCATCGTCTGTTTGCAGCACAGTAAATGTTGGTGCAACCACAGTGTAAAGTGTCTCTGATAAACAAAGCTGATCTGACTGCAGCTAACAGTCGACTAGATCATGAATCAGCGTCTTGGCATTTGCCGATTCCCACTGCGATAACTCCAACTGCTTCTGGCTGTCCACAGATTTCAGCAAATCATCGGTTTTTAAAATGCCACCGCTCAAGCGTTGGGCCCTTTCTTTTCCAAGCAGTGGACTCTTCTGCTCTCCATCTGACCGTGGCCTCAGGCTGACATGATGTTGTTACATTACTAACACACACATGCACACATTGCTCTCCATCCCATCTGGGTTTATGCCTTTAGTTCTGTTAGCTGAAAGCAGAGGAAGCCAAGCACTTATAATCAACTCTACCTGATAATATTAAAAATAGAATCAGTTTAAGTAAATGTCTAGTTAAACACGGTTGCAATTTTACTATAGTTAAGGTTCTGTTACTTTGTCTCGATGGAGCTTCACTCAGCTTCGCTTTGTTTGCTTTTGTGCCCTGCAGCTTTTGTTGTTTCATCACCAGAAAGCAGCTGCTTCAGAGAAAACACAAAGCCAGTGTGAAAGTACCTACTCAGCATCTACCAGCTGACAGTGGAATGAGTGCTTATTAAACATGACTCAGATTTACTTCTAATGTTCCTCACATCAGCTTATAACTGTAGCTGCAGCCTACAGGTTGTTTCCATTGCCCCCAAGTGGTCAAATTATGTAGGTTTGCATAAATGTTACTTTAAAAACATAACAAACAAATTAATGCAAAGCATGTATTGAACTTAGCATTTTGTTTATTTGACATTGTCAAAACAGACTATGACAGTAAATGCAAAAATGGAACATGCATATTTTAATATTCACAAAATATTCATTCAGTTTTGACAGTTTAGAATTTGTTTCCTAGTGTTTAATCGATTTTGTGTATTCGTCCCAGGTGACGGAGATGTCGGAGCGGACGACCCGGTCGCTGGAGCAGCTGACCAATGAGAAGGAGACCCTGGAGACGCAGGTGAGCCCACAGGCTGAATGAGTAGCAGGTGGACCGTTAGTTCGTCGCCTCTAAGACCCAACCTGTATATAGTGTTTGCACTATTGCTTTGTGCTGGCTTTTTGCATGTAGGCTGCATAAGGTAAGTTAATTAGACGCAGACGGTTTAAAGCGGAACACATGAAACTAAGCGTAAGCTGCACACACCACAGAGCACATTACTCAGCCGGGTCACGCTTCCATCTTCTGCCTCTCAGCTCAGACGTGTTGCTGTGGGTTGTGATGTAATCTTGAGCGTGTGTTCTGGTCTGACCCGAGTCCAGCTTCTCCTCATACTTTAAACTAGAGCTGCTCTAGTATTCACTCTTGATTTGTTTAAATAATAAATCATTGATGACTTTTATTTTGTTTGAACAAAAATATAATCCCTTCATTAATGAGTTGCCAGTAAGTAATTAACAAATTGACTGGTTTCTCAAGTTGGCACATTTTTAAGTAATCATTTTCTGGGATAAGTTTGGAGACATTTGCTGATGAATGTTAATAATCAAACATTTCAGTTGTAGTTTTGAAGTGATAATTGATTGAATTACTCATGCTGTTAATATTACCAGTTTAAACAAAAACCTTCTGATTCCAGTTTCTTTAGATGTAAAATTAGATGAGCAGGTATTTTTTATTAGTAGAGATAATGTGGTAATGGTCAACTTAAGGAACAATGATGTGTCAGTAAAGCAGCTTGTTCAGGATGAGACTGTGATTGACTGTGAATGGAGGGAGGCTGAGGCAGAGAGGTGGGTGGAGCTTATTACATAACGGAAGAGCTCAGCTCCTCTAAAGCGACTGTAGCGGAGCGAGGGAGGGAGGCTCTCATTTCCCCGTCACATCCCATTTGCGTTAGACTGTGCACGTTGTTGACATGGATGTAGCTGCTCTGCATCAGGGTTACTCCAGTAACATCTACTTGCCTCACTACCAGGTAGGACGGTCTGTGTTTTTTTTTTTTTTTGTTTGTTTTTTTTGTTGACTGACTCAATCTTAACTGCATTGGCAGCTGATGAAGGTGCTGCACAGATGTTCCACAGTTTTTCTTGTTGTTGGTTCTGACCCAGCAGCTGCTGCATGTGTGCAGGTTTTAGCCTGCACCACGTAATGTGTGTTTACATGTGGACTAGTGCACGTGGACCTGCATGTACATTTGTTTGCCCTTGCTCTCTGGAGTGTGAAAGCATCCCAGTCACAGCTGATGGCACACGAGACGATGTGCAGATGGTTATGAGTGTGAATGTGACACATGCCTCTGGTTAATTAATTATTGACATTTGCTGCCGATATCACGCATCACGGAGGCAGTTTGAAGTGTCGGAGGACCATTGTGAACAGGCTTGAATGAGAACAGTGTGCCTGGGGTGACGGTGTCTCTGGGGCTTTTATTTTTAGTTTCACGTGGCTTCAACCTGTCCCACAGTTTGTCAACTCATCACAACTCATGAGCGAAGTATTGGCTGTGTGAAGTTTTTTCCAGCATGTTAGATAATTTTTAGGTTTTTATTGGGATCTTTGCAAGTGTGAGAATTTCATTGAGTGTGTTCATCATCATCAGTGTTTCTGTTGTTTTGGCCGCAGTATTATAAAGATAAATCCATTTAAAGCTACGCATCAAATCATTCAGCACATTAAGCTTAATACTCTTCTGGATCTGCAGCTCCCTTAAGACAAATGTGTTTGTAGGAAAAAGGAAAACCGAAAAAAAGATATTGTTAAGTTGGCATGTAGCTCTTCTCTCTGACCTTCCTCTCTCTTTTCTCCTGCAGCTTGAGGCTTTGAAACAGCAGAACTCCAAATATAAGGAGGAGCTCAATCTGTCGAAGGAGCGCAGCAGCTCAGAAAACCAGCGTATTGGAGTCCTCTGCAAGGAAATGTAAGTTCCTTCCACATCAAATGTGTGTTTTCCTGCCCTCCATCCTCTGAAAGTTTTAGAATGCACTGATGATAAACTCCAGTCTGCATGTCCATGCTTGGCTCAGCTTAGCTGCATATAGAAAATGTCTTTATACTAATGAAATGTCAGACACATTTTTAATGTGGCCCAATTTATAGAATCACTGTAAATACCCATAATTAGGCAGATGCTGCTGTTTAGTAAGCCTGGATGTGATGGCAAATGAAGACAATGCACAAAAAGCCTCCTGGGCTTTGGTAGAAGCATTTACAGCAGGACTTAAAGGCAGATTCTGGAGAACTACCTGTCCCAGTCTGCAGCAGGATTCTCAACTAGCTAAAGGATGGGTCTGCTTCAGCTGGGCTCATTTTAGTCCCCAGGAAAATTCAGCACTTGAGTGAGGAAAGAGTTCACCTTGTAAAGCCCTCCTCCGTTTAAAAAAACACCTGACCTGATGTAACTATTTTTAGTTTTAGTTCTGCGGAGCTCATGTTGTATGATTTGTGTGTGAATAAACCTCCATCTGCTCAGAATTCATGAAGATGGACACTTGTGTTGTGGACCGGATCCCTGACATTATGCTTAGAATGGTTTAAAACCTGCCTCATCAGCAGACGTTTGTCTTTATGTTTGCTTCTTTTTACCTTCTTTGATGTATTTGTGGAGGATCTTCAGACTCGTGGTGGCGTCTATTTATAGACTGTATGAATGTGACGGCATGTGTTGTGTCGGCACGTGTGTCTTTTTAAATGCTCACATCCTTCAGCCACACCCCCACCAGGCTATCAGAGCCCTGAGCAGTGACATCACAGCTCCAGATGCATCTAATTGGCTGAGTTATAGTTGTGGATGTGAAGCATCCTGTAGGAGGAGTGAACAAATATCCTGAGTTTTGGTGACTCCGAGCCAAATTACATTCAAATAAATATGTTCAAACCAAAACCAGCTTCTTCAGTGAATCTCCAGACCGGACATTGTCTTCAGCATATTCCAGGGTCGGTTAATAACCAAATGGTCGTTGTATAACCCTGAACAGTTTCCCCGCCCTGCGTCCCCGTCTCCATCCCATCTTGTCCCAGCAACATGTTCCTCCTTCCTCCCTCAGGCTGCTGTTATGTAATCGCTGCCTCTCTCCTCCTAGAACCGCCTGGGTCCAACATGGCCACTTCGGTTCCTATGACATCAGTGTGTGTGTGTGTGGGGGGGGCTTGTGTAGAATCAAAGTAGCTTTTGTGGCATCAGACAGAAAAGCAGAAGGGAACCAGCGCTCAGAGTTTGTCTGTCATGGAGTTATTAGATTTAATATATGGTTTATATTGCAGGTATACATTTTCCATTTCCTAGTATGGAGTCTTTTTCTGCTTTGATGGAGATGCAGATCCCACAGGCTGAGACTGGACCAACGGTGGCATCTCACTTACTCTTTTGTGCCAGTAGCTCAGTCCAGTTGGTAAAAGCCCAGACAATGTGGTCCTTGTTGGTTAGTTAAGATCTCATAGACCACCCTCCTTCAGAGCAGCAGGGTGGTATTGAATATGACCCGTCTGTAGGTGATGTCATTGGGAGAACAGCTGCACTCAGTGACCATGGCTGCCGATGTTTCCCTGAGGACAGTGTGAAGACCAAAAATAGAGCTTCACCAGACGCACATAGACCTGACAACAGATACAGGACATTGTAGTTCTGCGTGTGCTGGTTGAGGAGTCAAGTGTTTGTCCTGCAGATGTGATCTGAGTTCTGCTCTGATTGAAGAGTAGAGTGCATCCATTGCAGCAGCTAAAGTGTGTCTCTGCCTCTTTTCCCTGCAGTGAGGATCTAAAGCTGGCCTCACACAAGTCCCAGCATCTAGGCGAGGTACGGAAACGCTGACTTGAATAATAGGTTTTGTCACAGTGGCACTGACCTCCTGCTGTGACCCAACTCTTAAAGCTCAGACGGGTTTAGCCTCCGTTTTAATGCTGCTATATTTGCGTGTGTTCACTTACAGCGCAACGAGGATCACGGCAGTGAGCAGCCCGACATGAAGAGCAGGTAGGAGTTTTTACATGATTCACTCTGGCTTTAATTCAGTGGTTTGAGTCAAACATGCTCTAAAATGTTGTGCATTAGATTCTACATTATGCTTCTGAATGTGCCTCCTGTGTCTGTGTGCGTTTTGTTTATTTGTGTGTTTTTCCAAGTCGCTTATGTCTTTATTTAAGTCTGGAAGTGAGTGTCTGAATCTCGTGTTTGTACCTGTGGGTTCTGTTGATCGGAACGGAAACAAACTTTCATTTAACAAATCAAGAGTGATCGAGAGGATTAGACGCGTCACCCGATAGCTTAGAGGCACGTATGTGACATAAGACGCCACAGATGAGAAGAGCAGAAGAGCAATCAGAGCCCAAATAATGCATGCTGAGAGAGAAGGGCCAGCATCCTCTTACTGCATCCAACCGAGTTTCAGCTAAAATGGTTTACACTAAATAAGGAAACCGAGATGTGACCATGGTGTGTTTCACTGAAACAATCTGACAGAAATACTCATGTCTCTGAGCTGCTATGAAAGACCTGAGTCAGGCAGTGAAATCCACATTTAGTTATTTTCTGGGCTCACAACCTGCGTTAAAAAGCAGAAGGCTCCTGATAATTACTGATGAATGTTTCAGCATCTTTATCAGCTCCTCTTATCTTTTGGATTTGTGTGGGTAAATCAAACTGACACTTTAGAAGGAGGATGGAACAAAAATAGCCACAGTAGAAGAGTCGCAGATGTTCTCGCACTCAGAAAACACTTCTGGGTTTGTAGCACAGCTGTTTGAATAAAAGCCTTTGGAGCATTTTTAGAGTGTTTCATGTGAAATATGCTCAGATCTCCACATTTCTCTGCAGAGAATCTGGGGGCGAAAGAAGCCTCCAGGAATCCACTGGAGTCCTAATGCCAGACAAAGATCGCGAACTGGAGATTCTGAGAAACGAGGTACTTTCACGCAGCTTCTTGCACAAGTCCTCATTTGCATCAGTCGTGCATGGAGGGGGTCATTCCGTGTGCTGTGTGGCTGCAGATTGCCGTTCTCCGAGTAGAAAACGCCATGGCCAAGACCCTGCAGGCGGCCGTGGAGACGTTGGAGAGAGACAAAGCTCAGCTGCAGAGTCGGGTCAACAGTCTAGAGCAAAGGCTCATGGGAAGGCAGGCGTCTGAGGGAGAGGACCAGGAGCCTGCACCTTCAGGTGAGGAGAGGAAGCTCTTCAGTTTCTAAGTGAGTCATGCACGTGCAGCGCATTAATAACATTTACTGCTGTGTTTCTGCAGGTGATGCAGTTCTGGAGCAGTTGAGGGAGGAGAAGGAGTTTGCTGAGGGACAGGTAAGGCTCTAAGCACACGACCCCCCCGTTCTACATAACCCTGGTTTAAAATCAACTGGTCTCCAAGATTCTAAGGTGGTTTACATGGATCAGACGTACCGTCACAGGGCCGACAGGTTGACCCTCGTCTATTAGAGGTGGAGGTATCAGGCAGCAGGTCAACATTTCAGCGTAACAAGTGTTTAAAAAGGTCCAAATTGTGATGAGTGGGCGACTGGGTCAGAACATCTCCAGACCTGCAGCTGTGTGGGCTGGTACCAGAAACCACAGCACAGCTTGAGGGGAGTCAAGGCTTAAACAGAGGGTCAGAACATCAGGCCTGACATGTCCTCAGGAAGCTGACGTTGGTCTCCCACGTCTCCATCAGATAAACTTCCTGAACAGCGTGATAGTGGACCTGCAGCGGAAGAACGAGGAGCTGAAGATCAAACTGAAGAAGCTCGCGCTGGCTGAATTCAATTGCAACGACGGGACCGATGGGTAAAGAATTTCACGCGTCGCAGCTGCGTTTGTGCGACTCGGCGGTCGTTTAACGGTCTCGTCTCCTTTTCCCTCTAGTTTTGATGAAGCCGTGTCAAAGCGGGAGAAGAAGGTGACCCCCCGTCTCTTCTGTGACATCTGCGACTGCTTTGACCTCCACGACACTGAAGACTGCCCCACTCAGGCCCAGAGCCCCGACTCGGTACCTCACTCCACCTACCACGGCAACCGGGCCGACGAGAGGCCGTACTGCGACATCTGCGAGGCGTTCGGACACGCCACCGAGTTCTGCAACATTGACCAGACCTTCTGAAGCTCCAGCATTCCGGTCTCCTCCCTTTCCCCTTCGTCAAACACTAATCCTTCTCACGAGTTTTCCATAGTGTATTTTTCTACCGTACTTATGCATATCGCTGGTGGCCACTGTCTTGGAGTCTACAAGATGAACTGTTCTGACTGTGATGCAGGATGCTCGTCCAAATATGCTGCTTTGGTGCAATATTCGATGTTCCTACCGAAGGAGTTGGTCGTCGGCACTTGTCGTTTTAACTGTTGTTTTGCATTGTGAGTCTTGAGTAATGTTAGTTTTTGATTAGCAACAAAGTGATGCAACATTTTGAGCACAGAAACACCTGAAGGGAAAACGAGGCACTGCTGCAGCTTTACATTCCTGGTTTTTACCAAGTTCCTCAGTGTGTGCGGCTACAAACCAGAATCAATTCTAGGTCAAACTGTTTACGAGCAACTGTTTACAGCGGGGCATTAAGTTCACTGTTAGAAGAATTGTAGGAAAATGTCCAAATAGTTTGATAAAACTGTAATATTTAAAATAATATCAACAGAAAACATGACATTCCAAATGATTATATTTGCTCTTATATTGCTACACCTTAGGGCCACACAGCACTAATGCTACCACTGTTCTGTCCTGTTAGTCCAGCTTTATTATCCTTCATCCTGATTTGTTCAGGAAATGTTGCTTCATCCCAAAAAATCATGTTTATTTTAATAATCTATATATTTTCAAAATACTACAACTAATGAAGGCATTTTATTTTTTATTCTTTAAATATTGACGTTTGTTTGAAACTGTCAAATGTTATTGTCAAACAAAATGGTTCTTATAATATTACAGTTTTATTCAATTTATTCTGGAAATAACTTGTGACTAATAACTTATGATAACTAAAAAACTAGACACAAAACACTATATACTGTGACACTTAATATTACCCAAATAATCTTTTAGTCAAAATACTGCCAATTTATTCTTATACATTTTGAGTTTTGATGTTTTGACTTTTTTTTACAAAAAACTACAACTTTATTCTTCAAACTAATGTTTTTTTATGAAATATTACAAAATTTGTATTCTATTTATTTTTTAAATATTTAGACTTTTTAGCGGCCTTTCTAATCCATCCAAGAATCTAAACGTAAGAAACTTTAAATGAACATCGCCACAAAACGTGATCAAACATTATCTCTCATCTTTGAAACTGTATTTAGACTCTGAACTCGAGCTGTTCATCTGAAGCCTTCATCTTTATCATGTTAACCTCATCAGTGGTTTGTGGAAGCGCTAAGCTCATACTTCTACTGTTTCTGGTGATAAGGCTCATAAGAGCAGAAAATAACATTTCAGTGTAGTAGTTTGACTACAGCATTTACATTTTTGGATAAAACTTATTCTAAGTAAGCAACATCCTGAATACACCTGAAGGTTTCTGTAGCCGAGGTTAATTTGAAGGATTTATTTTTGTTATTTATTGTCCGATGTTTCACTGCCCATGATTTTCCTACAGGGACATAAACTAGCACTGATGACATGTATAGTCTGTACCACCACTGTCGTAAATAGATGTCAATTGCCCTGATGAAACTAGAAGCCTTGACTCAGTTAGATTTGCACTGTCCACTTTAAAGACTCAGAAGAAACACGCAGCGCTTTAATATTATGACTCCAGAGGTTTTTTAAGGTTATTGTATCATAAAGGTCAGTAGAAGTTCGTCAGTGTTGTCCCACTCTTCAAACCCACCGTGTGACAGTTTGGGAAATATGCTTGTTGTGATTCTTACTCATGTTTAGCCCATCCCCATGTTTTAGATTAGCTTAGCTTAGCATAACGTCTGTTTCCTAAACAGTATGACTATAAAGCACTATTATTTAAGTAATGTTACTTAGAACACTTTATGGTATATTTTGCTGCTACTCTTGTAGTGAAGTTCTTGTTGCTCTTGTTGTTCTGTTGTACAGTGTTCCTTCCACTGACATGGACTAAGACCTGTTTCCCTCAGGTTCTTTATGCTAAGCTATGCTAAAGGGTTGCCAGATGTGGTAGGATCAATACAATAAAATCTGCACCCTCTAAAGTACATTTCTCAAAGGTTCCTTTTTTTCAAGATTTGAATATTTATTTTCATGACTGTTTCCATTTTTTCTCAGACATATTGCTCTTTTTTGTGATATATGGCTTTTTCTTACATTCTTATTTAATTCTGATCTGTGGCATTGTGGGTATTGTAGTGTGCAGCACTGTACTGCACTGTACTACGCAGGGTACAAGTAACTGAATATGACACGACACAACTGAATTACATTTCTTGTCCAAACCCATATTTCCCAAACTGTGTGTCTGTTTCTTCAAATAACTTGTGTAGCAGCATGTTTTTGACTGATGTTGTTCTGAAGCACAATTCTGGATCATATTGAATCTTCTGATATAACAGTGTATAATACATGAGATGACACTAGTCTTTGTAAATACTAATCAGAGTCTTTCTGGGGAACGTGTACATGGTGCCATGGAACAGAACATAGGTTTTATGTGTACTACATTTTATTTTTCTGCCCTGTTAATATTCTGTTGTACGCGGAGGTTCCAGAAAAACAAAGCATTTCTATAAAGGTGTCATTTATAAACTATACGCCTGATTATTAGCCTTCTGTTTTATATGTAACAGTTTTAGGACCATGTTGGAATGATTTGAATATTTTTCAGATGTTAATGTGATGTAAGCTGTCACTGTTTTCTATGTGCTGTAACAGTTCAATAAATAAACTAAAGAAACCTGTGTTTGTCTTTTTTTCACTTACAAGACGAGACACTGATGTGCTGCTTTTCTCATAATTTCATCTGATGTACAATTTCCTAAGTAAACAAGAGGGTTTTAAAAAAATTAATACTTGGTTCATATTTGTGCTGCAAAATCTCCAAGGTAAAAAGAGGAAAACATTTCTAAATGATAAAAAGCTCGAATAAATCGTTAAATGTTTTCTGGACATTCAACCTAAATAAAGTCATAATGGTGAGAACAGCACTAGAGCGTGTTCCTTATATCACTTATATCACTGTCCGACAGTTATTAGGATTACATTAAAACATTTGCCTTTTGTTTGACTTGCTTGATACTGGTCAGCTGGTAACATTGCCTGTTACCTGCTCATTTCACAATGAGAGTTTAGGATAAGGTTGTTAAAATGTCGGAATGATCGATTCTATGATCTTGTAGGTACCATGAAACAAAAATGACTGAAACAATTGGACTGAAGGATTTCGTTGACTTCATTGATCCCTGTGGGAACCTTATTACACAAAGTAAGAGTCTCTACCTCAGTTTTCCTGCTAAAACAGTTGAGACACTGAAACCTTTTGTGAATTTTATTAAGAAAACAAAACCATTGGACATGATAAAAACCAAGCACTACTGATGGAATAAATAAGTCAAACCAAACCATAAATCTGTACAAGATCTAAAGTGAAACAAAATGGTCCCAAGAGAAAAAAAAAACATACAAGATTTCATATCTCACAGCTCTTTTTTAAAAACACAGTTATGAGCAAACTATAAGCAATAGGCTCGATCAGGTGAAAGCTACAACATAAGTGAGATCTTTCTGAAGTGTACATAATGCTGTTTAGAACGGTTATGTCAATACAATAGCATTTTAAGTTCCAGCGCTGCTGGACTGGGAATGAGGTATATGCTAATCCATCCTCTAAACCGAGACAGTTGTCATGATTTTATTTCTTTTCTCTCCATCCATGTGAATGCTGATTTGCTGAAATCTGATCAAGTAATTCTAGTACTTCTATAGCCCCTTTGTGTGTTATGAAGTGATTGGTTTGCAGTGATTCAATTGATTTCAATCCACGAGTATTGATTAACCAAAGTAAATCTGACGTGAGGTTGTACATTAGAGGTCACAGGTCTGAATCCGTACTAGAAAGTTCAAGTAAACTGCACAAAACCGAGAGCTCGATGCCACAGGTGTATGGATTCAGCGATAGACAGCACCTTGAAGGAGGATTAGAACCCAGGTTTGACCTAAAAGACTGGACCCTTCTGTCGAAAGCTACAGAAATGTGTCGGTCGTAGATAAGTAGTGACACACACACACAACATGTACGGAGATGACGTGCATCAGCAACTGGTCTGCTTCTGCTTTCGAAGGTCATGACACAGCGCCACCTGAAGCAGACCCAGACCAGGAACCAGGGTTGCCGAGGTTTAATATTTGCAGAAGGCAAAACTAAATTACTTCTAAGTAGTGTTAAAATTCCAGTCTATAGCTGCTTCAAAGGAATAGTGCTGACATTTCTGGGAAATTCTAAACAAGATGATGCCACTGGTGTCAGATCAGGAAGAAATACCAGCTAGGTTCTAATAGAAAAGACAAACAGCAGTGGATTAACCTGCATTGGGCAGCTACCTCTGACAAACCCACTCAACTCACACATGGTCTGGGTTCAGGATAAAACTTAGACGGGCTCCCTAAAACACAGGACTATTCCTTTAAATTGGCTGTTGTAGTAGTAGTTCAGCATAAATAGTGGACAAAACTAATTAGTGACAATTGTAAGGCATAAAACAAAAACAAAACATGGCACCAAACTGTAATTCAAAACCTGCTTGACCTAAATGTGTATTTAATCATAGAAACTCAAGGCACACCTTCAGGACCTAGACTACCTACGCCTGCCTTCACTACTTATCCAAGAGTTTAGACGTGTCCGGTACCGCCATTGTCGTCTTCGTCTACGAACCACAAACTAACTCACCTTTAAAAAACACGTGACTTGAGAACTTTTCATGGATAGAGAAAAAAGACATCCACTACAGCAGCAAATCTATCTGTGATCGATTGTGACGAACCATAACAGTGCATTGACCCTCCTGAGAAATAAACCCTAAACATTTCCTAAACAAATATAGAACATTATTCTAACCAGGAGGTGAATCGGGAGGATCAAAGTGATGTGGTGATGCTAGGGTGGAGGTTTCCCGGCCACCACTGATCTGAGACCAGGTTAGCCTCTTGAGTATCCTGAGCTAAACCGTTAGCAGTTTCAAAAAGCGGTCTCAGAGCAGCGTCTGGGAACAACCTAATCTCAGATCCCCAGTGTTAACGTTAGAGTCACAGATGCAGGTCAGGGTGTGTGGTCTGGGCTAGGCTGGGTCGGCCGCAGAGGGCACTGCACCTTGGTCGAGCGCTTCTCTTGGCATTTAGTGGAAAAGAGTGGAGGATGTGAAGGAAGCACGGAGGGGGGCCAGTGAATAGAGGTAATATCCATTCTCCCTCTGTGGCAGAGGAGTGTCAGAACAAAGGTGGCAAACCAGAGGGAAACAGCCACTGAGGTGGGAGGGAGCGGGAGAGCGAGAGACATCCATTCTCCCTTTGGTACTGACAAGTTTGGGTAGAAGAGGGGGAGTAAGAGGAGGGGCAGGAGAGCCGGT
The DNA here is from genome assembly GCF_900634795.4 of Betta splendens. Lineage (NCBI taxonomy): Eukaryota > Metazoa > Chordata > Actinopteri > Anabantiformes > Osphronemidae > Betta > Betta splendens. The sequence continues at coordinate 11,304,715 of NC_040892.2, read as the reverse complement.
GTGTCCATTAGCCCTAAATTATCTAGAGATAATGGAGGGAGGGGAAAAAGGAATCCACACGTTTAACTCTCCTCAAAGTCCTGAGATGAGGACTCCAGTTTACTTTTCTTGCTGGGCGGAGCCTCCTCTAGGTCCTGAAACAGAAAACAACATGAATGATGGAAACACCTAGTCAATCTAGTCTTCACGCAGCACACGGAATCACAACCAAGCTGACTTATTGAGACTCATCTATAGCTTAGTTTATTCTAATCCAGACCCTAAAAACATCACTATTCTCTTTTGCTCAATCTTTGATCCTCTGAAATGTTGTTTTTTACCTAACAATGACCTCAACATGTTTGATTCAATGTTAAAAAGGAAATAATATGCTTGAGGTGATTTTTCAGGCAGATGGTCATCATATCTGTAAGTGTCTGTACCTGAGTGGCTTTGCTGTCTGTAGAGTCCTTGTCTCCTGAGGACAGACCGTCTCTTTTGGCGCTTTGTGCTCTCTCAGAGTCTGGTGAAGGGAGAAGATGGTTTAACACTTCAGAAAAGATGCTGCCAGACTCATTAATGACACGCAGTGGTTGTGGGGAGCAACTGCAGAGTGACATGATTAAATTGTGGCCTGGTAGCTAAGTGGGTAAAGCATTGGACTGGGAAGCAGAAGGTCCCGGGTCTGAGACATGCTTCTGGCACCAGGCGTGTCCTTGAGCAAGACACTTTACACTAGCTCCCTGTACGCCGCAAGGGGCTGTGCTGGTTAAAACGCACAGAATAATTTTCCCAAGTTGAAAAAAGTTAAATTATCATTAAAAAAAATGGGGACGAGACCTTACGACACATTAAAGATGAAAGAAAGAAGACACATGATTTCTCTAAATGTAAAGGAGAACAAGGTGCAACAGCTGCACTACAGTACATTATGTTGTTTTTAATGGGTGTTGTTAATTTTCCTCCATTTAAAAACAGCTCAGACTTGCTGCTGCTCCCTAGCAGCTGTTTTTAAATCCATTTACATAATTAAGTGGCTTCTACTCTGATTGGCTGGAGTCAATATGACCTCATCAATAACGCAGAGTCTCTTGCATGACATCTCATTCTCAGTAAAAGCTGCACAGGGACACAGTCTAGTGTTATTGAGTAAAACTTGCTTTTAATGTCCTTTAGTCTTCACCCAAATGTAAATGCAGACTACCACATGGTGTGAAGATCAGAAGTAATTTTAATCATCTCTTGGCCTAATGCTGTTTTTCCTGACATCACAGGACAGACAAAAACAACAGGATGTGGTTCATCCCCTATCTGATCAGCCGTGCAGCATCACTACCACCTGCCAACTGTTCATCAGTTTACAAACAGGAACAGGGAGGAGGTGTGTGTGGCACGGTGATACAAACCCATCACATAGAGCTGAGTGTGTCTCACCCCTCTTGCCGTCTGGGCTCTGGTCAGTCTTCACCTCGCTGTTCTCACGTTGAGATGTGGCGGTGGGCTCTGGGGCAGGGCTGGTGCTACAACTGTTTTCCTGTTTTACTGGGGATGAGTCGGCAATCGAGCTCTGATTGCTGTTGTCATCTAGCAAACACAAAGTTAATTTTATTCGAGTTTAATCATTTTAAGGCTGTCCAAGATTCATTTTAGACACAAACAGAAACACCTTGTTTTGCATTATTCAAGCTGGTTCGGCATTACCAGGTTGTTTTTATATAGAAATTGCTAAAAGTCTGGGTCACTCAGTGGATTATTCAGCCACTGAGAATAGAAAACGTCTCATTTACTGCACCTCTTTCAAAACCTAGATCAATTCAGTTTACAGCTGACAACAAGTCAAAGAGTTGTGAAACTACGAATGATAAGTTATTGGTTTAGAGGTTGTCCAGCACCCACCATGCATGTCCATCATCCCCGGAGAGGAGCTGTTCTCTGGAGTCGTTAACTCTGAGCCGTATTTTTCATCTTTGCCCTTTTTCTTATTCTTGTTTTTCTGAAAACAGAAAAAAATCCCAGGGGCATATGGAAACAATATTAGTTCTCAACATAATGAAGGACACAGCACATTGCTTAAATCTGTATTACCTGATATTACCTCTAAATCTTCATCTGCAATGAAGTAGTACACATAACTATACAGTTGCTCTGTGTTGATCTTTACATATTGCACTGACAGTAAACCAGAATATTATTTTACAGAGTTAATAAAATAAAATGACAATAAACAATAAAGACATGGAGCAGATCCTCACAATGTAGAAGCTGAAATCAGATAATTTGGCATTTGCAATTATGACTTTGCGTTTGTATTACAATCTACCAAAAAATTAAGGCAAAATTTTTACATGTAAAAAATGGATTTCCTAAAACAATGTTAAACATGATTTAAGTGTGATTTGAACTCACGTCGTCTGATTTGGGCTCGGTCACGGGCACCCACTTGTAAATGCGGAGGGACGTGTCTCCAACCGTCACCCATTTCTTCTCCCTGTGTAGGCGAGAAAACCAAAGTTACAGCAAACGCTACACAGACAAAGACTGAACGCAGCTCCACGTTACAAATGAGAAATCACTGTACAAATATTAGCATTTTCATTATTAGGTTATCTCATATTTGCTTTGTTCTAATAATTGTTTAGTCTATAAATTAATAATAGACAAAGCCAAACATTAGTCCACCAAATTGCCTTTATTATTACCGGTATTATTATTATCAGAATAAATAAAACATTACAATAATAGACATGTGTTAGCTTCTGCTTAAGAAACACGTGTATATTTAATAAAAGTAAATCAGCATTTTGAGGTTGGATCAATCAACTAGATAACTATTCTGACTAACGTAAAACCCTTTAAAGTAACTTTGTAAGTTCACGAAAAAAATTTCAATCATTCCAATATATTACCTTCCAGTTCATATGTTCTATAACCAGCCTAGCCGTGGTTAATATTATGTAATATTGTGTTAATATTATGTGTTTATGTGCAAAGACGAAAACGGTTATTAATGTTCCCGACTCTGACCCGAGGACGTTTGATTAAACCACCAGATAAAGAAAATTAAGTACATTCGCTCCTCCGCCGGGCGGGGCTAGACACTTCTCAGTATATAAATATTACAACCTCAGAGTATGGTGTATTTGGGGGCAAATGATTGAGAATAAAACGTGTTTTTGCCTGTGTTAACCGCGGAGTCTGAGGCGCTACGTGTTCCGCCGAGCACTGTAGCCTACTTCCCTCTCCCCACCCCCACCGCGCCTCATTCTCCATCGGACCTAAAGGGCGACTCAAAGCGCTCAATTTAAAACTCCGCACGGACTAAACTGCTCCGACTCGACAGCGCCGTCGTCAAATTGTTTCCAAGTCGACACTTATTCAGCGTTTTCCCTCTAAACCCGCCGCCGCCCGCGTCGCGAGCTCGGCAGCGACGGCTTCATGTGACCGCATCGAAATGGCTTCTGGGTTCAACCCTCGTCGCTAAAAAACAAGAAGGACACCGGGTGCGGGTCGCGAGCGCTACACTGCCGCCGGGCCGGGCCGCGTGCCCCGGTGCACCTGTGCGGCGGGTCCATCCGGACTGTCCTTCCATTCTCCGCGTTTCATCCCTCGCTCCGCGTCGCCGCTTTCCTCTCCTCCCCCAACTAGCGAGCCTTTCTCGTGTTAGATAACCAAGCCTGCTTTTTTTTCTTTCCTCTTACCATTTTCGTACTTTCTCAATGGCGGCCATCACCCTCTTGATGTCATCTTTGGCCCTGCTCCGGGTCTCCGCTCGGACCGACCTGCCCGACATTGCCGCGGTGGGTTTAATATTTTTAAAGCTCGCCGGCAGTTCAGACACAATGCAAACAGTAGAGCGCACAGAGGAGTCACTGCGCATGCGTCGGTTGGTAGCCCAGCGGGAGGGGGGGGGGGCTCGCGCGGCTGCAGCTGCACTATGTGGAGCCGTGAGTGTCGCTGCTGCGCGAGCACGGGAACAAAGAGGCCGCAAACTGGCTGGATGCGCGGGGGTAACACCCGGCCCCAGCGGGCACCAGTACCCGGCAGAGAGCTGAAGCGGAAGCAGGAGCCAAAACACGGGCTCAAAGATCAAAGTAACAGGCCTGCGCTCATCACGTCGCCTTAATATGAATACCTTAATATACCGTAATAGACTAATGGTCTACTACTGAACTAATGGTTCAGTTTATGCTGAATGTCTGTTTTTACAGCAGTGATTATGATGTGATCGCTTTAACTGCGGCCCAGCAGCTGGGCATTAGGACCGCTGCAGTTGGTAATGTTGAACTAATTTCAGCCAGCGTGCGTCACACAGGTGGTTAAACATCACAACACATCGTTTATTAACTCATTGCACGACTTACGACTTGAACAGAAACTGTCAAATAAGATGCTAAATTAAAAAGTACAATATTTACCCTTTTTTTAGGTGTAAAAATTAAAGAAATAGCAAATCCAAATACTTAGGTAAACCAGATATACCAAAAGAATGACTGTCCAAAGAACTTTCAGACAAGAAACGTCGGACAATGAACCTGTGAGTCACAAGTGGAGCTGTCTTTGTTTTTAAAGGTTATTTAACAAAACATTGACACAATGGTAATTACGTTTATTAGATTTTTAAAGTTTGATTATTTCCAGTACATCTCACGCATAAATTGTCAAATCAAAGTTGTTTCTTGTTTTATTTAACCACCATTAGGTAAAGAAAGAAAGACATTCCATTTAAATGTATTTGGTCCTAAAAAAATCTTATGGAAAACATAAAAATTAAAATAAACTTGAACAGCCACTAAGAAGAAGTTTCGACCAATCTTTTACTATATTTTAACAAATTTGATATTGAAATTCAACTGATTCCGACAGCACCCGAAGGCGTCAGGACGTTACTGATGAACACGCCGTCTTTCGTCATTTTCCTGCGACGCATAAACGCAGGCTCGCGCTCTTAGCATTGACAGTGTGTATATCGTGACAACAACGATTTACAGACAGAATTAATCTGTTTTTATGAGCGGTTATATTTGCCTGTGACACGAGTAATTAATGAAAACGTTTATTTTGAATAGGGTAAAATTTGGATTTTAGACTGAGGAGTCAGCGGCTCTGCGTGGAAGCATGTGTCAACAAAGTAGAAAGTGACTCAAGCAACTGGGTAAAAATTAGCCAAGTGTGCTTTACTGGTTTGTTGCAGCCTTCAAACTACAACCTTCGGTGCTGTAGACGTTCGTGTGGGCTCCAGAATGAACGAAGAAGGTACGTGCGGGCTTCTCGCTTCTAGTTTCTGGTCATGTCCCGTATCTTAAACAGAGTTTAACCCGTTCCTTACTATGGCCCCGGGCAGAGCTGGTGGAGTACTTCAGGGATCAGCTGAGGAAGGACCCGGACACGGCCTCAGCGGTGGCTGCCATCCGCACTCTGTTGGAGTTTCTCAAGAGAGACAAAGGTGGGGTCGGGCCCTGCACCCGCACGGGAAGGGGGGGGGGGGGGGGGGGGGGGGGGGGGGGGGGGGGGGGTATGTACAGGATCGGTGGTACATTTGCAGATAGTGAGTCCTCCATGAGTGACTGAAGAAGCTAAGTTTGCATAACACAACAAACTGCTGGTACACCGGTGTCAGCTCTAGCCTCGGTTCACATGTTCCTTCCCCTTCAGGCGAAACCATCCTGGGCTTGAGGGAGAGTCTGACATGGGCCAGAGACTGCTTGACAGAAGTGGACTCCTCTGTGGCCGTGTCATCAGGAGGGGAGCTCTTCCTGCGCTTCATAAGCCTCACCTCCCTGGAGAACCAGGTAAGAAGCATCTTATTGCCTCCCACTGAAGATCCAGGCAAAAGAGGTGATGAGAGAGGAAACCCATTACCAGGGACATGACTCGTCCTTTACGCTGGACCATCATCTGCAGCGACGTCTGTCTCCTGTGTGTTAAGTGGTGAAGGTTTAGGTTTAGTACTTGTGTACGTTACATTACATGTGACCTTTACTCCTTTTTACACTTTAGAGAAAATTAGAAAGATAAACTAATAATTATATATAAACTACCCATTAAAAGCACCTTCAGACCTGATGCACTACACTATTATAATCATTGCTTCAAATTAATAATTTAAAGCTCCCAATATTAAAGTGAAATATTTATATGCTTCCAGCCAGAGAGTAGAAAATTAAACAATAGTTTTTTGGATCTTGGGTTAAACTCTCTCCCCTACTGCTCCATCAGGATCTATCTCGCTGTAAAAAGGTAATGGAGGAGAGAGGAGAACTTTTTCTAGAGAAAATCTCCATGTCCAGGACCAAGGTTGCAAAGCTTTGTCACACCTTCATCAAAGACGCTGCTGTGAGTAGAGCACATGTTGAACATTTGATTTGCCGCTTTGTGCATTTAACAACTCATTTTCTTCCTGACATTCAAACATTCCTCTGACAGAAAATCCTGACACACTCCTACTCCAGAGTTGTCCTCAGGGTGCTGGAAAAGGCTGCAGCTGAGAAGAAACGCTTCTCTGTGTATGTGACTGAATCGCAGCCTGACTTGGCCGGGTGAGAGAGAGCAGTGGCACTAAACTGGAGCTTTGTTTTAGTCTGAAAGGGAAACTCGCTGAATGTGAACGGTTTTGTCTCTTTATTTAGGCGTCATATGGCAGAAGCCCTGAGAAAACTCAATGTTCCAGTAACTGTGGTACTGGACGCAGCTGTGGGGTAAATAAAATGCATATTAAGAATTTATTAGGAAAAAAATGCAGCTTCAACTCAGCAGATCTGTGTTTTGTTCACAGTTATGTCCTGGAGAAAGTGGACCTTGTCATAGTTGGTGCAGAAGGAGTCGTGGAGAGCGGAGGAATTATCAACAAGGTGCCTTTCAGGAAGTAGTCAGGGGCGTGTATCACGCATCCTGCTGAGTAGTCGTACCTTTAAAATTAATAGTAGTGATTTTATTTTTGAGGTTATTATACTTTTTCTCCATTACCTTTGATAACCTTTACTATTTTTGGTGGTGGAGCCCAAAATCTGAACATAAATACAAAGTATTCATCAGATGCACAGACTGCAAACGGTTTTGCTTAGACTTGATGAACGTTTAAATGAACATCTGTGTTCATCACATCTGTAGCTTTACAGGCAGTTTGTAGATCACTGATGTGCAAATGCTGATGTTCTGAAATGAACTGGCACTGGAAACGCTCACTGAGACCTTTGAACTCTGCTGTCACAGATTGGTACGTACCAGACGGCAGTGTGCTCGAAAGCTCACAACAAGCCCTTCTACGTTGTGGCAGAGAGTTTTAAGTTTGTTCGCCTCTACCCGCTCAACCAGCAGGACGTCCCGGACAAATTTAAGGTGTGACGCAACAAGTAAATTTCTCATTCACTGTCCTACGGAGAACAATTTAACCAGTCACGTTTTCTCCACAGTACAAAGCAGACACGCTGAAGACAGTTCCAAACCTTTCAGACGAGCATCCAATGATCGACTACACGCCTCCCTCCCTCATCACCCTCCTGTTTACCGACCTGGGAGTCCTCACCCCGTCTGCCGTCAGCGATGAGCTCATCAAACTCTATTTATAACTCGCTACACAACTCAAATAAAAACCATCAACTAAACACACTTCAGGATTTTTTTATACAGATGCTTGTTTTAAATCAAATGTCTTCGTCTGAACTGTCTGTTTTGTGTTTTGCCCCCCTTGTCATCTGTTTGTCAAAGGCCTCCTCGCTGATTTGTCCTTTCTTGAGTTTCTTAAGGAGGCGAGTGTCATTCAGCAGCTCATTTATGTCTTCATCATCCACGTCTGATCCCTGCAGACAGAGAGAGAGAGACCTAAATAAAACCACTCCTGCTTAGTGCTTTGTAACAATCACTGAATTCAAATACCTCAATGTGTTTCCTCTTGGCTGTCATCTTTTTTCTGCGTTCTTGCTTGTTCTTCTGTTTGGACCAGGCCTTATTCTTCATGTTCTTTTTGGGAAGCGTCTTCTCTTTCTCTTTCAGCTCAGCCAGCATCTTCTGTCTCTGCTTCTCCCGGTTCTTGTCTTTGTAGCGGATGGTGTCTGTGTTCACTGTCGTCTCAACAAAGTCGGGGAATGTTTTCCCTCGCAGTTCAGGCATCTTCGGCAGGCGAAGTAGGGCAAACCCACGAGCTAGAGAGGCAAAGTCAAGATCTAGGCCCAGGAAGAAGCACAAACAGTTAGATTTGGTCTCTTAGATGAGGCAACTGATTGTGAAATGTCGGGTGTCTTGTTTTCACCTTTAATTCTGAATATGAGACTACATTCGTGTTTAGCATAAGCCTGGACATACGAGACAAAAGCTCTCATCCCTCTGTCAAACATGGCTCGGTCTGACAGAGCCATGGCCTTTACTTTATCCAGCACATCCACTACATCACCTATAGGAGGCATCTTCTGGAGAGGGCACTGAAGACGGTACAAGAGACAAGCTCAATTAAAAAGACTGCAGGGACGACCTCAAAACGCTCCCACGTAGGATTAGTGCGCAGTTCTGATTTAACAAACCCGCTCACCTTTTGGTTGATAGATAAAAAATTCACGTAGGATTCCTCCATCGGCATCAGAAAGACGAGGGCACTGCCGTGGTTACCGATTCGTGCCGTGCGTCCACATCGATGTACGAAGGAACTGAGGCAGAAATAAGTTTAAGTAACTTAAATATGTTCAAAGAGCCATTGGTGATGAGTCACTCACCTGGCACTGCTAGGAGGGTCGTACTGCAGCACCCAGTTCACATCGGGGATATCGATGCCTCTGGCCATCACATCTGTACACACCAAGATCCCACTGCAGCGCAACAAGGGAGACAGTTTCAGACCTTTCACCAGTCACACAGTAGCTGTTGCACGACCACGTCTGATGTACAGTCAATAATGTTCACCTTTTTTGCATCCGAAATTCTGCAAAGATTTTGTTCCGCTTGTGCTTCATCTTCCCGTGGATGCAGTGGACGGTGACTTTCTTTATCAGTGACTCCAGAGCTTGTCCGAAGTATTCGACACAGGCACACGTGCTGACGAAGAGAGGGCAACAAACAGTGTTACGACCAGCCACAGACCTGAACCTGCTCCAACCAGACTCATGTCTCAGTGTCTGCTCTGACAGATATTTTGTCAGACTGTACAGACCTCAACCATATATTTGTATATTTTCATTACTTGATTTGTTAATTGGCAAAAAGTAACAACAGATTAACATACCTGAAGAAAACTAGATGCTTCTCATGCTTGTGTTGCCTTAAAAACGCCACCAAGTTGTTGAATTTGTTCTCAGATCTGCATATCTAATGTGAAAATCACAATGGCAACACAACTTTTTACATGCTTACTTTTTAAAATGTTGAAAATGTTTTGTAACATGAGTGATGACAGCTGAACTCACGATGTAGTAGTTGGCGAGCCGAGATGGGGTTTTCTGGACGTGGGTGGCAGCCACCCCCTTCTCTTTGACTGTAATGCGAACTGGGTTCCTGAGCCCGGCTCTCACCAGCTTCTCCAGTTCCTGGGTCTGAGTGGCAGAAAATAAGCCTGTGCGCCTCTGTTTGGGCAGGAAGCTCAGGATGTTGTTCAGACTGGACACACAAACACACAGGGCTCAAAAAACATTAGGTTTATAAACACCTCTCAGGATCTGTTGTCTCCCTCGACCTGCTCACAACATCTGTCCTCTATCAAGCTTTTTACCAAAACAGCTCGACTAACAGGCTTTTCCTCACATGTCTGACTTCGTACCTGTTCTTCTGAAACTTCCAAAGCTCTGAGTGACCGCTGGTCATCTTGGACTGTATGAATCGTCCTTACTCCTGACATGCAGTGTGAAATGTTGTACCTTTTGTTGCACTGACCTCTAATCAGTTCAATGAAATGGAAACTGAAACAAACCAAATGCACCTGGCCAGAATTTCATACCTGGCCTCAAAGCCCATGTCCAGCAGTCGGTCCGCCTCATCAAGAACCAGCACGTCCAGACTCTTCACTGAGGCCGCCAAGTCCAGACCATCTGACTTCCTCCTGAACATGTCCTCCAGACGTCCAGGTGTTGCAATTACAATGTTCGCCCTGAAAAGCAGAAACACAAATTTAGATCCTGTACAGGGAGATTCTGGACTATCTGAGAGGTTATTATGGGATTTCACCACCAACCACGCAATAACAACACTTTCTTTCTGATGCTTCTTTCCCAACCTGTCCTTTAAAGCCTAAAACTACCTCTAAACCAATCATTTCAACAAATGGTCTTCATATACCCTTGTTGCTTGAACTTCTCCACATCCTCAATTGGATTGCTGCCACCGATCAGTAAGATTTGCCTGAAAAACAAATGCATTCAAAATTGGTTAGTTTCTTTGTGCCTTTACACACGACACATGATCAGAATTCGCTACTTCAGTTTTACACTCTACTCACGTAAACTGTGGAAACTTCTGGAGAAACATCTCAGTGACCTCGCTGATCTGAAGTGCTAGTTCTCTCGTGGGAGTGATCACCAAGGCACCAACCTGCACAAAGCATCATTTTAAGGCTTAACTGTGTCTAAGCGTTTCATTTACAGCATGTATTGTTAACATCTTTGCAGTAATGATAGCATCATTGTCATTAGTGTTATCATCATTACCTGCATCTTCCTCAGCTTCTCTTCTCTCTTAAGCAGCCGCTCAATAATGGGAAGGAGGAAAGCCAGAGTCTTTCCACTCCCAGTCACCTGTAATGACAGCAACAAAGGAAATGCACACCCAAAATCAAAACTGATCTTAGAGGCGAAGTACCATTGTTTTTGTATGTGATGATAATACAGAGGGTAATAAAATGTTAACTGAGGGTCTAGAAAGGATATTTCCTCATTAGGGCATAAATACATATAAATACAAGTATTAGCAAAATACAGTTAATGTATCGAAACTAAAAACACTCAAGTGGCACATGTAATTTCAAGTTCAACCAAAAATCCAAAAACTCATATGTACTGAGTTCATAATTATGGATGACATAATCTTACTTTTGAGTTGCACAAATGTTATTAAGTACATTATTTTTGTGTCCATCCAGTTATTTCAATGTTAGGACTTAAATATTTAAAGCAGGTTATTTATTCAGGTCTTCAATAATAACAATTATCAATTATCAATTAACAATTATCAATTTTTTTGCATTTATATACAAACATTTATGAATATATTCTTTTTTTATATTTTGAAATGTTGAGGTAGAACTGAATCGTATACTTGCACTGTTGCTCCAGCGTAGTATTTTGTGTGTACATAATACTGTACACATTCTTCATTATTGTTACTGCACTATCAGGTAAGTTTATTACCAGAAATAACTGGACTCACCGCTTCGGCAGCCACATCCTTGTTGCTCATGAACAGCGGGATACAGGCAGACTAGAGACACACGTTGGAAACAGGTCAAACGTTGCATTCTGTTGTACTTTAGCTGTTGGGTGTCGCTCAGATTGAAAGGCTCGTTGTTACCTGCACTGGAGTCATGTGCGTGAATTTCAGCTCTTCGAGCGTTTGTAAAACTCCCTCGCTGAGTTTCACTGGTAGACTGAGCCACGTCCCGTCCATCCTGGAGAATAGGAACCTCTGACCAGCCTTGGGGCGTAAAGCTAGTTCCACTCACCACGCTGCTTCTCTTTCCGGGCGCGCTGATGTTTACACGCCGGGTGGGAACAGAAGCGCAACATCTATAGTTCCCGTCATGTTTCTTATTCCTTCTGATGGAATTGCCGTATAGCAGTAGGTTTTGTTCAAATGTATGTATATTTATAACAATTTTAGTAAACTCAATTTAAATTTAGGACCTTTGCTTATAATGTAGATTTTTGACTTGTCATAGCAGATACACAACAGAACCAATTAACAAAATGTCATTCTTCAAAAATTTACGTTTCTGGGGTCAGAAAGAAATTCACACAATGGTACAGAATATTGGCTTTATTATGAAACCTGGGGTATTTAACACAGAACCAGTCTACATTTTTACAGATCCATTTATCAGATTTTTTGTAATCACAAAAAAGGGGAGAGACTGTGTACAGAGCAGTTTATCTGCTCAAGCTCACCTAAAATGTTAATACAAAACTGGAGCCTATTCAGTGACATGCAGCTGAGTGCTAACTGTGAGGCTGCTGCCTTGGACGTCAACTTTTAAACTTTGTATGGGGAAAGAAAAACAGCTGCATGTTGCTGTATATACTCGTGGGAAGAAAAACAAGCAATTTGTATACAATCGTATAATTTAAAACCCCCATCCCCAACAATATAAGAAGAACTAAAGCACACAGCAGTCATTAGGCGTCGTACCCCCACCTGTCCAGCCAATCAATGTGTAACATGAATTCAATATCCCTTTAGGAAACTTTAAAAGGGTTCGAACGTTACATCAGTGTGTGAACTCTTAGAACAAAACAAAACAAAAAAAAAAATAATTCTTTCACCCATGAAACCATTTTCAGAACTACAGAGAGTGGGACTGTGTCCTGCCCCCAGAATGAATCGCTTTAAATAAAGCTGGAGTTTCCCTTACAGACCAGCAAAGTAAATCCTTCAGTAAACCTTTAGATGAATTCATCAGGAGTGCAATTTGTTTTCCAATTTGTTGTCCGAGAGCCTTAGCATGATGTACAGATATCACATATCTAAATGCCTGTGCATCACACACATTGAGCTAATGCGTCGTTTATTAATTTTAAAAGGTTTGGTAGAAATCTTGTGACAACTCTTCATACTTGTTTTGCCTGACCTATATTCAAATTATAAGCCGCACAAAGTCTGAAACGTAGTCACTTAATTTGGACTTAACTGTAATTATAACAATATTTGACAAACAATGCTAGGTAAATTAATTGTTTGTTGTGGGCTCCAAACATACATTACATTAAAAAGAAGTAACTGAATGTGTGAGACAACAAAACATGTGAAATCTGGTCTTTACTCAAAACTGCCAGCCTCGTTTTCAGATTGTAAATAGCCATCCTGGTGGTGGAGAAAACAGTGGAGGACACGGGATCATTTAAATGCACTAAACCACTCGCCGTACTTCAAAAAACCTTTTCAGGTAGTAAATCTGTCCAAGCGTCATCGCCACCAAGACCAGAGCTTCGAAAAACGACCACAGCACCACTCGGCTATTTGTGTTGTCGTTGACTGGAGGGAGGAGAAAAGGCAGATTCATGAGTTACGTGCATGAATAATGTTCATTAGTTTCCACACAAGCCATTATTGGACTAGGACTCACTTGCTCTGTGTATCCTCTCACGGACCTCCATGTACTCCTGCTCATGCTTCACAGCCGTCATGGCCACTGCCAGTTCATTAATCATCTCCTCCAGCTTGTTTTGGTGAGCTGAACACAGGTAGAAGGCAACAGAAGTAATCCATTAGTGACAGAGCCCAGGCACAGTATGTTAACAGGGTATTTTTTTCCCCATTGTGCACCAATAAATGCTTACAATCCAATCGCTGCATTTCAGTGAACAGTGAATTTTATTCACAGATCTAGTTTATATTAATTGCACTTAGATTTATGTAAACTCATGTTGCAGTACTCGTTTCCCCAATAGTAGTCTTCAACTGCAGGGAATGTTCCTAAGGTACAAACGCAGAAATCTACGAGAATATGTAACCACTTAGTATCAGAGTGATTTCAAGACCAATATCAAACTCCACAGAGGGTTACTTTTGTACTTTTTGTCGCCATCTTTATCTCACTCAGGTCTCATATTTGTCAGATCTCCCCAATCCATCAGTGAAATTAGTTCAATAAAAGTTAAAGCTCAACCAACATGCATATGCTGCCACATACATAACATTCACACGTTTTTCACCACTGACATGTTCTCGCTGTGCAAAAAAATAAATAAAACCATTCCCAAACAACCCAGCTGGTGGTGTAGTGCTTTATATTAGTTTTTTACTATAAAAACACAGACTAGAAACAGCTCTGCAGTGCATTGCAAACTCAACCACCACAGTCCACCCTGTGCCCTACCATCCCAGCTCTCGCCACCTAGGAAGAGAAAAGGTGTCCAAATAAAGTCAAACAAAAGGGAAAAGAGCACAAGCAATGAGAGAAGAACACTAATAGATGAAAAGCTGGCCTGTGGTCATCACTGAAAGTAAGATTAGACTAATGGAAAATGTGGAGTTTCTTGATTTTTTTTTTTAAGCAAATAGACACCCTGCGTTACCTTCCGTCTCCATGTCTTGGCCTTTAGGTGCCTCCCCAATATCAATGGTGAACATCACAATCTTAGGTGTCATGGTTGACATCTTGTTGCTAAAGCAAAACTTGTAGGTTCCATCCATGTGGGCTGCCACTGAGTATTTTCCACTGGACTCTCTGTCACCTTTGTAGATCTGCTTGCCGTCTGGCCCTGTGATCTGGACAGGAAACGAACAAAAGAAACACACGAATGACATTAGAACTGGTGGCAACATATGGTAGCACCAAGAGTGCGCACACAGTATTTAGTGGTGCATTTTAAAAGGAACAGTAGCGATTCCACAGACAGCACAACTAAAGCGGATTAGCAAGGTTCAGTTTTGCACTGAATTGTTCGATTTGACACCTTATGTTGTATACGGGCAGGATAGTCAGCAATGCTAACGCTTCCTGCAAGGAATGTCACAATCAAAGCTGTTCTAACAATGTACTTATAATATATTGTAAATAGATTAAAGTGTATAACACAACTTAAACGCCTTCAATTTGTAGCCTGAGCAACTTAACAAGCAACACCTGACGATACGCAGGGATACAGCGCTAGCTCACTGCTAACGTTAGCAAGGCCTTGCTGCAGGCTAATTCATACGAAACGTTACTAGGCAGTGTCAGGTGGTTGGCTTTTACTGCCAGTGGATCCTCTTACCTCCACATCGATGTCCAGAAAGCCTCCTTCGGCTACCTCGAACATAAGGCCCATCTTGGTGCCGGAGTTGACCTTTTCGTAGAAGCATTCCTCGGCATGGGCGTCTATGCTAACGAAGTAGCCGGACGCAGTGGCAGAGAGGACGGCCAGCAACAAAACCAGCTCAGAGACGGTAAACATGATTCTAATGCTTTGCAAAGCGCTCACGGTGTTATAAAGGACCGGCCTCGAATCGGTATGCTCCGCAGGAGCGCAGGATGTCAGGCTGAACTAGAGAAGCGGGAGAGGAACGCACCAGCTTTAGCTGCTCCGCGAATGCCACGTACGGGTTTATACGGCGGCCCGAGAGGGACAAACGTCATCGGAGCGAACCAGGCGCAGTAAATGAAGGAAGAAACCAGCAGAACGTGTGATTCACAGCTTTACCCCCGTCTCCACGCGCGCAGGAAGATTATATTATAGTATTAAAAATGGCATAGTGACAGAGCAAAACCCTGTATATCAACTTAACTGAGTATTTATATGGTGTTTGATCTATCTCACATTTATTTGGAGACACAAGTGCAGTATTATAGACTAGATGCTTTCATGTATCATTATTATTAATATCATTTCTATCTGAGCAACCTCACCTTGCAACTGTCTGAGAGGATTTCCAGCAGGGAAATAGATCGCTTCTGCCACATCCTCCTATTTTATGTCATCATCAGCTGTTACCATTAGGCCTGAACAGATTACTATTGCCACAGCTCTGTGTAACAAATACACAGCCGGCCTTTTCACATGGTATTTGCAGTGACAGTCATCTGTGATCACATGCTGAGAAGGAAGGAGCAAATGTGTTGAAAAAATGGTCAATCACATAAAAACAAATTATAAAACTCACTGTTTGTTTAAAAAGAAAAATACAAGTATGGTTTGTAATGAGTAGAAGTAAAAGTACACTCCATATTAAATTTTCTGTGCTTTGATGAAGCTAAATTACAGATATAACAAGTATCTGAAACACCTATGAATCTAGTCTTGATAGCATGAGAGTTATTCAACAGGTGCCTAACAAATACGTGTGCGTAGGACTAATTTGTTTAGTCTAACCATGAACAGAAAACCATTTGAAAAACGAGATTTTTTACTAACTAATGAAAACAATGAATGATTTGTGTTACTAAATGATTCGGTATGAAGCTTCATTTAATGACAACATCACAAACAAGCAGTTTAAAAAGTCTTTGAATCTTCACGGTTTCCTCGTCACTTTAGTTTGTATTAAGGATTATAAGAACCGTGAAATATATTTTCAGTGAGCATGCGCGAAGTGAAAGCGACTAAGCGCTTTACTTATGTCACGCTGTTCGCCGGACGGGCCGAGCTGCGGGGCTTCCTGTAAGGGGCGAGGTGGGCGGGAAGAACGGCCGCCGCGGTTGAGCAGATCCGCGCACCCTATGTTTTGTCGCATGTTTGGTGACGTCCAAGAACCGACTCGATCTAAAGTCTCCGGGGCTGAGGCCTAGAGACTTTTTATAACCCAAAGCCTTAACGTTTGTTGTGGATGACTGGAAATCGATGCCCGTTTCGAGCGGATGTGACCCGATGAAGCGCTTTGCCCACTGACTGAAGCAGAGACGGTCGGAAACGTCAGCCAGCTAATCGGAGCTAACTGCTAATTGCCAGCGAGGAAGTGAGCGACGAAGAAAATGACATCTCGGAGGTAACGCCAAGTGAAGACTGTCTGGAAAACAACGTCCGCTCATAGCGTTAGCAGCATCTAGCTAACTTTACTGGAACTCAGCT
This sequence comes from Betta splendens, assembly GCF_900634795.4. NCBI lineage: Eukaryota > Metazoa > Chordata > Actinopteri > Anabantiformes > Osphronemidae > Betta > Betta splendens. The sequence continues at coordinate 11,288,063 of NC_040892.2, read as the reverse complement.
GTTTGCGTTTTATATCCCACTTAACAAGCGCTGGCTTGGTCGATGTTTCTGGAAAAAAAATAGACGGCACTGAAATAGCTATGTACAAATAGCTTAATAAAGCAGGCACGTACAGTTAAATCTGTAACACTGGCATAAACCGTTTTATAATAAAAATCTGTGGCAGTCAATCTGAGACTCTGCTTAGCGGTTGGGAAAGTTAAAACAAGCTAGCTTCAAAATTTGGCTGCTGAAAGATCATGAATATAAAATAAATCTCTGTGTTTAAAGTTTGTCGAACAACCCTCACCAGTTATGTTTAACTGTTTATTTAGCCCGGGAGACGTTCAGGATTATACATCTCATCAAAATTAAATAAAACGCCAGAAAAACAACGACAAGACCAGTCTGAGTGGTCTGTCACTGTTTGTACCGCTGCTTGTCCCCTTCTTGCAGAGAGACAACGGAGAGACCAGAATAATGCAGGCGTGTTACATTCAATTGGATGTAACAGATGTGAGCAGAGACTGTAAAGACTGGGTTTATGAGAAGACATTGAGCAACTCCAGCACACACAATCTAAACCTCTGGAATAATGTCAAATTGCTGTTACGCAAATGTTTCAAACTCAAAGTGAACTGTGTTGAAATAATGCCGCAACTTGTTTTACCTTCTGCAAAGTCCTAAAAAGAAAGGTTTACTGGGATCATCACCAGTTCTCCTCACTAAACTCCACCACCGATTGTAATGCTCCTGCCATGTGGTTTATTCCAGCATCGTAGAGAATTTGGCATTGTTCCCCAGTACATTTAGGCTGTGTGTTGTCTCACTGTAATCTAAGATTCACCACACAGTTTCTTGCAGGACAGTGCTGCACTGTGGGTTTGTAAAAAAGACTTTCAGGTCTTCAGTCAGGCTGATGCCTGTTTTCTCCTCTTTCAGGTGGTTTCACCCCAACATCACAGGAGTGGAGGCTGAAAACCTCCTGCTGACTCGTGGAGTCGATGGCAGCTTTTTAGCCAGACCCAGTAAGAGCAACCCGGGAGACTTCACCCTGTCAGTACGGTAAGAGAAAGGCACAAAGCAGCCTTTGCCACAGGATTCACAGGACTGTACTGCTGTGTGCTGCTTAAGTTCTGTTCAAAAGCAGTGAAGATGAATCTAGAAATAAAACGAGTAAAAATCAGGTCATTGCAAATACAACTTAGAATGTAGCGCCCCGTGTCCTAGATGGGTAAACAGCACCGTGTTTGTTCACACATTTAACTATAGCGCTTTATGACATAAGTTAATTACTGCTGCTTTAAAGTGATTCAAGCACTGATTTCTGCCCTGTTTTTAAATGTGAACCATAATATATAATAGAGCTAACGCAGGATTGTTCAACAAAACAAGGCAGACATTTTTGACTAATTAAGAATAAGTTGTGGTTTAATCTCCTTTTAGCGAGTCATAAATTTTAAAGACGTAGTATCATTAACTCAGTTCAGCTGAAGGAGCCAATGTTATTTTTGTAACAGTCTCATATTTTAGCTGTGCAGTCTCTCATCTTGCTCCATATTTACTTCCTATGGAAACAAAACAAGTCATTTCCATGGGAGAACTAGTCTCTACTGGTTTAAACCAGCACACGTCTATCACTTTATATGCACATGTTGCCAGACTTAACCAAAAGTCATCCAAGGTTACGTGCGTCGCAGCCTCACAGCTGCCACAAGTTCTTCTTTCTGTTTTCCTCTAATCCTCTGTCGTTTTGTGTCACAAAGACTCGACTCGACTCCTCTGCATCTTATTGGTTCCTCACCTCATGCCATTAGAACAGATGATGTCCAAGTTGTTAATTGTGCATGTGACTTTCCGTAAAATGTGTTTTATCCCGAGTCCTCTAAGGTAATTAGCAGAAAGTTTGACATAAAGGAGCATCTTTTGGTTCAGTGCTTATTTTAGAACAACCTCCAATATTGCAAATGTTCATTATTCCTGTCATTGTCTCCCTGGAGAGCACAGTTCTGCAGGTTAACTCTGCAGCTGAGTTTTTCAAAATGACTGCAAAGAAATCGGCTTTTAAATACCCCAAATGACGAAAGCAGGGCTGCAGACATGGACGTAAGGGAAAACATAAGAGTGGTTCTGATGACTGTGTAATTTCATAGAAGGCAGAGTATATTAGCCACCTCCAACAATCTCTCTTTCTCTCTGTAAATACTGTGCAGATCAACCACAGCTTTTCCTCCAACATTCCTGCAAATGACTAAATGATCTTTTTCTTTCCCTGCAGGCGAAATGGAGCCGTCACGCATATTAAAATCCAGAACACGGGAGATTACTACGACCTCTACGGCGGGGAGAAGTTTGCCACTCTGGCAGAGCTGGTGCAGTATTATATGGAGCATCACGGACAGCTAAAAGAGAAAAACGGAGACGTGATAGAGCTCAAGTACCCACTAAACTGTGCCGACCCCACATCGGAGAGGTGAGGGATGACATTAGATGTTGGCTATGTTTGGGTTTGAGTTCTTACACTTGACCAGTTCACATTATCCTTTGAAGGACATTGTTTTATCTGTACAATCTGCTTTACAAGGTTCTACTCAGTTATTGTTGAAACTAGCATAAAGTTGACACAATTCTACAGAATGTGTATGTTACTGGGTCAGTTGCTCTTAGTTATCTTTTTGACCAAATATGAGCTGCGAACTGAGTCGAGTATCATAGGTTTGTCGGTTTAATAGATGACATAACATAAAGCAGACTTAATGTTAGAACGTTCTTATGCGTGCTGAAAAAGAGGAACTGCCCATGTAGCGGTTCTACACACATCATTACACGATCTTTGCTAACTAATGTCTGAACCTTGGCTACAAAACAAGGCCCAGTAAGAAAATGCAGCAACAGCCTCAGAATATAATCACGTTTACACCACACATTTAATAATTATATTATTTTTATTTATTTTTTTAAATTTACTATTATTATTATTATTATTATTATTATTATTATTATATTATTATAGTTTTCATCATTCAGATACTCACAGTGACAATGTTGTAACACAATTTGAGCAAACTATAAAATCTTTATTTTCAATGTGTTTATTCTGTCTTTTACATTTACATGTTCATAAAAGCACGTATTTCCAACATTTTTCCAACGTTTTGCCAGATGGTTCCACGGACACCTGTCTGGCAGGGAGGCTGAGAAGCTGCTGACAGAGAAAGGCAAGAACGGCAGCTTCCTGGTGAGAGAGAGCCAGAGTCATCCTGGGGACTTTGTTCTGTCGGTGCGAACAGGAGATGACAAGACGGACAGCAGCGACAGCAAGCCTAAAGTCACTCATGTTATGATCCGCTGCCAGGTAAATGTACACCAACTCGCTTTGCTGTCAGAACTGTAGTTAGGAAATCTATGTACTGTCTGTCTATCATCTGCATAACAATGAAAATTTATAAAATGCTATCTAATAATCTCACCTTGAGGAGACATGTATAGATTGAAAAGAATTGTACAAAGCACAGAACCCTGTGGAACTCCAAAGCTAAAGCCTTGTGCATATGGAGGACTTGTCATTATCATGAACAAACTGTAATCTGTTCAACAAATAGGATTTAAACCATCCCAATGCTGTTCCTTTAATTCTGATTCTATGTTCTAGTGTCTGTAATAGAATGGTTTGATCAATTGTATCAAATGCAGCACTAAGATCCAATAGGACAGGGACATACTTTGTCTGAAGCTAGGAGAAGATTAGTGGCTCTAACCAGAGTTGTTTCTGTGCTTTGGTGTTTTCTAAATCCTGACTGAAAATTATTCCTACTAAGGTGGTCGGATTATTGTCTAGCTTCAGTTTCTTTCAAGAATCTTAACGGGTAAATTTGAAATTGCCCTTTCTGATTTGTTTGTGATTTGTATAGTCTAGGTGGTCGGAGAGCAGACAGTCTCTATGCGATAATTAAAAAAGTTTGGTTTATAAGAGGGATGTGCTGCCTCTGTTATTTTCAGTCATCTGGTTTATTGTGTGTTTGCAAACTTATTGATCTACCTAATAATAGTTAGACTAATCCCTTGTTTGTGGAGCTGATATCACGTTTTTTCCCACATCTTGTTCAGCATGACCTGAAGTATGACGTCGGCGGAGGGGAGAGGTTTGACTCTCTCACTGATCTGGTAGAGCACTATAAGAAGAACCCCATGGTGGAAACTCTGGGCACCGTGCTTCAACTCAAACAGGTACCTGCCAAGTCTGTTCCTGTAAATATGACTCGTGTTCAACACAGTAAAAGCTAAAGCAACATGTGTTGCTTGTGATTTCTGTCCTGATTCATGTTCTCCTCTGCAGCCCCTGAACACTACTCGTATTAATGCAGCAGAGATTGAAAGTCGAGTCAGAGAGCTAAGCAAACTAGCAGAGGCCACTGACAAGGTCAAGCAGGGCTTCTGGGAAGAATTTGAGGTTTGTGTTCTGCTTCACTTCAAAGAGCAGGTCTGGACATAAATGTCAGCTTTTTGTATAATCTTTAAAAAACTTCACACTGTCTCGTTGTTTTCCAATTCAGACATTGCAACAACAGGAGTGCAAACTCTTGTACAGCCGCAAAGAGGGTCAGAGGCCGGAGAACAAGAACAAGAACCGATACAAGAACATTCTGCCTTGTAGGAAACACGGCTTCTCAGAATTACACCTCAGAGTTCTCCTGAAACGGGTTTTAAAACGCAACTGACTGGAATGTTTCTGTTTTCCAGTCGACCACACGCGAGTGGTGCTAAACGATGGAGATCCAAATGAGCCTGGCTCTGACTATATTAATGCCAACATCATCATGGTAGTATCCGCCACCATGGTAAACCCACTTCAAACTCAGGAGGCACATAATTTTTTCCTTCAACTTTGCATTATTCACATTCACTTGTTCTGCGCCATTCTCTGCTGAAGTCATGTCTTTATCTGCAGCCGGAGATGGACTCAAAGTGTAACAGCACCAAGGTGAAGAAGAGGTACATTGCCACTCAGGGCTGTTTGCAGAACACCATCAGTGACTTCTGGAGGATGGTCTTTCAGGAGAACTCTCGAGTCATCGTCATGACCACTAAAGAGGTGGAGAGAGGAAAGGTGAGCCAGGTCCAAACATCTGGGCTCGTGTCCATAATGTGGAACAACACTCAAACCTGGAGCGAATGTAGACTTACATCTTGAGATAACTAGGTCGACACCAGACACCTGATTATATGAAGGGCTGTAATTTGAGTCTTTCTTAAAATCATCTTTCATCTTTCTAAAAATAAAACACAAAAGATCAAAACCTTTCTTTCACTGAGTCACAACTTTGAAAAACTGTACGAACTTTAATTCCAATTCGTATAGAAATGTTGCAGAAGTAGTAAAATCTTTTTCATTTATCTCCACACAACTTCTTCCATTACTGTTTTAGCTTTTACAAAGAGGTTTTGATTAAAATGAAACTTGTGTCCCAACAGAGTAAGTGTGTAAAATACTGGCCCGACATGTCTGCTCTGAAGGAGTACGGTGCCATGCGCGTCCGCAATGTCAGGGAGACTGCTGCACACGACTACATCTTACGAGAACTCAAACTTTCCAAAGTCGGTCAGGTAAGTCCTGCGTTAGTCAAGGAGTTGAAAGGCTGTACTTAGTTGCTCAGAACACTTTTAACCTAAACTGAGTGAATGAGCTACGCTGAACCACTGCGCCTTCACAGCTGCTGTTCTGCTATGTGTATCCAGGGCAACACGGAACGTACAGTTTGGCAGTACCACTTCAGGGCCTGGCCAGACCATGGAGTCCCCACCGACCCAGGCGGTGTGCTGGACTTCCTGGAGGAGGTCAACCTGAAACAGGAGAGCATCCTGGATGCTGGCCCTATCGCGGTGCACTGCAGGTGAACACGCTGGAGGCACTCAACAGACAACACGGACAGTGACAGAGGACACATGTTAAGTCAAAGTCTCTCTCTCATGTTCTGCAGTGCAGGGATCGGGAGGACGGGGACATTTATAGTGATAGACATCCTGATAGATGTGATTAGAGAAAAAGGTGAGTCACATTTACACCATTTAGGTCCTTTTACAGTGTGGAGGCAGAAAACACAGTAAAGCAAACACTAAACTACAGCTGGAGCAGAAATGATAAACGCAATAATATAGCTCTTTGCACCTTAAGTATCATTAGTCCTGCTGAGTAGTACTTCACACATCTACAAATAAGTACTGTTTTTGAGCACTTCATTGGCTGAAACAGGAACACGTACGATTTTTATCATTGATGAGTTGACACAATTCAGTTCAGTTATATTGAATCCTGGATCCACTCTTGCTCCTGAGAGTCCAGTTCTCCTTCTGCGGTTTGAACAGTCGGCGTGAAATGTTGTTTTGGTGCTGCAGGGGTGGACTGTGACATCGACGTGCCAAAAACCATCCAGATGGTTCGTTCTCAGCGCTCGGGGATGGTGCAGACCGAGGCTCAGTACAGATTCATCTACATGGCCGTACAACACTATATAGAAACACTGCAGAGACGCATAGAGGAGGAGCAGGTGTGGAAACAAACCAATTCTTCATTCATTCATTTGTGTTTTTTATTTTGCTGTTGTTTCTAACCATTGTGGGGTTTTTTTTCCCTTTAGAAAAGCAAGATTAAGGGGCGCGAGTATACCAACATTAAATACTCTTTGTCTGACCTGACTGGAGGAGAGCAGAGCCCTTTGCCTCCCTGCACTCCTATTCCCACTCCCACCTGCACAGAGTGAGTGATGGTAACTAGTTGGTAACTAGTGACTATTATGAGCTGGTGAAGAAGTTTCTCACTGACGTATGTGCTCGTTGTCAGGATGAGGGAGGACAGTTCCAGGGTGTATGAGAACGTGGGTCTGATGCAGCAGCAGAAGAGCTTCAGATGAGATTCACGTTTGGACACAGGGCTTCAGAAGTTCAAGGTAAAAGCAGCTCAGAATCACTTAATTATTTGCTTCCAAGTTGATTTGAGGCAGAAGGAATTATGGCGTCTGAGGAAGACAAAACTAGAGACAAACACATCCACATACTCTCATTACAGAGCATGAAAAAGTATTTAAAGAATTTTTATTTACACCAACATCACGTGTCATCAACATGTGTAATAAATTGGTAATTTGTTTTGTCCTTTCTCTCTCCTTCAGGATCTCGATCGCTTGACGCCTGAGACTTGACTGTAATCACACGGAACAATGACAAAAAAAAGCAAACGGACCAGAAGTCAGGGTCCTCCTCCTTTTCTCGCTCATCTGACATGAACACTTTCCCTCGAGTTGAATCCTAAACCACTGTGATCAACAGCAGAGCCAAATCCCCACAAAACCACAGTTTGGGTTTGTACACGTCGTCCCAACAAGGGCTGCAAACAGCAGGCACAATCCTCAGAGGGAAACCCAGCTAACCTTTTGCTCACCTGTAGTTTGGATGTTTTATTTTCATTAACCAAGAGAAAAATGTGTGGGTTGTGTTGTAGATGAAAGTGAGGAGGTTCCTGTAGTAGGTCCAGATTTCGAAGCCAGTGTCTCCTCCATCTGTTAAGAGTTTAAGAAGACGAGACCTTGTTTGGGGACGGAAGCGGTTTCAGTTATACAAAGTTCCTGAATGAAGAAGTACCGGCGTCGTAGTGTGAAACCACATTCACTAATGATCCACTCACTTCTCAACACAAATTCCTTTCCTTTTGCACCGGAACTGCCTCAAAGAGAAACTTCAATCCAGGCCGTTCGAAGAGCGAACTAACGTTTTTGTTTTCTAACCCACCTCAGTGTTTCTGTTGGTTTCACTGCGCCTGTTATGTAACCATTCCTGAGCTCGAGCCGAATGTCCTTAATGCTGCACTTTTGTTTAGCGGCGTACACTTGGAGTCGAGCCTTGATTCGCTGGATGGTTTTATAAACGATCACATCCAAGGTTTGGGAGGGAGTTTTGAGCTTTCATGCACTTCTTCATTAAGTTTGGTGTGACGACATCCAGATTTCAGGGAAGTCTCTGTATCATAGACTCACTAGAGACGGCTGCCAAAAAGAAAAGTTGAAGTTTTATTAGTGTTTTTTTTTTTTTTTTCTAAGTGCGTATTACATTTGTTTTTCATTCATGTTCTTTAAAAGACGATTGCCTTTTGTGTACCGTTGCCTATTTCCAGCACCACATGTGCTTAATTTTTAAGAGTCACTGTTGTAAGAAGCAATCACATTTCTCAGCTTTGTGGATTAGTCGTGGTGGTGGTTGTAGATTTCACGTGCACACACAAGCAGACAGGTTTCTGTAGGACGGCGTCTTCCTGTCCTCTTCATGGTATTCAAACAGTTTGACACGTAGCTTGGCTTAAAGACTGGAAGAGGGGAAGCCATCCTTCATCCACTGCATCTAAAGCTACTTGTGTCTCCTTGTGTTCCTTTACAGTAGTAAATTAACAGCTTTGAAGGACGTACGTCTAAACGCTTTTTGCAATGGCTTCTTGGTGAAAACCCACCTGTGCGTTACCCGATGGGAGATTCTCTAGGATGCAGCAGCTGTTGGAAAGGGAGACGCTGGGTTGTTGCTAGCAATAATGTATGAAACGGCATTAAATCCAGTGAGGTTGGGTTTGATGGGGCGTTTAGAGGCCGTTTCAATCCAGGCTTAGAAACTAGGTATTAAAAAGCTGCAAGAGAAAACCACAGACTGGGGGAAAAAAAAAAACTCCATGTGTGTATTTCAAAGCGTCTCGACGCTGTGCTGAGGTGGCGAGTGTTCAGCAGCAGGGGCCAAACTAGTGGCACCTTTTGTTTCCCAGCTTCTGCACAAGCGCTGGCATCGCCGCGCCTTGACAAGCCACAGTCTCCTAACTGGACCGGCTCTGTCTCTGAGCGGAGGGGAGCCGCGTCGCTCTTAGCCTCGGCACTGCCATCAGCCTCCGGTGGTCCGGGCCCGAGCGGCCGCTGCCGCCTCCTCCTCCTCCTCCTCTCACTGGACGCATCGCTCATCTGCTGCAAGTGTTCTTTTAAACCGCATCCAACGGCTTAGTGTGGTCCATGAGTGGACAGAGGGTGTGTGTGTGTGTGTGTGTGTGTGTGTGTGCGCGCGCGCGCTGAGAGTGCAGCTGTCATGGTGCATAGACGTGCCTTCTATGTACACGCCTGTGTGACACACGTACAACAACCTGCTACACCGAAATGTGAAATGTTCCATCCTGAACAAAAATGGAAAGATGGTGACGGCAATGCAAACTATATTTTTAACATGTATATTGTACAGGAGTACTGGGTAGAGGAGAATGTACTTACTAAAACATATCTACTTGCCAATAAGAAATACTGTATGTATATTCCTACAGCTTTCTCTGTGACACAGGGGCTTGAGGTCTATTGTATGACTTTGGATGCAGTTAACCATGTTAACTTCCTCAATAACAATAAACGGTTGCTCACACCTCTGTGTTGGAGTCATGACATGAAACTGTTCAAGCACCTGTAGTAGAAACCACAGCATGGGAGAGGAGACGAGGAGACGGTCACTGCTGCATCCATGGGTGCAAAGGGAAAACGCAGGTTTTGTCTGCTCGGCTGCTCCGCGGTTAGAAGGTCTCCTGCTCCCCTTGCTCCTGGGCCTGTTGCTTCACACCGTCATCAGACGGCCCTGAAGGACACACTTGACCGCCTGGGTTTTAATTCAGGCACAGACCTTGCCCTAATGCATTGGGAGGGTTGAGCGTATACATGAAAAAGGACTGAAGGGGTCAGGTTGATTTCCTCTCGTTGATCCCCATGTGGACACAATCGTAACACAATCGGTGAATGTAGTCGTAACTGTTATTGTCACTTTCTTTTGCAACTGTTGGAGGCACAAAGTCAAAAGTCATCACGGACAGTGGGGTTCTTCAGCTCTGCTTCACGCCCCCATCGGGGACACAAGCTGACGTCTCTGCAGCGGACACACGAACAAGCCGACACTCTCAGGCGCTGGGTGAACGAGCGGCAGCAGCTGGATGCTTCCTCTTAAGGACTTAATACCCTCGGTTATGAATGACATTACTGGACAAAGACTCATAAGCCCACACACCCTCTACACATCGCTGACCTCAGGCTCTCAGCACGTGGGGCTTCATTCGCCATTAACAGAGCTCCTCTGTCTGTGCGCTGCTCTGGTGGAGGCCGCGTCCAGTGCAAAATACAGATAAAACACAAAGGATGAGAGAAGGGGTTTGTTGCTCATTGCACTGTGAAAAGGCTTCAGCTGTGGGTTTAATCTGTCGTAAACAAAAAGCGTCACAAACGGAGCCCTGACTCCCGAAGCACATATGTCACGTTAGACAACACATTGAGCAGGACAGAAATTAATTCAACCACCTGGTTCATTTGTGATCACAGCATCAGACAGTCTGAAATCTAAGAATTTGAACCTACAGCTTTGAGTTCTTAAGGCCTTGGTCCTAATATAAAAGTGCCTTTTCCTCGATCTGTGGCCCTTAAGCCGCTTCATTCACATTTGTTACCTCAGTGCCGATCATCAGAGAGGAGGCAAAGGAGCTGGTGTCTCCGTTGGATGAAGATAATGGGCTATTGTGTTGATTCACAGCAGGAGGCCACTGGCAGCCCAGTTGACATCACAAGGAAGGAGCCACCAGAGGGCAACAGCCGGCCACGGCCACACACTGCAGCTGAAAGTGGTCCTCTGGGACCCGCTTCCGATCCACTAGGTCAGAGTGGCTGATGTCAGTGCGTGGACAGAGTGCGTGCGCTCCAGTGACTGCTCAGGCAAATGGCTCCAGGTTTACTCTTAGTTCCATCGGCTGGATAATAGAATTACATAATCAGTATAGTCTCTAATTGCACAGCGCAGCGGCCTCTATTGTATTGCACATAATGTGTGCAGCTGTTTAGCTTCAAGGTAAATAAAGGAGCACAAATAGATCTAGATGTGAGAGAGTTTCCACTATGGAGCATGAATGCGTCCGGGGCCAAGGTGCAGAGTGGGTTTAGTGTACAACACAGCAGCGCACAAGTGATGTGACCTTCCCACATACGCACTATATTGTTTGGTGAGAAAACAATTAGGGAATTAATCGTATTAAATCAGGTTGGATGCTTTAAGGAGAACTGTGCTTTTGGTGGAGCAGCAACAATGTGAGTCAGGGTTTAATGTCGGAGATGTCGGCACATGTGGAGGCAGAAAACAATCCACTCACAGGCTGCAGCAAAATCCTGCTTTTATGTAAGAGGTCAAACGCAGGGCAATCTGACATTCATTGTGTTTTATAGTCGTATGCAGTAATCTTTAACTAAAGACATTTATCAGCTTAAATGTAAAACGTAGAATATTAATGGATTAGACTTAAAGTAAAACGACAGATTAGTAGAAGCTGGAACAGTTTTTGCTTTTTAGTTCATTTCGTATCTGTTGCTTCATCCGTTTATCTTCTGCTGATGAGATGAGAGCAGACGGATTTCGTTAGAGAAAGAGAGAGAGAGTGAGTGGGGGAGAAGGAGTTGATGGAGGGAGAGGAAGAGAACTGAGGAAGAAGGGAGAAAAAGAGGGTGAGACTAGGACAAATCTGCATGAGGCAAAACAATGAGGATGAATGAGAGAGAGAGATGGCAAGAAAGAGAAGGAGGGAGAGTCTGTAAATGGGGAAAAAGTGACAGAGGAATGGAAGAAGTGAAGGAAGGGGAGAAAAGATGCACAGGGATGGAGGAGATGGGGAAGGGATGAAGAGATGAGAGGAAGGGGGGAGAAAAAGGCAGGGTGACAGAGAGAGAGAGAGAGAAAAATGCAGGCAAAGAGACAGAAAGGGGGAGGGACGAGGGACGAGGGGGGGGGGGGGCTGCTACGTTACTACGGCGCTCGGAGGAGGAGGCTGACAGTGAGGAGCAGCGATGGAGCTGAGACGGAGCCGCTGAGGAAGCACCAAGGGGAAAAACAAGCCACTACGGAACGTCGGCGCCTCAGGTAGGAACCGGCTCGGTTCTGATTGACGCCATCGGGGTCCGATACGGACGGGTCTCACCTGGACAGAATGGAAAGCTGGATGCACGTTTTGAGGAGCTTTGCTCTTTTAACCTCATGAGGTTTCTGTATAAGAGTTGCATGATGCAGATCCAAGTAGATTGTTGAGGTTTGAAACGTGTTGTCTTTAATACGGATCGATGAACTATTATAAAACGTTCCTATGTTCAACATCATAATGAATCAATATTAGTTCAGTCAGAGTTTACTGCAGCTGCTGTGATGTTAATGGACTGATGAACAGCATCTAATGTGACTACATCGCATAATGAAAACGTCACAGTGCATTCAGTGCCGTGCCATGAATAAACGCTGAGCCGGTTGTTTTACGCGCGTAAGTGTTCCTGACGTGCACTTCACCACATGCTCGCTCCTATTAAAGCCATCACCAGGCGCCTCGGAGCCGCTCGGGCTCCACGGAACCGTGTCCACCGGCAGCAGAGGAGCTGCTGGCTTCGGTCAGAGCCTCAGTCACACGCCTCCAGGCTGGAAGCGACTGCTCGGCCCCAGGAGCTCCGGGTCGGGCCTCCCAAACAGCTGCTGTCAGATGGTGGTTCTGCACCGGTGCCGCCGGCCCGGTTCGGACCCCGTGCCTGAAGCTGAGCAGCAGGCTTCCCCCTCCCCTCCGGATCGAGTGTGAGGTGGGAGGATTCGAGGAGCTGATGCTGTGGAAAAGGTTCACGCCGAGTCGACAGAGCCTGGGTGCTGAAGTCAGGCTTTTTTTGGGGAGCTGGCGTTTAGTGCTTGATTGTCTCAGGTCAGAGTTGCCTTTAGCAGCAATGAGTCCCGTGATGAAGCGTCTGCTGATTCACTCATCAGCCGTGTGCGTCCTCTCCCGTCTCACCTGCGTCTCTGAGCTCCTTCATCTGCGTTCCGGCCACGTCTTGGTCTCTTCCTCTCCCGTCGCCGGCTGCTGACCAGCTGACGAGCTCCGTTGACCGGTTCTGGAACAAAATGTCACCACCTGCTCTGTGCGCCTGCATCCAAATAGGCTGCGGAGCCGTTACATGGCAGCTTTATTTACACGGGCGCCGCTGCTGCACGTCTCGCCAGTGTTAACAAAATCTGTGCAGGTATTAATAGAAATGATGAATTAGTCATCAAGGATGTCTTGCTCTGTGTGGTTTGATCATTCACACAGACCTGCAGTAATGGGCTTCTGATTAGCTGTGTGCATCCAGCCAGCGTTGTGTCAGTGGAAACACACACCCACCGTGAGCTGACCCACATTTGCGCTTCCAGGCCTCAGGGCTCCCGGCTTCCTGACAGAGCTGCTGTAGACGCCCGGTTCGAACCCACGCTGTCAGAGCAAACAGCAGCTGACGGAGGCTTCCTCCGGTGCTGTCGCCTGAACGCACCGTCGGCGTGCAACCAGCTCGCTTTAGCGCCGATGCAGTACATGCATGAAAGGAGATGGGCGATGGAGGGGATCCACCTCCTCTGTGCTCAGATGAGCGTCTTCGGACCTTCACACCTGAGGTGTTGCTGTCTCTGGCCTTAAATTCTCCCTGGAGGCCTGGAAGTGGACGCTTCCAACAGGGCTCATGCTGTCGGCCATTTTCTCATGACCACACTTACAGGACACTTGCTCAAAGCAAAGGCTCCTGGGTTTGAGCTTGCCTTGATTCCACACAAACCACACGATTAGTGTCGCCTGGAGTCATTAGAAAGCCTGTGTGTGTGATGAAGGGTTAACGAGCCCCGGAGTCATCACACTGAGGATAAAGTAGGTGGTGGTGGTGCGTCTTTGCAGAGCTAAGCCCCATAAGCTGCTTCCTCGCTGCTCTGACGAGCCTCGGATCCTCGAGTGGACGCCGGCGACGCCGGCCCGAGTGACGCGAGGATGAGAAGCAGCTTGTGTGGGAGCGGATGGTGACATCTGTGCGGCCGGTGGGAGGAGTGACAGCTGTGTGCGACGGACGGGGGGGTGATGCCCCGGTCGCATTCGGATCGGGGAGCGTTCCGGGTGCCGTGAATGAGCCCGGTTTCCAGGCATGAGTCACCTCGTTTAGCGTCCGGCAGCAGGTGCTTCAGTGTCAGCACCAAGAACCTGATCTCCAGCTTCTCTGGTTCCCTCCCACAGTCCACAGACATGCCAGCAGGTTGAGTGGAACATCTGAGGTGAACCTGCTTTTCCAGCGTAAGGAGCCCAGAAATAACCTTTAACCTGAAGTTATGACACGAGACCCTTTGAACACGTTTACATGGACTTGTTTTCATTTTCTCTGTGCACCTCAGAGGAAACAGTGGATGATGCAGCCTGTCAGTTTTTCGTGTGTGTGTGTGTGTGTGTGTGTGTGTGTGTGTGTGTGTCTGAGTCAGCCTCTGCCTCCCAGAGCTGAAATGCCTCGGTTTCCTTTTACTTCGCGTCGGTTTACAGAGCTTTTCTCTGGGCCTTTGACTCTGTGTGACATGTCCTCGCTCCCTGTGTGTGCGTAAGGCAGCAGAGAGAGAGACGAAGAGAGAGAGAGCGAACACACACACACACATTTCACTGGCACGTCAGTCTGTATTAATGTTAATAACAGGTTGGTGGCGGTTGTACAGAAGATTACAGAAGACCCAGTTTAGTGCTTGGAAACAGACAGTCTGAATGGAACAGAGAGACATGAGTGGGGAAAGAGAGAGAGAGAGAGAGAGAGAGAGAGAGAGAGAGAGAGAGAGACTGGTTAAAGACAGAAATAGAGAGAGAGAGACTGGTTAAGGGACAGAGAGAGAGAGGGACAAAGACAAAGACGCGTAAGGAAGGCGAGGCTGAGTTATCAGAGTAAAACCAGAAGAGCCGACGTTAGAAAGCTCATGGAGCAGGAGCTGTCTGTGTTTGTGGCCTATGTCTGTATTTATGGTTGATTCAAACAGCAGTGACTTGGTCAGTTAGTCGGAGCAGCTGACTCAAGCAAACAGGAAGCCGATGACGTCGGCGTAAAGGGTTCAGCCCCAGTTTGACGTCGGCCTCGTTTCGATCAGCTCCGCTCTCCACTGCTGATTGTGCGCTTAAACGCATCCCACAGCTTTTCCAAAGCTCTTAATCTTGGATGCGGAAGATTTATAGTAATGTCATTTCGCTCTCGTATTGATTCCGGTGGCGGCAGCAGGACTGGGATCTTTAAGCCTTTTATTAAAGCCAGGCTCCTGTCCTGCCTCACCTGTAAACCTCTAAACATAGACACAGGTCTAGTGTGTGTGTGTGTGTGTGTGTGTGTGTGTGTGTGTGTGTGTGTGTGTGTGTGTGTGTGTGTGTGTGTGTGTGTGTGTGTGTGTGTGTTGGGGGTGGGGGGGGTTCTGATCCACAGGCCTCACTTTGCTCCTCTGTTACACATGGGGGTGATAAAACGCGAAGCTGTCACTCATTTGAGGATTCACAGGGTCCGTCCAAGTGTTGCTCCTTGGTTTTATTTAGATGTAACTTTTGGTGACGGAGCTGTTTCGCCTCCGCTCCGCCGACACTCGCGTGTCACTTCGCTTTTTCCCATTATGTAGGCGATATCATAACTGTCAGGAAGTCGGCGCGTCTCAGGCTCCGGACTTTAATGTATACTGACTTGTGTGTGTATAATTACGAGGCTATCTGACAATATTTGGCCACTAATGGGCCGGGCTGCTGGCGGCGGCTGCCGTCTCCTCTGGGAGCTGCCATGAATCCCGCCTGCAGCCGGTACAGGCCCCGCCGCGATTTGGGATGTCGTGTGATACAAACTGGGTTTGACTTGGTTTGTCAGCGCGTCCTCACTCTCCACTGTCTCCTCTGACAGATGGCTGGACTCCAGGCCAGTGTCCGTAGGAATCCTTTCTATATTTAGACAATGCACAGTTTCTTATTCATGTCCAACTGCAGGGAGCTTTGGTTTAAGCTTTTACTGCAACGGGAGAAGATTAGTTTTATTCTGCTTTTGGTTTCTATTTGTTGTTGTTCTACTTGCAGTTGCACAGAAAGGTCTTCAGTGCAGCTTGTCAGGTTGTGTAGGATCCAGTGAAGATCCCAGAGGCTGTAGAACCATCAGATCCATGCTGAGACATGCCGGGACGACTCTCATTAAAGGTGACTCCATCGTGGAGCGTGGGTTTTCAAACCTCATTGTCTGCAGTGACAGCAGGGCAGGAGCCACTGGGCCGTTAATAAGTGGAGGTAAAATATTCCTAGTCAGCAGCGAGTGGTCGATCTAGTGACGGTAAACGCTCGGACAGACCGGTGCAACACCTTCACAGCAGGTTAGTCAGACGCGGCAGGTTGAAGGGCTGCAGTAAAGCGCCCCCAGACTCAAGTACACGGCCAGGTTCCTGCACCAGCGAGGAACCATACGGATCTCCTCCAGAACCATGGTTCTGTTAGGTGTCAGTGCCAGGTGCCACCCCTCACCTTCAGGGGACTGGAGGAGCGGGTGAAGGCCGGATGAAACCCCCCCAGTGGTGTCTGTGCGGTGGGACTGATTTAAAGGCCAGTGGCTTTGGTGAGGGAGCAGGGACCGTTCAATAAATCACCTCTAATGACATTCACTCCTCTCCAGACAAACGAGCGCTGACAGTCGAACGGACGGTGAAACCCTGCAGCCACAGCTCATGAGCTGTTTGTCTGTTTGTTATCTAGGCATTCTTTTCTATCACACGTGATTTGTGACACCTAAATTCACATTTGTATTTAAAACAGTAACAACAGTCCCAAACCAAAGCTCCACAGCTCAACGGAGCTCACAATGGTTCCAGTGCGTTCTTCTAGTCTGAATGATGGAACCTTCAGAGTCCAGAGGAATACTGGAATAACTCATGCTGTCACTGGGTGAAGGCCTCAAATCAAGGGAAGATCTCACCTGCTGGTCTGGGTTTTGGACAGTTTGTTTGTGCTTTTCAAAATATGTAATTTTGTGCAGCTTCTATAAAAGTGAAGAAGAAAAAAAGGATCCAGAAGCAACGTTTGTGTTTTCAGTAAATGAATGTGGTTCACATAAAATGTTGCTCCAACAGAGTCTCTTCACTGCTTTGCATGTTCTGAGCTTTGTTGGTCTACAGATTAGCCCCAGCTCACACACATGTAAACCTTTAGTGTCATCCACAGCAGCATGTGTTGTCCACAGCTCTTAGCGTCCAGCTCTTCTTAGCGCTGCACTTTTTCTTTTTGTCAGAGCAGCGTTTTCTCACACGTGTGTGTGTGCGTGTGTGCGTGTGTGTGTCTGTGTGTGTGTGTGCGTGTGTGTGTGTCTGTGTGCGCGTATGTGTGTGTCTGTGTGTGTGTGTGTGTGTCTGTGTGTGCGCTCGCTCGCTCAGGACTGGACGATGAGCGTGCCTGGCGGCCCCCCGGGGGAGGAGCTCACGGATGAGGAGAAGCAGATCATCAACGGCGTCCTGGCTCGCGCGGCCACGATCGAGGCCATGGAGCAGCAGCGGATCGAGTGAGAGCAAACTCTTCTTTAGTTGCACGTATCACGTGGGTCGGACGCCCATGCGGCCGCTCACCGAGCTGTGACCCGGCGAAACCTGTGTCTGTGCCCACGTGCAGGCGCCTCTCCACTCGCCTGGACGACATCAAGAGGACGGCGCGTGGCGACGGGCAGTCGCGCTGTCTGCTGTGCGGGACGTCCTTCGGGCCGCAGGGGGTCACGGCCGTGCTGTGCGCGCAGTGCAGAAACGTAGGCCGCGCACGCTCCCGGACTCACGGGTCTCTGTCCGCGCCGCTGTCTGAGCCTTTGTCTGTGTTTGCGTGTCTGCAGCACATGTGCAGCAAGTGTGGCATCTGGAGCAACAGCAGGGCGTGTCCAGCGTGGCTGTGCAGAATCTGCAACGAGCAGCAGGAGGTGAGGAGAAGGCGCCGCGAGGCCCAGAGACCACCAGGAGCGGGACTTTTCGGCCTCGGGCGCTCCGTTCGGCACAGACACGCAGCGAAGCAGCAAATCGCTGTCTATTGATGGGCGCCGATGAGCTAATGACGTGGCTCGACTCTTGAAGGCGCGGGTCATTCTTTGAGTCTCATGCGGCGCGAGCGGGAAGGTCTGCTTCCCACAGTCACGCGGTGCTGTGTTGGCTGAGATGGGCGCCCCCCGGGGGTCCCGGCTCTTTAAACCAATGCGCCGCCCCGTCAGTCACACACAGAATAACACACAGAATAACACACAGTGGACGAGTTTCTGTTTCGTAAGATACAGGAGCGTCCTCATCCAGCTATCCATGAGCAGAGCTCGCTGTAAGTCACAGGGTGGAACATAGAACAACAATCAGCCGCGTACTTCCTTTCCTTTACTGATTATTATTGATGCAGTAATGTTAATTTATAAGAATAATGAATCTTTTGAACCACATGTACAAATGTAATGAGACTCGGTTACTCCTGCAGGTCCAGAAGCGTTCAGGAGCCTGGTTTTTTAAGGGGAGAGACCAGCAGCGTCTGCCGGAACCTTTCCCACTGTCCGGACCACAGCGGTCCCACCCGGACCGACCCGCAGCACATCACCAGGCGCATGGTAACGCAGATGGAACGCGATGTTCCATATATGTGGTTATTTAACGCTCACAAACCCACGACCCGAACAGACGGGGGCGATTCTGTCTCCTCAGGAGCCGCTGGATCAGAACAACAGCAGCAGACGGCGAGAACAACAGCTGGCGGCTGCAGCGAGCCTGCGTCTGTAGTAAAGGCTGAGCAGCGTGTGTTGGCCTCCAAAGCGCCCGAGGCGACGCAGCGCGCGGCCGGCACCGCAGGTAGGGCAGCACCGGCCCGTCTCAGAATAACCCAGCACCGCAGGGCTGCCTGTCATCACCATCAGCGCGTCCTCCTGAGACCTGCTGTGTTTGTGTCCCCTGAGGAAGGACGCCTTGACCGCGGGAAGCTGTGCTCTAACATACCATTATAGCATCGTGCGATTCTGTGCTGTGACGTTTGTAGACTTGCAGAGAAAGGAGCCTGTGCCGCCTCCGGCCGTGGAGGTGAAACGACAGGCCGCCGTTCCCACCTCGTCGTACGTCCCCGCAGCTGCAGCCGTTCCACCCATGGACAATCCCACGTCCCAGAGAGCCCAGCCGGACCCCACGGAGGAGGACGAGTACGACTCCGACGACGCCAGTGAGGCCGGGTTCCGTGTCAGGTCTGAGTCAGAGGTGGAGCCGCGCGAATGCTCTGACACGTCGCTGTGCTTCCACCTGCAGCTACTCTGGGATCGCTGGCGTTCAGTCTCCTGTACGACCAGGACAACCACAGCCTGCACTGCTGCATCGTTAAAGCCAAGGTGAGCACAGGATGGGGCAGAAACACCATCAGCAGCCACGAGTCAGACGCACGGCTGTTTCACACGCAGACGATGTTCACAATAAGACTGTGTTCAGTGCATTGGTTTAGGGTCGTGTTTAATCTGAGCTGAGCTGAGTCGTCGTTTCTTTCGGTTTCTCAGGGTTTGAAGCCGATGGACTCCAATGGACTCGCTGATCCATACGTGAAACTGCACCTGTTACCTGGAGCCAGTAAGGTACACACACATGCTGCTCAGCTGGGCCCATGTTTAAGGCAACGTATGGAACTGTCAGCAGCAGGACGTCTCTTTGCTCTGCTGGTGACGGAGGTCCCAGTGGAGACCTGATTGGAGCTGACTCGTGTTGTCACACCTGCGGTCGACAAAAGAGGGGCATCGGTGAGGAGGTGTCAGGTTCTCCTTTTGTCATCTGAAGGGAGGACAGCGTGGCTGCAGCAGGGTGGTGGAACAGGACGATCAAGTCCTGGACACGTGGTTATTGTTACTTCAGCTGTAAGACAGAAATCATGACGTCTTTACTGACTTAGTAAAATCGGACAAATTCATTAACTAACTACAGGAAGTGACTCGTTCTCCTCCACTCGACCAGGTGCTTGTGGGTAACGGCTGTTTTACGCTTTGTTTCGTGATCTGATCTATTGTGTGTTGTCATCCCTCAGTCTAACAAACTTCGCACCAAGACACTCAAAGCCACTCTGAACCCGGTGTGGAACGAGACGCTGATCTACCACGGCATCACTGACGACGAGATGTCTCGCAAGACTCTGCGGTAAGAACGCCGCCAACCTCTGACGCCGCCTCCTCTGTTGCGCCCGTGACTTACGCGTCGTCTGTCTTCAGCCTTTCAGTGAGCGACGAGGACAAGTTCGGACACAACGAGTTCATCGGCGAGACGCGAGTGGCTCTGAAGAAGCTGAAGTTCAACCAGAAGAAGAACTTCAACGTTTGCTTGGAGAGAGTGATCCCAGTGAGTCATTATGGATTTGATTGTCATTTATTAATGTGGTGAACACCACAGTGGAAAATTATCTATAAAAACTGTAATTCAACATGTTCCTCCTTCTAAACAAGCTCAGAGTTAGAAAGGTTAAGATCAGGACATGGGAGAACCAGCAGGGTGAGACAAGTGACACGTGTCAAGGCACAAGAAACAAGACAAGAGGAAAATGTCAGGTGATGCAAGACAATATGAGAAAAGACAGGACCGATCGAAACAAGTGCAGAGATCCGATCAGATGAGAAGAGACAACGTGGGACAAGGCGAGTCAGGAAAATCATTAGTGTTTAAAAAGCCTTGAAATGGAAACAGCACCTGCTAATGATGTGAACCTCCACAGCATCAACGTCGTCCACCTGAAGCTGATCTCCAGTCTTAAGTCCTTTTAAATTCAGGTCAGCTGATCATCAAAGGACGAGTCATGAACACTGGCACCGTCAGATGAGAAGATCAGACACACGCCATCAACGTGGCATCCAGAGGTTTTTAGTCTGTTGAACGTTCGTGTCTGATGATGACTAAACCACGTCTCTGTCCAGGTGAAGAAGGCTGTGGGGGCTCAGTCGCGTGGCATGGCTCTGTATGAGGAAGACGTGAGTTGTGCCGTGTACAAACACTGCCAAGGCTTTCTCTGCAACGACGAATGTTAAGACTGAAGCTGTGTACGTGCAGGTGAATGAAGGCGAGGACGCGGAGGAGAGGGGTCGCATCCTGGTCTCGCTGCTGTACGACAGCCAGCAGAGCCGGCTGATCGTGGGCGTGGTCCGCTGTGCCCACCTGGCCGCCATGGACTCCAACGGATACTCCGACCCCTTCGTCAAAATGTAGGAGCACTACTCTTCTGCCTAAGCACATGGGCTCTTGTTAGCATAAAGAACACGTGCTAGCTTAGCCGCTCACCTGGCACCTTTGTTACCTGAAGACCACGTGATTACATCGACAGTAGCAGTTCTGATGGTTGATGATGAGTGATGATGTGTAGTACAGCAAGTTTCCCAGTTACAGCATCAATGCTGAGCTAACGCGGCTCCAGCTCCGGCGCACATGACTGCTAGCTACTAGTGACGGTGGCTTCTTTTGTGCTGTAGATACCTGAAGCCTGACATGGGGAAGAAAGCTAAAAACAAGACACAGATAAAAAAGAAGACGCTCAATCCAGAGTTTAACGAGGTCGGTCCTATCACCAGTTATCACTCTCACAAACTCTCCTCCTCTTATATATATATATATATATATATATATATATATATATATATATATATATATATATATATATATATATATATATATATATATATATATATATATATATATATATATATATATATATATATATATATATATATATATATATGAATATTCCATAACCCATCAATGTGTTTTAGGAGTTCAGTTATGAAATTAAGCACGGTGAACTGGCCAAGAAGTCTCTGGACATCTCCGTGTGGGACTACGACATGGGCAAATCCAACGACTTCATTGGTAAGTGAAGCTATTGGTGAGGCTCTGTGGGTGGGAGCTGTTGCTATGGCAGCGCCTCACATACGGATGTGAATGAATCTGTCTCTGCCTTCAGGGGGATGTCAGCTGGGCATCCAGGCTAAAGGAGAGTGCCTGAAGCACTGGTACGAATGCCTCAAGAACAAGGACAAGAAGATTGAGCGCTGGCATGTTCTGGTCAATGACAACCCAGTCCAGTTTGAGGAGTAGAACCTCTTCCCCCTTTTTTTTTCTGTCTCCCTGTAGAACTTGCTTTCGAGTAGTTTGTCCTAAAGTGCAACGTGCAGGCTATAGTGAACCTCCGACAGTTCTCACTTGACAAACAATGGATGTTGATCGTAGGGCTCTTGTCAGCAGGGAGCGAGCACTAAGCAAATGCAGCAACCTGGCGCTGGTATCATATCTTAAACCGCATAAACTAGAACGTGCATATCAGCTGCTGGCAGGTGATGGCTGATCGCAGCGATAGACGCTATCATCATCAGGACGGTGTGTTGGAATCGAGTGCGTCTCCACACCCATCGCAGGGAATTCCCCGTTTTTGTTGTCAGCGACCTCACTTGCCCCGCGATCACCCGTGTTCGTATCACACGAGACGGTACAGGGTGGGATCAGCTGATCCGCGCGGCCGCATCACCGAAGCGCTTGCGTCACCACAACACTTGTTTCACGTGTTACTGTGCGTTTTTGCTCCGCTCACGCCTGGGGTACACATTTACATGGGAATCTTGTGGCCGATGTTTCTTTGACAAAATAAACGTTTGTTGTTGTTGATGTGATTTGGATGCAGACCACGTGTTGGCCTCAATGTCTCCTCTGGCACTAACGTGTCGCCGTCACCCGTGCATGTGTTAAACGCATGGCGCTTTGGATGCCAGTGGACTGAGCTGACAAACTCTGTATTCTAACCAATGCATGCGTGAACTCATGTTGTGGCATCCACGTGGCTAATAAATGAAGACATCATGGCACCTCCTTCGCTCCTGTGTTGTTTGATATGGGTCGTGACATGGCAAAAACTTTGTCTCCGTCAGGCGAGGTCTGAACCAATCGAATCAGACAGACACGCAGCTGAGAGTTGTGCGAACTTTGACTCCTCCTGATAAAAACCTGCCTTCTCTCCAAGTGGGTAAAAGTTTACTGGAGCTCTGAGGTTTGGATTCTAGCTAAGGCATATATTATGTCATATATATTATATAACATATATTTCTCAAACCATCACAAGTGAGATGTGACAGGAAGCCAAACGCATTCACATAACTTAAAGTCCTGTGATTTGTGGCAAACGAATGACGCAAACTTAAGACAGAGTTGGGAAAAATATGCTAGTCAATATTTACTAACCTGTCAAAATAAAACAAGCTTGACCTGAAGTACAGTAACTGTTCTCTACCTGCACTTACTGGATGAATAATGGAGATGCTGCCCCCTGCTGGCACGGAGAGCTGCTTCTTGTTCAGGGGCCGCTGAACCTCAGCAATATACTATCTCTTGCTCAACATTCATTTCACTTTTAGGCTTGAGCTACAAGAAGATTTTACACAACCCAGTGGTCATGTTTTGGCTGGTAGCGCGTTGAGATCCACACGCCTACACTACCCACAATGCAATTAGTGTAACGGGATCTAGCAGATAAGTCTCCTAGATGCTTGGATCTGCTAAGAATTGGTTTAGAGCCACAGTAAAACAAGGCTTTTATGTGTCCAACCACTGGAAATGACCTTTAACAGGGTAAAAACCTCATAAATTTGACTCGTCATCTCATGTTCTCATAAAAGTAATCATTCATTTGTTGCAGCTGATATCATGGTGATAACATTAAGTAAATAATAAATGTTTTTATAAAAGCAAAGCATTCAGAATACTTTTTATTCAGGACCTCCTCCATCTTAAAAGTATTACTCTAAAACTAGAAATAATCAGAAGATTTGGGAATTTTAAGAAGGAAAATAAATATTTCAAATTCTGAACAATTAATATGTCACATGGATTTGACAAATGTCAGACCATTTTCCGCTTCAATCACCGTCAGAGAGACTCACTCGTATTTCCTGCTGTTGTCAGATCAGTCAGCCAAAAATATCACTAAAGATCTAATAGAGTGAATCTGAAGCTGACGAGGGTTCGAGTCCCGGGGACAACTCTGTAAACGGTTGATCACGTAAGAGCGACACGGCCACGCGGCCTCCGAGGTTCTGCTCGGTGACAGCTGGACCCGCTTTCTTTCCCCTAACTGACCTGATAGAAAACATGATCCACTTGAAATAAAAGCTTGGCTTAAACAGTTTTTAATTTGATGGATTCAGTCTGAGCGCAGCAGATGGCAGCCAAGCAGAGAACCACAACAGCAAAGCGACAAAGAATATGAATCTACAAGGTTGTACGTGTTCCAGCCGAAATAAAAGCCCAAACCTGGAAACGCCGACTTATTATATTACGTTGGTTAAATGTGAATTGTCATGAAATCGGAGAAAACAGCCTGAGGAAAGTGAAAGCATGAGCCAGAGAGCCGCTGTTTGTGACCCGCAGATTAACAATAAAAAACTAAA
The DNA here is from genome assembly GCF_900634795.4 of Betta splendens. Lineage (NCBI taxonomy): Eukaryota > Metazoa > Chordata > Actinopteri > Anabantiformes > Osphronemidae > Betta > Betta splendens. The sequence continues at coordinate 11,263,800 of NC_040892.2, read as the reverse complement.
ACTGTTGTAGATTATGGTTGCGTTAAAAGAGATTTGACCGGCGCACGTCAATATACAGTATTAGTCACACTTGGACACGTGTGTGTGTGTGTGTGTGTGTGTGTGTGTGTGTTGATCTGTCAGGATGTGTGAGGCAGATGCAGACAGAGATGTTTGAAAGCAGGGGCAGGTCACGTGATCCACGGGGCTGATACGGCTTTATTTCGGAACCATCCTCCTCCTGCTCCCATTTAAAGCCCACCTGGTTCCCATCGCTTCGCCCTGAGCTGTGCCACAATATTTGCGTTACATCCAGGGGCACCGTCGTCCTTCACTCGACGCGCCATGACGCACACCGCTCCGCTTCTCACTGTGGTTTTAGCGTCTGTCCTGGGCTACGCGTCTGCGGAAGCCTCGATCCGCTGCACCTGGACTCAAGCGTTGCCAAATGGCGAAGCGCACTACAGCTACTTGCGCCACGACTCTGCGTCTGTGCGCCTGTACCACAGCGCGTGGTCCGAGGAGCGCGCCCTGCTCGGATGCTCCTGGAGCGATGACGCAGCAGTCGTCCGCGACTACGTCTCTCTGTGCCGGGAACGCACGCAGGACTTCTCCGATCAGCCTGACGGGAGTTTTAATTTGGAGCCAAGGCACGTGGATCAGTGCGTTCCTCTGCCGTCTCCGGAGGTGTCCGGGCGCGAGGGGGGCGCAGGGAGCCGGCCGGCGAGGAGCGTGGACGCTCCTGCTACAGGTGAAGAGTCAGAGGTCAGGACCCGCCCGCGCGTGAAGCGCGCTTTCATCGTCCCTGGGACGCTGTGGTGCGGATCTGGAAACAAAGCGCCATCCTATGAAGACTTGGGTAGGTCTGCTGATGAAGTCAAAGGAACGATAACGTGTATGAAGAAGCTAAGATGATAAAAGTGGACCGATGGGAGACATAAACAGAGGTTTCATGATTCTGTTGCGTAGGTTTCACAGTACTTTATAGTTGGCATCATAATGTGGCAGCTTTTATTCTATTAGGTCTAAGCTGCCTACAAAACTCACCTCGTGCTAAATATAGTGAATTAAACCAACACAGTGTCTGAGCAGTGACGACGCCACTGAGCCTGTGTGAATTCAAGCAAATAGGTCAGCGTGAGCAACAGGAACAGACCGGGTCCAGTCGCCGCTGGCTCACATGTTTGTGCTGCCTTTTGTCTTTATTTAATCCATCTCCTCATCCGCCTGGAATCAAACCCGCAGGGGTCTTCGCCGACACGGACAGCTGCTGCCGGGAGCACGACCAGTGCAAGCACACCATCCTGTCCTTTCACTCCCAGTTCGGCGTGTTCAACACCAACATCTTCACCATGTCCCACTGCGAGTGCGACGGCAGGTACGTTGGCCGGCGGCCGGCCCCGCTGCCGGTGTGGGCGCTAACGCTAACGCTAACGCTGCCGTGGCAGGTTCCGCCGCTGCCTGACGGAGGCCGGCGACAGCATCGCCCACGCCGTGGGCTACACCTTCTTCAACCTGCTCAAGATGCACTGCTTCGAGTTCTCCCACCGCCTCCAGTGCACTCAGAGGAACTGGTTCGGCCTGTAAGCGCCGCGGCCAGGCCGCCATCCCATAATACACAATACGCCTGTGGCGTCACGCCGCGTTTGTTGTCTCGCAGGTGTAAGGAAAGCAAAATGGCCCTTTATGCCGAGGTTCATCCGCCCGCGCTGTTCGACTCCACCGGTCCCGCCAACGGCAGCGCCAACAGCACCGGCTCCGCCTTCAGCGCCACCACAGAGCACCCAACACCCTCAGACAGGCCTTTCTACCCAACCTCCGCCTCCACAGGCCCATCACCTCCACCCTCCGCCTCCATCACTACTGTTACCAACGCCACCACCTCCAGCATCCACAGCTCATCAGCGCCCACAGGACCAGGAAGTGAGCGAACGGACACCGCAGACGTCCTCTCACCCGCCAAACGTCTGACGGAGCAGGACTCGGACTCTGCAGGTATTTAGTGTCGCATCAGGAGGACATGACAGGTCACAGTGTAAAAGTCAGGATTCTTATTTGTTCTGAGCTTCCACAGGTCCAGTAGTCACACCACTCTGCCCTGCTTGAACTTTGCTGTTTAGTTTGGCAGATGGGGGTTTAAACAGGAGACAGGGCGTCAGGTTCAGGCTGGAAATAGCTGCCACTACTCACTGTTCTAATACTACTAGTACTACAAATACTATATGTGCTGCGTGGCTACTTCATGGGATCTGATGGATCCTCCTCCACAGCGCGGCCGTCGGCCTGTGGCGTCTACAAGGACCTGGATAAGTGCAGGAACAAGATCCCTCCAGGCGAGAGCAGATTTGGCCTGGACAACGCAGAAGCCAGGACGCTGTATCACTGCAACTGCACCAGCAGGTGGTTAGAAAACCTAGAAAACCTCCCACCTACAGAGTGACGTCTGGTGGCCTCCAGCAGACTCACACACTCTTTATTTTGTCCGTGCTTTCAGATTATTCCAGACCTTGTCTGAGCAGACGCGAGCGAGCAGCGTTCAGGCTCTGCTCCTGGGTCGCGTGTCTCACTCCTGCTTTTTGCTGCAGGACTGCGCAGCAGGCAACAGGTCAGTATCATCACCTACACGAGCACGTGGTGGGGGTTTAGTAGAGCCCAGATGTTGACACAGCTTCATAAACCTCTGCTTCCTCTGTCGCTGAACAGCTGCAGGGCGGTGCTGGTGAGAGCGGAGTTTCCGCTGATGGGGGTGGAGGATCAGCGCCACCTGCAGGCCGTCAGACTGCGGGTCGGGCCCAAACCCAGCAGAGCCAAGAGGAAAGGTCGCGCCGCGACGCTCCACAAGCTGTGTCTGAGGATGAGCAGGCGGAAAATGAAAACGGGAGCCGAAAACGGGATCGGAGACGGGAGGAAACCAGTCTGAGCCGGCGTGAGCTGGTCTGATGAGGCCCACGGTGATTACAGCAACGTTCAATACGGAGCTGAGCAATCAGTGTCCACAGTCACATGAATAAATGCAGACCGGCTTTCAGACCATTTCAGAAATAGGTTTGAAATCGCTATCCAACACTATTTAACCATTAAAACAGGTACGAGCCACTTACAATAGACTCCTACTTTAAACTCTCATTTTTCCTTTGGCTTATTTGGTTTATTCATTCATTACAGTCAAATAAAACAAAAGAACCTGAAATGAAATAACAGGAAACTGACAGTGACTTGTCATGTGGGTATTTGTTTTATTAGTGTTTATTTATTTAATGATGAACACTTTGGGCCTGTAGTGACATTTTAGTGTCCTACATTTATATAATGTACTGAACAAACAAGCAGATCTTTTGTTTGAAGGGACTGAGGTTAATGATGTGTTGGACTCACTGTTAAATTAGTCGCCCTCTGTTTCCAGGTCCTCCTGTTTCGACTCTTGTATCGTTACTGTTTGGCTGTAACGCAGTTAATCAACTAAAAGCTTCAGTCAGTAAACACAGTGTTAACCTGCAGTCGCATTTCCTCTGGTTGAGGTCCAGCACTTGTAAATATTTGTACCGTACTGGTTGTTGTAAATATGCTGTCATTTGCACAGGTTTGGAATGAAATTTGTTGGATTCCTCTCATTTCTCATATCCTAGTCCCACTGTGACCTAACCACAACACGGAAGGAGCTGCCTACAGGCCTTCGACAGATTAGTAAAAGCATTAAACACGATTGTGAGGCTTGAAGCATTCAAAAGACTCAATAAAGGAGAAACACAAGACCAAACCTTCCAGAACCTCTGGTTGAGGACACAAACTGGGAGCACAAAGGCTGAAGGAGGCAGGTCAAAGGTCACCATCCTAGTTGACAGCGTCAACCTTTAATATGTAAAAGTGTCTGAAATTATGAACTATTTATATGGAACGTCAAAAATGTTCAACCAAAAATGTCACCAACAATTATTTATTGTCACTTTTGTTGTTTGTTGCTTTTGGCAACTTCATAAAACGTTTAAAAACACAACTGTTGCAGTTTATTGCGGTATAAGCAGCGTTGCCAGATCTCGGCACAGAAACAAGCAAGTGTTGTATGAAAAACGAGTAAGGCAACATGCCTGTAAAGTCTGGACATAACTCATAACTGAACTTTTACTGAAACTCTGTGCTTTAGTTCCATTTTATTTACCTCGCTCTTCGCTGGAGTCTTACTTTTACCATATTTTAGATTATTTGGACCCTTATAAATCTTATAAACTAACGCCTCATGTATGGATTAATATATATTTGAAGCCATTATGTTAGGCAAATACTAAGTTAGCTTATTTTAATTCTCGTGTTACTTGGCATTTTGCCTCTTTCTCTCTTTAATAATTAAACGTCATTACCCTGAAAACAGATCAGCATCATCTCGCTGGACGCGGACGGGTCGCTGACACTGCGCGGACCTGGCAACCCTGCGACCCGGCGTCGTCCTGGGTGTCGGTCAGGTAACTCAACTCCGCTCTGATGTCATGAGTCGTAACTGAAGCCCCGCTGAAGCTGCAGCCGCGGAGCGGAGCGGAGCGGAGCGGACCGGATCCCCGCCTCTCGCCGGACTCAAATTCCGCTGCGGGGAGAAAAGCGTCTGTGGGAACATGGCGCATATTCCGCGGATCAACTTTGTCCAGGAGCGAGTCCGCACCGCTGCGTAGCGCACGAGCCTCCTCATGAGAAGTTCATCGGTCAGATTTCAGTTCGGTTCTGGCGCTGCGTCGTGTTGGACCGCGGCCGTTTCTCTTCCTCCGCGCTGCTCTGGGACCAAAGTTTGTCGCCGGATTTGGCAGAGATGGAAAAACAGCGCGGCAGAAAAGAAAAGGTAAGAAAGTGGAGGCTAATGTTGGATGCGGAGGTTTCGCGGATCTGCGGACGGAGAGGGGGCTCGTTTGCGCAAAAGTCTTTAACGTGTGCGCTCTCACATGACGAGCTGCGGGATTTATGTGGAGTTGACGCACGTCTGATTTGCGTCATGTGAGGCTGCGTTTAACGCGAGGTCAGACCTGAGTAAACGTCAGAGAAGTTATGAGGTTCAACCCCTCAGGCCTGAGTTTACATGGGTACTTTAACGCAACAAAGCTGCAAAGCGAACAATGAAAAAGTAACAAAGCCGCGGATGAACGTTTGTGGAGGAATAAATAAGCAGGGCCCACAGATGGTCTGCGGACGTTCAGCCTTTGAACGTAAACTAGACAGTAACTGTCTGTGTTAGAGAATATAATAGAAACACACAGACGCAGTGAAAGCTGCAGCTTCAGACCCTGAAGGCATCACGGAGCTGAAGAGCGACGTTCGGGATGAGGATGGAGGAAGCTAAAGCTTTGGGAGAAGCTTTAAATGCTCAACGTCCAGTTCAGACGAAGGTGGTCGGTCATAGTAGACAGTTTAATGATCTGCAGCATCAACGGGTCAGAACGTGAAGTAGTGACCAGCACCAGAACCAACGCCGGCGTGAAGTTATGGAGCCTCGGATCGTAACAATGTGACTTTGTGCTTTTGCAGCTGATACTTGCATCAGGATTTCCTTCCCCCCAGGTTTTTCCTGCTCCAGGTTCCGCCCGGGTCTCCATCTGACCCGGGCCCGGAGGGGGGGGGGGGGCGTGTGTGTGTTTGTGTGTCGTGTTCCTGTCGTTTCTCCATCTTGAACTTCCTGTGTAAACTCACTCGCCGTCACCTCAGACGTTGATGTCGGCACGTCGTACCTTTGAACACGACTCCAATTTTAGGCTGCACATTTTTCGCTGAGAGTGTGTTTTCACGCCCGAACATGGAGCAAACTGAGAAAAAAGGGGCTTTGTAGGAGTTAAAACAGGAATCCGGTCACGTGACTCACACTGAAGCCCAACGAGCGGACTCTTCTCGGTCCGACCCGGTTTCCCCCGTCTCTGTGGCCTCGGGCAGTAAGAGGTGAAGCCTGGGAAGCGTCCACTTGCATTCGTGCTGCATGGTCCTGTTGATCCTCCATCGTGGCAGAAACAGCAGCTTCTCCGGATGCATGAAGGTAATTAAAGGGGAGCTGCGTCTATTTTTAGGCTCCGTGGCTCATGTGCTGGTGAACTACCACCCAGCCCCACACGCGTTACTTACATCACACCGGACTGGAACTGTTCCAGGTGAGGCTGGACGGAGCGGTACCAAGTGACCAGAACCGATTACAGAAAGTTGGATCAGTATTGGATCAGTAATCGCTCTCCACTCCTGAAACCAATCCATGAGCTCAGTAAATTGAAGCCGGCCTGCTGTGATCGAGTCCCTCTCGTCTCCCGACCCAGCTGATCTCCACACAGCTCTGCCCGCTGTCTAGCTCGGACACCATGAAACTAGGAAACAGCATTAAATCTTCCTGAATACAGTGAGCGAAGGCAACTCAGGCAAGTTTGTGTTTTATGCTGTTTATTTGCTTCAGATATGGGTGATATTGCCCCTTTTCATCATGTTTGTCACCAACCGTCCTGGTGTTTCTGCTTTGAAGGACCCGTCGCCATCTCTGAGTGACTTTATGAATTTTTCAAAGAGTTTGCAGTGTGCCTATGTGAGCATTGAGCGGCGAACGGGGAGCTGAAGGAGATAATGGAGGCCTTGGTGTAAGCGCTGCTACAAATTTGGAAACACCAGATTTGGAGGAAGCAGCCTTTTACAAAGAACCAACCTCTGTGACAGCAGCTGACTGGGCCCAGGCTCCGTCTTTCCTCTTTATTCTGCTCGTCGGTCCAAAGAATTCCGCTGCTAGAACCCATCAGAGCAGCCTCTTCTTGTATAGACGGACGGAACCAACGGGGACCGTTTCAGAACCTATGTGGATGTAGACCGTTTCAGTGGACCCTCATTTGTGAAGCTGAAGCCAATCGCTGACCCGTCGTCTCCTCTGTTCTGCTCCTCAGTTCTCCCTGTTTGGTTCTCGCGCCAGCAGCAGGGCCACCGGCGCTCCTTCATCCTCCTCCTCGTCCCCCGTGGTGCCCCCTCGGCCGGACCGAGCCTGCGGCGGCCTGAGCAAAGCCGAGTTCCTGGAGTGCGTGCGGCGCAGTAACCAGGCCTGCCAGCAGGGGGAGTATGCGCTGGCCGTGCGCCTGTACAGCGAGGCCCTGACCGCGGACCCCCAGAACTGCATCCTGTACAGCAACCGCTCCGCAGCCTATCTCAGACTGGGCCAGTACAACACGGCGCTGGACGACGCCATCAAAGCTCGACTCATCAACCCCAAGTGGCCCAAGGTAAGAGGTCCAACGCGACTTCATTTTGGGTTTGGGTCTAGGTTTAAATCACTGTATGATTCTTGGCCTTTTCCTTCCACCTGTCGCTGACCGCCCGTTTCAGAGGCCGTCTCTCCTTTTGCTCATCCCTCCATGGCTTGTTTTGCTCTTTTTGATTGTTCGCGGTGCTCGGCAGCTGAACGCAGGCCTGTTATTTCCACGCCGCCGTCCACATGTGGTGCTGCGTAGCGTCGTTTCATGTTTTTATGGTGGGAGAAGCTGGACAGAGTGCGCGAGGAGTCAGAGGCCAAACAAGCGCCATCTGTTAACTCCACCAAGAGCCTCGACTCGTATGAAATCTGAAGTACGAGCAGCACTTCCTTTCTGCACCTGCAGCTTGTGAAGGAAGGCGCGCGTGCGTCCTGGGCGCGTTTGGCCTGTTTTCGCAGATCGCGGCCCGGTCGAAGCGCTCCCGTGCGACAGCCACAAGGAGGAGCGGCTGGAAAGGCCTGCGGCGGCTGCGTCCGGGCCCTGCAGCATGGCCGGCTGCCAGCTTCCTCTCTCCCGGAGAGAGAGAGAATGGACGGAAGCGGCGCCTGGGTGTGTGCGGCGGAGCTCCGCGCGGCTGCGGTTCTGTCCTGAGTTTAGCGCTTAAAGACAACAACGGGAGCAGAGTTCCTGCGCGTGAGCGTGTTGTGTAGCTGTGGGACAGAGTCAGGACTAATGAACTGCCGATGAGACGGATGTTTATTCTGCTCCACTTCTCCCTTTCTCCTCCTTTGCTTCTCAGCTGCCCGTCAGACTGCTTCAGAATCACTAAGCGCAGCCTGTTGATGTTTCCTATTTGTGTCTTTGTCATTGAAATGAAGTCACATCACCGCAGCCAAAGCCTTTGGCTGCCTTTCTGCGGCTCCCTCACTTTTTCTTTAAATGTTCACTCAGCTGTTGGTTTGTAAACAACGTGGTCTCTTTTACTGACACTGAATGGCTCCACATCGTGACACGGTCAAACACTCACCGGTTCTGAAGTGGAACCTCAGACTCATCCAGGCCGACCTGTCAGAACCGCTGGTTCTGTGATTTCAGGCAAATCCACACAAACGTGGACAGTTTGGTTCATACATCACTGTTTTCATGTTTTCCTGCACTGTCACTTCCTGTCGGTCGCCGTGTTTGTTTTTGAGGGGAAGACATCTTAGTGGATGCGACTGTTCCCCCCCTGAATGTTGTGCCTGCAGGCTGTCGCAGGTGACTGGTGAGCGCCGAGTGGACCCGGCTCTGTTCTGAAGCCAAGCAGATGGCGGCCAGCTCCGCCTATTTGCACAGAAGGCAGCGCTCAGGCTCCCCTGTCATTAGGAAACTGCTCTGCAACCACACCACTGCAAAAACATGCTGTGTTCAGAACCCGGGGCCTAAAGTGGGCCCATTTGGGAAGGAGGTTCTGTTACAGAGTAAAGCAGCTCCGTCCTCACTGGCCTCGACTCAACATCCCAGTGACTGTAATTCTGTTTATTGTACGTTATCATAATTGCAATGCTTCATTTTTTGTGATGAGCCCAGGAGACACAGAACTGTCAGGCCTGATCTTCTGATCTTCTAGCATTCAGAGTGGAACACAGAGTTTAGGGAATTGATTGTGTCCTGTCTGTAAGAATGGAGAAAACCTGCAGGAAAAAGCTGTCATAAAAGCGAGTCGTCCGAACCGTCGGGTTGCAGCCACTAGAGGGCAGCACTGACATGATGGAACCCGGCCCATGCGTCACCATTCCTGGTTGCATCTTTTCTGTGGCCCGTCCTGGCCCTTGTTCTACAGATGTGGTGATGTTGGCGTGCTGTAACGGAGAGTCGTGATCTTGTTGCTCGAAGCATGTGAGGCGTCTGCTCACCTGACAACAAACAGTTGTAGGAGGAGAGAGGAGGGAAACCGAACGCCTCCGTTGCTTAGACACAGATCCCACTGTGTAAAGGCCAGATCAACTTAGATCTGCTTCAGCTGAACCTACTGGGTTAAAAGGTGGCTGCAGAGCGTTTGCATGTGATGGGTTCGATTTAGTAAGTTAAAGCTCGTCTCCGTCGGCTCTTACTTTGAGAACCAGAGACGAATCAATAAAAACCCCCTCATTTCTAAAATCAATCAACGTGTAAAAGCTCTCCTCACCATCAAACCAAACTCAATTAGAGGCTCTTCTGCTTGACAGCCTCCCGCTGACTGTCCAGAGAGAGAACGTTCCTCACACGACAGCGTTCTCTATCAGATAGGCATCTTCACGTTTAACTCTTGAAAAGCATCCAATAATAAGCAACCAGATACTCAGCTTCCACACATTCAGAGGCGAGATCCATCTCCGTGTGATGTCGGCTGACTAAATTTGACCTTCACGCCGGTCAGGAGCAAAGCTGAACACTAGAGACGTTAATACACCCCATAATAATACAGTTAATATGACCTCGCCACCAGGTATAAATGTACCAAATTAGTTGGGCATGTGTGTGTCTTCCTGCCGGCGCACAGGATCGATACAACCCCACAGTGGCCCACAAACACACAGAACAACGGCGCTGGTGTGAGGAGGAGCTGGAGCGTCTGTCTCAGCAGGTCCTGCTTCACACGGAGCCTGTTTCAGGTGATCACTGTGCGCCACAGTACCTGCGTCACATGCATGGACTGAACCGTCCATATGTTTTTCGGAGGTGGGATCCTGACCAATAATGAATGAGAGCTGAGCATCCCTGAACACTCCTTCAGAACAGTGTGTGAGTGCGCTGGATGCTGCGACCTCAGGGTTTTTTCCCTCTGTAGTCTGATCAGTGTTCGTCTGCTCAATCAATACGTGCACACAGATAAGCACAACACCAACACACAGCTGCTCGCGCCCGATAACCAAACGGGCTCAGTCTCATTTGATTAGCCCCTGTGTTGACCCCGGGTGTGACCCCCTCCTCCAGCAGCAACACGGTGACCTCTGACCTCTTGATGCGCTCTGGTGTGATTTATTGACCTGTGTGTGTGTGTGTCTAAGGTTACTGTTTAACTCGATTTGATTCTTGGCCCTTCTTCTTCCTGATGGTTCTGAATGTGGCCCTTCTCTGCAGTTGGTGCTTTTCCAACGAAGGGTCCAGGAACTTTGGCTTGACCAGCAGACAGCCACAGACAAGGTCAGCATCCAAATCGGGCTCAGAACCGCCCAGGCATGAGAAGCAGAACCCAGGGCCTCCGTAAACTGTGTGTGTGGTAGCAAAGACGAATAGTTTCATTTGTGGTCGCTGCCTGGAGGCCGCATGGACTGATGAGAATGCGAAGCTGCAAACTTCATCTCACTCGTGCTGGTTTTTAAACCCACAGTCGTTATCCTGTACTTTATATTGGGTTCAGGGCGCACCTTTGTCCAGTGTTTAGCTCGTGTCCTGCTCCTCTGTTCATGTCCAGCCGCTTCCTGGGCTACTTGGGATGTTGTGTATCTCAACATCTATGGGCTGGTCTGTTATCTATCATCATTTTCCTCCCTAATAATAATAAATAAAGGTCTTAATTACATTTAGCTAATGGACACACACACATTCATCGCTGCCAGTGTTTGTGTGTAGCAGCCGTGTTGTGGGATATGATTCATCAAGCTGATTCTGCAGACAGAGTGATGGGATGAACATACTGCCTTAAAGGTCAGGGGTCAGTGCGCTTCATGACATCATCACAGACATGATGCCAGGAATGCCACATCAAGAAACATAAGAAAGGTATCAGCTACAAAGCCAGCTGTTGTATTATTGACTTTAGAGGATTTAAGACCATTTATTTATGCAACGCGTCTCACGCTGTACGAACAGACTCGCTGCTGGACGGACCCGCGCTGTTCAGAACTGGGTTTCTTTTACACCAATATAAAGATTTTCTGTAGTGGTCAGTTTGCCTTTGATGTGTGTATCATCACAGCAGGAGCCCCTGATGTCCCTGAAGGCATTCACCACACACAGAGATCCAAGTCCGTCCAGTTTAGCTTTGTTCTGAGGCTTCGCTGCCGCGAGCAGGATGCAGACGGGTGGTGATCAGGCTCGTTCAGCCTCCCAGCCGCTCAGCCCTTCTTCTCTTCTTTGGTCGGGATGTGTGTTTGTTTAAGGCCTGATGATGAAAAGAGGACCAGAAGTGTCTGCCCGTGGAGGTCAGAGGTCCCTTTATGACATCACAAAGAGGAGAAATCCTCAATTGACTGGGTTCCATAAGAGGGAAATGTGAAAACAGTTACAGTGAACACAAGTGCCGTCATAATGATAAAACAGTGTGACAGGTCACAGCATGTTAATTATCTGGTGTCTCATACGTTCGACACTATGGTATCTTTAGTCTGGCCCAGACAGATGTATACAGATGTGTACACAACATGAACCGTCACACCTCCTGCCTCCACAGGTGTCCAGCCATATGGTTCCTTCTTTCTTTGCCATGAAGACATAAATAAATAAAGACATAAATAGTTTGATGTCATAAAGATATGCTCACACACATAAATGAAAGCCAAGAACTCATAAATATCTCGAACTCATCCAGACTTTTGGATGAAAAAAGCTACTGGCTGCGCTGTCGTTGGGTCACAAATTAACGTGGTCACAAGTTATGGAAAACCTGTGTTAGAATTAGCATCGCCATCCGGTCTCCTCGACGATGGACTGCTGTGAAGGGAACTTGGACAAGAGACAGTTTCATCAATACTAAACTGCTGCAAAACTCTTCCAGTCTGAGGCTAACGTCACTCTAATTGATTTGCAACTTTTTCGAATAAGACTTCTTGCAGCTGTACTGACCACAAACTCCATCCGCCTGTAATAGCAGAGATCGCCTCTAACTGCAAGGTTGCCGGTTCGATCCCCAAGCATGTCGACCTTGATCAGTGTGTGAATGTGAGAGTGGATGAGAAGCTGCTGTAAAGTGTGTTAGATCCCTGAAAGGGATAAATGCACTATATTTAAATGTTAATGAAGTATTAACATTTAATGACGTTCACCCCCAGTGTTTCGCTTCAGTTGTCAAAGTTATACCTACTACCTACTCAAGGTAAACATTAAGTTTACCTTAATTTCTGGTATTATCTTATGTCTGACTTAATCAGTAGCCAATCGCATAACTGCCTCCGCCCTGTTTGCTCTGATTGACAGACAAAGTCATTCTGCTGAAAAATGGCATTATGGAATGAATACGACACCAGGAAAAAGGGCATCATGCAATAAAAGCCGTCTTTGTAAAAACAACATTTTGAAATAAAAACTACTGGATTTAAATAAAAAGGCAGATGTAATCATTGGTATTATGATGAAAATAATCATGAAATACAATTGAATAATAATCAGATTTAACAGTTTGTATTTTAAGAAAATAAGAATAATTTGAAAATATTTGTAATTCATACTTTCACGGTAAGTTTATATATTTTCACATATACATATTTAGGAGTTTCCTACTAATTAGTCTTGTGCAGTAGTTAAAAAGAAAAGGGTGAGGAAGAGAACGGGAGAGAGAGAAGGGGGGAGAGAGGGGGGGAGGCTGCGCGCCGGTGTTGGGTTCCTCCTCCACTTCTCTCGGCGCAGTCGCGTCCTCCTCAGATCCGCCGGAGCCGTCGGAGCGGGCAGAGGATGCTCAGTGCGAGCCTGAGCCCGGAGGGACGGGACACCGACGCGTCACCGGAGGCTTCCAGCGTCCTCGCGCCGCGGTCGGACCGAGCTACCGGCCGGAACTCCCGCACCCGGTTGCGGCTCTGAGATGCGTCTTCCGCCGCGCGCGCGTCGCCCCACACCGGCTGCTTGATGCTGCACACATCAGCTGCACAATATGATGAAATGGCAGCCCCGGAAGAAGGTGAGTGGACCGGGTTCGGCCGCTCCGGACCAAAGTTGCGGCGGAACGTGGTCGGTCGGGATCAACGGGGCCATTAAAACGGCCGCGGAGCGCAGTCACGGACTCTTTCTCAGAGATAATCCGTTAATAGCCCGCGGTTCAGAAAGACGCTGCTGGGTGTGAGGGATTATTGGTGGATTACACAGCAGATGAAAAATTCAACAAGCTGCCTGAAGTCGCCTTAAGATGCTTGTTCAGAAAGTCAGCAGTTAGTGTGGGTGCCCCAGAGACTTCAATGGGATTTAAAGTAATCACAGGCTGCATCACCTGCCGCTGCTCAGGTGTGTTCATCCTCACACTGCAGGCTCCGCTGGGCTCTGCGCTGGTGGATCCATTCCGTGTGGGAAATATGAGACTTTGCTGCGTTTTGAGTTTTGCTATATGGGATGAGAGTATGCAATGAGAGTGGAATGCTGTGTTTTCTGTCATCGTCCCCCAGGAAACAGACAACGTCTGTTGTTGTTGTGTTGTATTCTAGTGTCTGTTGTTGTTGTGTGGTGTTGTAGTGTCTGTTGTTGTTGTGTTGTGTTCTAGTGTCTGTTGTTGTGTGGTGTTGTAGTGTCTGTTGTGTGTGGAGGACGGGTCGGTGCTGCATGCAGCTGTGGAGACGGCTGAGGTCTCTCCATCTCTTCTAGTGGAGTGGGACCAGGCCACACAGTCAGCTGCTGCAGCACTAATGGGAGATGATGCTACTTGTTTGGGTGTGTGCTAGTGTCCGCCTTTAATGAACTCATGAATGTCCTGAGACCTGGCATTTTTACACACAACCTGCAAGAGACTCTGGAGCACCTGAGGAGTGTGTGTGTAGTTCAGCTCGTACCGGCCTCACTCGCCTCTGTCAGCACTTGTTGCAAGGATGAATATCTCTGAGAGAATGGAGCTGCAGCCTTGGAATGCTTTTATTTTGAAACCCTCGAACTGAGCCGTGTGCCTCGGGGCTCTTATTTTCCAGCAGCCAGCGTGTTACACTTCTGGGCTCCAACCTGGTTTTTAGTCGCATACAGCTGCCATAAAATCTATATTGTCCTTCGGCTCAGCCCCATGAATGGAGGCGTGGGTACAGCGGGTGCAGCCTTTAGTCGGCAGGTGGGTGATTCCGCTGTCTCTGCGTGGCCTCAGCTACTGTGGATTTCAAACACCAGGCGTGAAACGCACATTACCACGTTACGCTCCGCGCCTCCTCCTCACGCAACAAACAGTACACTCGCATCCTGATTTATGGCTCTTCATCCCTCTATGACCCACATAGTCTAATATATGAGTGAACATGATGGATGCAAGTGTTTCTGCTGAAAGTGAGATCATATTAGCTGCTGCGGGCACAGCTACACTTATAAACTAGTTTATTAGCCTTATGAGGTTCCAGCTGAAGAGCTGTGTCACATTGATAAATGAGGGTTATGGCGTCACTCTGCAGCTCTCGCTCTCTCTCTCTCTCTCTGTTTCTGTTTGTCTGTTTCTGTCTCACTATAATCACCTCATTCATCCATAATCCAGGGGGCGAGATGCTCTGCAGGTTCCCAGACAGTCATGTGGGAGATGGTTCCAAAGCAACGGTTGCCTCATTCATTCTCAAAGTGGAGACCAGGTCTTGAGTGTCTTTGAGTTGTGATTATTGTGATGCAAACCGCAGCAGAGGAGGTGATGGAGGGAAAGGCTGATGGGACTGATGAAGTGAGGGAATCCTGGCAGTGTTACGTCTCAGTGCAGCGTGCAGCACAAAGTCATCAGTTAAACTGCAGAGCAGGAATCCAAATTCATTAGCCACAAAAAGAACATGCTTTTTTCTTGTTCTGGTGCATGAGCCTGGTTTGTTCGAGTCTGTTGCCTGGAGTCAGAGCAGACGAGGGACATTTGCTGTAAATAATTCAGATGAAACTACAGTGGAATTATGACCTATTCGCATGATATGGAGACAGGTTTCCAATAGCAGGCTCTGCTGCCGCTGCCTGTTGTGTTCACGGCTCTAGAGAGACAGACGCAGGCGCAAATGTCACATCGTCAGAAATGTTTCCAAGTGTGAGGATGACGGACTGAAGCCAAATACTGGGTCTGAGCTTGTTGCACGCTCACATACCTGCGTGGATGAAACTGTGAGATCGGATCAGAAGGTTCAACCTCTGGGGCTAACGAATGGATCAGCTGCTGTTTCCTTGGATGAGTCAAAATTAGGTTTATTTTACTAGATATAAAACCTGGTGAGTTGAAATCAGGTCAAGCCTTTGTTTGCAGTAGGAAACAGCAGAACTTCAACAGAAACAACACTGCAATTAGACATCCTTTCCACTAGCGTCTGTTGTATTCAGACCTAATAATCCTTTGGATTAGTCAGGCTGAATAAAAGAGTCGTCAATGGCTCAATTACACTGGAGCACTGCTGGGACATGAGCAAAAGCAAACAGGGAGCAGATCACAGATGCTCCTCCCGCTTCCCTGAGTGATCAGGCTGCGTTTGAAGGATGGAGAGCTTCTAATTAGCCTTGTAGACAGTCATTAGATGAGTGCGCTCGCCCTGATTCACCGAGCGGGAACCTCATCGGCGCCGCCTTCCCCGAGCAACAATCAGCGAGCGGTCTCCGCCTGCTCGCGCCTCTTCGCTCCCCAGATGATTGGACTCTAATTAAAACGCTGCAGACAGGAGGAGGAGGCGTCGCACTGCTTGGTGTCAGAGGTGTAGAATGAGCGGGGGAACAGAAACGAGGGGACACGCGGGTGGTCAGAACCAGATCACAAACTGCCATGAATATTCACGCAGGCGAGGAGTCCGAGGACCAGGACGAGAGCAGAGACTCATTTGCCTCTTTACGTATTGACTCAGTGTTTCGGAGGCCGCTTGTTCCCCCGCCTGCCTCCAGTTTTCTGCTGGCTCAGCGGTCCTCGCTCTCCGTCACGGTGCTTTACGAGCTGCCCGGTCTATCAGCAAAACCCGTTTGATGAACGGGCGTCTCGGGTTCCCAGACTGCGCGTCAGTGAACAGGTCCTCTGTCTTAAACGCAGCCCTTCTACTTCATCCCGGTAACAAGGTGCATTCAGATCATATCACCTGCTGTGGGAGAACTGGGGCACGGTCCGACTAGATGCAACACAAACGCTTTATGCTGATATGTAAAAGGAAGCCTTGATTTTAAATAGACGTCAGAGGAGGCGCCTTCCACCGCCCCCGTCCTCATCAGGTGACGCGGTGCTTTGTTGCGTCTGGGGGATCGGAGGCAGAACGCGTGATCTGCAGAGACATCCATCTCCATCACGTCCGGCTGATGTGATCCTTCCTCTCTCGCTCTCCCCCAACACTCGTGCCGCCATCTGTTCTCGATTCATGTGAGTTACGAGCACTAATTGAAGCATCTGTTCGTCCTGTGCATCCTTCGCTACGTCACATCAACACACAGCACAGGCCTGTGATCGTGCTCTGCAGCGCTCCGTGAACTCTGGTGTGGATGGACTTCACCTCTAGTACCAAAATAAAACCGAGAAACTGGCTGCACTTCTCCTTTTGGACACATTTCAATAGCAAGAACTTTGTCCCTTAGTTTGGTTTATGACCAGAAGCCTGGAAAACTAAGAGGGCATCAGCCTCAGCTGCTGATTAGCGAATGTCTGCAAACATTAATTACAGATCGCTAGCCCTTCGCTGCACCTGCTGCCTGGCAAGTCTCACCTCCGCACGCTGGTGAAATAACAAGCCGTTAAACCCAGAGAGGCAAAGCGGGTTTGTTTCTGCTGTCGCACACACACGCGTGATCTGATGAGAGATCAGACCTCAGGCTCGGACCGGTGAGGCCGTCTGGACTGGCTGCGTAGCCAGCCACAGCTAATGGGCTGGAGCTCCTCCAGACTCTTCCTGCTGTCACTTCCTGTGACTGTGGCTGAGGGAGAACCACACATGTACTTCCTGTGATCAGAACCACCTTCTGCTCATTCTGGCTGAAGCTGCTTCAACCAGAGGCCGAGCTAAAAGCAGAGGGAGGAGCGGGGCTAAGTGGCCCGGCCGGCTCCGGGGTCAGAGGTCATGGACCCTTGGCTAATATGGTGATGAGTGGACTGCCTCTCCTGAGGAAATAGACGGTTGGATAAGTGTTGTTAAACTGATTCAGTTTAAAAAACAGGCTTGAGCTACAGTTTACAGCTGTAAACCACTGGGATCCACGCGGAGCCTTTTCATTTAAAATCTAATCCACTTGATTCGATTTTATATTTCATTTCTATTCTTTGTGTGATGTTTGAGTCTGCTGGGATTTTAAAGTGCTCCTAAAATAGCCGTTATTGTGCTCTGGTGGCGTTTGGCCCGGCGTCGTCCAGCTGCGATTGCCTGTCATTTATCCCACTTTGTGTGCGGCGGGGGCGCGGCCGCGCCGTCACGTTCTGCGCCAGCAGCAGCTCGACACCGAGGGGATCGGTGCGATTCGATTAGCCGCGACCCCCCGCGGCTCCGCCGGTCGCCTTGATTAACAGCCCTTTTTTTCATATTCCTATTCATTCCTGCTGTTACACCTTCCCTCCGCAGGCCTACTTTCGTCAGGGCGTCGCCCTGCAGTTCTTGGGCCGCCACGCAGATGCTCTGGCGGCGTTCGCCTCCGGCCTGGCCCAGGACCCCAAGAGCCTGCAGCTGCTTGTGGGCATGGTGGAGGCGGCCATGAAGTCGTCCCTCAGAGGTAGGTAGCACGCCGGCCGCGCCCGCTGCCCATCCTCACGCCCTCAGCAGCGAAAGCGAGGAGAGGCCGGGAGTCTGATGTGTCTTCGGCGCCCCCGTTCTCTCCGCAGACACCCTTGAGCCGACCTACCAGCAGCTGCAGAGGATGAAGCTGGACAAAAGCCCGTTCGTGGTGGTGTCCGTGGTGGGGCAGGAGCTGCTGAGCCACGGCTTCCACGGCGCCTCCGTGGTGGTGCTGGAGGCGGGGCTGAAGATCGGCACGTGCTCGCTGAAGCTGCGCGGCTCCGTGTTCTCCGCCCTGAGCTCGGCCTACTGGTCTCTGGGCAACGCCGAGAAGAGCCTGGCCTACATGCAGCAGGACCTGGAGGTGACCAAGACCTTGGGTAGGAGCAGGACGAAGCAGGGGGTGGGGGTGGGGGGGGGGGGGGGGGGGGGGGTTAGGGGCCAAAGCGTTTCAGTCAGTGTCAATGTCTTGTCCACAGGCGACCAGTCGGGCGAATGCCGGGCTCACGGGAACCTGGGCTCCGCCCTCTTCTCCAAAGGCAGCTACAGAGAAGCTCTGGCCAATCACAGGCACCAGCTAGTGCTGGCCATGAAGCTGAAGGACAGAGAAGTACGTCTGTTGTGCAAATGTGCTCAATCGAGGTCCCCAGTCGAAGATCAAAGCTCGATTCACATTACCTGCAGTTTGATCAGCAGCCCCTCCACGCTCTCGCCCTGCGTGTCCTCACGTCCCTCTGTCTCGTCTCCCTTCGTTCTGTTTCTGAGCTGGTCTCCAGCAGTGCCACCTCCAATCTGCCTCTGCTCTTCGTTTGATTCTCAAGTGTTAGCGCCAGGAATCGTCTGTGTCTGCTCTCACACACACACACACACACACACACACACACACACACACACACACACTGTGTGATGGCAGGCTGAATATTGGGGCTTTAGCTTTTCTTTTTGACAGCAGCAAACACAGACACAAGCAACAGTGGCCCGGTGCAGACACTCTGTGATTGGGTTGTTTGTGTGTTCTAGAGGGAAATCAAACGCTCGACTGTACACACATTTATTAAACGTCCCTCCACGGACTCGGGCTTGGACACGTGTCAACTGGATTTTATGTGTTTACTCTCATCCCTTTTGGGGAATTGGGGTTTGAGTGGATGTGTGCTGTCGTGCTTTACTCTCACACACACACACACACACACACACACACACACACACACACACACACACACACACACACACACACACACACAGAAATGAAAAGAGCAGCTGACGTTAATTAGACTAAAGGTCCGTTTGGCTGTTTTCAGTTTCTACAATTAGGCCTCTAGTCTTGGTCCAGGTTGAGTCAGGCGAATATTTCAAGGCTTCATTTATAAGTTTTTCAGCATTTCACGAATTTCAACATACACACACACACACACTCTTGTGATCCAGAGTGGTTGGAACCACACACTGGCCTTTAGAAGGTCAGAGGTCGTCTCACTCTAAAACCTCCAGAAAGGGTGACACGTTTCCTTTAATGCATGAGTTTAAATAAATACAGCCATTGTCAGGATGCACATGATGCGGGTGTCACAGAAATGGTTCTGACTGAAAGTTTATCTTTTAATGCAGTATTTGACATTTATCATCTCTCTGCCTCAGATGGAGACGTCGAATGGAAACAAGCATCTTTAGTTAATGGTGTAATTAAATTTACACCACGGCTTAAAGCCGTTTCATGTCCTCATAAGCTGCATTTGAGGCAGATGCAGTCAATAACTAATTATGAGCTACTGGATACACTTGAAAACCAATGAAACCTCAGATGCAGCCCTGTCGTTTTTATTTCACTGACATATCTATTGGCCGTCATCCTTTGTTTTCAGCCTCTGACAGCTGAAAGCAGAGCATTAACAATTCACAGCCTCTGCTCCTCGTCTCCCGCAAACCTTTGAGTCCCGTCTCTGGCCTTGTGCGGTTGCTTTGAAAGGTCAAGCTCCTGTTTTTACGTTTAAGCGTCTGGATCACCTCATCCCCAACGTAACCAGTGCTAAGGTCCTTGTCACTGTAAAGGAAGCAGCGGGAGCCAGATGTTTGAATGCCGCCTCGCTGACCTGTGTGACGCCTGCTCAGCGTCAGGGTCTCGGGGGGTCATCACTCCCCTCTCTAATGAATGAGCCTTTACGAGACTCTGCGCTGAGCCTCGCCCCACGTCAGCTTCCTCCTCCGATTAGAGGCGGGAGTCGCGGCGGCGCGCCTCAGTGATGAGAAACCTTCCCACTCGTTTGTTAACTAATCCAGGGGTGATTGCTATCGATCGCTGGAGTCATGGGAAATATTCTGGAGGGCAACGAATTACCCAGAAAAATGAAGGCGGGATCTGGCATTCATCACTGTAGTAAAGATACACATGAGTACGAGTATATGCGCGTCAGTGTAGGTGCAGGTGCTGTTTGAGCTGTTTGTGCAAACGTCTTGTACATGTGCTGCAAGCTTAAATTATTAGTACTTGTGCTAAAATCAGACAATGTGCACAGATCTCCCCTGTGAAACGCCGATGCGGCGCAGTTCACCATCTCTCACCTGTGCTGTGTCTGTGCTTCCAGGCAGCGTCCGCCGCCCTCAGCAGCCTGGGCCACGTGTACACGGCCATCGGCGACTACCCCAACGCGCTGGCGAGCCACAAGCAGTGCGTCCTGCTGGCCAGACAGACCCAGTGCCGCCTCTCGGAGGCCAGGCAGCTGGGCAACATGGGCGCCGTGTACACGGCGCTGGGAGACGTGGCCAACGCGGTCCAGTGCCACGAGCAGCACCTGGAAATGGCCAAGGTCGGATGCCTCAGATATGAGCTCGATGTGAGACAGGAATGTATGAACGCCACTGAATGGGGCCGGTGTCTGATTGCTGGCAGACGCTGGAGAACCGGCGCGAGGAGGCCCGGGCCTACAGCAACCTGGGCAGCGCCTACCACTCCCAGCGGGACTTCGACAAGGCCGTGTCCTTCCACCGCCGCGTGCTGCAGCTGGCGCGGGACCTCGGCGACAGGGCCATCGAGATGCGGGCCTACGCCGGGCTGGGCCACGCGGCCCGCTGCATGCAGGTGGGTGCGGCCGCTCGGAACACAGCGGACCCGTGCCGCCCCTAAAGCTGGCGTGTGTGTGATCCTCAGGACATGGACGGGGCCCGTCAGCACCACCAGCGCCAGCTGGAGATGGCCCAGGAGCTGCAGGACAGAGCGGCGCAGGGCCGGGCCTGCTCCAACCTGGGTAGGTCCAACCGAGGGGGGGGGGGGTCCGGTCTGTTGTGTGCTCTGAGGCCGCTTAGTGTTTCATAGGTGAAATGAATGAGTAATGGACAGGAGTGAAATGTGGGACCTGACACTCTGCGCCGTGGGTCCGATGCACCTGAGGAACTATCGCATGACTGCAGCACTGCAGCTCTTTTCTGCCGCCTCATTGAAATCGGAGCGCAGGAGAACCCGACCCCAGCGCTGACTGGACTCCTGCCTCCTCTGTGACCATCACATGACTTCACTCATCATTAATGGATGATTACGCTTGTCTCGCTCAGAACGCTAATGTGACAACCCTTCATTCCGCACTCCTGCTTCTTTCTCCTGTCTCATTCCTCCATTCTCCAATAAACAGTGTCGTGCCTCTTCCTGTTGACAACCTCCAGCTCCTCCTCGACCTCCTCACACAAACCTTCTTCCTGCGTGGGTGCAGGGTAGTTTGTTTTTAATGAATTCTGGACTCACACACTGGACAGTGTTTATAAGAAGAATAATAAGAATAAGAAAACCTTTAATAGTCCCGCAGTGGGGAAATTACCTCTCACAACAGCAGTACAGATGAGCAAGAATACAGGTACAGAACAGTTTGTGTTGGCACAGTACAAAGCAGTACAGTACAGTTAGAGTGAGTATGAGGTCATTGCAGGGTTATTGCACAGCAATATAGTCATACAGAAGATGATCAAAGTGTTTAATCGCAGGTATTGATTTAATTCAGTTGATGTATAAATTGTGGTGATGACCACAACCTAGAATTAGTAACATTTGTGACCTGTAAACAGTGAGTTTTCATAAGGGCAGCTTGTAGGTGTGTTTTACTGTATGATTTGCTGATCTTTCTCTATTAGATGCACATAGATTGTGTGGTGCAGCAGAGAATCAGAGCTCTGTCTTCTGCCTGTCATGGAAACCACATGCATCCCCCTCCATCTGGTGTCTGGACACCCCCCACGTCCCCCTCATCTGTCCTCCTCCTGTTTGCTTCGCTGCAGCTACAGTATAGGTTACTTATCACAAAGGCTGTTTTTTCCATCTCAGGCATCATACACCAGATGAAGGGGGAGTATGAGGCGGCACTGAAGCTCCATAAAGCCCACCTGTCCCTTGTCCAGGAGCTGGGGGACTACGCTGCCCAGGGCAGGGCCTACGGAAACATGGGCAACGCCTATCACGCGCTTGGCATCTACGACCAAGCCGTGCGCTACCACCGACAGGAGTTGCAGATCTCCCTGGAGGTGAACCTCTTCGCTCAGCGCCCACGATGGAAAGACACTGGAGTGCGAATTGTCTTAATTGTGTGTGTTTGTAGGTGAATGACCGCTCATCGCAGGCCTCCACTCACGGCAACCTGGCCGTGGCGTACCAGGCGCTGGGCGCTCACGACCGGGCTCTCCAGCACTACCTTCATCACCTGAGCATCGCACAAGAGCTCCAAGACAGTCAAAGTGAAGCCAGAGCACTAGGCAAGCCGGTTCAGAGGGAGAAACACTGAGGAGAGGAGGAAATTGGTTGAATCAACTTACTGAGCCTTTCGCGTTTCCTGTTTGCAGCAAACCTGGGCAACTTCCACAGCTGGAGAGGTGAATACGCTCAGGCGCTGCCGTACTACCAGAAGTACCTGGCTCTGGCTCCAGGGTTGCAGGACCTGGAGGGGGAAGGCAAAGTCTGCCACAACTTGGGCTACGCCCACTGCTGCCTCGGACAGTACCGAGACGCCGTCAGGTGGGAGAGGACGCGCGGCCCAGTTCAGTATTAGTCCAGCGAATGCAAGCAGATGCACATATTCACCTTCCGTCCTGTTCCAGGTATTATGAGCAGGACCTGGCCTTGGCTAAAGATCTCCAGGATAAACTGGCCCAGGCTAAAGCCTATTGTAACCTTGGTCTGGCCCACAAAGCACTGGGGGAGTTCAGCAAAGCAGAGGAGTGTCAGAGATACCTTCTCTCTCTAGCTCAAGCTCTGGATAACACACAGGTCAGGTCACCTACTCACACGGCTGTGAGCTCTGAGCGGGGAGCTGTCAGTAACCAGAGGCTGTGCTTGTTTGTCAGCAGGCCGTGTTCAGAGCCTTCGGGAACCTCGGCGACTTGTGCGTTTGTCGGGCCGACCTTTCAGGAGCTGTGAGGTTCTACCAGCAGCAGCTGAGCCTGGCTCAGCAGGTCAGCAATCGGAAGATGGAGGCAGATGCCTACTCAGCACTGGGATCGGTTCACAGGTAAGGAGGTCAACTTGAATAGTGGACGACTCTCATTCACTTTTGCCTCATGGTTCTGCTCCTTCCCCATTGTTTCCTCGCTCTCTAGGCTGCTCCGCCAGCTGGAGGCAGCCTTGTCCTTCCACAGCCAGGAGCTGACCCTCAGAAAGGATTTGGGCGATCAACGCGGGGAGTGCCGTTCCCTTGGCCACCTGGCGGCCGTGCATATGGCCTTAGGCGACTATGCTACAACCCTCCAGTGTTATGAGGGCCAGCTGGGCCTGGCGCAGGGGCTCAGGGATGCCCAACTGGAAGCCCAGGTCCACGGGAACATGGGCATCACCAAAATAAACATGGGGGTGTTTGAGGAGGCCATTGGCTACTTTGAGCAGCAGCTGGCCATGCTGCAGCAGCTGAGCGGGACTGAGAGCATGTTGGACAGAGGCAGGGCCTATGGGAACCTGGCAGACTGCTATGACGCCCTGGGAGACTATGAGGAGGCCATTCAATACTATGAAAAGTACCTGACGGTGGCTCAGAGTCTCAGCCGTGTCCAGGACCAGGAAAAGGCCTACAGAGGACTGGGAAGTTCACACAGGTACTTTAGGCTAAATAACTGAGATATCTTACTTATCTATCTACTCCCGGTTCTCTAATTTGCTTCCTTGCCCCACGTGGCTGCTGGATGTTTCCCCCTTCCCCTCCTCCTCTTCAGATCCATGGGCAGCCTTCAGCAAGCGCTGGTGTGCTTTGAAAAGCGCCTGGTGGTCGCCCACGAGCTGGGCGGGGCGGCGGGCGGCAAGGCCCAGGCGTACGGGGAGCTGGGCACCCTGCACAGCCAGCTGGGCAACTACGAGCAGGCCCTCTCGTGCCTGGAGCACCAGCTCCACATCGCACGCACAGCAGGGGTAAGAGTCAAAGTATGACAAAGTATGTACATGCATCATATGTGAACGCGGGTATCCAATGCTGCTCTGAATGTCAGGACACGTCCCTGGAAGCGGAGGCGAGCGATGCACTCGGATCCGTCTACCATCTGATGGCAGACAACGAGACGGCGCTACAGGTTTGCATCATTTCTGCCTTTCTGAACAGAAGACACAAGAAACAGTAAAGCTCGTAACTGCGTGAAAGCCTGAATGCCTGTTTACTGAAATGTGGACCTGAACCTCCCTTGCTGCAGTGGCATCAGCGGGCTCTGGATATAGCGGAGCAGACAGGATGCGTAAGGAGCCAGGGTCGCGCCTATGGCAACTTGGGACTGAGCTATGAATGTTTGGGCAACTATGAGCGGGCCGTGGTGTTTCAGGAGCAGCACCTGAGCATAGCAGCCCAGACCAGCGATCTGACAGCTAAGACTCTGGCCTACGGGAGCCTGGGCAGGATTCACCACGTGCTGCAGAACTACGCCCAGGCTGTGATGTACCTGCAGGAAGGTAGGCATCCACCTTCTACTGGTTCTTAACCGTACTTGTACCTTGGTTCTATGAGGCTTCTATTTAGGCTGCTACCTCCTCATAGCCACTGGTTGATGGTCGCTGAGACAAGGAAGAGCTAAAATGGGCATTAGCTGTGTTTCAATATGCAGCGTGAATGGTTTTCATCAGTTGGTTTTCAGTGTTGTTTGATAAAACAAAACATACTGTAAAAGGCAGCTGCAAAATGTAAAATGCTTTAAAAGCAGGTTTCAAAGAGACATGAACTAAAGCTAAGGCACATTAATAAACAGCCTCCTAATGGATGGTTAAGTGCATTTGGGTCAATTATGAACTCCTTCGGGCTTAATTGGGCTGGTATGATGCGGTCACGGTTTGTCACTTAACTCGCAGATTCTCTTTATCTTAATTGATCATTAAATGCTTAAGACAGAAGAAACCAGGCTTCGAGTTGAGGCAAGGAGAGCGCTCCGATTAACCTCCCTGAATGATAGAATGAAAGACACTGATGCAGACAAAACGGCACCAAAGTGTGCGTCTGAACTTGACGTTTGCCTTCACAGCGGAGAGATCAAAACTGAAGAGAGCACAGAGAGCAGAAGAAAGTCTTGCTTCTCTGCAGAAACAAGACTGAGCAACAAAGTACCAAGTTGATTTGCAGCTAGTGTCTGATCTGCTCGGTGTCCCCTCAGGTCTGCGTCTGGCGGAGCAGTTAGGTCGGAGGGAAGATGAAGCTAAGATACGCCATCGTCTGGGTCTGTCTCTCTGGGCCAGTGGGAACCTGGAGGAGGCTCAGCACCAGGTGAGTGTTTGCTGTGTGCAGAGGTGTTCTGCTTGTTAGTCCCCATTTTGTAATAGCATAAAGCTGTGTTTAACATGTTAACACAAGACAAGAGTCACAACACCTACAGAGTGTCTCTGTAGTGCCACCATGTGGTTGGTGATGGTTGGTGACAACCGCTCATATTCCTTTTCCACAAATTTTACAACAATGGTTAAAGAAGGAAAGAAGTTATCAGGCGTTTAAATATGTAAACACTGTAACACGCTGTGATGTGTGTTTCAGTTGTACAGAGCGTCTGTGTTATTCGAGACCATTCGTCATGAGATGCAGCACAGCAAGGATTACAAGCTCTCTCTGTTTGACCTGCAAACCAGCTCGTACCAGGCTCTCCAGAGGGTCCTCGTCAGCCTCGGTGAGTCAACTGGCCTCTCAGCTGATAACTGTGCCCCCTTGGCCTGTTAGATGTTCTCAAACGCCCCCCTGTTCCTCTCAGGTCGATATGAGGAGGCGCTAGCCATAGCTGAACGGGGCCGAACTCGTGCCTTTGCTGATCTTCTGGTTGAACGCCAGAAGGGAAGTCAACAAGCAGTGAGCGCTGACCCTTACATCCCGGTTACTGTGGAGCACATCCTGGAGACGGTCAATGGTCAGAAGGCCATGGTGCTCTACTACTCTCTGGCAGGAGGCTTTCTCTACAGCTGGCTCATTTGTCCAGGAGCAGGTGTGCACACACATCCATTCAGAATAACATCAGCCATTTTCTGCTGCACAGACACACATCTCTGATCTTTGTGTTGTGACCTTTGTGCATGGTTTGAACCACTCTGTAACCTCAGTTCTGACATGGCCTTTTCCTCTGACGCAGTGGTTCTGAAAGATCTTTTGTTTTATAAGACAATCACACTCCCGGCACAGTTATGCATAGGTTCCTCACGTCTGCTGAACTGAGCTGAAGAAACACAAAGAAACCATCTTTTTTTTCGCTCATCTGTCACCACGTTTTTATCTTGCTTTGTGTCTTTTTTGTTGCTTTGCTTTTCAGTTGTCTATTTTATTTAATTTAATACTTTTCTCTGTCTCCTTTTGCACGTTTTTGTTTAATGTCTTATTTTACTGCTCTCGCATGACTACATTCTTGGACCATAGGCATCTAATACTGTGGCCAGTGGAGCCCATTCAGTAATAATCATTTTTATTCTACTGCAAATAACAGTTTCACATAGTAAGTAGTGCACTTTTTAATAATCAACCACAAAATGACACAAGTTAACTAATTTAGATTCACGAATCCTCCTGCTCAATACCTAATATCATTTAATAACTCCTGCTCTGACACCATCTTAACATTTGAAGCTTCATCATTGTAGCTGATCCACTAACTACAACTGCTGCCAACTTTTCGACATGTTAATAATTCAAACATGTACCCAAACGTGACTTTAATAGCCTACAGACTATATTTTGCTCTACTAACTTGCTCATGTGCTTATGCAAATGCTGTGACAGGTATCGTGAAGTTTAACGAGGTGTACCTCGCAGAGACTGGAGCGGAGGCATCTGAGTTACAGGATGCTGGAGGAGGGGGAACGGCTGGAGTTCACCTGCCTCTGGACCAGTACATCGCCAACGCCAGGGAGGCCCTGGGGGTGGACAGCCACGCCAGCAGAGTTTGCTCCAGCAGCGAGACGGAGAGCGAAGCAGGGGACCTGTTGGAGCAGCAGTTCGAGGAGCTGAACCACAAACTGTCTCCGGCCACGGATCCCACGGGATACCTGCGCATGGTGTCCAGGAACAACCTCTTCAACAGGTGTGTGTTTGTTGTGAAGACGTAGCATTTAGCGTAGCTTGTTTTTTACTGACTCATATAGAGCATCAGTGTATTTGTACGTGTTAAGTGAGTCTTGTGTCACAGGAGCTGCCAGAGTATGACCAGCCTCTACAGCACCACAGTGTCTCCGGCGAAGGACGCCTTGGGTTCTCCTCTTTCCCAGTCCAGCAGCGTCAGCAAGCCGCCTCTGCGGGCGCTTTACGATCTACTCATAGCACCAATGGAAGTGGTATGTGTCTGTGGTAATGCTGTGTTCATCGTGACCAACAGTGCAGTAAGGGCCTGTGCAGACAGAGCTTTCTGCTTGCTTCTTTCCCGCAGGGCTTGATGCACATCAGTGGACCAGTGGGGAGACACAGGCAGCTCATATTAGTGCTGGAGGGAGAATTGTACCTGATCCCATTTGCCTTGCTGAAGGGCAGCTCCTCGAACGAGTACCTGTACGAACGCTTTAGTCTTATCTCTGTGCCATCTCTAGCCAGCCTGGGAGCCACTGTCAGGGTAGGACGATTCCGCTTTTACAAGGACACACCTACAACTATAAAGATGTGTCCGGTTGAACGTGTGTCATGTCGTTTCGCAGCCTCATCCTCGCCGCAGTGGACCTTTACTTTGCTCAGACGGAGGTTCAGTGGCGGCGGTGATTGGCGCTCCTCAGCTTCCCCCCAGTGTCATGGACCGCTGGCTGTGGGGCCCCTTACCCTCAGCTGAAGATGAGGCCCTTTGGCTGGGGGAACAGCTGGGATGCCGACCTCTAACTGGAACCAGTGCCACCAAGGAGCGCGTTTTAGCAGCTCTCAGTCAAACCGAGTGTGTTCACTTTGCTACTCATATATCCTGGAAGCTCGCCGCCGTGGTGCTTGCCCCCAGCCCAGAGCACGCTGCAGGGGAGGGGCCCGGTGGCCGAGCCAAGCAGAAATCAGTGTGCAGGGCATCGGCCTCAGTTGAGACCACAAATCAGGATAAGACCCAGGGTCATAGCAGCCCAGAGAGACTCCCAGGAGCAGAAGATACGGGTGAGGACGTGGAGAGCGTGTGTGATAGTCCATCACTTCAGGACTTCCTCCTCACTGCTGCAGACATACTGGACCTCTGTTTGTCTGTGAAACTGGTGGTTCTGAGGTAAAAACCATTCGCAGTGTCATTATTTCACAGAGCCCATTACTCTGAACAGATCTGACCTCTGACCTCTTGCCTCAGGTCGTACTCAGAGTCCAGCAGCAGGGTGACGGCCGATGGGGTGGTGGGTCTGACCCGAGCCTTCCTGGCTGCAGGGGTCCAGTGTGTGTGCGTGTCTCTGTGGCCTGTACCAGTAGCTGCGTCCAAACTCTTCACACACACTTTGTACACAGCTCTTCTCAACGGGACCAAAGCCAGCTACGCACTGACGGAGGCCATGAAGGCTCTGCAAAGCAGCAAGCACTTCTCACACCCCTCCAACTGGGCGGGTGAGGAAGCATCCCTGAACAGGAAGTGTTGTCAGAGTAGAAACTAGCTCATGCTGGCTCTGAACAGCAGATCACAGAGTTCTATACACAGTTCAGAATTATGTGTATACATGCAAATCTTTGCTAACAGCTTCATCATAAGAATTCATACAATCTTAATGAAACCCTCCTGTTCTGCCCCAGGTGGCCACTTTCATCAGGTGTCATAAAGCAAGTAACATCCTTGATTGTATTTCGTATTTGTATTTTAGGTTACATGCTCATTGGTAACGATGTGACCCTGAACAGCCCAATGTCGCTGGTTGGCCAAGCGCTGACTGAGATTCTCCAGCACCCAGAAAGGGCCAGAGATGCTCTGCGAGTGTTGTTACACCTGGTGAGAGGCCGAGCTCCATTGTGATTTGTTTAGAGCTGAAGATGGGTTTAGAGATTGGCCCTAGGACATGACACACACCTTTTACACATGTTATGAACGCTGGGGAATCTGCCACAGTTGATCTGTTCACACGCGTTTGTCTTTGCTGGCGCCACAGTTACTTTTGGTTTACTTTTTTTACGTTGCGTTGCATAGACAGAGCATGTTTTGTTCCTTTTCTGATGGTGTCACAGCAGAATACCACCTGTCTTCCCAGGTGGAGAAGTCGCTGCAGCGCATGCAGAGCGGCCAGTCGAATCCAATGTACACGTCTCAACAAAGCGTGGAGAATAAGGTGTGCACCCTGCTTCGCCTGTGGCTTTAAATGTCAGCGTGCATGAATGTTTGGTATTTCCCGTCTGAGTCAGGTCGGAGGGGTCCCCGGGTGGCAGGCCCTTCTGTCTGCCGTGGGTTTCCGGCTGGACTTCTCTGGCAGCGGAGCCGGTCTCCCTGCGGCGGTTTTCTTCCCCACGTCGGATCCTGGAGACCGGCTGCAACAGTGCAGCACGACTCTGCAGTCCCTGCTTGGTAGCGTCTCACATCTGTTACCAGGAAGTTGTGGAACAGTCTAATCACGGTTGAGGAACGTTCTCACCCCTGTCGTTCCGTTCCCAGGTCTTAGTCCTCCAGCTCTGCAGGCTCTGTGCAAGCTGGTTTCAGCATGTGAGGCCGGAGAGCAGCTCATTCATAAGGTACCGTTACGTCGTGATGCCAGTACTCAGATCCTTCATGTAACGCAACAGATAGAGAGAGCTCGCCGACACTGTGACATCGTTCATCAGCTTTTGTGAGGATAGAAGAAAGTCTTTTATTGTCATTATCACGCTTGTTGCAATGTCACAGTGACATTTGGTCCTCTGCATTCAACCCATCCCCTTGGGTTTGGTCCTGTCCAAGTAGGACAAGCACAGACATCAGCAGGTGGTCCCGTCAGCAGGCAACATGATTGGGACTGAGCTTCCTTCCATCCAACACCTGTAGACTCAGGTTTAGGCCCAACCTCCCCTGAATGATGGGGCTGCTTCACACTGACAGGCGCTACAGATCTGCTGTATAGCCACCAGAACCACCAGAACCACCAGAACCACCAGACACAGAGTCAGCTTCAGAGCTAGAAATCAGTGCAATAACCGAATGTGCCATGTGCTGTAAATTCATGTAAATAGTTAAATACATATGTAAATAATCCTTTACTAGAAAGTACAAATACACGAAGTAAGACCGATTTCAGTCCCTTGCTTGTCCTGTGCAGACTTTGAATAAAGCTGATTCTGATTGTGAACACACTCCAGTGCTTCATGTACCTGGATGTACTTAGTTACCTTCCAAATCCATGACCTGTCAGACATGCGCGTGTGTGTTTGCTGTTACTGTGCCTTGGTGTATGTCGCCACTATTTAGTTCAAATTATTAGGAACACTTAAATATGATCAAATTTACCGTCCAGGTCTAAACGTAAACACCAGCTTTTTGCGGTTCTGGCAGATCTTTGGCTGCAGACGAGTGTGTGTTGACATTAGAGACTGGACTGTTCTACTGTACATCACTTACTGTACACACTACAGTCTGCTGTCATGTGGCTGCTCTTGTGTGACCCTGAAGGGTTTCTGTTCCATGTGGGTGTCATCAGATACCATTGAAACACAAACACAGAGTATGTATGTTTGTGCATGTGTGCAGTGAATCAGACCCAATGTCTAAAGTTGTGTTTCCTCCTCTCATACCCACGAAGGCGGTTAAAAGCATGGTGGGAATGGTAAGTTATTAATACGTTACTGGCTCAGATTTACAGACACCATCAAACTAGGGAGAAGCAGACGCTTGAAGATAAAACATTTTTAGTAGATGAATTCTATCTAATCTATCTTCCAATAAACCTTTTTCTGTCTCTGTAGCTCCACCAAGTGCTGGTTCAGTTGCAATCGGGCGACAAAGAGCAAGACTTTTCACTGGCTCCGATTCAGGTGTCCATAAGTGTGCAGCTATGGAGGCTTCCAGGCTGCCATGAGTTCCTGGCAGCGCTCGGTGAGTCATTGACCTCCTCGTTGTATCGTTACCAGCATATGAGCAGCAAACTGGAACCAGACTCATTTAAACAAAGTTAAATACAGCACCAACATGGCTCACATGAAGTGGAACAAGGTAACGGTGAATATTAAACAAATAAAAATGCAGCCCAGTCCACAGTTAGATTCTAGCCTCATGACTTGTCTGTAGTATCAACTGCTAAATATTTATATTATGCTGGATACTGTTAATTAAGCACTAGCATAGCCCGTTTCCTAAATTACTGACTGGTGCTTACGTTGAGCTAGTGAATTAATATATTAACATCCAGCATCCCTCACTTTTAAACTTGTAAATGCAGTGGCGTGTGGCTCTGATGTACTGATCCCCTGTGGACTCGTGCCTGTATCAGAACAGGGTCATGACAGTGCATGACCTGCCTTACTCTCTGACACCCAGTCTGTTTAATAGGCTCATCAGATTTTATCTAAAGTTTATAATAAGCTATACATTTTCTGAGAGGTGTCGTATGTAGCTGCTGCCTCATAGCTGTTCCTTCCCCCGTCTGTCTTAGGGTTTGATCTCTGTGAGGTGGGTCAGGAGGAGGTGGTGCTGAAGACTGGGAAGCAGGCCAGCAGACGCACCATGCACTTTGCCCTTCAGTCTCTTTTAGCACTGTTTGGTGAGGATTATTCTGAACTTTGTCAGTTGTTGAAAATGATTTCATTTGTTTTTTAACCTAATGCGTCGATCATGTTGTTTTAGACTCCACAGAGCTTCCCAAACGCCTGAGCATGGACAGTTCCTCCTCTCTGGAGTCTCTGTCCTCCTCCCAGTCGGCGTCCCAACCTCACTCCTTACCCCTCTCCTTCAGTTGCTACCCACCGCAGCCCTCCTTCATACCCCCGGCCTGCCCCGACAACCTCTCCTGTGATGCCATCTCTGTCTACAGCCTCAGCTCGCTCGCCTCCTCTCTCAGTTTCCTGTCCCGGCCTGAGCCGGCAGGAAGTGACATCATCAGCCAGCGCTCGCATCAACAGGAGCCAGAGAGGGCTCGCGGAGGGGGCCTCTATCGCCATTCAGGTGCCCTGCCAAGAGGCCGACTGGGTAACCATGAAGGAGGGGAGGACGAGGCGTACGAGGGCTACTCCATCATAAGCAGTGAGCCGTTAGGGCGAGGGGGGAGGGACTGTGACACGCTGCCTCTACCCGCCGGACACCGATATAGCAGAGGTACTGCTGGGAGGCATGGGTATCCTGTATCCAATTCCTCCAAGGGAAGCCTCAGCACGCCAACGTCTCCAATTAAAGCTCCACCACCAGCACCGCCCCAAACGCTTCCCAACAGACACCAGCAGGAAAGGTAGGTTCACAGATGTTCGTTCAAAACCGCCAGAAGGTCCGACACCACACTAGAAGTCTGATACATCTAACATGTAAAATCAATCAAATAGATTATGTGTTTTCAGTTGAGCACTGAACCTCAAATTCAGATAATGCTCAAGTTTGAGTGACACCTCAGAAGCTTGTTCTGATATTCTGTCACATCACGGCCAAGCACAAGTTTTATCCAAACAGGCAGCATGTCCCGTGATAGTGATTTGCCTTTATTTACTGTGACGTTCTGGAGTGAATCACTACATGCCAGTGTTTACACTACAAATGCATCCCGGGCATCTCTGCTAGTGGTTTGAGTAGCTGGATCCTAGAAGCAGCACAAAGCTAACACTTTTCATATATTATATGTGATATTAGATTTCAGCCTTTAATGTCTTGTTTAAAGTATTGTACCTGAATGGCTTCTTTTTTTAGCTCATCTCCACAGAAAACTATGAAAGGCAAGGTCAGCAGCTCAGATTCAGACCAGTCGAGCACAGAGACCGACAGCACAGTCAAGTCCCAGGAGGAGAGGAAAGGACCGGCCGGACAGATGGATCCCCAGAAACTGGCCCAGAAGATCCTCGAGGAGACCCAAAGCCACATGCAAGCTGTGGAGAATATGCAGAAAGCAAATGTCAGAGGAACAACATTGGGGGCCCCTGAGGCACATGCCAGACAGCAATCTGTCTCCACTCCCACAACCCCAACTCTGACTCCAAATGGAGGAGCGCGAGGGTTTCAGCCCTCAGAGACCAGCGCATTCAGCAGACCTCCCAGCAGAGCAAGTCTAACGGCCTCTTCCTCTCCTCTCTCGCTCTCAACTCACCTTTCCCCTCTTTCTGCCTCCATCCCAACACCTCCTCCAACGCGGCCTAAGCCACCATCCCGCTCCTCGTCGCTGCAGAAAATCAGCTCGGCTCATTCCTCTGCTTCTTCGTTGGTGCCAGGCTTACCTTCCCCAGATGTGAACATGCTGGCTCATCTAAAACCCAAACGCCCTATCCACATCTCACCTTCCGGCTCCAATGCTGACAGCGCTCCATCGCCAGCCCTTTCTTACTCCCCTACAGGATCCGTTTCAGCCTCCTCCAGCCCAGCAAACACCCCCAAACTGAACCCGTCAGTACAGGAAAGCAGAGTCCACAGCACTCATGACTTAAAAACACTGTGGGCCGACACGAGCCAGAAACACGATGTGCCCTGTCCTGCTAGTTTACTACGAGGTGGGAATAAAAAAATGAGCACAGTTCAGAAGGATGTCTTGGGTTTGTTAAGTCTCTCACCAAGACATCAGCCTGTCAGGAAAAACACAGAGGCACCTGAGGACCAAAACCTTGAGCACAGACCAAATGGTCAACCAAAGCTGGAGGCAAAGCCACATCCAAGCCCACATTCTAACTCCAAAGGAGGCATCAAGCTTCCCTCTGGGAACGGCTACAAGTTGCTCTCGCCTGGACATTTCTTTCCATCTTCTAAGTGTTGAGTGTGAGCCTCTACCCGGCATGTTGTTTTCTGTGTGGATCAAAAGTTTTTAGCAAATACAGCAATACAAAAAAGTCTTACTGAACTGATTTTACATGTTTTTTACAGTTTGGAATGTGATGACTGTGCCTTTGTGTGGACAGAGCTGGAAGAGCAAACTGACTCTGGCATTAATTGTGTTTTGTTTTAAATACTGACTAGAGGTCATGTGTCTTGATGCCTCCATGTAATGTACACTGAAAGGACATTTAGACTAACAGTCTGTTGGCTGAATGCCTGACAGAAGGACAGCATTTTATATATTGGCTGTAATGCTCGCTATATTTGTGTAAGTTGAATTTGGTCTAGATCTAAAAAAAATGTTGTTAATGTCATTATCAGTGTTTATTTTTTAAACTCCAAACTGAATTTTTCATTCATTATTATATTGTTACACATTTTATAATGACAACATGAGTAAGAAGATATTTTTATGCAGATTTGTTTTAATGTGTGATGTCAGTATGGTACCTTTTGCTGTTAAGTGTTTAATTAACTTTATAATGTACAATTTTTGCAGCGGTGCCAGACTCCTATTCAGAAACATCAGTTCTCAACAAGGTGTCAAATAAAAATGTTGCTTTTCTTGTCTTGCTTTGGTGAAGTCAGTGATTTTTGCAGAACCTTCCAGGCCTCAATATTAATAATATTTGATGCAGTGTTATAATCAGCTACCTAGCAGTGAATGGAGCAGTTACAATAAGTTCTACTAAAAAAAACATTCTGCATAACGTAGGTGGGGCACAAAAATAGTAAGAAATGGATTTTGCTATGCAATTAGTGACAAAAAAGTAGTTGAAACTTTTTTTAAAGTAAAGTTGATTAAATGTTCTATCAACAGTTTTAAAGTAGCCAACATGTTGAAAGGAAATACATGTAGTAGTGTACAAACACAGTAGTAAGTAGTTCTGGATTGAAAAAAGTAACATACAATGAAAATATAAACAAGTACTCCAAAACAGTACTAAATGTACACAGCTACTTCCTGTCTATTGATACTTTGCAACATACAGTATAATACAAGGAATTGGACTGGATTTTCTAACCAATCAGTTTCATGCATGGGGGCGGGACAAACTTGTTGATAACTCTCTGTGGTGTCGACTCCCATTGCGCAGCCGCAGCCCGGGTGACGAAGATGGTGCTCATCAAGGAATAGTGAGTCTGAAGTGTTCTTTAAAAATGTCTCTTGTTGCGTTTGTAGCAGCATTTTCGCCTGTCTTAACGTGTATTACTGAGGACTAGGCTTGTGCGCATCGTTTAGTGCTGTCGTTTGCCGGATTTCACTGTCTCGAAGCCCGTAAAAATCCAGCTTTGAGCGGGGTGGATCAGGATGTGGATAACGGGACACACCGGTCTTTTTTAGGCGTCGCTAGTACAAGCTAGCGTTAGCTTGGGTGCTAGCAGCGGATAATTAGCTTCTTAATGGAAACGACTTACATAAAAACGCTGCCCTGCTTATATTCAGTTAGGGTTAGTTAAGATGACCTGAATGGCTGGACACATCAACAACAGCAACAGCAGCAGCAGCAGCTGCAGCTGCATCAGCAGCGTAGCTAACCACCTAGCAGCGTTTTAGCTAACGTTATTCCTGTAAAGTGCCATAATGTTAAGCTTTGGTCCCGTGAGTGACAGATTAAGGTTCCTTCTCGGTCGGATTTGTCATTAATGCTAGCTAGCTAAGTTAGCTCTAGCAACCGGTTAGCTGCTAGCAAGACAATGTTGTGATACCGGCGTTAATTTTTCATGCCCACTTGTACCATTTGAATATATGTATTGGCGTAGCGTGTGGTTATTTTAGGCCCACCGTTCGCGGTAACTAAAAGTTATTTCAAAAGTAGCACTCCACTCCACTACTGACCCGGATCTGGAACTACTTTCTGTTCTGATTCTCTCTAGAATGAAAAGTTAGCCCCTTAACTACGTGTCTAATGCCAACGAGGATAGTTCTGCCTTGTAAGGGGTTTAATCATCATACTGCTGCCTGGACGTCATTATGGCTTTTGTATGTTCTTGAATGTGTGTCAGGGTCGAATACCACTAAAACAGTCATTGTTACAGCTGGCTTATTAAACTGTAATGTAACAACATGACTCAGTTAATTATATAAAAAAATTAAGTTCTCTATCACAATACATCAATAGATACTTATGTACGTTTGTTTGCACGCTCTAATCATGATCTATACATTAATAACAGACCAATACTGTATATATTCTAATTACCCATCAAGAGTTGACTTCACATATTTTCAAGTGTGCCTTCAATATACAATGAAGTGGCCATAAGAAAAATGTTTCTTTCAGGAAACCATCTTTATGTTGACTCAGGCCTGTGAGGGATACCTACAGAGGAATGTAAATAACTGGGCCATTTGATAACTAAATGTGCCTTCTTCCAAATGAGTCTGTGGGTATCTTCTACTAGTACTGATTTTGCTACTGTTTTCCTGTGGGGCCTACAAAGTGTAGCTGTGTTCTAACGCATTCACTATTTTGCTGTTTACTCCTGCAGCTGTGTTGTTAGTGATGCAAAATAACATTTTGACAAAGTTCAGATGTTTTTTTTTTTTTTGCTGGCAGATGTCAATTCACCTACGTGAAACATTTTTGTAAAAAACACGTTTAATCAGAATCACGTTTATTGCCATTCACCATACAGTGAAGGTTTTACGCTACTAGGAATTTGCTTTGGTGATTGGGTGCTTAAATAAACTTAACGACACAGGACATAACCCAAGTGATATACTAGGAGTTAAAAAAAAATGGTGCAATAGGAGATTTTTAAAAAATGTACAGTAATAGTTACCATGTTTGTGAATTCTGTAAAATTTTAATTTAAACTAGAAAAATTGCTTGTTGACAAATATCATTACGCTGCCTTAGTAGTAAGCGCTCCCGCTATGTGACAGCAGTCTGATACCTGCATTTCAGGGATCACTAGTATATGTATCCGTACAAGAGTACATACGTGCTGTACATAGGCAAAGACAGATGGTTAAGACAGTGCAGCATAAAAAGACTAAACATTATAAAACCAGGCATTGATGAAAGCTTTTGATTAATAATCCTGTAGAGGGAAGCTGAAGCTTTACTGCTTTAACGAAAAACCCTACAACGGAGAAAATGTAAATGTTGACAGCAGTACAACTGGTCACGGAGTCCCCTCATACTGTGTCAATATGGAAGTTAGCAGGTGTGTAGACTTCAGTTGGAGTAAAAGTTCAGCTCATCATGCCACAGGATTCGCACTTTGCTGTGCCTGATATTCTAATACAATGGTCCATCTATCAGTAGATTGTCGGTGCCAAAATATCCGTGTGTGCGCGCGTATACTCACTCACTACCCACTTAACCTGTACAGGCTAATGCAATACAATGCCATAAGTTCTACCCATACCAACCTGGAGAATGTTATGTCTCCAGTAAACCATTGAAGGGTGGGGCAGTGAAACTGAAAGCCCTAAGCTCTGTGTAGGGCTTGTATGAATTGTGGGAGGTCAGGGAGGAGTTTCTCCCTTTTTACAGCGTCTGTGTAGTAAAAAACTGTTACACTCTGACTACTGAATAATCTGCACCTTGTTCATATACCTGACTTTGAACTATTTGAAAACCTGAATGTGCTTTTATTTAAAACCAGTCAGTATAGACTAGCCTGCGATCACCCACATATAAATCTTGGCTTTAAATTTGGGGAGCAGATTGAATACTGTATCTAGATGACAAATGCTGGGGACAACGTAATTATGCTGGCAAACGAAACGTCTCCATCTAGGACAGTCTCGGCTCGTTTTTCTCCAAATATGGTTTCAAAAGCTTGTCCCCAGCTCTGTGCTCTTCCATTTTTGTGTGGTCATTGTGGTAGGTTTGATACTCAAGCATCTGCAGTTATATAAATAAATATGCCCAGTCTGTACAAAATCACAGGAACCGTCTCCAACACTGACCTTTGTTCATGGACGGTTTCAGATGTCTTGTGCTTTTGTCCTATTGTAGTCATGAACTAATTAATATTTGTTTCTCTCTACTCTGCCTTCAGTCGTGTAGTGTTGCCAGTTTCAGTGGAAGAAGTGAGTATCTTAACTTCCTGTAATAAATTCCTTTATCTTTCAACTTGGAATTATGTATTTGTGTGTGTCTATCTATCTATCTATCTATCTATCTATCTATCTATCTATCTATCTATCTATCTATCTATCTATCTATCTATCTATCTATCTATCTATATATCTATATATCTATCTATATATATATATATATATATATATATATATATAAATTTCTGGGAAAAAAATATCTTTTTTTTTTTATTTCATAAATGACTGATATCTTCATGTGTTTGGAGGTTTTATCAGGACAGATAAGCCCAGTTGTGGCGTTCATTGTGGCATATTTGTGCTTAGCGAGCTGCATTGCATCCTTAAAGCACCTGCTCAGTCTTTGAATGGTCTAGAAAATGATAACGGGATATTTCTCTGTTGTTTAGTGCTGCGTTTTCTGTTTCCTTCCCCTACAGTATCAAGTAGGGCAGCTGTACTCAGTGGCTGAGGCCAGCAAGAATGAGACAGGGGGAGGAGAAGGCATCGAGGTCCTGAAGAATGAACCCTACGAGAAGGATGGAGAGAAGGGACAGTACACACACAAAATCTACCATTTAAAGAGGTAAGCGTGTTTGTGTGTGCCAAGCATAGTCAGCTGTAAGAAGAGCTTTGACTGTAGCATTAACGCAAGACCTCTGAACACCAATGTCACAATGCTTGCCATTTCCTAATACCACCTGCACAAACTAGTTTGTCCTCTGAAACGGGCAACGTTAGCAACCAATGCTCATAAATCCTGAAACTCTGGCATTGACGAACAACATGATCTGAATTTTACCACCATCTGCTCACACAAAACCTTTCACCATTGATGTGTGTTGCCAGCTGTTAAATCTGATGGTGGAGCTTTATTCGTGCCAGTTCGACAGGGTGGATGTTAGGTCTCATAATAATGCTCATCACTGTTGTGTAACGGTGGTATAAGCCTCCATTTTACTAAACTGCTTTACAAATGCTTAATATCAAGGCAACATCACTGTAAAAACTGAGCCTTTCAAGACCCCTGGGTGGTTTGGTAAATGTCTCACAAAGCCATAGCTGTACAATGTGCGTCTTTGTTGTGGTTCTAGCAGATTTTGTTATGGTTCTTGTAGAGAAAGTAGAATCAGGTTTCCTATAAACCTTTTAATTAAAAGGATTTCTATTTTAACCACAGTAGATCTGTAGTCCATACCAGGTGTTTCCTCTCTGTAAATGGAGAAATCCTATGCTGCAGTTTTATTCCTGTTGCATACAAAATCATAGTTCAAACATCAAAACATCATCAAAAGCATTTGATGTTCAAAGTCTAATTTTAAGTTTTATGTTGTTGTTGTTGTTGTTTTTTTTTTTTTTTTTAAAGAACGAAGCTCATGACTTGCTTCTTTTTCCCCCTACTGCAGTAAAGTCCCAGGGTATGTGAAGATGATTGCACCAGAGGGAGCTTTAGTTTTTCATGAAAAGGCATGGAACGCTTATCCCTACTGTCGCACCAGTAAGTTCCCAGTATGCTGGCTGATGATTATCACAATTTGCAAGCGTTCTGATTTTTAATGAGATGATGTATATCATGCTAATGGTTTCTTTCTCCTGATTGCTTCCCCCTCGACATCTTCGTTCTGCAGTTGTGACAGTGAGTATTCAAGTTTCTATGTCACACTAC
The DNA here is from genome assembly GCF_900634795.4 of Betta splendens. NCBI lineage: Eukaryota > Metazoa > Chordata > Actinopteri > Anabantiformes > Osphronemidae > Betta > Betta splendens. The sequence continues at coordinate 11,224,068 of NC_040892.2, read as the reverse complement.
AAAATAAAAACACCTTAGTCCATCCGAACATATTTGGACGTGCAGATAATGGTTTAGGTTATTGTGCAGTAGCTTCCAACACTTTAACCAACTGAAGACATGCTATTGTTTGCCAGGCAACAGACCTTGACTATTGCAACATAGACACTTGAGACCACTATTTCTTTTATGATGATTTCTTTTACAGCCTGTACTTTGTGTTCTGACTCCTGTTGCAAAGGTTAAAATTAGCAGTGCTGCATCACCAATGTTGGTTGAGTCTAAATGTCTGATTGGCTAATAGGATTTAGCTGTAGGGTTAAGTACATCTCTGACAACCCTGCATTCATGGTTCTCTCTGTTTGCACCTGCCAGGTTAAAAGTGGGTTGGAATTTGTGGCTCGAGTTTGCATTTACAAAAGCAAGATCCCAGAGAGAAACAGTTATTTTCTGATAAGCGTGTTTTTATTTCTAATGCCTTTCAGAATGAGTACATGAAGGACGACTTCATGATAAAGATTGAGACGTGGCACAAACCAGACATGGGAACAATAGAAAACGTAAGTTTACATCACGCGCCATAACCTCGGCCTATTTTTCCCACAATGTATCATTCTTCATCAGCTAGACATTGGTACAGACCAATAAGTAAAATGTCCCACTGTGAAGTACACACCATGTACTGTACAGAACGCAACAAACCCGTGTTACCTCTTGTGTTTGTGCAGAAGCATGATTCAAGTTTTAATAGTCCTATTTGCGTTTGAATTTGTATCTGATTTGACTGAGACTTGTACAGATTTGAATACGGCCCTCAGCCCTGTCCTGTGTGATATTCAACACCATAGCTCTGATGGCTCGTCTTTCTGATTGACAGGTGCATGACCTGGACGAGCAAACATGGCGGACAGTGGAGGTGGTTCCCATAGATATTGCAAACAAAGAAGAAGTGGCCCAAGGGGTGAGTTGTCTTTAAAAGGCTTTTCAAACTACAAACCAAAGACATAAGGATGTTACCTGCCAGACAAGCAGTGGCCAATCTGATCAAACTGTATAAAATACTTCTGTAACGCTGATAAGTGTAAAGTTGGCCTGTAGGTATTTAAAACCCGCCTTTTTAAAAAAAGAAATCTGACTTGTTTTTCCTTCAGGCACTATTTACATGAACATACACAAGTTCCATCATGTCGCTACCGGCAGCTCTACAATAACAGCTCTGTGGGGTTTACAGTTTGATGAACGTCTGACGGGTTCTACCACAGTGATGCCAGTTAGTAGAGAAACACTGGAGTTTGTGTATCTTGAATCAAATGGATGTTGATGCAGGGCTGTCGGTGAACACGCTGAATGAGAGCGAAGTGGAGGCTATTCTGTCCTATTTTATTTCTGACGTTAATGGAGGAGTAGTTGATATTTTGTTTCCACTTCTTTAAAACATTGGCTTCCACTAGATAAGAACATTGTTCAATTTGCAGGACTTTTCTTAGCGTAGTATGTTTGTGCATGCTTGACTCAATTAGACTCCAGCTATAAACGCTTGGGCAGCACAGACACGTTGCCTACTGTTACTTATTGTAAGCACTGACATGTAGGTGCTTATGTATACTTCAACATAAATAAACTAAATACTTTGTTATTATCAACTTTAAATCTGGGAAAAACAAGATATTTAGCTTTGCAGCTGTATAGTGAAATCCCATTGGCTGCTGTCATACTGTTCTATTATTTATTCAATTTCTATAAAATCATTGTGTCAACCTGGTGTCTTTGCTGTCCAGCTTGAAAACAGTTGTAACATCTGATTCACACAGATTTTGATACTGTTAGAATAGAAAAGAAGTCTCATAATTAGCTCTAATTGAACTGGACCATTGAGCTGCTCACTGACGCTGAAGCCAGCACATAACCTAAAAAGGTACTGTTTTACTAGTTTGCTCCAGGTGGGTCATCAGTGCTCCAGAGTTTCTGACACTACCTCTTGTACAGTAATGACTTAAGTGGATCAGTGTAGAGCCTAAGGTTTAATCTGAAGGTCCATCTGCTCCAGGTATCCATTGCTGTTTCCCAGTAGGACTGGCAGATTAAAACAGCACCGGGGGCTGGGATTTAGGGTTTGCAGGAGCAGTCTTCAGTTGCTGGTAGTTCTGACTGAACAGTCTCAGAATAAATAAGTCACCACTGTCCCGGCTCTGTCTACGTTACACAAGGAAAAAGTGAACTCAGGAGTCACTTCAGTGACTGACTGATCTATGTAAAAACCTATTAACAAGACTTGGTGCGTGAGCTAATAATTGTTTTCAACTTAGTGACAACCAGAGGCTGTTAGCACTGTGTGATGCAAAGCAGAGGGTGAGAGTCTGTTTGGAAGCAGGGTTCTAACATTTTTTTTTTCTGTCAGGACTATAAACCAGAAGAAGATCCTGCTCTTTTCCACTCCGCCAAGACAGACAGAGGACCTCTGGGTCCCGAGTGGAAGGTAGCCTACGCACAGAAATAACAGAAAGCAGAGAGTTTGTAATGCTGAACAAGTTACAAGTATTGAGCTGTTTTGTTTTTTATTCCAGAATGAGCTGAAGACTGACTGTCCTTACATGTGTGCATACAAACTGGTCACTGTCAAGTTCAGATGGTGGGGACTGCAGACCAAAGTGGAAAATTTCATCCACAGGGTAAAGCACAACTTACTATGATTGGCTTCAACATGTACAATAATCGCCTCTAATGGAAAACAGTCACTGGTTAAAGTAGCACACACTTTGTCGTAGGTGTTTTTCTTTTGTACAGCAGAGGGAGACATGGTTTAAAGTTTATTTATTTCTTTCACAGCAAGAAAAGCGTATTTTCACCAACTTTCATCGCCAGCTGTTCTGCTGGATTGACAAGTGGGTGGGTCTGACGATGGAGGACATAAGGCGGATGGAGGAGGAAACTCAGAAAGAACTTGAGGAGGTAATTTTCTTACAAATGCACTCATGCACAGTAAATATTGAATAGAAGTATTTGGAATGCAGTATTCATTCAAGTTTACAGCTCTTGTTGAAGCAAAGGATAAAATGACAGTCATACAGATGTTGGTGAAACAAAATCAACAGCTGGAGATGACGACTCCATCCTCTTTAATTAACCTTTATACTCCTGGATTTCACATCAGATGCGTCAGAAGGGAGATGTGCGAGGCACCTCTGCAACAGACGAGTAGAGGCCCTTCACTGTAGGTCAAACACTAGAGGCAGGCTGAGTAAGTCTCATTGGTGGAGCTGCATGACTCCAACATTTTCATCACAATGTTCTTGGTGTGTTCTCTAAAGTTTCATCATTTTCGACTGCTTTAAAACTTGTTTCTTCCATTTCTGAATCGTCTGTCTGTTTTTGTCTTTTAAGCACTAACTTTCTTTTCTTTTTTGTGTCACGGGCCCTGTTCTTCTATAACATTTTCATCTCAAATCCCTCGCCTCAACCGGTCAAGGCAGATGGCCGCCCACATTCAGCCGGGTTCTGCTGGAGGTTTCGTCCTCATTAGTGAGGGAGTTATTTCTCTCCACTGTTGCTGTCAAAATGTAATAATTAAAAAATTTGCTGTATGTGGGATTTGTTGTAAGGTCTTAAACCTTGCCCTGTAAAGTGCCTGAAAAAAATGTGATGCTATATAAATAAAGTTGAATTGAACTGAAATCATAATGCAAAGTAAGCAGGCACACACATGGTTTATATAACTACCTTCATGTCACCTGGCCACACCGCTACATTTGTACTCTGAACTGAACTTTAGTGATGTTCTGGTTTGTGATCTTGTGCCATCATAAAGGTCATAAGCTTTGTAAATATAACATATTGGCCTTTTTTTGTCAATCAAGAATTTTACAAGTCTGTCAATAAAGACAGACTTTATATTAGTCAGTACGAAATGAAACCTGTTTGAAGGACAGGGCCTCTGATTTTACTCCTGCTGCCTTTCATCACCTCCCATCAGTTCTTTTCACCTATTTTAACTGTTATCTTACAGATGTTCTAATGCCTCATTGTGTGTTCATTTTGTTTTGAAGATAACGACTTGACTCGCTGCAGCACCTTTTACTTTGCTTTGTTTGGATGTCTGTCAGATTTGCTGCACTTGCATGGCTAAGGCTGGCTGCTAAGGGATTCGGATGTCCTCCACTGATTGCTTTTCTCTCTTTGTCCCACAGCTGCGTAAAACAGGTCCGATTCGAGGCACCAGTGCTGCTCATGAGCAATGAGGCCATTCAACCAAACCCTGTCATGATGACGTCATCAGAGACATGTCCACCACGTGAAGAAGTGTCCCTCTTCTCCTCCTGTCTCACATGATTCATTGGAGGGTTTGATGCGATTGGTCAACAGTACTGTACAGATTCTATCCCAATCACAAGCCTCGTGTTCACTCTAACAAAAAACATGTTTTGCATAAATATATGTATAAAAAGGAAAAAAAATAGTTTGCACAGAACATAATTTGCCTGATATGTAATTGTTAGTTGATTATAACAATGGGCTTTGTTTTTATTCAGGTCTGTAAACCGTGACTCACAAAGTCAAGCCTTTTAAATTAGAATGTTGTTTTTAACTACACAGGCTCCCATGAAAATCACTAAGATGTCTTTAGCAGGATTTGGACCATTGCTCTCCCTGCCCACCCCTATATTATAACGGTCTCGACTTTAATCCAAGTCACCCCTCCTCAGTAGCGTCTGTGTCCTTGTCCTGGTGTCTGATCTCCCCCCTGGTCTCTCTGTACTCATGTCTGGCAGTTAGCTTGGTTTCTTTTACAGTTTGTGTAAAATATAATGCCCCCCCCCCTCCCCTCACATGCACAGCGGACCTCTTCCCTCTCCCCTTCTGTCACAAGTGCATGTGGACAACAGCAACTCCTCACTAAGCTGTCCCTGCATGTGTGCAGTTGCTGTCAAGAGGAGCATTGACTAGCGAGAGGGTTGGTGCCCTCTAGGAGAGTCTGTATGATACACGTGTGTGTGTGTGTGCGTGCATGCGTGCGTGCTTGTGTGTGTGTGTGTTCTAGTGTGTCTAGTTTGTGTTCTCTACTGCCTTCATTCTTAGGACTGGGATGGAGAACGTTCCGCGTAATATCAAGGCTTCTGTGTTGGCACCTGGCTGCTCTCACTCTACAACCGGCCTGTTGAACTTTGCCTCATGCTGTCGCTGCATGTCCTTTCTCCTTGGATAGGGCTTTAATCTGAGGGTGCTGCTGCACCCAGAAAGCTTTTTTGTTTTGTTTTGCTAAGGTTGAAAGTCTGCATTGCTGCATGCATGAATCAAGGTAGCTTTTCTGTTTTGTTTTTTTTTTTTAATTAATATTTTTCTCAAGCTGCTGCTGTTTTCTCTCTCTGACAGGAGCAAATGGGTCCAGGCAGGTCTGTGATGTTTGTTGCAGTTATGGATTAACAAGCATTATGAGTGTATAGTTTTTATTTTACATTTTTACCATGTAACCATGTGTAGTCTTTTTCCAATTGTTTATTTACCTTAAGCTATGAGGTTTTTAGGTAAGAATGAGAGTAAGTTGTGTGGTTCATGTTGACTCTGGTTGATCTGAGAGCCAGTGTTTATCCCAAACTATTTACTGCATCTCTACGTTTTATTTTTTTTTATTTTTTTGGCGGCATTGTCTTGAGGTTGTATCGGTTTGATCACTGACACGGTTCAGTTTACCAATGTTTGTTTTGAGCTTTATGCAGATCCTGTTTGGCTCTAGTTAAAGTGTTTTGTATAATCATGGCATAGCTTAGTACAATTTTACAGCTATGACTAGGATTTGTATCCAATCAGGTTTGAGTATCTCCACCATTCTTAGATTTCGTTGTATCTGTGTGGTTTATGTTGGACAGCTTAAAGACTTTTAACTGTGCTTTATTATAAGGCCATTATAGACGTGGACAAACTGTACATACAGACTTGAATGAGATTTTCACAGCTACTAGGCGTTGTCAGGTTTATCATTCTATACTGTACTGCTAAAAGTAACTTAAGGACATTTCTGATGGTGTTGGCAAAGGTGATGTCAGCTTTGTGGACAGTAGTGCTGTGTGTCAAGTGGCGCAAACTGTCCATGTGTTAATACCTTGGTTGAACTGTACCTCATCCATGCATATGAATGTACAAAAGCTGTACAAGCATGACATGGAGCCATTATATCATTAACACATGAGGAGAAGTGGATTTACTAACATTGGGATCTGCATGCTCAGCTTTTTTTTTTTTTCTATCTCCCTGTTTTTCTTGTGATGCTCCATTTGTGTTTGATGCAGTTCAGGAGCTTCTAAAAGCACTGACCTACTGATCACACTGGAGAAGTAAGGTCTTTTTAAGGCAGCTTCCTTCAAAATCAAACCAGATCCAGCTCAGCCTCTGATTGGAGGAAAAGCCCGGCTTGGTTTCATGCTGACGGGAGGTGCCCGGTAGTTTAGAAAAGACTGAGTGAGTCACTAGTGATGCCACCAGGGTTTGACTGAGGGGAGGGTAGAAGGGAACAGATGGAGTCCAAATTACTGTTTTTTTTTTTTTCTTGTAATCATGAACAAGCACTTGCAAAATCTACTGTTTTCTTTCTTTTGTGTTTTTGTTCTTGAAAGACAAAGATTCACAATGTTTCTCTTTCTGATAAGACAACATTCAGGGGAATTGGTAGTGAATGTAATTAAATTAGTTCCTTTTTTCACAGCTTTTATGCTGTGGCAGAAGGTCTAGACAATGGAACATAACAGGATATCTAATGAATTTGAACAAATAAGAAATTCACTGGCCTGTTTTGTGGTTTTTGTGTTTATTTATTTTTACACTTTTTACACAACACCAGTCGTTGGAAAATTACAAAGTCCAAGAAAAGGAGATAAAACATAAAGATGGTGTATCTGATAGTGGCATATCTAATAGTTATTTAAAAACATGTAAAAGGTATTAAAATAACAAAAGAACAGTGATAAATCAAACTGATCTTCAGCTTTATTGTGACTTCGACTTAACAAGCCTGTAAGTAGGTAAGGAAGAGGCTGTGAATAAAACCTGTTATTTTGTATTAATAGTTTTCACGTTTAAGTGACAGAAGTGATGGCATTGTAATAAAAAAAATATATGCAATGTAAAAATACTCCAATAAGAGTTAATGTTAATACTTTACCAGATGTGTGTACTCGATGTACTTAAGCAGTTTGTTAGCGTCTAATTTAATATTGCATAGTTTATGTAATATAAACTAACAATAATGCTTCATTGAGTAAAAGTGACACTGATTATAACATCTGGAAAACAGTCAAGTAAATATTTCATCTGAACAGTAACAATACTACGGGAAGAATATATAAATGAATCTACACATACGCGTGTTACCACAATACTGGAGGTATATCTGCTCCCCAGCGTTGGGATCTAGCCGCACATAACCCTTGAATAGCTACTAGACGCAGCTCGCAGTGCGCATGCGCGAACATTTACCCAGCAGGTAAACTCCACCATGGCGGCGAGAGGCCATGTGCAGGACCCCAACGACCGGAGACTCAGACCTATTTACGGTGAGCACACAGTGGCGACTTCGCCGCGTATCCTTGTTCGAGGAGCTGGTGAACTCCCGTTCTTCGGACCGGTACATGGGCTTCAGCAGGATGCGGTTGGTGTCGGAGGGCAGCGGTGCGGCCCCTCCAGCTCCAGCCACGGACTCCGCTGCCTACAGCGCCCAATGACAGTGCACCTTACCCTTCTGCTGCGCGACCACCTCCGCTGCTTTGTGCTGGAGAGCGTTTGTGTCCTTGTGGAGCGCGGCGTCGTCCTTCGTTGTGTTGCGGCGTTTAGACGTTTGATGCCGTCTCGAAGTGCTTTCTCATGTTCTAACGGTCGCTGTTTGACAGCTAGCTTAGCTAGCTAGTGTGTGAGCTAGCCGTAAGCCAGGCAGCAACAGTTACACACTAAAAAATAAGTTGGGTGTTGGGAAGAGTTCGTTTGTGTATGTGTATTGACAGCTTTTCCTTTGGCTTTCCGGTCTCTTCTGAATCCACGGTGGGGTTTTTGCTCGGAAATGTTGGGCGGTTAGCTTCCAGCTAGCACCAGGTTCATAATAGTTTAAGGACAATGCTCCCTGCTAGCGCCGTACAGGGGGGAGTTAGCCTTCTAGCTAGCCAGCTAGCATGGAGCTGTCAGTGCTCACGGAGCTCCGGGTTCATTCTGAAATAATGAAAACAATAGACCGAGTGTTTATTAGCGTAAAGAAGCACAACAAAGCTTTACATGCGAGATGCTTAAAACTGTGATGTTAAAGCTTTAAAATATGTATTAAACACGTGCTGGTGAAATATCTGTCCAGCAAATAGTTTTTTAGCTTTATTACTGATCGCGCTGACACCGTAACGTGCGGATCTCATGTGGCTGCAAACACGAGGACAACTTGCACAGTGGGTGTCGTGATGTGCAGGGTTTGGGTAGTTCTGCGACTTGTTCTTGTGTTCAGTACTATCATAAACATATCAAATAAGCATTACTTACAGCTTTACTTGATGAATAACATGCAAAGCTGTGTCTTCGACGGGTTGGTAAAAGCTGTACGCGCGCTCAGAAATCCCACTTCAGTCTCCTCAGGACAGCTGGCTGCCAAAATTAACTGTGCCAGACAGTGCACTGTGATTATGTCATGTCTATTCTCTGTGTTGAAACTGTCACCACAGGTGAACCAAAGAGAGGCTGCACAAATGTGAGGAAGCTTGACACATATCAATTACATGCAGGGTTGATAAGTTCAGGGTCTGATGCCAAACAAAGCTGTACTGAAACTGAATAGAAAAAGTACATGTGGGGACTCAGTTTTCACACTAATCAAGTACTTGGGTTTTTTAATTTCCAGCTGTACTATATTTATGGATGTGTGTTTAGTGGTGTGTTATGTCCAAATACTGAAAACAATTTTTAGGTGCACTTGCTTTCAAATGATCCAAGATGCATTCAAATTTTTGCAGTCAATATATTGTTTTCATTTTTCCCCAGATTATCTTGATAATGGCAACAATAAAATGGCGATACAGCAGGCAGATAAGCTGCTGAAGAAACATAAGGATCTGCACTGTGCCAAGGTTTGTGAATTTTGTACTTGTTGGTTTGTTATGATGTCACCAAGTGCTGATCTAATCTACATGAATGTGCGGATGTCTGGTTAATCGTAGATCGGTAACAAATAAGATTTTTTCTCATAACTTGACATGGTTGAACATTGATTGGTTTTCTGAACTCGCACGGTTGTTTTTAAGGACAAATTCCACTGCAAATGGTTACCTGGATCCTCTGTGTCGTCCTTTTGAATTGTGCATGTTTGAAGTAGGACACATTAGTCTGTTCTGTGTGTTCCTTCCAAGTATAACAACTTCAATTTTTTCCGATTTCTTGTCAGAGATTATGCCTAAGTATGACTGAGTTGTTATAACTGGTGACCTAAACATACTTGTCTGTTTTCTTGCGATGCCACTGGTTAGAGAGAGTTTTTGCAAGTAATTGATGTTTTAATATGGAGCAATCGTTGTCTGTCCACACTCTTGGTCACGTGCACACACTTGATCTTGTGCGGTCATACGGTTTACTTCTTCCCGATGTCGTGCATGATGCACTGTTTTCATATCGCTCACCATTCTCATTTCATGTTCCCCTTTCCTGTAATGCTGAGCAACGGGTTTTAGCGTGTATGGGCCTCTGTGTTTAAACTGAGCACCGGTGCGCAATTTTCTGCTGTATAAGGTCACTGCTGAGAGAAGTGGCGCTGAAGAAGGCTTGGATACTGATCACTAACTAATTATTCTTTGTCACTGTGTAATTGATTGCACTGTGCTATTGATTCTATTGCACCTGTCGAACCCATACGTTCTAAACCAACATCTGAACCATAAGAATAAATGACAACGTGCTCTGCTAGACAGGAGTGTAGGCGAGCTGAGCACAAATTGAAAAAAGATAAGCTACAAGTGTCTACACGAACAGCATTCTTGAACACTTTGGATCAGTCTGGGTTTAAACCTTTTCATAACACAGAATCTATGCGTTTTTAATGACCTTTTAATTACAAGCGACGCTGGAGATCATGCACTGTTGCTACTTTTATGTTTGTCCTCAGTGTTTGATACAGTAGACCATGATATTTTGATTTCACGATTAGAGCATTGGGTGGGGTTTGAAGGCGTAGCTTTGAAGTGAAAGAGCATTTTACACCAATGCTGGAAAACAATCATTGTCTTCCTGTCCTTTTTAGAGTCCATTCTTATGTGCTTAACAATTCCCCAATAAAACACTTAAATTCCAGCACTCGTCTTTTTGATGTGACCTCTAGCAGGGACACACACACACCTTTTACTTTGTAGCATCATATGACGTTTATGCCATGAAATACTAAAACATAAAGCAGCTATAATTATTTTATTCCTGCAAAATATCTGATTTGAAAGGCTTCATGACCCTACAGAGGAGCTCAATGTGCAGATGTTCTCAACTTTAGGACCAGGATGAAGCAAACTGCCAATAAATAAATGAACTATAGTATGAAGGAATCGGCTTCCTCCAGTTTTCTGACCTGCCTTCCTCATTTAGGTCCTAAAGGCTATTGGCCTGCAGAGGACTGGGAAGCAGGATGAAGCTTTCACGTTGGCCCAGGAAGTGACCTCACTAGAGCCCACTGATGACAACTCGCTACAAGCCCTGACTATACTGTACAGAGAGATGCATCGGCGTGAGTATACGTACACCTGAGTTAAGCGTGAAGGTGGATAATTCTATTGTACCTGTAAAATATTGTGGTGGTCATTTACAGCTGAGTTGGTCACTAAGCTGTATGAAGCTGCGGTGAAAAAGGTCCCTCTAAGTGAGGAGTATCACTCTCACCTCTTCATGGCTTACGCTCGTGTGGGGGAGTACAAGAAGATGCAGCAGGTGAGCGCTCTTGGGTCTGCTACTAAAAAAATGCATGCTAAAACGCAAGTCTAGCAGCTCAGATGTTAACTGCATCTCTGCATCTCCATTCTCTACAGGCGGGAATGGCCTTGTATAAAATTGTCCCCAAGAATCCATATTACTTCTGGTCAGTCATGAGTCTGGTGATGCAGGTGTGTGAAGATTTTTTTTTTTTAGTTTCAAAATTCTATGGGTAACTTCATTATTCTGAAAATGACACGTGTGCTCTCTTCTTCAGGCCATCTCAGCACAGGATGAAAAACTGGCCCAGACCATGTTTCTCCCTCTGGCTGAACGCATGGTGGAAAAAATGGTCAAGGAGGACAAGATAGAAGCAGAAGCAGAGGTGAGTATAAGATCTGGGGCCTGAAAGTTTTACAGTGTTCTGTCTTACAAGCTGTCACAAGACTCCAGCATGCTTTTCTTGCTTTTAATATTGAAATTTGTCTTATTTCCCATTGTAGGTGCAGTTATATTTTATGATCTTGGAGCGCTTGGGTAAATGTGTAGAGGCTCTCGAAGTGATCAGGGGTCCACTTGGTGGTAGGTTGACAAGCTCCTTCATGCTTCCTCATGAGTGTTATGTATCATACACACACAGTCATGTTACTAGGCTTGTGCCAAATAATCTAATTAGCTGTGTAATCCGCTTTTTACACACACTGTCAGGAAGGCTGTGGTTTAAGTCACTGCAAGAACTGCTGCCTCTGGCTGTATTATCATGTCCAACAAAACCCAAGATGAAATCTGTGTGATTGATGCTGGTTTGTTTGGTGGAGGTGTGTTAAGAAATCACAGTCTGTAGCTCAATTAGACCAGACCAGAATTGTAAAGTCAGGACCTGTACTTGAATGAGGTTCATGTTGTGAACTATGTGAATTGTCTGACTCAAATAAGAGAACAGCATTCACTAACAGTCTAAAGCTGCCCCAGGAATCGGCCGAGCAGCTGGTAGAAACGCAGGCATGCACAGCTGAGCACAAACAGTTGTCTTTTCCCCACAGAGAAGCTGACCAGTGAACTGCAGAGCAGGGAAAACAAGTGCATGATGCTGTACCAGCGGCTGCATCGCTGGCCAGAGTGCAACGCATTGGCCCACAGACTGCTGCTCAAAAAGTGAGTGTAGGGCTCAAATCTGGGAAAGCAGAGGACCAGTAGAGAAATAATGTCACAATGACAAATGTGTGTTTGCGTTTCTAGTCCAGATGATTGGCAGTTTTATCCCTCCTACTTCGACTCTCTCTTTCACCTGATGGATCAGTCGTGGAGTCCGCCTGAGGAAGGAGAACAGTGAGTAGACTCTTTATTTTGGGTTTTGCTGTACATGATATGTACTAAATGAGATGGTTCTATAGTTGGTGATTTGTCATCAGTCAGACTCTGTTTAGTGTCATGAAGCCAACACAGATTCTGTTGTACTGTTAGACCGAGACACTGATCTGAACCTGTGTTTCTGTTTCCAGCTGTTCAGAGGGTTCTGTACATCACACTGTGGCTAAGGTCGTGAGGTTTGTGGAAGAAAGAATTAAAGGAGAGGACAGCAAAGAGTCTCGTTCACTCAGAGGACCCTATTTAGCTCGGCTGGAACTAATTCACAGGCTGAGAGAAAGGGGCTGCCCTGAGGAAAGTCAGATGGGTAAGTACAAGCATTTGAACGCGTCTGTCTTTTGTTTTAGCCTTGGTATGTGACAGCTGTCTGTGTTTGGCTCTGGACAGGTGATCCTTTTGAGCTAATGGTGCAGTTCTTTGGAAAGTTTGGAGACAAACCCTGCTGCATAACTGACCTCAGAGTATACCTGCACCTGCTCTCGCCTGAGCAGCACGTTCAGGTAGGACACAGCAGCGCAGTCAAAGTCAAAGTGTTGAGGGGTTGACTCTGAAACACGTTGCTCTCCACCTTTCAGTTCATTAACCGTCTGAGTGAGGCAGTTCCTCTAGGGGAGCGTGAAGAGGAGGGATTCGCATTTCCTGAGGACACCAAAGCTCTGCAGAGGCATCTGTGTATGTTTCAGCTGAGTCGGTCGCTCGGACTGCATCATGCTCTCGACACAGAGGGAAAACTGCTGCTCATCACCGAGCTCAAGGCTCACTATCATCACGGGCTCAAGTTTGGTAAGACCACACAGTATTTAAAAATGAACTTCTAGGAATGTTTACCTGCCTGTGAATAGTTTGTGACCTGTGTGTCTCTAACAGGGAAGAGCGCTCTGAAGACTGAGCTGCAGTTCTCAGATATGTACTGTCTCATGGCAGCTCATGTGTATGTTGACTTATGGACAGACACAGGTGAGTCTTTGGTTGTGTTCCACATCTGTGTTTGTGTGTTTGCTTTGTTTCTGAGTGTTGTCTTCTGTTATTAGGTGACGTGGACATGGTGTGGCAGTGCTTGGGTCTCCTCGAGGAGGGTCTGTCTCACAGTCCCTCCAATGCCCAGTTCAAGCTGCTGCTGCTCCTCCTCTACTGTCGCTTGGGAGCCTTTGAGCCTGTGGTGGACCTTTACTCCAGCCTGGATGCCAAGCACGTACAGCACGACACCATAGGGTGAGTACAAGCAGCTACATTCAGTCTTCAGATAGGTGACTACTGGCTACTACTTAAATTTACCACATGGTTATGGGAAGTAGTGTCATTTTTCACACCTTGTAGACCTGGCAGTTCTGAGTGTGTGTATGTTACATTCAGGTTTCTGTTGACGCGTTATGCTGAGCCACTTGGTCAGTTTGCCGCCGCCTCCCAGTCTTGTAACTTCTCCCTCAGGTTTTTCCACTCTAACCAGAAAGATGTAAGTCTGTCCCATGTCCTGGCTTGATTTTCAAGATGGTTGGAATCCTGCGCCTCTGGCTCTTCTGTCAACCTTTCCATCTGTTTTTGTTCATCTCCCCAGACCTCAGAGTACATCATCCAGGCGTATAAGTATGGAGCGTTTGAGAAGATCCCAGAATTCATTGCTCTGAGGAACAGACTAAATCAATCACTGCACTTTGCCCAAGTTCGCACTGAGAGGATCCTGCTGGACCTGTTTCTTGAGGCTGACATGTATGTATCTTAGAATACACAACACGACTGGAGCTAAATTCATTTGAGTTCATATTTTTATTTGACTTGTTTCCAGAGTGTTGAGTCTGGAGGAGAGTGTGAAAGCCATGACTCTGTCTGCAGAGGACGACGACATCCCCTGGGATAATATGAGGGACAACAGAGACCTCACCGTCTTCACTAGCTGGAACCCGAAGGACAGGTACGTTGCAGTTGTTGCATGGTGCAGAAGCGTGTCTTGGTATCAACTTGTTGAGCTTCCTTTTGCAGACAGATTACCGACGAGCACCGGCGGCAGTCTCTGGAGGAAGAGTCCGTCTGGCTGAGGATACGCTCTCTAACACTCCGGCTTCTCGCCTCCCTGGCTGCCATGGGACACACAGCATCACAGAAAAACTCAGAGATCACCCATGAGAACGGCGTCGGAGACAAGACCTCTGTCCACAGCAGCCTGCTCTCCCAGCTCAACCAGACTCTACAAGCTGCGTCTCTAAGGGCAGAAAAACGCATACAGGTACATCCAGCGCTCATTTTTCACAGTAAAAGCATCAGTTTTCAGAATCAGCTTTAATGGCTTTAAGTTTGCACAGGACAACAAAATTATCAATTTTAATTAGTTATTTACAAAAATGAACAAATACAGAATATCAACTGCAGCTTGCTGTGTCACAATCAACAGTGGTTATTGCGCGTTTATGTTTGTGTCTGTTTTAAATGAAAATTCCTGCCCTTCTGCAGTTCCCGTTCCTGGGACCGCCCTCCACCCGTCTGGCACAGGCGCTGTCCAGTGGGAGCTGTCAGTGTCAGGCTGCTGCTCTCCAGCTGTCGGTTCACCTACAGGAGCTGGAAGCTGTCGGACTTGGTAAGGGGAGGCCTGAATCAGCACGACGCCCAGATGGCTGCTGGCACCCAGTACTCACCCCTCTGTCTCTGTATCTTCCTAGATGAATCAACAGAGCTCCAGACTCAGATCTGTAACTGTTTCAAATCAATAGTAGTACAGCTTCAAGGTGAGTAAGCAGTTTGATGTTTCATCTTTAATGCAGTTAATTCCGAGTCTGGCTTCATGTTTACTTTGTACCTGCAGAAATACTGAATAAATGCAGAGGGGATTTAATGGACATGAAAGAGACCAAATTAAAAATGCTGCCCTCCTCTTTAGAAAACCTAATCTTCTTTGTTGAGGTGAGGACTCTTCCAGCACCCACACACATGGTCTGAATATGAACTAATTTTGGAAAGTAATAATGTTATTCTACACAGACGTTGTGCATAGTCTTGTGGATGTGTAGTTACTGTGCGAAGATCCTCCGACCGCTTAAGACAAGTCTACAAAAGAAAAAGAAGAAGAAAAAGGATGCCAACACAGCTTTGGTAAATCATTCACATGTGCTCATAATGCTTTTTCAAAGTAGCATCACAATTTCAACTGATGCTGTGTCTCTTGCAGCCGTTGGTGATGTGTGGCTTCCAGGAGTTGACGAGCAGCTTGCAGGATGTGCTCACCCAGGCTTTGGAGCATATAAAGGGGCAGGAGACGGGCATAACAGCGCTGAAACTGTCCGCTTTAACCTTGGAAGGTTACACACAGGTTAGTGTTTAGGTTGATGTGTTTCACAGTCAATCTGAGGCTGTGAATGTTCTAACGTCAGCAAGATTCAGCATCCACCCTCACAGCAGTGGTTTAATGTGTGTGTTTCAGGAGGAGGTGTCGTTTACAAGGGCTGCTATGGACAAGGTGCAGAGCAGTTACCTGCGCTCACTACAGGAGGCGGGCGAGCTGCTCAGAAAGAGAGCAGAAACGTTAAAGAACCTCAAGATCTGATCGCCGTCACAAGGCCCAGGTTCAGATGACTCTGCTTCCACTGTCAAACCCAGTGACCTTCACAGTCGTGCGCGTCAGCCCACCAGCTCGAAGTACGAGGCTGGCTCTGTGGCTGGTTCAGCAAACCTCACCCGCCTCCCTCCTTTCCTGCAGATTCCTCACTCAGCATTTATGAGCTCTGTCTGGATGTTTCTCTCTTCGTTTTTACTTTAAGACGCACATATCTGGAACATTTGCAACTCCTATAGCACATAAGCTTTGTAAGTAAACTTATCAGTTCAATGTGAGGAACAAACATGCTTCTTTAAGAGAGTAAATTAGGAAACATGAATAAGCAGTTTTTGACTAATAATAAATTATTGTACATAGTAAAGAGCAACTACTCCTCAAGTAAAGAGAATATAAGACAATAAACCACTCATCTGTTCGTTGGTCAGTTGCGTTTCCTCTTTGTTGTTGTTCTTATGACAGAGACAACAGTTTGTTACAGCTCAGAGGAGGAAAGCTCTTGTGCTGCTCCTCTGGTGGTTTCTCCATCTGCGTTATACTGATTGACTCTATGGGAGCGTGACTCCCAGCAGGAGGCCTCCATACTCAAGTTCCCCCACTCAACTGCTTTTCTTTGTTTTGGGTTTATTTTTGTTTGTTTTTTTTTTTTGCTTTGAGTTGCTTTGATGCTTCTGCAGTTACAGTGTTGTACAGAACAGTCAAATGAGTTAGAGGACTTTTTTTATTCTGCATTGTCTGCTGCAGTGTTTTTTTATATCATTTCAGCAGAAGGGGTGTTTGGTAAACTGCTATATGAGATCAGGTTGTTCTGGCACAAGCAGGATCTGTCATGGTCCTTTAAGACTGGACTGATCATTATTTAAGACGTGAATATCTGCATATGCTTTCCACTCAAATCCACATTTCATCATTTCCTCTGATTCTGCTGCCGTTCGACTCCCTTTACAAGAATGCAACCCCTGATGCCAGAATTGTCACCCTTTTAAACGTTCATAGGAGGGAAGTGGATGTTCTGCAGTAAAACCCGATGAGACCGTGCATGTTCTAGACCAAACCACTGATGGGATCTGAAGGCACAGAAGCTCAAACCTAGAGAGGCCTGTTTCACAGGAAACATTGGATCTAGATGTAAATAAAGGCAGCGTAGTGTGCAAGGAGCACAGGTTAGTGCAGCTCTTGAAAAGATGCAAATCTGTGTCTGCAAAAAAGAAACCAAAACGACTTCAGCGTTTTTGTGAATGTTGAGCATCTTCTGTTGTTCTGAATGTTTCCTGAGCCTGAACAGTTTACATATGTCTGCCAAGGCCACTAATAGGTGGTGTGCAGTTGGATTTTAGTTTTTACAATTTTTAAGAATCTGGCAGAACAGTGTTAAAATGTGAGTCAACAGCAAACCCTCCCTCCTTGTTAGTCTCATTAATGCATCACAAACACACCTGCTAATAAAAGCTTTACCTGAAGATTTAAACCCATGTGTGCAAATGGAGAGCAGTTTATATAATAGTCGACAATCTGGAATCATCCCATCACACGTGCTTTTGTTAGAAAATGGAAAACGGAAACACTGGAATGTCGAAGCTTTTTTTAAATAAAAAAACAAAGGATCTGTGAGAATTTTGTCTTTAGTTGTTTGTTACTGCAGAAGACTGAAACGTGTTTACTTAATGTGAATATATTTGCTTTGTACAGCTGCACAGGAACAAATTCAAACAAAGAAAAGTACTGAACAGTTACAGTGGAAACAAAATGATCGTAATATTAATTTGTGGTGATTGTACTTTTGGGTAATATTCAATCTATTACTTGCTCTGTGACTTTTAAACTGTTCACAGCTCGTATTTTGCTCTTGTTTGTGTTTTAACTCGTATATCGGCTGCAGTTACCAGCTGGTGTCTGTAGGTGGCGGCAACACGTGTTCGATTGATTGATGCTGCGTCACTGTTTAACGAAGAAGAGCGTCATGTTAGAAGCCGTCGGCTAAAATCTTGTTTATAGTTAAGTGTTTTCGCTGTAGAACTAATGGAAATTTTCTTGCATAGCAGGTAAAGACGCACAGTTGACTCGCAGTTTGTTGAGATGTAACTGCAACGGACCTGAAAACTATTTCCGTGCAGCTGCCTTTATGTTAAAACGCTAGCCAAGTCATTGCTCCGCTACCTGGTTAGCTTTGCCTGCTGTGTTCTCTGCTGAACTGGGAGTTTGTCTCATCACACATGAGCGTGTCTCTGGTCGTTATCCGCTTGGAATTGGCCGATCAGTCTCCTTATCCTCGGGGCTTCTGGTACTCTGCTGGTAGGTGAACATTATATTCAACGCCGTAAATAAGCTAGCCATAGAGCTAACGGCTAACCAAGTGACAGATTGACAGGGCTGCACTGAGGAGCCTTCGGTTACTGGTTGTCAAAAACAGACATTAAACTGAGCTTGAACTTGAATTGAAGTAAACGTGCATGTAACCACCGATTGGCATTGATATAACTTCATTAGCATTAGCATTCACTCAACAAATAAAGTGAAGTTGTTGCCAAGATCAAGTGTAGCTAAGATCATGTTTATGTTGACCCTAATAGTTTGATTTGCATGGTAACATTACACACATGATGTGAAAATGCAAAAGGTTAAAACATCTGCTTCTGTTTTCTCGTGGGTAGTTTCAGACATGTCAGAGGAGGAACTGCAGGAGAAAGCTCTGGGTTTGGCCAAACACACACTGAGCGGAAAGAGCGACTTGGAAAGAACAGCTGTGCTGCACCAACACATCGGCAGCAGAGCCATGGGGGACATGGTGATAGAAACGTTCGAACCCAGCCCAGGTAGGACACACGTGCCAGTGAGTGCTCTGAAGCCCACACGCAGAAACAGAGGAATAAAAAACACTGATCACATTGGTCGTGCAGATAAAGGAGGAGGCGCAGAACCTGGTGGATCCAGGGCTGAAGCAGAGGGCATCGAGGGAGTTCAGGAAAGCGGCGAGGCTACGGGCGCTGCTCCCGACTCCCCGTCCAAACAGCTGCCAGAGCAGATCTCCTTCTTCAGTGGGAACCCCTCAGTGGAGATCGTTCACGGTATCATGCACCTCTACAAAACCAAGTGGGTCCCTTTGGGCACTTTTTTGTTGCTATTCTGCCTTTTCAGGGTGTGCGATAATGTTTTTGTTTTGTCCTGTTGCAGTAAAATGACCTCACTGACTGAGGACGTGCGGCGCAGCGCTATGGTGTGTATCCTGACTGTGCCAGCGACCATGACCAGCCATGACCTCATGAAGCTGATGGCTCCCTTTAATGACGTCATGGAGCATATGAAGATCATACGAGACTCGACTCCTAACCAGTACATGGTTCTGATTAAGTTCTGTACACAGGTAAGTTGATTATTACCAGTATGCTCTTGCTTGTAATATTTCAAGGGGACGTAGATACTGGATAGAACTGGGGAAAAGATGATGGTTAACCACGTATTTATATTGCAAACAATGTGGGCTTTATGTCTAATTGGAGGGCATTTATCCCCCATTGGAGGGAGCCTCTCTGCTCTCTTTTAACATGGCCATGTTGCTTAGCCTCCCCACTCCGTGACAACTCAGAGTGGAGCCCAGGATGCAGAGTCGCAGTCTTACACGCCTCTCTGCATGTTCTCCACAGCCGCCACCCACTCTTAGTCTTAGTTATTGCATAGAGACTGTGTCTGCTTCCAGAATTTAATAAACATCAAAACAGTAAGTTAATAAAGTGTGGTTTATTAAATGTCAGATCTCTGTCATCTAAATCCTTCTTACTAAATGACTTGATAAGTGACCATCACATAGATATGTTCTGTCCCAATGAAACCTGGGTGCAGCAGGATGAATATGTTAGTTTAAATTAGTCAGCGCTAATGAGTCACATCAATTATCATGTTCCCAAAAGTACAGGTCAAGGTGAAGGAGTAGCAGCAATTTATGACTCAGATTTATTAATTACTCCTAAACCTAAACATAGTTATAACTCATTTGAGAGCCTCACTCTGAGCCTTTCTCACCCAGACTCTAAAATTCAGAAGCCAGTTGTGTTTTGTACTGTTTATCGTCCTCCTGCACCATAGTCAGATGAGAATTCAGAGAATTCAGTTTAGAACTCTGAATGAGTTCTTAGCACAGATAAAGTCATTGTAGTGGGAGACTTTAACATTAATGTAGATGTTGATAGTAACTGTCTCAAAACCCTTATCTATCTGTTATCTGACCATTTCTTATTAACTTTTGAATTTAGCATAATTGACCTTACAATAGCTGGAAAGAAATGTTACTATAGCAGATGTTTATCTGATGACGCTGTTGCCAGATTCAAGCAGATAATGCCATTATCTTTTGCCTCATTGTCTTGTATATACACAGAGGAGAAATCGCCTTAATCCTTATGAACAGGTTGACTGTCTTGTAGATGATGCTGCAGCTTCTCTGCGTTCAATGTTAGACACAGTGGTTTAGAGAGCTTTCCCTCCATAGATCACATGGAGTTAACTTCAATAATTAACTCTTCCTAGTCCACTTTTAGAGCCAATTCCAACCAGATTACTCAAAGAAGCTCTACCTTTTAATCAGCTTGTCCATATTAAATCAAATCAACCAATCTTTACTAATAGGCTACATACCACAGGCCTTTAACATCAAACAAATCTTCATAACTGTCTACCTTCACCTTAGAAATATAGCTAGAATTAGAAACATCCTCTCTGAGTGATGCAGAGAAACTGATCCATGCATTTGTTACCTCTAGGTTAGACTATTGTTACCTTACTCGTAGGATGTCCTAACAGCTCCTTAAAAAGCCTACAGCTTATTCAAAATGCTGCAGAGTTGCTGACAGGACTCAGACAGAGAGATCACATTTCTCCTACATTAGCTTCTCTGCACTGGCTGCCTGTAAAATGTAGGATAGTATTTAAAACTCTTGTACTCACCTACAAAGCACTTAAGGATAAAGCTCCTTCTTATCTTAAAGACCTCATAGTTCCTTAGGCTCCCAGCAGAATGCTTTGTTCTCAGAGCGCTGAGCTATTTGTGGTTCCTAGAGTCTTTAAATGTAGAATGGGAGGCAGAGCTTTTAGCTTTTATTGTCTTTGTCCCACTCTGTCCTCACCTACAGGTATCATTGACTCAAGGCTTTGTCTGTGATGGGCTGTTGTGGATCCAGCCGTCCTGCCTGTGCTCTGTTGTTGCTTGTTATTGTTGCACTCATCTTTCTGTCTATCCTCTCACCCCAACCGTTCATGTGCTATAGTTCAGGCATCCTGGACTTCCCAGTTAGTTGATGTCATTGGGTAAATTGTCTGTAGCAACAGAACACAAATGTATCTGTGCAGGTTTCTCTTAACGCTGTTGTTTTCTTCCATGTCATTGTTTAGGCAGACGCAGACAGTTTTTACACGGCGTGTAATGGCCGCCAATTCAACTCTATAGAAGAAGCAGTTTGTCAGCTGATCTACGTGGAGAGGGCGGAGGTTATAAAGTCTGAAGAGGTAAATATTTTCACTCTGAGGCTTTACTCTTAAATTTCGAGGCCACCCTTCAAAAGTAGGTGTCCTCATTAATTCTTTCAGGGACAAACCAGTGTTTATTTTGGTTCTGCTGACAAGGGCATCTGTGGAACAGCGACTCTCTGATTCATTTTAGGACTCAAGTGATGTTGTGGAATATGCTAAACCTGGGTCTGGTCTGACACGATGAACAGAAAAATCATCTTCTCCTTTTCATTCTGTAATGTTGAAATAATTATGTTAAAAAAATTTGTATGGATCCCAAACACGTTCACAAGGGGTGTAGAAAGTTTACAGCTGGTTGTACTACTATGAAGTGGGCTTTCTAAAACTGCCACAGCAGCTACAAACAAACGTGTTTATATAGAAAAATGAATAATTATTCAACCTTAATATTTGAAAATAAATGGTTGTTTGTATTTAAAAAAATAGGAGACCTTACTTTTGGGATTGCTCTCGTAGTTCCCAATGTGAAGGTTTTCTACAATACACATTGAGCATCATGGGTTCTTCTGTATATAGTTCTATTGTAGATAACAGAAAATATTTCTACTTATGATGTATCAGCAAATGCTGGTCAGGGGGTTGTTATATAATGATGTCATGATGGGACTCATTCGAGTCCACGCAGCACGTGGCTTACTTCCTCCAACCCTCCGCTTTCTCAGGGTGCCAGTCTGCCGGTGATGGAGCTGACCGAGCTGCCGAAGTGCACCGTGTGCCTGGAGAGGATGGATGAGTCGGTCAACGGCATCCTCACCACGCTCTGCAACCACAGCTTTCACAGCCAGTGTCTCCAGCGGTGGGAAGATGCCTCGTAAGTACAGACGTAGACTTCTCATCTGTGTGTTGGCTTTAAACGTGCTCCGTGCTCAGTTGCTCTCAGTAATATATAGTTGTTATATATATGTTAGTTTTCCAAAAGTTTGGTAGAAGCGCCTGCATTCGGATGTTAGTTGTCTCACTGATTGCCACTGCACTGGTTCTTTCTCCAGGCTTCATGCTGTTTGTTTTCAGTCATCTCTTTTCATGTATTCATCTACTCTACAAAGGACCTGTGTCACATGAGCACAGCTGATTGTGTGGTGCTTTCAGGTGCCCTGTCTGTAGGTACTGCCAAACTCCAGAACCAGTTGAGGAGAACAAATGCTTTGAGTGCGGAGTCCAGGAGGTAACGCACAAATACATCCAGCTTTGCTGTCTTAGTTTTTATTTTTTTTAGTCAGAACCTTCTCTCATGTGTCTATAGAACCTGTGGATCTGTCTGATCTGCGGCCATATTGGCTGTGGCCGCTACGTTAGCCGGCATGCCTACAAGCACTTTGAGGAAACTCAGCATACGTACGCTATGCAGCTCACCAACCACCGCGTCTGGGACTACGCAGGAGGTACTGGTTGTGGTTTGTGTTTGTGTTTGTGTTACAGTCTCGTGTGCAAAGAACCAGAAACCAGGTGAACCACAAAGAAAGCCGGGCCATTAAACCTCAACAGGCTGCCTCTTATTTAAACAGCAATAATAAGTTTAAAGCAGCCTGGACCCATTTTTGGACAGCAGAGGGCAGAAACCTAGAAAGTAAAGTAAATCCTGTTCATAACATTGTTTTAGAAGTTTCTGCACCACATGGTTCATTTAGCAGCTGTTCTGGAGCTTTTCAGGTTTGTCACATGACTGTTCCCAGAAAATGAAGCCATTTTGTAGCATTTGATAGATTAGATTCTACACAGTAGAAGCAACTATTGCGGTTTTCATCATGAAGTGTGTTAAAGCTTACAGTTACAGTTTTAACAGTATCTCAGGTTGTATGATGGACGTGAATGGAAAAGCATTCATTTGAATTTTAAATTTAAGCCCTTGACGTGTTAATCTGCGTGTTCCTCTCTGCGTAGATAACTACGTGCATCGGCTCGTAGCCAGTAAGACTGATGGGAAGATGGTGCAGTATGAATGTGAGGGAGACACGTGTCAAGCTGAGAAAATAGATGCGCTTCAACTTGAAGTGAGTAATTTCCTCCTGTTACGTTGTTGTTGTTGTTGTTGTTTGTTTTTGTAGCGCTGTGATTAATGCTAATGTACTCGGCAGTACTCGTACCTGCTGACGAGCCAGCTGGAGTCGCAGAGGATTTACTGGGAGAACAAGATAGTTCATCTGGAGAAGGAGACAGCTGAGGAGGTAAAGATGCCACTGCACTAGTAAAATGTTATTTGTTTGCATCAGTACAAATGATCTCTTACTCCTGTGTGTGTTTGTCGTGCAGATTAACAACATGAAGGCGAAGTTTAAGGAAACTCTGGAGCGCTGCGATAACCTGGAGCAGCGGCTGGGAGATATAACCAAAGACAAGCAAAGCATGGAGAAAAAGTAGGTGCTGGTTCACGGCCCCTGCTGCCGGGAGGTTAATACTGGATGAACTAAAAATATGTTACATTCATTAGAAAATGAACTTGAAGAACTTGCTGGTGTGAAGCTGTAAAAGAAAAGGTGTGATTGAATAAGAGGCTTTGAAATCTGTCCAAGCACATCAATTTTATTTACATTTCATACATACATTAATCATTGACGAACAGGAAGCAGTTTGAGCAAGAACTAAAAGAGACTAAACAAGTACCTGAACGTTTGACCCCCCCCCCCCCTCCCTTTACCTGAAAACGTAACAGGCCTGTAACTTTGTAACAATCAATCACCTATTTGACTACAGGTTCCAAAGGGTTTGACCGGTTTGCACCGTTCAGAGTAACAGCTGCTGTGCTTTTTCACTGTGTGAACACCTTTGACTTTAACGCAACGGGTCTGAACCTGGTCCTAGATGTTGTGTGCTCATCAAGTAAAGCAGGTTGCTCCACCTTCTGCTTCAGTTTTCTGTGGGTTTCCTGATAGATATTATTTCCTCATTAATTAAATAATTCAAGTCACACTTTTAGGATACTGGTTTTTCTCATGACTGTTCACTTGATTCTCACTTTTACGTTACTTCCAGTCACACAAGTCACACAATCTTAATACAATCCTCTGAGACTACAGGAAAATTGTGAATCCAAATCAACTTTTCTTTACGACTTTTCCACGGAATCTGGGGTAGTTATCGGCGGCTTGTACTTTCAGGTGCACCCAGCTGAACGGCCGAGTGCTGAAGCTGAGCCAAGAGCTGAAGGAGGAGCAGGAGATGAACCGGTGCCTGAGAGCCAACCAGACAGAGCTGCAGTCCCAGCTGGCCGAGGAGGAGCGCAGAGGAAAAGAGAGCAGTGAGTGGAGACTAACTCAAATAATATGAGGGTGAACACACGCCAAGCAGCCCCCACATCTGGCTCATCTACTCCTACAAGGCATTCATACATCTTAAGTACAGTACCATACGTGTGAGTTGTACATATGTTCTATGTCCTTTTTAACTCCTGATTATGCATCTTACCATTTTCTTTGTGGCTACTCTGACAATCCAATTTATTTGTCCGAATTGGGACAAATAAAGTTCACCTTTATGCCTAATGCAAACCTTAAAGTTAAAGGAGAATTTCTACAAAGTGAAACTTGTGCACACACACACACGCACAGACCCTGGTGCAGCTTCTGTACATCCACTGAAAGTGTCAAAACCACTTCTGTCAGCTCTGCAAATCAGCTCTAAGTGTAGATTATCAGATCTGCGTCCTGTGCAGTCCCTTCATTCTGATGTTGAAAGTGATACTTGGGTTTGAATATTTCCAGACATTCGTTCATTTACTCCTCTGCTGCTGGTCTGCTCATTTATCTTTGTGGTTCACTGACGTCAAAGGTAATTTGATGATGACAGGATCATGTTCACAACGAGAGAGACTGAACTTTACTTTGGACACTGGACTCTGGCACCATGAAAACTTTCATTCAACCTCTATTCTTATATTCTAATGTTTCTTTAGCAGGATTCAGAACCTTTATTAATCCAAGAGGGAAATTACTTTGCCTGCTTTTGATAGTGCTCAACACATACAGACAGGAAGGAAACCACAACATAACAGTCTTATACTACACTACATATAGTATGTATACACAGTGGGGGTTGGAATTGTACAGCTTTCATGCCAGCGGTAGTAAGGAGCTCTCATGGCGTCTTGTGGAGCATTCATCATTCTGAGCATCACTTTCTAGTAGAGCTTCACTGGGCGTGTACGACTCCTCTTCTGGGTCAGTGTGGATCCACTGGGTGTCATGAAGTCAGCAAGATGTAAACTGTTAATGTTGTTTTATAGGCGTAAGTGTTTAAGCCTCTTGTATAGAAAGGAAGTCCATGCAGCTGCATAGAGTCCTTGAAGCAGCAGGGTTGTTTTTTTTTTTACAAAGACACTAAGTGGGTTTTCAGTTTCATTTAAATAGCAACAGCTGCCTCAAAGAATAAGCCACAACCATCACTGTTGGAAGCTCCACACCTGCTAAATGTAATGAAGCAGCTAAGCTCAGCAGTAGGTGAATAAAAAGCTGCATTAGTGGTTTGATTCCTCCCACAGCTTTAACGTCGCTGTCTTTCTCCAGACGACCGCAAAGACGTGGCGATAGCGGAGCTTCAGGAGCAGCTGAGGGACGTGATGTTTTACCTGGAGACGCAGCAGCAGATTGAGAACCTGCCTCCAGAGGCGCGCAGTGAAATCCAGGAGGGACAGATCAACATCGCAGCCACCTCCTCAGACAGCGCTGCAGGAGACGGCCCCTCGGGCCGCGGCAGGAGGGGCCGCGGCAGGAAGAGGAAGTAGCGGCCGCTCGTATCTGCAGGAAGGTCTCTGTTCATGACTGTTTTCCTGAAGCGCTCCTCTGCATCCATGCGCTCGCAGATGAAGCATCAGGACTCGGACGAGCAAATCGCGACAAAAGCAAAAGAACCACAACCACTAGTTTCAAAATGTATTTTACATCCGTGCAAAGTAAATTTATTCTTGCTGAGACTTTCTATTTTGGTCATGAATGGTATTATATGATCAAAATGATTTTCATTTCTGCTTCTGCTTTTTGACATGTAAAGCTGTAGTTTTCCCTTTACACTGGAACAAGATGCTGAAGAACATTGTTGGAGAGTCTTATTTTAAGATTGATATTTGTCTGTTCCTAAGTAAAAAGATGCAAATGTCCATTTTGTTGCTTTTTTTTTTTTGTTACACATGATGGAAGGTGGCTCAGCTGTAGCTGGAGGATCTGTCTGCTTTTAGTTTTACACGTCTGCGTTTCTGGTCAGTGCTGTTTGTTGTAGCTGCAGTCAGAGGTGGAGGGACTGGTTATAAGAAAGGCATCGATCTGAGGATATTTAATATTAGAACCTCCGTCCCACTGATTCAATGCATGAAACATTCTTAGGTACAACATGAAATACTTCCTCCTTGCACAGAATTTTATTGACTAGTCCTCATGCCAAACTAGCAGCATGACACTGCTCTCAAGCACACATTCTGAATGCTGACCCTGTTGAAGGATGGTTTCGTACCTTGGAGCAGGCCCCGGATGCAGTTTGAGTTTTTTTTTCTGGCCTGACTCAGCAGGTTGTTGAGGGTGAACTGTGATGGCGTCTGATAATTAACCCTGCTGTTAGTGACGGTGGAGTTTAAACCATGTGATCGCACGCTCGGGTTTTATGAATGCTACATTGTGTGGAGACCAGAAACTCGATTGACTGGCTCTGTGTACATAGGGTCAGACGAGAATGGACTGCGGCAGGCAAATGCATCATTATGCAAATATTTGTTCCACCTCTTCCATTCATGGCCAACTATGACCTTTAAAGCCTGTACACAAACACAGGCCAAGGTTCTTCTTTTGTTCTGAAAATGTCAGTTGCCCATTAACGGTGACATAAGTGATGGTGATATGTGCTTTCATTACGTTTAGATTAAAGATCAGCTGCACTCCCTGTACAACACACAAAAAACAAGTGAGACACTGCGGTGAAACCGTGTGAACGTGTCATGAACAAACCGACTCCCACCAGGTGGTGAATAACGATACGCAGGACGTGTGAGCTGGATCTCAGTTCTTTTCACAGGCATGAATGGAAACTGAAGGCTGCGTGGTGTAATGTGTCAGACCTACTGGAAGTGAACCAGGAGTAGGAGGAGCGGCCAACACACGAGTGAGGAGGTTTAGACACGACGGCACTTCCTCAGTTGCAGCTCTTCGCTGTCCAACGATGGACTAATCCTGCACCAACCGTTCTTCTGCGAAGCCACAAACACGTTGAGGTAAGAACGGAACTTCTCCTTTTCACACACACTGTGAAGTGGTTGAACTAATGGAAACCTGTTTAGTACTAACTGACTAACAGCCTGCAGTAAAAAGAGGGTTTTTAGCTATTCAAGTGTTGCAGTGCTGTAAAATTCCTGGTATGCGGCTGCTCCTTTCAGGTCTCTGCATGCGGACGGATGAAAGGCTCAGATTCCCCCTCCTCAGCGTCGGCTTCTAAATTCTTTTGTTGTGCTGTAAAGGCTGGACGCTCAGTCTTTGAATCGAGCCAAGTTCAACAGTGAAGCCAGGGCTCGTTCCTGAACGGCCCAGCTCGTGGCTTCGTGTTCTCTGTGAGGCGAAGCCAGGAAACCTGCATGAAGGCCACTGCTTCTAAGTGTTTAAATCATCAGCGTGTGATATGAATCTGGAAAGAAGCTGCGTGTGAGGCTTTGCAAAGTGTATAAATGTGAGGAAAAAGCAGTTAAGCTTGTGTTTTATGTGCAGGACTCCTGGAAGTAAAACACTTCCCTTTTCTATTTTTCTAATTTGCATCACGGTCACAGTCTGAACAAGGAAACTGTGCAGGGGAAATGAGCTGAGAGCTGAACTGATGTGAGAGGATGATCGTGTTATTTTAACCACTAAAACTTCCGTCAGGCTCTAAAGACTAAAGTTGCAGCATCCAGCGTTTTTCTCCAGAGAGAGGAGGAAGCTCCCCCTGTTGTAGCAGGACACAAGTGTTGCGACGTCATTATGTCATAAACCATTAATTTTCGTTGCAGCAGTGACACTTAGTTTCATCTTTCCTAACTGTCGATGGCTCGACTTGTGCTTCAACCAGAACTGCGTTGGATATAAAACTAGATCTGGGTCCAAGTTTGTCTGATAGGAACCTGTGGCTCTTATCAGACAAACTTGGAAAAAAACCCAGACTACTTCTTGAGAAATTTGCCAATCAGTGTTTCCTTTCTCCCACTCTGGGAGCTGCCCTGCTTTCCTGTTCAGTAAACACCAACCTGACAACGCGCTTCAGTTTTCCAGAAGCGTTGAACTGGGTTTCTTATCGTGTGTGTGCAAGACAAAAGCCTGGGGGGCAGATCTAGACACTGATATTCTTTTGTAAATCACCTCTGGTGCAGTTGAATGAAATGTCAGGGGGCAAACTTAGGAGAGAGTATGTATATTCTACATAGTATATTCTCGAGTTTCCTTCCTGTCAGGTGATTGACGTCTTTCTACTCTCTCTCTCTCTCTGCAGATGAGCGACCAAGACAGCAGCGCCTCGGCCTCTCAGACGGAGGGAGACTTGGAGGTGGACGAGGACGGGGAGAAGGATGCGAGGCGGCGGGGCAGCCCCACCCCCAGCCTGTCTGCCCTGTCCTCCTCGCTCCGCGCCGTCATACGCATCAAGCACAAGTACCAGGCCATCAAGCGCCGGCGCCAGGAGCTGGGCCTGGGGCCGGGGACCGCGGGTCTCCTCCCGGGAGCCCCCGCGCGGACCAGCCCCAAAATCTTCACCTTCGACGGCTTCACGCCCTCCGCCTTCCCCGCCCTGACCTCGTCCGCCGTCGCCCCCAAGAAGAAGAAGCGCAGGAGGAAGCGGGTGCTGTTCCCCAACGGCGTGGGCCGCAGGGCGCCGCCGAAGCAGGAGCAGAGCCGGGCCAAGTACTGCCTCTACCTGCTGTGCGCCATCGTCTTCCTGCAGGTACGGGGTCCTCCCTCCTGTTACGGGCGGCGAGCGTGAGGAGCCGTGATCGGTAGCTGCTGGGGGGGAGAAAACATACGCTGAACGGTTGCGTCCGTGTCCCGCACAAACAGTTCAAGTGTAAACAGCGAGGCCAGAGTTTCCTGTTGCTGTTGCAGAATGTCAACATGGACGCGAGTTGTTTCCTGTGACACAGACGAGCCTGAGTAAATATTGACTGTCCGTTTTACTCATGCACTTTACAGTTAGCGTGTGGAACCAACTCATATTCAACAGTAAACTTGTCCAGGGCCTCACTAATGTTCTGGGAGGAACCCCCCCCCCCAAATAGATTATAAGTAAAGATGGTGACTTGAGCTTCCATTATAGACCAGACATCTGGAGTGAATCTAGCCCTTCTCAGCGTCTAAAGTGACTGGCTTCTTGTTACCTTGCAGGTGTACAATGCTATCGAGAACCTGGACGACCACGTTCTGAGGTACGACCTGGAGGGGCTGGAGAAGACACTAAGGAGGGAGGTGCTGGGGCAGCAGGGGGCCGTGGAGGCCTTACTCTACCTGCTGAGGGACTATCTGTCCACTTACGTCCACAACAAGCCCCTGGTGGTGTCTCTCCACGGCCCCAGCGGCGTGGGCAAGAGCCACCTGGGTCGCCTCCTGGCCGGACACTTCCGCTCGGTGGTGGGGGAGACGCTGGTGCTGCAGTACTACGTCCTCCACCACTGCCCCCAGGAGGCCGACGCCCAGCAGTGCGCCCGCAACCTCTCCAGCACCATCTCGGAGATGGTGGAACGGGCCGAGGACGAGGAGAAGATCCCCCTCTTCGTCTTCGACGAGGCCGAGCACATGCACGGCGAGATCTTGGACATGCTGTGGCAGCTGGTGGCCTCCAAGCAGTCCAACGAGTACCTGAACGCTGTCTACCTGTTCCTGAGCAACCTGGGCCACGCGCACATCACTAAACACATGCTCCACAACTCCTCGAGCGTCGCCATGGGGATGACGGCTTCTAGTCGCCAGAGTGGCCTTGTGAAGGAGCTGGTGCCGGTTTTACGCAGCATCGTGGAGAAGCTCCACCCACTGTGGACGGAGGCGGACGTTTTGCCCCTGGGGCTGCTGGAGAAACGCCACGTCATGGACTGTTTCCTGGACGAAATGACTCGAGAGGGGTTCTACCCGGATCATAGCCACATAGAGCGCCTTGCAGGGGAGATCGAGTATTACCACACAGTCGGGGGCCACGAATATTCCCAGACGGGCTGCAAGCAAGTGGTGGCTAAGGTCAACATGCTGTGAGGCAGCATGAGGCTGTGAGGAATGTTCACGAAGAAGAAGCCGAGCGCAGGAGTGAGTTTATGACAGAACTCAGATTTCAGAAGTGGATTTGTTCCAATGTTAAAACAAAGCAGCAGTTTGTCGAAAGGGCAGCGAAGACACTCAAATCACAACGTAAATGTGGTTTGTCCTTTAAGGCTTCTGAGTAGAACCTTATTACTAACTGTTTGGTAGGATCTGTCCAAATGTGCTGAAGTTGTTGTTCGTTAAATCTAAAAATGAGTAAACCGTGATTACAGGATTTGGATGAACTGGTCGACTGAGCTGCTTCACGGCTTCTGTGTCAGACAGCTCAAGCACAAATGACCAGAAGTAGAGTGAAGGACCAAAAACAGGCCAACGCTGCAGACATTTATAATCACAGGAAGCCTCATGTTTGTTGACTTTGAATGCAGCTCGACTTTCACAAGAACAAGTCACGAAGTAGTTTTTTTTCTGAGTGTCTGCATAGTAGAGGTTTCATCTGCAATAAAGCAGCCGGAGGCCGAGCTTCGGGTTCAGCCAGTACTGATAGAAGTCAGTTTATTTATTGAACGCAGACGCTTTTACATGGATTAACAGTGACGTGTGCCAGCGTAGGTCGATTATGCCAACGACCTGTGTTCAGATAATTCAAATAAAAACTTTTTTGTACGGAGTGTCAAAATTAAAGACCCTGTTTAAACAAAACTCTGGGATTTCACATGTCTTTCATTGGGCAGAAGAGGAAAGTTTTTGAAGCTCATTTACTTCCTTGTTGGGACCTGGGGAAAACCTCATCTGTGTGGTAGCAGTGAAGCTGCATTTTTACCCCAGCTAAACAGGGTTGATGGCATCAGAACCAGGGCAGCCACTAAGAAGAAAACATGAACAACTCTCAGACATAAATTCAAGTTTTTATTATTAGAATTCCCTTAAGTTAACGTTGGAAAAAATGAGGTACTGTAACTAAGTGGCATAAAAATGAGCCATGACGGATGAAAAAACACACGATGCGTGACTCCTAAACAGAAAAGCAACTGGAAAATGAGGAGCAGTCTGTCTGGTGCATTGGTATGTTGAGGTTTGAGGAGTGTAGATGGTGTTAATGATGACATAGATACTCAAACAGATGCAAAACTGCCTCACTCTGCTTTGGACACGTAGGTGAGAGCAATGCTGTAGAAATGCAAACTAACTACATACGCTACAAGAAGATTCCACTACACTGATCTCACCTACGCAAATGGGACGTCACAAAGAAAGTGAAGAAGATAAGGAGCGTCTGTGGTGAAACTGACTCCTTTAGGATCAACCTCTGAACTCTAACCTCCAGCGCTTCCATGTTTGAGTTGTAACAGAACATTTGAGTAAAATCCTCCACGGATTGTAACAGGATCCAAACTAAAGAGAAAATATTTAATGCTGCTGACGCCAACGACACCTACAGGGAAATAAAGAGCTGCTTCAGTAACTAATGAATGATCCACTAGGCGCTCTTGGTTTCAGAGTCGACCTCACAGCTCCTCTCAGGTGGTTAAACGTGATGCTGCGACTGGACAGAGAAGCAGCTACGTGGTGGGAATGTGTGTGGAGGGGTGTGAGTGATGATGTGGCTCTGGGCTGCTGCTTCTTCAGTGGGGAGCCTAGCTTCTTCCCCTCTATGCCTCCAGCTCAAAGCCCATGCCAACCTTGTGTCCGCCTGCGTTGAAGTTCTTCCCGTCGATCAGGGCTGAGAGGGTCACCTTCACACCTGCAGAGACCCGACAACCACTACAGGTCAAAGGAGACAACTGTGCGGAGAGGAGACTGAGGAAAAAAACTGCTCACCAGCTACAACTCTGCCATCTAGTGTCCAACAGTATACCGGTAACGGTGTGTTCTCCTACAGCTGAGGTGTTCAAACACAGACCTCGAGGGCCACAGTCCTGCTGGTTTTCCAAATCAGCTAATACTGATTACGTTCACCATTTAGCTGTTCAGCAGCTCACTGACACACCCGATCAATGTAATCAGCAGGGAGAGTTGGAAACCTAGCAGGAAGTGGCCCTGGGGGACTGGAGCTGGACACCCCTGTCTTACAGTCCTACTGTCTAACAGAAGATTAGACTTGACGCAGCATCTGACTCTACAGACAGATTACGGTGGATCTGAATCTGGGTTGGAAATGAGGCCCTACCTGATCGGAGGCTCTGGGTGTAGCCAACTCCTATCAGACTGGCATTGTTAACTTTGGCCTGTGAGGAGAGATGGGATCAGACACATACAGAGCAACATTGCCTGAATCTGAACTGCACGTCTGTAGCACTCACAGACAGGGAGGCGTCTTTGTCCAGCTTGTACTTGGCAGCGATGCCAAAGCGAGTGTTGTTACTGCCAGCAGTCCAGGCCAGAGTGACCGCTGTCTCCAGATCATCATTCACCTTCTGGTAGATGGAGCCTCCGAACTCGGTCCCGTCGTTCCTGAGACAGAAAAGGAATGGATTCAGACACGTCATACGCAGATTTACTACTGAATCGAACTTGATGTGTGAATCTGAGGACTCACACGTTAGTGTGAAGCTGAAAATCTCCAGCCCTGTATCCGAGGGCAAAGTTGTTTTGGGCCAGTTTGGACTTGGCTGTGTCGAAGGCCATCTGGTAGCCGGCCAGCCAGCCCTCGTAGCCCAACACGGCAGCAGCGTGGATGATGGGACCCTCAAAGTCCACATCACAGTTCAGGTTGACGTAGTCGCGCTTGTAACCCGTCTTCAGCTTTCCGCTCTTCTTACTGGAAAAACACATCTGCTCAGCGCACATCGCATTCTGTGGATTGGTCTAATCATCAGTTTATTCTAGCAATATAACTCCAGGCACCGACAATGAGAACATGTGTCATGATGAAGGAGATAAAACACTGAGACAAATGAAACATTGAGATTTCCTGACAACTGTAATGTAGTAAACAGAATAACTCAACATTTTAAGTTAGATTAAATGAGATAAATGAGCAGAAAATGGTTCAACAGCTTCCAACAAAGAAACGCCAGGAGAGATAAACAGGCAATAAACATTCTCACCCTGTGTTTGGTACAAAAGACGTGTCCAGTCCCACCTTCAGGCCTTGAGCCAGCTGTGGGTAAAAGTCAAACACTGAGTTGACAGTGAAAGCCTCAAACAGAGTAATGTGACCTGTTTTGTGTGACCCCATAGATTCAGTACCTGGTCCTCCACGGTCACTTCAGTAGCTAGCGTGTTGTCGGTGTTCCACTTCTGGTTGACGCTCAGGCCAAGCTCCTTCAACTTGTATTTGGTCTCCAGGTTCCCTGAGGCCTTTCCTGTGTCTGTGTTACTGGAGCCAGATGTGTTGAACTCCTGGCAGGACAACCAAAAAAAGATGGGTAGCATGAACTGGCTGCCAAAAGGACTTTCTTTGTAGACTCGCTTGGAGGGGGAGAGGGGATAAACAGGTGCAGAATGTGCCACAACTGACAAGCAAACCAAATAAATGCAGGAAAACTGGAGGAATATGAAAGTGTTCACGAGACAATGCAGCGGACAGTCGGACACACATGAATAACAAATTCAGACAGCATTAAGACATAAAACGAAATGCAGAAAACACTGGGGAGGAGAAACACTGAATCTGTCCTCACTGATGTCATCAAGTTAATTTACTGCATCAAATCTAAGGAAGGTCAACAGAAGAGTTTATGAGTCCATCCAGAATATGTTTCTATTTACTAACAAACTGATATGAGCTCTCACAAACACATATGGAAAAGAAATCAATGTTATGGCAAACATGAACACAACACAAGAGATGCAACAGTGTTAAAAAACAGGAAACAGACACATGAAAATGATTCTTTCCTCCGACACCAATCTTACCATCTACGTTAGAGCGTGAGCAGTCCAGGACAGAGGCCAGCGGCATGGAAACAGAGCAGGGGTTAGGAAAGGCAGGTAGAGAGACAGACAGGCCACACACACACCTGTGCATCTGTGCATCCACAACAGAGCACATGTTAAGCCAAGCAGCGCTGCGTCCGCCGGTCCTCAACCTAGAAAGCTCCCACCAGGTCAGTTAAACACAAAACTGCATGTTGTGGAAGATTTGTGCTTTTGTGTGACGGCAGAAGCAGGACGTGTGGGAATGTACTGAGCATCCAGATAGAGAACTTACCACTCCACTCTGAGACTTGGTCTTTAGGTCCAGCTTCACCACGCCAAAGCCTGAAGAATAAAGAGTTAACAGTTGATCGGTCCCAGATTACTAAAACGCATTAAAATTTCAGCTCTACAGTGACATCTATATGTAGTTTAAGTCGCTGATTCAGCTACCAACAAGCATGCCACTGATTGTCCTGTAGGATGTTCTAGACTTTTTACTATTATTTGCAGTCAATATTTCAATACTGTTGCTTGTCTACATTGGAATGAGGCATTATGAATGTCACAGAGGAACGAAGGTCTGTGTTTCAGGGCTTCGCTAGAAACCCAAACTCACCATAGCCCTTGCTGAAGATGTCCTTAGCAGCTTTGCCCAGGTCTGCATATGAAGGAGGGACGGCCATCGTACTGCAGAGAAGAAACAGGTTTTACAGAAGGTTAAACTGATGGGAACTCTGCTTCCACTTCTCTACACAAAGGCTCTGCTGTGCTCACACAGTTACACTTAGGACTAAGAGGCCAGGATCTTGTTTCCGTTAATTCCTGGCATGACATATGTATGAATTATGTATGTTGTTGTTTCTGAGTATAAATCAATATGAAGCAAATGCTTCTGCTTTGTTATTATTTCATGTTAATAAGGTTGGAAGTAAGAGGATTAAGGATTTTACATATGTCTTATGTGATTCGCATTGCAGAGCGTTTTGGAATAAAGCATCACTGTGGCAGGAGATGACATCAGATCATCATTCATAAAGATGATCCTGAACAAGGGCAGTGATTAACTAAGTGATAGTGGTTATGCGTTTTATTCCCTGACCCTCAGCTGAGTAGCTCTGAGGTCCAGCAGGAGGGAACAATCTGTTCCTTTGCATGCAGCTAATTGTCCAATTTAAATCCTCCATCAAGAGCAGCATCAGAAAAACAGCGTGAGATTATAGAAAAGCACAAATGGAAAACTAGTAGGTGTCATCAAACAAATCATCAGAACAAATCAAATTGCATTGATTTCAAGGATGGAGCGGTGATGTCTTGCATCTGTGTGAGCAGCGTATGAGCACCAGCGTTCAGGCCCTGCCGGCTAGTGACAGATGCCGCTGTGGGTGCAGCCGCCTCTCCTGCTGGGACAAAGGACGGTCAGCGGACCAGTGAAAGGGCTGTGGGGGGTTGACACCTAGCTAGTTAAGCTAGTTGCTGCGCAAAAAGATTAGCCGACTAGCAAGTTAGCGTTAATAGTACTGCCCCCAAACACACCCCTTAACAACCGGACAGCACGCCCCACATTTAGTTAATAACGCTGCTAAGCGCGTGGGTAACGGTGCAGTTCTGGATCCTTGCATTAACACACGTGAAACCATCATTTGAGCGCTTCATAAGGTTGAACGTCATTACATAATAAGGAGCGACCGTTATCCCACATGAGAGCACTTTACATGCTAGCTATGCGGCTAACCTAATAAATAAAACCCGTAAAGTAAAACTATTAGCACTGCACTGTTGAATATTGAATATTAGCGCTAACGCTGCTTACCAAGCTAAAGAGTGTGTAAGTGTGATGTGCGGAGCCTGAAGTATCCCTTGGCTGACAGCTAGCCTAGTTTAGCACTGTCTGTGCGGCTACAGGGCACAATGAAGGAGACATACGGAGCATGCGCGGTGTAAGCGCGAAAAGTGAACAAAGAGTCAAAGCAACACAAGCGAGCAATCTGTCCTCTACAACGTGCCTGCAACTTTATCCAAGAGCATAAACAAACGTTTCAAGAGCAGAAACAAAACGTTTCTCACAGAAATCTATCCAGAATATCATCTGCTAAGGTAAAATTATTAGGAACACAGTGATGAAATACTCTTTCATAAGTAAACGTTCGTCATTTAGAATGTATAGTGATGCATATCGTGTTTATGTTTTCTTTTTCATTTTGGTGATCTTTTTAAATTACAAATTGAACTACCTACACTTACACACAAGTAACTGAATTTATCAGTGGGCACAAATCATCATCAGTCTTTATTTAAATAATTATTTTAATTGTGAATCGCATTCCAAAAATAACTGAAAAACGTTACAGTAAAGTGGTTTTAACAGTGAGTGAGATGAGAGAAACAATGTGTTTATACTCATACAATAAGCCAGACTAATAATGTAAATGATAAATAATAATAAAAAAGGTAAGATGACTCCAAATCGCCCCATTCTTTCAGTTTCTAATGGCTTTTGGTTGGTTGGCTGGTTATTAATGGCAAAGCTATATTGAGCTGGGTCAGACTGTTTAAGTGTTTTGTTTATTATTAATACACGAACTTGCTGCATTTTATTTCAAAACCTGGCGCGTTCGAATTTCTATTTTGTGCCGTGTTCGTTTTAAATTAGACTACATTGTGAGCGGAGCCGAACACAGCGCCATCTACAGGCGGCACTCCGCATCAACGTCGGTCCTCCTTAAATGGTTAGGACAAACATGGCGTCTATCCGTGCGTACGTTGCCCCCGCCTTGTTGACGCAATCAGCCTGTTTGTTTGTTTGCGTGTGTGCGTGCGCGCGGACGGGCGCGGGCGCGTGTGTATGCCACGGAACAAACTTCGCGCAGACCTTATCAAGTCCCGTCAGGAGCGGGAGTCCAATGGTCAGCGTTGGCCGGCTGATCTTTGGATGTTTGCGCTGCAGGAAGCGTGGAAGGCGGACGGGCTCTGCGGCAGTCGAGCGTGTCTGTGTTGACAAAGACCCCCAAAAGTTCGGCCGGGTTCGGCGGCTCTCATCGCAGCCATGTCCGGACCGCCTAGATTTGTGAGCCCGTTCCACGGACCCCGGTGTCTGGCTGCGGCCGCGGCTCCGGCGGGGAAAGCCAAGCTGACGCACCCGGGCAAGGCGATCCTGGCAGGTAGGAGAAAGTTCGGCAAAGTAGTTCGACTGGGTCGCGGCCGGGTTCGGCTGCAGCAGTGACCTCGGGCCTTTTAAACGCGGCTGTCAAAAAAGTTTTCAGATCCAAAGGAGCTGAACTCGCCACAGGCTCTAAAACGAGACCAACTGGAAACTCCACAAAACCGCTTATTTCAGACCTGCTCTAAACACGTTAATCCTTTTAAAAGGCTTCCGGCATTTTTGTGCTATTATGTAGTTTTGGGGGTCAAACCAGTCCAGGTCTTGATGGTTTCCATCAAACCTGCAGGACTGATATGTGTGTGAAGCTACAGGAGCGAAACGTCTTGACAGTTTTTAAATAGAAATTAAATGTGTGATCAGTGCACTTAAGCCCAGTTTAGTGGCTGTGCTCTGTATTGTTTTATCTGAAAAGAACCTGTGAGCTCGACCCGGGTTCCGCCTTGTTCTGGAGCTGGTAGACTTTGGCACCGGCCCCACTGAAGCTGCGTGAACTCTGATTACTCAGCTTCTCTTTAGTCAATGGGTGACCGATGACAGAGTGAGGCTGTAGCCTTAATAATAGTAATAATAACTCTAACTATTCAACCCAGCCCAGCGGTGCTGAGCGGCGCCGGCGCCACATGACTCCTAACAGGATGACATGGCAGCTATCGGGTCACGCTGGGTCACATGCTAAAGCTTTGTGGCTACATCTTTTAAAGGGATTCATTGTCTACATACATTTTAGTGACATTTAAAAGAACAAAGCAGAAAAACAGAACAGTTCCATCCACAGTAAGACATTGCTCATTGTAGTTTAGTGGTAGAGATGAGGTGATTCTAACTGTAGGAGCTACTGACACTAGTACTAGTCACACGTACTGTAGAACTATGGGTCCAGAACATAGACTATACCATACATAGATGTTTGACACTGGGTATTTGCTGTGGTTGAGTCAACATAGCAGATTAAAGCTGATAGCCGTGATGATGCAACCTCCTCTTCTGGTCTCTTATTGCTTCAGCCCTCCTGCAGACAAACCCGAGGCTGGTGGAGCTGCTTGTTGAGCCTCGGGTTGAATGGACTGTGACGGTTGATCCCTCGCTTTCACACTTCCTGCTCTGGGCCCGATAAACCGGTTCCACGTCCCCTTTTCGGCGCGAGCGCGTGCAGGTACCGGCCCAGGGCCCGTTTGCGGACGACGGTGACGACGTGGAGCCTAATTGGCAGGTTGAGCTGCTGGGAAGCCTGCGTTTAACCCACAGAATGCACGTCACCCGCAGCCACAGACAAAAGTTAGAGCCGAGTGAAGTCTGCGCTTTCATTTTTAACACCGCTTGCCAGAATGCGTGCTTCCTCCCCCCCCGATGCCTGCGCGAGCTTGAGAGGTGAAGCCGTTTGAGGCCACTGTGTGCCAGTGGTGCTGTGGAGGCCACACACCCCCTGCAGCTGTGTCAGGGCCGAGGGGAGGATCCAGATCGGCCCAGATCAGCGGAGCCAGTGGCTGCAGGCCTCTGCTGAACGGCAGAGGAGCGAGAGGCGGCTTGTTAAGGTGGACGTGTTCTAGTTCCTATGACAGAAGCAAAGTTATAAGGAAGAGTGGGATAAACGTACTCATGACAAACAATCAAAAATAAAATACGATACAACACAGGAAGTATAGATTTAGTTTGTTTTATTGATGAATCCAGTTTGCGGCTGACGTTTTCTAACTCTTTAATAGTATAAACTACGCTTGAGGCTCCTGACCTGCACGTGTGACGCTCGCGCACACATTGGATGTCGGCGCCAGGCGCTCGCTCACCGCCGCGTGCCGCTTGTGTTTCAGGTGGAATAGCCGGAGGCATCGAGATCTGCATCACCTTCCCCACGGAGTACGTGAAGACGCAGCTGCAGCTGGACGAGAAGGCCAATCCTCCCAAATACAGAGGAATCGGTGAGGTTCCGCTCGGTACCGGCTCCGCCAGCGGTTCTGATGGGGTTCTGATGTCATGTTGGTCTGTTTGATGAGCGCCTGGACTTTGGCTTGGACTCCATAACTGTGTAACGCGCTGTTGCCTCAGGGCTTCGCTGCTTGAACATGATGCTCAAGTCGGGTGATGCCAGTGCACGAAACCTGTTTCAGGCTTTTGACGCTTTGTCTTGGTCTCCAGTTCGTCACGTCTGTGTTCCTCTCCCACAGGCGACTGTGTGAAGCAGACGGTGAACAGTCATGGGGTGAAGGGTCTTTACAGGGGCCTGAGCTCTCTGCTCTACGGCTCCATACCTAAAGCGGCCGTCAGGTAATGCTCACATTCATCCTTTTTGATGAATAAGGATGAAGAGCAGCTCTTTGTCATGATGCTGCATTTATAAATCATTATAACTTGTCTGCTGACCCTGAAGTCCATGTATTAATGGCTAACGTTGCTAATAGATCCAACCATTTTCTATTTTATCGACTGTCCTTTGGGTTTTCTCCATGGCCGCTTCAGGTTCGGGATGTTTGAGTTCCTCAGTAATAAGATGCGTGACGAGACGGGCAAACTGGACAGCAAGCGAGGGTTCCTCTGTGGCCTCGGGGCTGGAGTCGCTGAAGCTGTGGTGGTCGTCTGCCCGATGGAGACGGTCAAGGTACGAGACACAAGCATGGAAGGCCTACAGTGCTCTTAATGCTAATTGCATTACACACGCGCGGCCAATATGGTCATGAATGAGACACAGGGCGACATTTCAGGCTGTTGTACTGAGAATATGTGAATGTATAGTTCCAACATTTACTTGGGTTCCCTTTCGTCGTCCCACTGACCACACTGATTTCTGCACAACATCCACAACGAGACCGTTCGTGACAATGTCTCCTGCAGTTTCCCAACTCGTCCTTGTTGATTCCTGTAAATCTTTAAACAAAATAACCTTCAGCACTGGGACAGGGAGTCTCAAACAAAGGTGTCCGCTTGCCTCCGCAGAGGTCAGTGTCTGAATAACAGGTTTTACCTGCAGCACATGTGTCGGCAACGAAGGGAAGCTCATAGTTTCAAAAAGAAATCCTTTTAGCGTGGTTCTAATTCTCAGGCTTGTTGGTCAGGATTTTCATAATGTGCATATACTCCCGTATCCAAGGGATCGTTTCCATATCTCTGAGCTTCTGTTCTGCACAGTGAAAGCAACTGATCCTTTACCTTCTCATTTAGGTCAAATTCATCCATGATCAGACATCAGCAAATCCGAAGTACAGGGGATTTTTCCATGGGGTGAGGGAGATTGTTAGAACTGAAGGTAGGTGGATGCCACTGCTCTGTACTGTCACTACATGAGCTACGCAAGGAAATCATCATTTGATGGGATTTAAGTCTTCACATCAGAATGTTATTATGAAATCCAGCAGGAAAGCTGCGAGTGCTTTTATTTTGGCTCAGCTCTGATCGCAGTGTATTTCCAGGACTGAAGGGGACTTACCAGGGTCTAACTGCCACCGTTCTGAAACAAGGCTCCAACCAGGCCATTCGCTTCTACGTCATGACTTCACTGAGGAACTGGTACAAAGGTGCGAGGCTCAAAGGATTTTTCTCTCATCAGTTAAAAGCAAAACCACAAACCAAGGCTGATTTCTTTCTTTAGGAGATGACCCCAACAAGGCCATCAACCCGATGATAACTGGTCTGTTTGGAGCTGTCGCTGGAGCCGCTAGTGTGTTTGGAAACACTCCCCTGGATGTCATCAAGACCAGAATGCAGGTCGGTTGAACCACATGTTGACAACTCATCGCACCATTTCGCCCGGAGGCCGTGACTGAAACGTGCAGTGTGTCTGTTATTGAACAGGGTCTTGAAGCCCACAAGTACAAAAGCACAATGGACTGCGCCATTAAGATCATGAAGCACGAGGGACCAAAGGCGTAAGTTTATATGCAGAGTGGATTTGATTCATGGAGACGTTTGGTTTAAGCTGTGTTTTTGGAGCAGAAGATTGAGGAAATCAACAAAACAAATGATACAAACTAACAAAAAAAACTAACAAACTAATGATAAGACCTGGCATATAATCCTGTACTGTGTAACACTTACTGGATGTTATGTTGAATAAATACATTTCCCGTCTGCTTTCACCCCTTCAGGTTCTACAAAGGTACTGTGCCTCGGCTGGGTCGCGTCTGCATGGATGTGGCCATAGTCTTCGTTATTTATGAGGAAGTCGTGAAGGTCCTGAACATGGTCTGGAAGACGGACTGAAGTGGACCCCGCAGTGCTACTCAAGCAGGAGCTTTGGGACAGGCCGCCACCTTTTTTTAACTAGGCCGAGTCCCGAATCAGCGATCTTAAACCCTGCTTTAGGTTCTAACGTCTACCTCTAGGTGATTATCAGAAAGAAGGAAAGGGATGGGTATATTCTTGATTTGTTTTTATAGCACAGCTACCATGAGTGGAAGGATGCCTGCATGGGAGGATACGCTCAGGTTGCAGAATTAATTACTTAGACTTGCTTGTTTCTCTCTTTGAGACCTCAGGGAGGCATTTATTTAAATGAAAGAGGAACACGCAGCACATAGAGGCTCTCGCCTACAGTGCTTTAAGTTGGAGTTACACTCACGCTGTATGTACTTAATCAGAGGCAAACTAAAACCAACATAATGTGACTTAGGCACGAATGTACTTGAAAATTAGAGATTATACTAGATGTCCAACATTTAAAGCTTATTTTATATGCAAGTATTAAGTTTTTTTTAAAGCTGCTTTTATTTCCTTTAGTA
Organism: Betta splendens; assembly: GCF_900634795.4. Classification (NCBI taxonomy): domain Eukaryota; kingdom Metazoa; phylum Chordata; class Actinopteri; order Anabantiformes; family Osphronemidae; genus Betta; species Betta splendens. The sequence goes on along the minus strand of NC_040892.2, from coordinate 11,181,843 downwards.
TACAGTAATACAGTCTCATTCTGAGGCCACAGGTATACTTAAAAACTAAATGCCTTCAATCACAGCTGTCACAAACTTATAGGAGCTGTAGCAAGTTGCTATTTAGTTAGAAAAATGCACGTTTCCATCAATCTGTGACTTCTAAAGAGGGCTGTTTTAATTCAGGTAATTTACAAGACTGATCTTAAAACAATTCAAGTGCCTATGTATGATATGCTTCATGTGGAGATCTTTTCAGATTAGGAATAATTGAATGCATGTTGTATGTCCTTAGCCACTACATGTATTAAGTGTGTCTGATGTGTTTAAATCTTCTTAATTCCTTGCCACTGTTAGTGTTTTAATAATTCCTTGTTTCTATATTTTAAATTGCCTTTACTGCTTGGGAAATGCCAATATTGGTGCCTTTCATCTCATTCCAGGAGGATGAGTGGTTTAGGGTTTAGCAGAGTTTATGATTCCGTTCTTTGTTTTTAACTACTTCATTTTAACTGCCTTTGCTTTTAATGTGAGTTGACAACCAATTTGTGCCAGCGGCTGCTTCTCAAGACAGTTGTCAGTCAGTTGTCAGATTGTTAGAGTTGCCAAACTCACAAATGTGATTCAGTGTAACAGCAGCACAGATTGAATGTTCCCCAATGACCACACAGCAACACAGAAGATCATCTGTGTATCTTTGAGGCGCTGGGTGTACCTAATAAAATGACAGCTGAGTGGGGAATGCCATGTTATGAACTTTAGATTGTGGGTCTGGCATGTTTACATGTAGTAATTGTCTGTGCTCATCAAACAGTGTTTACTCTGAGCCTTGCATTCATGTAGATCTGTGTCATGTTATTAGATCAGTGGCCCCAGTAGTGAAACCACAGTTTTGTGCCTTCAGACTAATGGAAGAAGAACTCTTTTATTTGTCACTTACAATGTCACAATGAAATTGGCTGTTCTCTACAAACAGAGCTACCAGGCCACCCAATATGTATGCTTGCAAATAAATCAGATCAGAGAATAGTTGTTGTTTCAGTGAGTGTTACTATATTACATTTAACTTGAGGATCGCTGTGCTGCTATTACGTTTACCTCACCACAATTCAAAGGGAAATGTAATTTTTACTGTAGTATATTTATGTGAAAGGTTTGTATGAACAAAGTGATGTAAATCTGAACTAAAATCAATTTTTAATTTAATTTTTTTTTAATAGAAAAACTTTAGTAGAGGTTGTTAAGACAGTATCTGTATGAACGTACCTAGTACTTCCCCCTCATTACGACTATGGGGCCTGATTATAATACTGTAGTATTTTTGACCTTGCTTTGCGCTTTTGGACTTCTCGCTTGCCGTAGTTGTCAGTGCCGACTTCTGTTTGGGACGAACAGCAGAGATGTTTGCGTAGCTGCTTCTAGGTTTCCTCTCTTTTTGAAACATGTCTCTTCATGGAGGAGGAAGCAGAGGATTCTACTTCAACACCGTGTTATCTCTGGCTCGGTCGCTGGCCGCTCACCGTCAGGCGCCCATCGAGAAGGTAACGTTACACACGGCGTTAGCTAACGGCGGCTAGCGCAAAATCTGACGCCAGGGCCCGAACTTCGCTTTTCTGCGCCTGTACTCCGTCTTATGAACTAGGAAACACGCTAAACGTGTATTTTATCGTGTATCTGTGTGAACTATGTTGTCGTATGTGCAATTCAATAGCGCTGCTCAATAGCTTCTAACATCAAATGCAGCTAACCTCAGCGAGCGTTAGCTGTTTTTAATCTGTCACGGTTGTTACATCGTAAACTTTGTTTATTTCCATACTCTAGAAAACTCACATTTCCTTTTACATTATCCAACTAAGAACTGAACATTATTTTACGGTTATAGACGTCTCCATTCATTGTGTGCACCCATCACTGCAGACCCACAACAGGGAGTCAACAGAAATGATGTTAAACCTCATTATTTACAGCAGGTTTAGGTCATTATTGTCTAATCGCGAGGTTTGAGCCCATAGATGTTAAATAAATTCCACAGAAAAGCTTATATTTAGTAAATTTGAAAAATAAAACAGAAAAACCGCCAGGTATTTCATCACAGAGATTCAGAATGAACATCCCATAATGTTCACACTAGGTACAGTGGGTGTTATTCAGGGTGATTTTGTAGAACGTGATTAGTGGTTGTGTGTGAAATGGAACATTCTCCCAAGGATGTGTCAACAGAAGTTAATTACAACCAATAATAAGTTAAACATATAATCAAACATGTAATAACGGGTAATGAGCAGAGACTCATCCACTGATGGGAGCTTAACTCTGGCTCTTAGGTTAGTTAATGCCACAGGCTGGTTTGGCAGCGTTCCACAAACTTGTTTAGACAGACAGCATCATTACTGCTAACATGACCCCACTTGGAGATTGTGTTGATTGGATCTCTGTGGATGACTGAACTAGGTATTTTATACTTTTTTGTGAGCTGCTTTTAAGAAATGAATTTCTCCCTTGTGTGATCAATACAGATTTGCCCTCTTTTAAAAGGGTTATATAGTCTAAGCTTATCAAACAGGTAAAAAGTAATGCACATTGTAAGATGCTGTCCTCCTCCATAGGTCCAGAAGCTACAATGTATGTGTCCTGCAGACTTCAGAGGCGTCTTCCAGCTGGATGAGAGGAGAAGGGATGCTGTTATTGCTCTGGGAATTTTTCTAGTAGAGTCAAACCTGCAGGTAAACAGTGGAAGTAACTGTACCTATATCTGTTTGTGTGGTCATCGTATTTCAAGGGCATAATGTTAGCAATGAAAACGCTAGATCTGTGTAATACACTGGTGTTTTCTGTTGCAGCACAAAGATGTCATTGTCCCCTATCTAGTTGGGTTGCTTAAAGGGCTTCCTAAGGTGCAGTGGATTGAAGAAAGTTCAGAACGTAAAGGTAGAGGTAACAGCGCATCCCTGTTTCTAATATTGTGTTATACTAATAATAAAGGTTCCCTATAACAGGTTATGTAACATTTCTAGATATGGAGCTACTATATCTACAGTGTAGATTCCTCTTAGTGATGATTATTCTCTCATTTTTACGTTTGTGTTTAACGTTCCTTCTTATAGATACCCTTCCAGTCGCAGAGAACTTCAGCTTTTGTCTTGTAACACTTCTCTCAGATGTCGCCCAGAGTGATGAAGCCTTGCGAGGACAGGTGTGTTCATGTTTTCAATGTGAAGATATGTTTTGTAGTGGATGCGCTGCAGCTTTAAAATGTTGTTAAGTAGTAGTTTATTTTCTGTGAGCATCGTGCCAACTGCACCTTTGAGTAAATGAATTTAAATGAGCTTACTATCTTGATTCTTATCTATTTATTTATTAACATTGTCATAACCTTTGTTTTTCAGATCCTGGAGACGATCATGGACCTCATGCAGGTGCTGCAAGATATCTGCAAAAATCCGCAGAGTCATGATAAAGGTAGCAGGACAACAAACGCTAATGCTTTCTCTGTGTCTTACTAAATGTTAAGGCTCTGTGTTCCCTCCAGAATATCTCTGCAGGTACACTGTGCCTACGTTGCTAGGTGTGGCCCGAGCCTTTGGCCGATACAGCAACACTGATGAGCCGTTACTGTCCAAGCTGTTTCCACGACCGGTCGCTCCTGTGCTGCAGACGGGTGATGATGTTGATGTTGCACGTAGAAGGTCCTTCAATGACTTCCGTTCCATCCTGCCAAGCTCCTTGCTCACGGTGTGTCAGGGAGACACAATAAGACGTAAAGGCTCTTCCGTGTCTAGTGTTTCCCAACAGGTATAAATTACACACACAGGATGCCAACTCTATTAACATAGATGGAAGCAGCTTGTATTTTACCTTGTTCTTGTTTTAGGCCAGTCCAGAGAGAGCAGGCCTGATCTCCAGCTCACCAGCTGATCCCTCTGCACAGTATTTTGAAGGCAAGTGTGTCTGAGCCAAACAGTCTTTGAGGAGAGCCACTAACTCTCTGCTGTAAATGAGCCCCCTTTCTTTCTTCAGGCTCATACCTCCCTGATGGCAGTGCAGTGGACCCTGATTACTACTTTTCCACCATCAGCTCCAGTTTCTCAGTCTCCCCTCTTTTCACTGGAAGCAGCTCTGGGGACTTTCATGTCCCCCTGGATATGCTCAGACAACTCCTTCACATGGTAAGCAGCAGATGCATAAATTATACCTTGTGTACAAAGATGTATGTGTGTAAGTGAATATCCTTTCCACAGGTCGAACAGTTTGTGTCAGAGTCGTTTTTAAAATCCCTGGATGACACATTGGCAGAACATCTGCAGGTAAACAGTAGCTCTGAAAGCCACACATTTGTTTTATTTTTAAGATTACTGGCCTATTGTTTTACTTTGTTTCTCTCCTGTCAGTTGAATCCTGGTCTTCATCTGTACTATAAGACCTTCAGTGATCCTTTGTATGTAGCTATATTTAAAATGCTCAGAGACACCCTGTATAATCTGAAAGGTAGGGCTTTTATATTTAAGTTTACCATAATGATGGCAACGTTATTCTTTCATAAAGTGACCAATTAATTGAAGCCATTTTGGATTTCCTCTGCCAATCAGACCTCCAGACGGATTATGTGAAGGAGGTTCACGACTTTGTGCTGGAGCAGTTCAGCAGCAGCCAGTCGGAGCTACAGAGGATCCTGCATGATGTTGAGTACCTGCAGAGTGAACTGAGCCCGCTCAAGCTGCGCTGTCAGGCCAATGCTGCCTGTGTGGACCTGATGGTGTGGGCTGTCACTGAGGAACAGGGTGGGTCTTAACTGCATTAATACAGGAAGTAGTAGTGTTAGAGGTCATTCCTGCAGTTCATTTGTGTGTCTGTGTTTTGTTCAGGGGCCGAGAACCTTTGCACTAAGCTGTCAGAGAAGCTACAGTCAAAGACGTCCAGTAAAGTCATCATTGCTCACATGCCTCTGCTCATTTGCTGCCTACAGGTTGATGGACATTTACTTTTAACAATCAGAAGAAGAAAGCTTGTACTGACATGGTCATTTGTTTTGGTTTAGGGTTTGGGGCGTCTTTGTGAGCGCTTTCCTGTGGTGGCCCATTCTGTCACTATGTCTCTGAGAGACTTCTTGGTGGTTCCTTCTCCTGTTCTGGTCAAGCTGTACAAATATCACAGTCAGTGCACCACAGGTAACAACAAGACACTCTGCCGCATCACTGAGCGTTTGTTTCTGCCCTAGTTTAAAGTTGTTTTCCTCCTTTTTTTCCAAAGCTGGTGGAGAGATTAAAATCCACGTGACCAACGAATATTCACAGTCAACCCTTAGCAGTAATTCTAGCAAGAAGAGCCAGCCGTCCATGTATGAGCAGCTGCGAGACATCTCCATTGACAACATATGCAGGTGAATATTCTTTTACTGTACACAGCATATTCAAAAACAAAGGTATGAACAGCATATGGCTCTTCGTCTTCAGGTGCCTGAAAGCAGGATTGACTATGGACAACGTCATTGTAGAAGCTTTTCTTGCCAGTCTGTCGAACCGTCTCTACATCTACCAGGAAAATGACAAGTGAGCAAGACATTCTGTTATAGACACTCATGAGATATGTAATAGGAGTGTTTTCACACATTCCTTTCCCTTTTCCTAGGGATGCCCACCTGATCCCAGACCACACCATCAGGGCTTTGGGTCACATTGCTGTAGCCCTACGCGACACCCCCAGGGTGATGGAACCCATTCTGCAGATCCTGCAGCAGAAGTTCTGTCAGCCTCCGTCCCAGCTTGACGTCCTCATCATAGACCAGCTTGGCTGCATGGTCATCACAGGCAATGTGTGTTTAAATCTCCAACCTCACTGTTGTTTATTGTCGGCTACAGAACAAGTCTAACTTTTGATTTCTTGATTTTAGCAATACATCTACCAGGAGGTCTGGAACTTGTTCCAGCAGATAAGCGTCAAAGCCAGTTCTATGGTCTACTCCACTAAAGACTACAAGGACCACGGATACAGGTGATGACCATGGTGATAAAGAGAGCATGCTGCTGCCTGCGTGACGTGCTCCTCACAGTATGTAAATGCTCCTTCCTCCGTGTAGACACTGTTCTCTGGCTGTGATAAATGCTCTGGGGAACATAGCAGCGAACCTTCAGGCCGAGCAGATGGTTGACGACCTGCTGGTCAACCTACTGGAGCTGTTTGTTCAACTGGGTTTAGAGGGGAAGAGGGCCAGCGAGAGAGCCTCAGACAAAGGCCCGGCCCTGAAGGTAGAGCGCAGTCCAACAGCTTTTCTCATTGTCAGCCATGTTGTTTCATGTGTGTGAACCACTAATGTTCTTTTTCATCTGCAAAAGGTTTGATGTCCACGTACAGAGGACATTTAGAAACAGAACAACCTTAGAGGAACCACTGATGATTCACCTGGTTCTCTGTCTCGTTTCCACAGGCTTCAAGCAGTGCTGGAAACCTTGGTGTCCTTATTCCAGTTATTGCAGCAGTAAGTGATTATACTAATAATATAGTAATAAATACTTTTATCTATTGTCACTTCTTCTACCTACCTTCAATCTGTATCAAAAGAAATGTAGCACATGAAGTTCTGTTGTACATTTACCTCTATGACTACAAAGACTTGTCTTCTCTTCTTCTAGCTGACTAAGAGGTTGCCACCCATTAAGGAAGCAAAGCCACGTCTGCAGAAGCTTTTCAGGGATTTCTGGCTCTACTCTGTTGTCATGGGCTTTGCTGTGGAAGGCTCAGGTACAATAAATGTGCTTATTTATATTGACATGATGTTTGTAGGAACTTTCAGGAGGAATCTGCTTCAGCTTGTTACAGCTGTTATGTCAGCTGAGCAAAGGAAAAGAGACAGAAGAATAAGAGCATAAACTAATTCCCTCAAAATATTAAAATATCAGTCTTTCTTTATATCTTCTGGTTTGTTTGTGATGAAATTTTCAGGTTTGTGGCCAGAAGAATGGTACGAAGGAGTTTGTGAGATTGCAACCAAATCACCTCTGCTGACGTTTCCCAGTGGAGAACCTTTACGCTCAGAACTGCAGTACAACTCTGCACTGAAGAACGACACTGTGACCCCGGTATTAAACCGCACCCACGTACGCTTATGAAAGCACACACACACAGTGTGTCCTCTGACAGTTTTTGGCTTTTTTGTGAATGGCAGGCAGAGCTGAATGATCTGCGCAGCACCATCATCAACCTGCTGGATCCTCCTCCTGAGGTGTCTGCTCTCATCAACAAACTGGACTTTGCCATGTCAACGTATCTGCTGTCTGTTTACAGATTGGAATACATGAGGTAAACCAAGATGATGTTTGCTTGAACAGGACTACATTTACGATCGTACGCCTAACGTCCTGTTACTGTACGTTTTCCGTTTAGGATGCTGCATTCTCTGGATTCTGATCGTTTTCAAGTCATGTTTCGATACTTTGAAGACCGAGCAATACAGAAGGATAAGTCTGGTAAGCAGAAACTGCTAAAAACACATGACTGCAAGAACACTAATATTTGTTATTATTAACATTGGGTGCTTTTGTGCAGGCATGATGCAATGTGTGATTGCGGTCAGCGACAAGGTTTTCGAGGTGTTCCTGCAAATGATGGCTGAAAAGGTAAGGGATTCACTTCACTTCAAAAGACCTCATCTTGTAGTTTGAGTATATTTAATTTTTTTGATACTGGTTATTTCAATACACAGCAGGAGATACTTGCTTAAGTGTATGTGTCAGTTTTCACTTGGTGACCATGAAGTTACCCACCCAATGTTTTCAGGCAAAAACCAAAGTCCATGAGGAGGAGCTTGAACGACACGCTCAGTTCCTCCTGGTCAACTTCAACCACATCCACAAGAGGATCCGCCGAGTGGCCGACAAATATTTGTCTGGCTTGGCTGAAACGTGAGTGTAAGCAGATAAGCTGTGATTCCTCAGAACAGCACTCATCTAACAGCACCTTCTGTCTCCTCAGGTTCCCCCACTTGTTGTGGAGTGGCCGTGTGCTGAGGACCATGTTAGACATTCTGCAGACTTTGTCCCTCTCACTCAGTGCAGTAAGAGAAGCCCTTTCAATCTGTGCTAATACCTAATGGAAGTGTACACCATGAAGAGAGCAGTGATAATAATGCTGTATATTGCAGGACATCCATAAAGACCAACCTTATTATGACATCCCAGAAACCCCATACAGAATCACCGTCCCGGACACGTATGAAGCCAGAGAGGTAATATGTCATTCAGCACCTGTTGTTCATCACTTTTTGAATGTGTTTTTACATATACATTATATTACATATAATATATTCATTCATATATTCATTCAATTCAGAGCATAGTGAAGGATTTTGCTGCTCGTTGTGGGGAGATCCTTAAAGAAGCAATGAAATGGGCTCCTTCTGTGACCAAATCACACCTGCAGGTACCACTTAGTTTTAAAACAGATGAAACAAGCAGTAGTAAATGAAGTTACTAATGGTTTTAACCTCTACCTGGATGTGATCCAGGAGTATCTGAACAAACATCAAAACTGGGTGTCAGGTCTCTCGCAGCACACGGGCCTGGCTATGGCCACAGAAAGCATCCTGCACTTTGCTGGTTACAACAGACAGAGCACTGCCCTGGGAGTAAGTTATCAACTTATAATTTAATGACTACTATCCATACAACTAATGATAATATGATAATAATACAACTTTTAACTGCAGTCCACCCTTTTGACTGAGAGGCCAGCATGTGTTAAGAAGGACTACTCAAACTTCATGGCTTCCCTAAACCTCAGGAACAGATACGCTGGAGAGGTAAAGTGCTAAGTCACACTAGTTATGTGTTCTCACACACACACACACACACAAAGCTTTGCCGCTCACTGCTCCTCTCTCTAGGTTTCCGGTATGATTCACTTCGCCCAAGCGGTGCGTGGACAGTCAGATCTGAACCGGCTCATGATCAAACAGATGGGCGAGGCTTTGGACTCAGCGCAGCCTGAAGCGTTTACAGAGGCCATGTTTAAACTGGCTGCCTTGCTCATTAGCACCAAAGGTTTGAAAATCAAGCTCTTTTTCAATGGGGTGTCACATACTTGATTCTGTTTGCTTGATATGGTTCAGATTTGTAGGTTGATCTGATTTTTTTTTTTTTTTTTTTTTAGACTGTGACCCCCAGCTTCTTCATCACCTTTGCTGGTCTCCACTTAAGATGTTCACAGAGCATGGCATGGAGACGGCTATTGCATGCTGGGAGTGGCTGCTAGCAGCGCGTGCTGGAGTGGAAGTACCAGTACGTAGATGTGATGAGTCTTGAATTTGTTTGTTTGCTCCCCCATTGGGGAATGGGTCACATCTTATCTTATCTTAATGGCATATCATCAAGATTCTACTCTCTCACCCAGTTTATGCGAGAGATGGCAGGAGCGTGGCAGATGACCGTGGAGCTGAAGATGGGCTTGTTCTCAGACGCCCAGGTGGAGGCTGACCCTCTGGCTGCATCAGAGGAAAGTCAGCCTGTGCCCTGTCCTCCAGATGTCACCCCACACTACATATGGATTGAGGTCAGATTAAAACCAGTTCATTCGGGTTGTCAGCAAATGTTTCTTTAAGCGTTCTTGTCCCTATAATGCCTCTTGGTTTATCTTTGTCTTCTGTCTAGTTCATAGTCCAGAGATTTGAGATAGCAAAGTATTCTAGCGCAGATCAAGTGGAGATCTTCTGCAGTTTGCTTCAGCGCTCACTTTCACTCAACGTCGGTGGGGCTAAGAGTGGCCTTAACCGCCACGTTGCTGCCATTGGATCTCGTTTCAGGTACCAAAAGAAAATGGTTCATATTTTCAGTTAGCTCTGTGTCTGATCTTTTGGAAAACTTGGTTAGAAACTCTTTGAGGCATGTTGAAATTGTTTGATATGATTCTCTATATCATTAATGCAGGCATTATTCAAAGTTTCCCTTGTTCTTCAGGCTGCTGACTCTGGGTCTGGCTCTGCTCCACTCCGATGTTGTTACCAATGCCACTGTGAGAAATGTTCTTAGAGAAAAGATCTACTCTACAGCCTTTGATTACTTCAGGTACACACTACCCTGACACGTCCCCCCCTTTCATACAGGAGAGAGAAAGAGACAACAACTTCTATCTGCACAAGTCTGGAAGCTGAAAATGACCTCATTTATCTGTCTTATCTCTTTCAGCGTTTCTCCAAAATTTCCCACCCAAGGGGACAAGCGGCTTCGCGAGGACATCTGCATAATCATCCGCTTCTACGCGAGCATCCTGTCAGACAAGAAGTACCTGGCTGCATGCCACCTGGTCCCACCTGGTGAGCTTGGCACTACCCCAGCCCCGAGCACGCTCTCAGCTGGAATATTTGGATCGCTTATCGTGTCCAGCACTTCTCCGATATCTATCTTAAGTAAGCCTAAAGTGGTGGAGCTCGGACTGCACTGCAGCAGGGGCATGCTTATACGCGTGGCAGATTTGCTGTTTATCCTCACCGTCCTGCTGGTAGATCCTCGTATCTATCTGTGCTACCAACCTGGATTTGTTTTTCTACCTTACTTTTTTTATTTCCCTCATTTTTATTCCTCTTCTACTCTTTAGTGTCTGCCCTTTCATATTGTTTTTTAGCAGCTGTGAGGAAAAGCACAACTTTGTCAGCCGCGTTAAGGTGCATGATTATTCATCATGTCAGCCCACCCGTCCGCCCTTCTCCTTAATGAACCAATTCGAATGAAATAAAAATATTCTTCTCCCACCCCAGCAAATCCTCTCCTCTTCATTCCCGATGAACCCGAGCAAACACCTGGTTTCATTCTCATAAACATCAAACCGCTTCAGGTAGACCAGTCCTCACCACAGATCCTGGATCAGATTAATCTGTTCAGTCCCCTGCATATAACAGTATAATGTCTGATGTCTGACCCAGCATCAGTGGTTCAGGCAACTCCTACCTACTGTTGGATTTCCCTGCAAATGCATGAACGTCACAACAGTAGAGGACTAAGTTCATCTCGCTCCTCAGAAACTCCCTCATCATCAGTCATGTTATTAATGTTTTTACTGTTAACAAGTTATAAATTTTACTTTTAATAATGGCACCTGTCATTTATCTGGTTGACATTTAGCATATTTAGCTGAGGTAGAAAGACGTAAAGCTTTCTATGTATGTACTCAGATAATCAGGACCCATCACTAAACAGTCTGTCGGTGATGAATGCTGCCGACCTCAGAAGCACCTTGGACTCCAGCTCTCGATCCCAGCAGAGCGGCCAGGGCTGGATCAACACCTACCCACTGTCCAGCGGCATGTCCACTGCATCCAAGAAATCAGGTAGCAGTTACATGTTTTGTTATTTATGTGTTTATTATTACACAAGACCCACAGGACCAAGCGCTGTGTATCTGCATCATTCATCCTAGATTTGAAATGATGCTCCTTGTAATGATAATGAAACAGGCAGTTGCAGTAGTAAATATTATTTTAAATCACACACAACTGGGTTTTGATTAGATCAGCACCTGGGAAGAGAACCCAGCACTGAGAACTTGTCTCCCCAGGCACATCTAAGAAGAGCAACCGTGGGACGCAGCTTCACAAATACTACATGAAACGCAGGACTCTCCTTCTGGCCTTACTGGTGAGTGCTGGGAGAAGACTGGGAATAGACCGTTTCCTTGTGTTGAGCCTGCCCATCATCAGCCATTCTTCACGTCTTTGCTTCTTCGTCCTTCCAGGCCAGTGAGATTGAACGGTTGACGACGTGGTACAACCCCCTGTCCACTCAGGAGCTGGCCATCGCCACAGAGCAGTCAGTGGAGACCAGCATCGCCAACTGGAGATCCAAGTACATCAGTCTAACTGAGAAGCAGTGGAAAGACAACGTCAACTTGGCCTGGAGTATTGCACCTTACCTCGCTATGCAGTTACCCACAAGGTTGTCATGCTCTGTTTGTGTTGTACATGTTTCAAACTAAGCCTGTGAGCTGATGAACACCGTGTGCAATGGATTTTCTTTCTTAAAATTGAGATGTAAGATTACGTACCTTTTCAATTCAGTTTTTTTTATATAGTGCCAATTGAGTTCAAGGCAATTTACAAGGTAAAAACCTTACACAACTAAACCCTGCAAATCCAACATAAAGCAAGCTTTTTTTGTTGCCAATCAGAAAAAATGTGTATAGTCACATTCATACATAAAATAGTATTTTACTTTAAATTTCATTTAATTTTAACCGCAACAGGTTTAACGCCCATTTATACAAGAACCAGGTTCAAAGTGGTGGGCCATTTGCCTCGACCGGTTGGGGTGAGGGGATAGAGATGAGGGAAAAGAGCAACGACGCAATACAGGCAGGACTGTTGGACCAGTAACTGCACACAGGCAGGATATTTGGGACTTTGGCAACTTCTATCTTCTTGTCTGATACCTGTAGATCAGGGGTGTCAAACTGAGGTCCTCGAGGGCCGCTGTCCTGCTGAATATCTTGACCAGTTGTGTTCAGTCAGTGAACAGCTGGAAAAGCCAACTGACACACCTGATGAAGGACATCAGCAGAGAGGGCTGGAAATCCAGCAGGGAAAGTGGCCCTGGAGGACCAGAGCTTCATACCTGTGCTGGAGAGACGGAGGGAGAAGCAAAACTACAAGAAAAAAAGGAGCAAGAGTAGTTACATGTGGATCAAAGATGGCAGGACAGTGCATGAAATAAATAGATGGAAACGTAGAGGAGCTCAGTGTATGCAGTAAGTCCTTCACTGGTCTAGGTTCAATGCCTCCCATTCTACATTAGACACACTTGGAACCACTAGTAACCCAGAATTCTGAGAACAGGGAACTAAGAGGTCTTTAAGAAGGAGCTTCATCATTTGGAATTCTATTTTAGGTTTTCAGACGCTAGATTATTAAGGTTCTTTTATTTCCAGGTTTAAAAATGACGTCATCGTTGCTGAGGTTACCAGACTGGTGAGACTGGACCCTGGAGCAGTCAGTGATGTACCTGAGGCTGTTAAGGCAAGCTCAGCGTTAAGCTGGACATCTTTAAATAAATCGTTGCAGTATTATTTATATGGTTTTATCTTATATATTTATCTCTATTGCCAGTTCCTAGTCACATGGCACACTATCGACGCAGACTCTCCTGAGCTGAGTCACATCCTGTGTTGGGCGCCGGCAGACCCACCCACTGGTCTGTCCTACTTCAGCAGCATGTACCCTCCTCATCCTCTTACTGCTCAGTACGGGGTTAAGGTGCTACGCTCCTTTCCTCCAGTAAGTCACACATAAGGTCAAAGGGCTTTGATTTTCTCTCTGTACTCTACTGCCAAAGTAAAGACTCTCACTGTTGCTGTCCCATGTTAGGATGCCATCTTGTTCTACATTCCTCAGATTGTGCAGGCTCTCCGCTACGATAAGGTAATTGATAATAGCATTGTCCTCCTGGAGTTCACGATAAGGAACTTTTCAAAACACAGTCCTTAGTAACCTGCAGCCAAAGAAAGGGCCACAGTGTTTCTGATCCTGTGTCTCCTCAGATGGGCTATGTCAGAGAGTACATTCTGTGGGCAGCCCAGAAGTCTCAGCTTCTCGCCCACCAGTTTATTTGGAACATGAAGACCAACATTTTCATGGATGAGGAAGGACACCACAAAGACCGTGAGTGGCAGCAGAGCTCCAGTGTTTCCAATAACACACAAGTACAAACCTGCTTGTTTTATTCATTTTATTGCCTCCCTTTGCACATTAAAATGTTCCCCTCAGTGGCATCTGAATGATGATTATTCATTCCTCGTTAACGTCTAGCCGACATTGGGGATCTGTTGGAGCAGATGGTCGAGGAGATCACAGGTTCTCTGTCGGGTCCAGCCAAAGACTTCTACCAGAGGGAGTTCGACTTCTTTAACAAGATCACCAACGTGTCTGCCATTATCAAGTAAAGTCAATAGCTTCCTGACACAGACAGGACTGCATCCAGGGAAAATTGTTGCTCTGTTTTAAATTCTTTTTCTTTTTGTTTGTTTGTTTTTTCCAGGCCTGTCCCAAAGGGAGAGGAGAGGAAAAGGGCATGTCTAAAAGCTCTGTCAGACATCAAGGCCCAACCAGGTAATATGCAGTTTTAAGGTTTTAGGTAGCTGCAGAAAAACAGGTCTTCATTCAACTCTCTGAGCACAGGTGACTTTTCCTTTTATTTAGGCTGTTACCTTCCAAGTAACCCTGAGGCTATAGTGCTTGACATAGACTACAAATCTGGCACGCCCATGCAGAGGTAATGGGTGTAGTAAAATCGTTACATCTCAGCACTTCACTTCCTGTGTCCTCTAACGCACGGTTTCCTGTCGACACAGCGCTGCCAAGGCACCTTATCTGGCCAAGTTTAAGGTTAAGCGCTGTGGGGTGAGTGAGCTGGAGAGGGAGGGTCTCCGCTGTCCCTCGGAGTCGCTGGAAGATGGAGAGGAGAATCCGGATGGGTCCCGCAAAGTTTGCTGGCAGGCCGCCATCTTTAAAGTGGGAGATGACTGCAGACAGGTATGTGCTTTTTCCCCATTTCTTCAGACACACCAGAGGAAGATGCTCGCGCTGAGCTGCTTCTCTTCCTCTTCCAGGACATGCTGGCTCTGCAGATCATTGGGCTTTTTAAGAATATCTTCCAGCTGGTGGGGCTGGATCTGTTTGTCTTCCCCTATAGAGTTGTAGCCACTGCACCAGGGGTAAGACTTCACAAACACTAATCCCTGCAAGTCCAGTTTTTCCTCATCTGTATCTCTGGGTGATCTTTTAACCGGATTTCATTGTGGAACCTTCACTATAATTTGCTTTTCATAGTGGTGACTGAATGATAATTTATCATAAGCACTTTTTTTAAGGCTGTAAAAACTAAATCTCCTCTCCTCCACACTCCACAGTGTGGCGTGATCGAGTGCATCCCAGACTGTAAATCCAGAGACCAACTTGGCCGACAGACTGACTTTGGGATGTACGATTACTTCCGCAACCAATATGGTGATGAATCGACCCTCGCTTTCCAGAAGGTGAGCAGCTTTTTCTAATAACCTATATGCAGGGATCTGTGGCACACAGGGTTTCATCTTGTACAACTGCTGCAGGTGGTTGTGTTGGGAGCTCAAGCATTCAGAATGTGACATCTTGTTCTTTTAAAGGTGCAACATAATCACCTTGCTTAAGTTAAGTCCCTAAAAATAAACATCTGACCATCAGTGTTGGTTATTGTCCTCTTCTCCCTCCCACAGGCTCGGTACAACTTCATCCGCAGCATGGCTGCCTACAGCCTCCTGCTGTTCCTGCTGCAAATAAAGGACAGACACAACGGCAACATCATGCTGGACAGTAAAGGCCACCTCATCCACATAGGTGCACTGCTACAGTACATGTTGTACCTATCACTGTGTTTAAATGGCCTTGAGTAACTCAGTGATTCTCTGTTTTCATATGTGCCTTGTTCACTCCAGACTTTGGCTTCATGTTTGAGAGCTCTCCTGGAGGTAACCTGGGTTGGGAGCCAGACATCAAGCTGACAGACGAGATGGTGATGATCATGGGAGGAAAGATGGAGGCCACGCCTTTCAAGTGGTTCATGGAGATGTGTGTCCGAGGGTACCTGGCTGTACGGTGAGAAACAGCCACAATTTCTTTCTGCAAGCAAGAGGGAGATGAGAAACACATGCTATGATAGATAAGTGTCGTTTCCCTCTTTTCTTTGCATGTAGGCCTTACATGGATGCAGTGGTTTCCCTGGTGACCCTTATGCTGGACACTGGACTGCCGTGCTTCAGGGGACAAACCATTAAACTCCTCAAGTAAGAATAAAAGCCTAAGAAGGTTGAAATATATATCAGGAGATAATCAGAAATTGAAATAGAAATTGTAAGAACTAATTTTTGCCTGTGACATACTGACACTCACCTTTTCTTCCAGAGGACGTTTTAATCCACAAATGAGTGAGAAAGAAGCTGCAGCATTTATCATCAAAATAATCCAAAGCTGTTTCCTCAGTAGCAGGTGAGAAAAACACCCAATCCCACATTGCTCTTGTGAATGACTAGATTATATCATTGAATGTAAATGAAATGTGACTTGTTTCAAACAGGAGCAAAACCTACGACATGCTGCAGTATTACCAGAACCAAATCCCTTATTGAAGACCTGCTGACTTGCACTGACCGTCCTCACAAGCAATGCAACCTTCTTTAATATGGTAGTGGACGCCCCTGACAGGCTGCTGCTCTATGGACCCATCTGCTACTTACAGGCAATACTGTGGCACTTGTTAGAGCCTGTTTTAAGTTATATCTGAGTATGGAAGTAAGTAGTAGTTTATTTACCGTGTGAGTAAAGATCAATGTAGGACCTTTAACAAAACAGGTATTTATATATAAATATATATACAATCACCCTTAAAGTATATGTTGTTCTTCAGCAGATATTAATGGAGCTGTTACACTAGAGGAAGGTGGCCATAAGTAGAGCCAGTGTTGTTATCATTGTTATTACCAAGCTTTTATCCACTTTATGCACTTTATAGATTACTGTATCATGTTTCATCGGCAGATGAAACATGACCAACAAGCCTCACTTCAATCAGATGATAATTTAATTTTAGTGTTGTGAGATCAGATTAAAATCAGTGCAGTACTTCAAGAGCCTTCAGAAACGTCCAGGTGTTAAGAGATTAATGATGAGAGTTAATGATGTAGTTTATACTGTAGAGAAGCAGGGTCACGGGGAGTATATCACATTATGTCATAATCCCTAACCTCATGTTGGTCTTTCATGCAGGATGTTCTGTACATGACTTTATTGACTAGAGGAGTTGAACAGTTCAAAATTTGAACCGTTATCGAGTGCAGGGCTGAGACATTCATGGCTGTGGTATGAATATTTGTGATATGCTGTAACCGCGATTTGTCCCGGCATTGAACGAACATTATATGTTACAACTAAACCTTTATTTAGCCTTTTCTGAAAAATAGTATCCTAATGCAACCATCTAATATGATAACAGTTCTACAAAATCAACCTGCAGCTGCAACTTCAACTACAGGTTGTGAAGTTCCTGTAGGGGATAAAACAAACGGGAAGAAGCGGAACCAGGAGGCTTTACCCCCAAATACGCACAAGATGAAGAGTCCCTGCTGGAAATACTCACACCACTTCTCATCACACACTGTTTATCAGATTTTTAACGTTTAGGCTTAATAAATCTGCAAACATCTTAGTTGTTAGGTGTTGATTCAATAGAAGCCGCTTCATTCATTTAAAACAAAATGTCAGACTCGGTGCATAAAGTAAAAGGACCTGAATACTTCCTGGAACCACAGTATTCTGTTAAAGGTGTGTACCTTCTTATTGTGTAACTCAGTTTGGAAACATTCCACCTGTGTTTGAGTTGTGGTACAGTAGAGAGGATTTGACCTAAAAGCCATCACTCCTACCCCTGGTAGAAACACAACTGTAGTAATACTTGACAATTATGACTTTATGCAATTTAAACATGTATTTTAACTTGTTTGTGTGTTTTTATGATCTCTACCATGCTGAATCTTTAGTGTGAAATTTTGTGTTGCAGTTGTGACTTGCTGTTGCAGACCTGAGGTCTGAGGACTGTCTTTAACACTACAGACGCTCCTCTGGTTAGTGGCCGTTTCTGCTGTGATCTGTTTTACTGAGTTGCTGTTGTTTCACGTGTTCGTCATCCATTATGTCGCTGTTGTCAGTGAGCGTCATGGTTTACTCTACATATTGTTTGTGGCACCATCGTTGCCGGTTCCTATGAAGACAAGAGCAGTTGTTCTGAACATGTGACTCGTCTTTATTTCCAGATTAAATATTTTATCAGTGTAGAGCTGCCTTTGTTTTTTGTTTTTTTTCTTTTTGCATTTCATTTTTGAACTGCAGTTCGGTTGTGTGTTAGTACTATATAAACAAGACAATGAACAAGTAAATGTCAAGCTATTAAGTTAAAGTATAATTCAATGTTTTAAGATTTTTAAGAAAGGCAAATGTTGTCTTGGAATACTACAGTAAAATGAAGGTATGAAACTAAAATTTATAATGTAAGTAAAACAAATATGTATGAATATGTGATTCTTTCTTTTAGCTCCGTACAAAAACATGATGGGATTTAACATGTTATCAACACTACGATATGAGTATAATATACTCAGTTGCATTAGAGCTGTTTGTATTATGAAAGACATATCTTAATATAATTCTCGATATAAAGACAATGTACTCATGTAATCAGGTATATTTTTATTGAAAAAGTACCCAGTATTCGTGTAGTATCACATCTCAACGACCGAGCAGCACTTTACGTCCCAGCTTCAGGTGATCGTTCTCGAACAGGTGAACTGCTCCTGTGTCCGGTGACGTCACGGGGCTGGGCAGGTCACGTGGGCCTGCTCCGAGGGAAACCTGCGGTCGAACTTTGGTGAAATGGAACAGAAGCGGCTGGAAAAGGACGAATAGAGGCCGAGGTGAGAAGTTCGGGGGCCAGAGTCGCAGTGAAAGAGTAGCGGCGTCGAAGGGAAGCCGCAAAAAACGGACTTGAGCCAGAAATTTAATGTCGAAAGGTCGGAGAAAACACGAAGCGGCTGCTGTGCTGGACGAGGGGGAGAGTTCAGCCCGTTAGAGGGGAAGCGACGAGGAGACGGTAACACAACACAACAGGAACAACACAACGAGGAGGATAAGACAACGGGAACAACAACACAACGAGGAGGATAAGACAACGGGAACAACAACACAACTAGGAGTGTAGGACAACGGGAATACCACAACGAGAATAACAACACAAGGAGGATAACAACAGGAATAACAACAGAACAGGAACAACACCAACACAACGGTAAGAAGAGAAGAACACTTTAACAGAGCGAAATCAACTTCACGGTTCACGACTCAAATACTTCAGTTTACCACCAAGAACCAGGTACTTGTACTTTAGATGCGTGTATTAATGGTACTTAATAGTATTTGTAGATTACAGTGGGTGTAGCTACTAACCTCATCATCCCAGCACTCTGCTGATGTACACACTTCAAGTACTTTTACTTGCATGGTGCCGTCTGTTTAATAAGTTTAAACGCAGAGGCTCATGTTTGTACTGTAATGTTTTCGTTTCCAAGGGAGGTTTAATTATTATTATTTATTGCTTTTGCATTTTAAACACAATGTGAACTGAAAAGAAATGACTAGTGTGTGTACAGGTGTGTAGTTTTCTGTTCAGAGCATATCTTTTGAATCCTCTAATAGGATAATACAGACCTATATAGAATAGACATACAAGCCAAATGTTGCAACTTGGTTCCTGAATTTTTCCACAGGGCGGTAAAGTTTATCTCATCTCCAGTGGATGATGTTTTCTTACACATGTAAACGTTCCTCCTCCCCCGTGTGTGTGTGTGTGTGTTCTCCCCCTCAGCTGATGATGCAAATGTTACTGAGTCTGTCACTGTAAAACAATTCGCTGCTGGAACCGTTTGACTTTTGCAGCAGAGAATCAGCTGATGAGTAAACGTCGGCTGTGTGTAATAGATGACATGTTGTCACTGGTGCTGAATGATTTTCTTGCTCTAGGACTGCAACTAGGACTGATGCTTTTAACACCGAGTCCAAGCCCTGAAAGGCTACATGTGCAGTGATTTCAAACCACAAACCCTCTGATGATAGTTTGTTGATCTGCTGAACTGCATCCTGATCCTGATCCGTTTCTCTGCAGGCGATTCTTCAACATTCACTGTGTTCACACAAGGTTTGCATTGTGACCTGCAGGCCAATGTAAGTCGTGTTGAGTGACTGCGTGTGAAAGAGGTATTTAAGCACAGTTCATCCTTCTTTTACCCTCCCAACATCAAATCCACTCAGAAACAGGCTTTGTTGCTTTGTTAGGAATGTGTTTTTGTGCTGATGAGCTTTTCTGCACCCAAAATACCAGCAGTGAACTTCTCATTGTAATGACAGCACAAAAATGCTTTTCTACAAGGGCCTGCATGGAGGAGTCTGTGGTGGAGGGCCTTTAAGGGGCTTTCTTTGCTGCCTCTGGTGGCTGGTTGCTGCATCAGACTCTGGTTTCTGCATAAATGATATTCGTCTGGGCTGATTTGAAATTTTCATGAGAGCAAAACTTCTGTTAGCTCTGTGTTTCTTCCTGTTCTGGTTTCCCCTTTTCTCTGTTTCCTCTTGTTGATTTAAAAATCTATCGGTAAACTACTAGCTCCTGCTTGAAGCTGTACCTGTTTGTGGTGCTCTCCCAGGGACCATCACCATCCTCATGTCCTATGGAGGAGGCTTCACCGGACGCGCTGAGCGTCTCTGCCAGGTGCCTCAATATGAGCAGGTGCCACAGGACACCTTACCCCGACAGGAGTCCTGTGACTTGCAACCGCTGAGCAAACAGCGTGCACCTGATCTCGCCAAGAGCTCCGACCCGCTACCACCCCCACCCCTGCCAGATCAGCCGCCCGTGGGTCCCGACTTCGATCCTAGCGGCAGTGAGGTCAACAGCGATCCTTCCATCGACATCAAGCCCGTCCACCGGTTCATCCCAGACTCGTGGAAGAACTTTTTCCGAGGGAGTAACCGCAGCAGTAAGAAGCCGTGGTCCATGTCCAGCTCCTCGCACAACAACAACAGTACCACTGAGGGCGTCCGCTGCTCTCCTCCGCACTCTCCGTCTGTTCCCGGGTCATACCGGGCTCCATATGGAGACTCAGGTGGCAGCTGCAACTCCAAGAAGCAGCTCCTGGAGCCGCGGGATGCCCACGAGTCTGTGTCGGGCCGCACCTACCGCACAGCTCTGACCTACAGCGAGCGAGTGGAGGAGTACCACCAGCGCTACGCCTACATGAAGTCCTGGGCTGGGCTGCTGAGGATTCTGGGCTGCGTGGAGCTCCTGCTGGGAGCAGCTGTGTTTGCCTGCGTCTGTGCCTACATCCACAAAGACAACGAGTGGTTCAACATGTTTGGGTATTCAGCCCAGGCAGGAAGTTATTACAATGGGTACTACTACACGGGCCCAAAGACCCCGTTTGTGCTGGTGGTGGCAGGACTGGCCTGGCTGGTGACTGTGATTCTCTTAGTCCTGGGGATGACGATGTACTACAGAACCATCCTGCTGGACTCCAACTGGTGGCCTCTGACCGAGTTTGTCATCAACCTGGTGCTGGCCATTCTCTACATGGCAGCAGGTCGGTACCGTCACCCCCACACCACAGACAAACAAACCGTCAGGATCCCCACTTTGTCCCCGAAAGTTAACAATGGGCCTAATAATTATGTAATAATCTATAGAATATAGATATGTATATATATGTAATCAATAGAAGGACTTAACAATAACAACTTTAAGATAAGATAAACTTTATTCATTCCACAGAGGGGGAATTCAGGAAAGAGGAAATACAGTATACAGAAATGAGCAGGACTGTACAGAATTAAAGAGTAACAGGAACACATTATACACACCCTCATTAACACGTTAGACTGTTGAGTTTACAGTGTAACAGCGATGGAGTCTAAAGTCTTTTATTAAGGACTCCTATTTAGACCAAGCCAACACTGCCAAACACGCACTCCAAACACAGGCCAGTCAGTCACTGATCATTCCAGTTTGAAGAATGTGGTTCAATTCAGATTTAGCAAATAAGCGACAGAGTAAATACAACAACTTTTAGAGGAGTCCTCACATGCTGCTTAAAGACAGACTTTGAAATGAACTGCACTGAGAAGAACATTTTCCTGTTTTTGTGTGTTGTCCTCGCTTTCACCTCTCTTTCAACTTTTTAACTGCACAAAAAATAGTATTGATATAATCGTATCATATGAGCATATATAGATGTGACCGTTAAATGTAATGTACACACTACAGTATTAGTGCTTGTTGTTTTTTCTCCATTCACCTCAGCTAAACAAAAATCTGGCCAGAGAAGAACAAACCTGTCTGTACAGATGAAAGGCCTGGAGTAAAACTGAACGTGCCTCTATAACATACGGGTTGGTTCTTGTTTCCTAGCTGTCGTCTACGTCAATGACACCACACGCGGAGGCCTCTGCTACTATCCCATGTTCAGCAATGGCATCAACGGGCTCTTTTGCAGAACAGAAGCGGGCCAGACTGCAGCCATCATCTTTCTGTTTGTCACCATGGTTGTTTACCTGATCGGGGCCATGGTGTGTCTGAAGCTGTGGAGACACGAAGTGGCACGAATGCACCGTGAGCGTTTGGTCCAGGAGGTGAGACCTCTGCTCCATGTCGTCTGAAGCTTTACAGCTTCTTCCAGTTTGTGCACATTGACCTTTTGGATTATATTGATTGAAAAGCTGTGAATGTACCTTGAATTATTTTTTTGCAGCCATATCTGGCTTTTCATCGACCTGCAAATAATCAAATGAGTGTTTTTATGTGAGGCTGCTCTGTGTCACAGTAACTGTGACCTAAAGGTATTTTGCATGTTCTGTGTCCAGATGCAGCCCTCAGAGCACCGAGCTGCACAGTCATTGGTGAGAGTCCACATCTGCTGCTCTGCTGTATTGCTTTACACGGTTTAATGAGTTGAATGTCTCCACAGATGGCTCCAGCTCCCTCTCACAAACACCCAGAGCAGGTCCAGGGCTCCTCAGTCGTTCCCATTCAGGCCTCTGCCAGAGCAGCTCCAGCCAAGGTTTTACAGGGAGCCATCCCAGCAGGACACATCCCCAAACCTGTTATTCTACCTGACTACATTGCGTAAGTTCTGCCAAAATCATGTTGTTATTGTGCTTGGATGCTTCACCTGTGCAGAAACACAAAGGAACTGGAAATTGACAGTTTCCTTCCTAGTAGAGCGTGTATTACCAACATAAAGTGTTTGCTGGGTTTGTGGAATGCTGTGTATTGTTTCTCCCTCAATACATTTGACTGCTATTACACCAACTGTGTGATCCTGCAGCAAATACCCTTCGATCCGGTCCGATGAGGAGCGGGACCAGTATCGAGCCGTGTTCAACGATCAGTACGCAGAGTACAAGGAACTCCATGCAGATGTGCAGGTCACCCTCAAGAAGTTTGACGAGATGGACGGCATGATGCGCAGCCTGCTCCAGCACCCCAACAGCCAGAAGGTAAATAGCCCAGACCAGGTGGCAGATAAAAAATGTCTTTAGCTGAAATGACCACAACCGCAGCCAAATTTATCTGTAGTAGAGAAGTAGTAGTAGTAGAGAAATCGCTTTGGATCTCACTCCTAGAGCCCCATCCACTGCTTGTTAATGTTAACGTTTCCTCCCGTCACTTCCTCCTCCTGCTGTTCCTTCCTGCCTCTTCCCCTCCACCCTTGAATTCCCAGCTGCTGCAGACAAACCGTGACTGTGTTCACAATGACATGAACTGAGTTTAACACGATCGCTCTCTGTGTTTGTAGGAGGTTGATCGCATTAACAACATCCTTCAGGAATACCAGAGGAAGAAAAACGTGAGTCTTATGAAACCACCTGTGGCTGTTAACTGGCACAAAGTCTGTTCACACCATCATTAATGTAGAGGACTGGTTGATGCTCTGACCTACCTAACTAAATACCAGCATGGGTTCACTGGTGCACACGACAGAATGGAGCTGTTTCACTGACCATGACGATGAAGCAGGCTTTGCGCTGCTTGAATCATCTGCTTTATCTACGGTGGTCCCAGAGAACATACTAACATCCATAAGTGATGTACATGTGTCCTCTGCATGTTCTTCATGTTCTTGTTTCACTCTTTTGTACCCAGGGGCCACAAGGTAGTAGTAAAATGATATCACATCATGTAATGAGTGAGTTGTTTCATTGCTTTTTTTTTTAACAAAAGCTTTGTTTCTGCTTTCCAGGATCCCACTTTCCTTGAGAAGAAAGAACGCTGCGAGTACCTTAAGAACAAGCTGTCTCACATAAAGCAGAAGATCCAGGAATACGATAAAGTCATGCAGTGGAACGACGGATTCGCCTAAATATGTTGAAACGTGTGGCTTCTCAACCACAGAGCATCTGAACTGATGCAGAGAGCACAGCACATGTCTGGCATCACTATCATTATTATGTCTTTGTAGAATTCTGCATTCTTTCTCTGCTGACTCAAAAGGTGTGCCAAGATGGGTTTTACCAGATAGCACTCATTTAATCAAGGATCTGCATCACTGATGCTGATTCTTGAACTGTGTGAATAAGCACATTTCCAAAAACCTTCTCTTTTAACAGCTTTAACATGCAAAAGCCTGGACACTGTGACTGTATCGATTTATGAGGGACACAGTGAATGTTTTCTTTTAATCTGTTAAAGAAACGAAGGAAATTATCTATAGCATGTTATGCTGCCTCCTCACCATTGTGCCTGTATCTACATGAAACCACCATATGCCCCAGCAAACCCTCACCAAGCTGGTTCCTCGCCTGTGATGAAAGTTTGGATTGTTTTGAATGCACTGCTTTTTATATGCAACTGGAAACAGATGCCCTGTAGAAGAATGTTAAATGCTGTTATATGTGTTTTACAAGACAAGACGATGTTCGTTTTAACATTTCAAAGATTAAAGCTTTTATACTTTGTCTCAGTGCACAAATACTGTATCTATATTTGCATTTGCTCATCCACACTTAATGTAAAGAAAAGCTGTAAGTTTGCATTTGCAAGTGTAATTGTAAATATGGTGTAAATGTTCTTTGTCTTTCATATTTTACAGCTGGTCTCTGGCTTTGTGTGCTCAAAATACAGCTCTGCGTTTACCCTGACCCTACTCTCGTCTTTTTCATTATTCATAGTGATTGAAGTTTTGGTTTTTGTAGGGAATAATAATAATAATAATTTAATGAACGCTAAAGGCACAGTCAAATGAATTTAGTAAAAAAAATTGTAAAAGGTAACTCCTTTCGGTTTTATCCCGTCAGGGGTCGCCACAGCGAATAATGAAAAATGTAAATTCAGTTCATTTTAAGCCGTTAATAAACAAATTGTTCCACCTGACGTCAGCGGCAGCTGTATTTAGCTGATTGTTAGGATGAACCTCGCACTGCTCGCCTACATTTTACCTGTCGATTATTAAACACTATCGTTGTAACTGATACAAACTATTATTGTGTTGTAATTGATAAAAATTAAGACTATACGAACACTACTTGCATTTCGAACTAAAAGAACGCCTCGCGCTCATTTCCGGTCTGGTAGTTTCAGGTAACGTGACACCTGTGAGGGGCGGGGCCAGTGGACGCGGCGGCTCCTCGGGGTGTGTCCTGGATTGTTTTTATCAGCAGCTGCAGTTTCAGTCGAGCCGTTTCAGGAGGGACGCGGAAGGAGGTTCGAGCAGCGCGACAGGTGAGTTTTTTTGGAGCGAGGATTTAACTCTAACTATTTAAAAGAGTACGATAATAATCGCTTAGTCAAATATGCTGAATTGGTTCATTAGAGAACATATTATTTGATCTTAATTTATAGACTTTTGGTGTTAGATTCCAAAGCTCAGGTCGTTGTTGTTTCCTCTTAGTTGAACCTCCACCCAAACCTGATCTCCTAACTGTAATTAAAGGTTGTAACCTGTGTTATTTGTCTAAATAACATATCTGGGTTTTTTGGTTTGCTGTCATATTCAAAAGTTGTTGGGCTTTAAGGCTTCAGCAACCTGTGGAAACCTCATAATCATTATTGTAAATATTCAGATCAACGTGACAAACCGAAAAAAAATCCCCTGAAATCTTGTTGCAGATTCTTCTTAGCAGCACAGAGCGGATCCAGCAGAGATGTCATCCAGGCCTCCAGGGAGTCCACCTCCCTATGAATCGGATCACGAATAGTGAGTTTGTGTGTGTGTGTGTGTGTGTGTGTGTGTGTGTGTGTGTGTGTGTGTGTGTGTGTGTGTGTGTGTGTGTGTGTGTGTGCGTGTGTGTGTGTGTGTGAACATGTATAGTGCTGGTAAAAAGTGCTGGTAGAAAGTCGGAACCTGTAGTATTGGATGGAAGAAACGCCCCAGTCACTGAACTGAATTACGTAATAGGAGAGTTTGGTAGTGAAGCCATTGAGCTGATTGACAATTTGAACATTTCATTGTTTTTTTACATTCTAAGTTAACGATAATAAAACCATATTTAATTGACACAAATATCCAGGTTTCCTCTTGCTCGTCTGATGTTGGTTCATTAGTAGTTTATGTGATCAAGTGGTTGGGATTTATTATATATAAAATCACCTCAAGGCCCTTCACACACGGTTTAGATCTGTAATGAGAGAAAACACTCTCTTCTCTGACACTCGGCCTGTCTCCTTCCTGTCCCTGCAGTCCCCCTCCTTCCCAGAAGGCCTACTCCTACTACCCCGATGATGAGTTCCAGCATTTCTACCGGTGGTCGTCTCCAGTGGGCATCATCAAAATCATGGCCATCCTGGTCATCATCATGTGTTTGGCCATCTTTGCGTGTGTTGCTTCCACGCTGGCCTGGGACGTTCAGGGTGCGCTAGGTGGCTATGGCGTTGGCGGCGGCTACGGAGCCGGTGGCTACGGAGCAGGCGGCTACGGAGCCGGCGGCTACGGAGGCGGCTACAACAGCTTCGGAGGTTCTTCGTACGGGGCTGGAAGCTACTATGGAGCCGTTGGAGGAAACTACAATGACCCTAGAACAGCCAAAGGCTTCATCATCGCCATGGCCGGCTTTATCTTCATCGCCTGCCTGGTTGTCTTCATCATCATCGTGTCCCACCAGAGCTTGTCCGACAGCAGGAGGTTCTACCTGGTGCTGGCCATCGTCAGCGGCGTCCTGGCAGCGCTGATGTTGATTGCTGCCATTGTGTACCTGGTAGCAGTGAACCCTATGGGTCAGTCCAACGGGTCCATGTACACAATGCAGATCCAGGGTCTGTGTGCCCAGTACCAGCAACCGCAGAATATGGGGATCATGACCAATCAGTACCTGTATCATTATTGTGTGCTGGAGCCACAGGAGGTGAATCATATTCTCAATCCTAGTCTCTCTCTGCACGTTCGTTCTGTTTGTGACCCTCTGATTGTTTCAGGCCATCGCTGCCGTGCTGGGCTTCCTCGTCGCCGTCGCTTTGATTGTGATGCTTGTGTTCGCTGTGAAGACGCGTCGGAAAATCCAGACCTATGGCAAGAGCAACATCCTGTGGAAGAGGGTGAAGGTCATGGACGACATGGCTCCACCGCCAGATGTGGAGGAGTGGGTGAGCCATTATACACATGTGCTAAACGTCTGTGATTGATGAGGATCCATTGGTTTTTGTTTTGTGTGATCAACATATTAAAGGTCAATTAGTTTGACTTCAATGTCGAGAAATCAGCAAATCAAACCAGTTCCTATTCATTCTCTTTCCAACCTTCCAGTTGTGCAAATTTAATGATCTGCCTCACCGTATTGTGCTAAAACAGACTCTGGGATTTAAATGTCTATTACACAAACACTGGAAGGACCTAGACGTGGTTCTCAAATCATTCAGTTAATGTGAATGTGCAGCCTCAGACCTGGCCCCACACTTTCGACGTAAAGTTGAAACGGGCAGAAGTGTTTTGAAGCTCAGTATCAGCTGAAGTGGACCAACCTGTTTGTCGGCGGGGGAAGGGAAGTGTGGAGCTTCTACCTGGGCTCTGTTTCAAGGTGTGTCCCGTAAACAGGTGACTCCTTCACGTATAGACACATTTCTATCAGCATGCGGAAGGTTTCACGCCGCAGCAGCGATCGCGCTTCAGGATCTGAAGCCATTTTAAGACCGTTTGATAAAAACCCCTGCTGAGTGAATGAGTCATTTCACGAATAAGTCAGGATGACGTCCAGCGCACTCGTCATCTTTGCAGCTGTGTTTAAAGCAGAGCAGCCACGTAGAGGAACAGGTCGGACCGGTGCCGTACGGCCCAACAAGCAGACACGTAACGCAACATGCAGACGGCCCCTTGTCGCATAGTTTCGTGAGACAAGTCGGAGCAGGCTCGTCTTACTGGAGCCGGTCTGATCCAGAGTGTGTGTAAGGAAACTGAGCTGCAGCCACGCTGGAGAAAGGCGGCGTAGAGGAGATACGAGGCCTGTTTCATTATGAAGTGTTCCAGAAGCAGTGTTAATCATAAATGTCCCATTAATTCATCTAAATGCAGACAAGCCTAATCTTACCGGCTCCTCTGTCTTGAAGGTGAACAACGTGGCCACTGCTCCTGAATCGGTGCCGATAGCCGACTACCCGGAGAAGCTGAGAGGCTCCAGGAGTTACCTGGACGACGAGGGCTCCAACTACACCAAGCCCCCGTACAGCTACACCCCACAGTGAGTAGGCATCACCAAACGATCAGCGAAAAGGCTGCTGAGCATCCCAGAATGCCTCAGGTGGATTTGAATGGCTTTAAATACTGACAGCTGTTAATGATCGTAGCAGCAGCAGTTACTAATTCATCCAAATGAAGGCGTCTAAATCTCCAGGAACTGCATTGATTATTACTGGCTGCTGGTCTGGAGCCTTTTCATGACGCCTGTGTTTACTGCTGTCCAGACCTGCTGTGGAAAACCACCAGCCTCTGCAGAACGGCGTTCCCTACGGTCCTCCCTCCGACGTGTCCTCTTCCGTAGAGAAACCCAAGAAGAAGAGAGCGGGTCGGCCTCGTCGCACTGACGGATATGACACCGACTACAACTCCTCAGGAGACGAACTGGATGACAATGACTTTGACAGGTAGGAAGCGGACCGGGGGCCTTTTATCTAAGCTGATGTGCAGATCCTTGAATTTTATTTCTTTTTTCCTAGTGAATTTCCTCCCATCAAAAATGAGCAGGAGCGCAGCGACTACAAACGGGAATTTGACCTGACGCACCAGGAGTACAAGGACCTGCAAGCGGAGCTGGACGGCGTCAACAAGGACCTGTCCGACTTGGACAAGCAGCTGGATGAGCTGGAGGAGGGCAGCCCCCAGTTCCTGGTGAGCGCTTCACTGCTAATAGTCCAGTGTCTGAGATCCACTTAATCAAACCTAATACTTCAGTTTGCATTCATATTGGCAATGACGCAGCTGTTTAATCTGATTAATACAGAGATTACTGCTAATATGATCCACTGCATCAAAGCTGCTTTTAGCATTAATTACACTGTTCACGCAAACATCTATCATCTCAAACTCTCTGATGTGACGACATTTGCTTTTGGAAACAAACAGTCACAGAATTCTCCCCTGACTAGTTAGCTTACAACAGCAGAAAATAAAATTTAAAAACAATATCAAGAGAGTCTCAGCATCCAAAGCGCAGCTTTACTGTTTTGGTTCGCTGTCGCCACCATCATAGTGAGGTTTACAGTTACAGCAGAAAGTTGTTGTCACTACAATAGAGAACAGAGAAGCTGGTAAGTGGAGAAGACCAAATACAGAGCTAAAAGAGGAAGGTGGTAAAAAGCAGACTCTGAAGGATGGTCAGTTGTGTTGTGTTAATGCAACAAAGAATCACAGTGAATTATGAAAACATGTGCATAACAAAATAAAAGCTAAATTGTCTGTTTCTTCATTTTTAAGGATGCTTTGGATGAGTACAACAGGTTGAAGGACCTTAAAAAGGTACGTGGCCTCATCACGTCCAGCTTTAGGCTCTTCAGTGCTGGGTTTTACTGACTGACCCGTCTTACAGTCCGCAGACTACCAGATGAAGAGGCGCCGGTGTAAGTACCTCAAGCCCAAACTGAACCACATCAAGAAGATGGTGAGCGACTTTGACCACCGGGCCTGAACGAGGACGCCCCAGGACGGGACGCGAGGGACTAAACCGGGTTTTGGAGGCGACGAGCAGAACTCTGCACTCGGTCCTGCTACAGTTGGCTTAAGCACAACTGGAGAATGTTTATATTCAGGAAACTAGCTTCTGTCTTTTCTCTCATTACCTATTTATTTCGCCTGATGTGATCTGAATATCAGAACCCAGCGGTTTTTATCAATCACCTCTTCTGTTTTATCCTGTAATTTTCTTTTTTTATCACCATGTAAATAGGTGGGAAATGACATTTTGTTTTAGCTGTTTGGAGGTAAATCTTCCGCATTTTTCTCTGTGAATATTTGAGCAGAGCAACACAGAGATGACGTGTGTTTCATGCAGTGATTTTGGTTGACACATTTTATTATAATAAAACCATGAATTCAACGTGTTCTTTCTTCTTTGACACAGTCAGCGTCTGCATTTGTGCGTCACTGACCACTCACTTTACATTTAGCAGCACACGGTGGCTGTGCACAGATATTAAGTTGATGTGAGCTGTGAACACTTTGAAAAGACAAATGTCATCTTTTTTTTCTTTTTTTTTTTTCAAATATCATCTTTTTTTTCAGCAGGACGCAGCGCGAGAGTACCACAAAGTTGAGACGTGTTAGAGGAGAATCCAGAAATGTCACACATCTGAACTTTGAGCCCTTCAGGCCATTTTCCACTACGTCAGCCTCTCTGGTGCAAAGTCTAGTGAATGACGCTGAGTGGCAGCTGCGGAGACTGGCATAAGGTGAAGAAGTCAGCAGCACGTCACATGAATGCAACAGGTTTTAACTGGTCATCTGTAAAAGCTCAAAGCACGAATAAATGAAGAACTGTGACTGACCGCGAGATGAGAACCTTCCTTCAAACTGTCCAGTTTAAAGAACAGACGAATGAAGCTTCTAGGTCCGGCCGGCTCGGCTGCATTTGGACGGGTCAAACGGGCCCAGGGCGACTTCAGGCCGGGCTTTTGAACTGCTCGATCTGCATGGAGTGTCGCCGCAGCAGCATGGTCCTGGTCCGCTCCTTGGGCTGCCCGGGTGGAGCACAGGGCGTGAAGTGCTTCAGTCCAGACTCCTTCTCAGCCAACACTCTGCCGGCGCTGTGTAGGGCGGGGGCGTTGGTGGAACCGAGGGCCAGCGGGGGCAGAGATCGAGGCCTGGCCTGAGACCCGAGCTCCAGCAAAAAGGCGCCGGAGCCTCTGCGTTCGTAGCCAGAGAGCACCCTCCTGCTCCGGCCGGCGCTCAGCAGGGAGTCCCTGGAGCAGCGAATGGGGGCCAGCCTCCTGCCGTCCGCTGGGAGGGACGGCTCCACGGCCAGCTGCGGGTCGGAGCTGTAGATGTCCGGGCCCAGCTTGCGCCGCTGGATGATGCTTCGGAGGCTGGATGACGTCATGACGCCGGCGCGAGACTCGGGCAGCAGGTTGTCAGAGTGCAGGTTGGGGTGGGAGGCGGAGTGAGACGACAGGAGCCCGGCTGAGTCGTCGCTCTCGGCTCCTTCGCACCACAGCGTCCCAACAGACGGCAGGTCCTCGGGTTCTGAAGACGGTTTGAGCAGTGACACCGGGACCTTGAGCCAGGGCTCAGAGTTGAGCCTCAGGAGGGGCTGCTGCAGAAGCCGGGATGGGGAACAGGGGTGGGACTGGGCTTCTTTAAAGGAAAACACCGGCTTGGGGGGGTGTAGAGAGGAGGAGGCCCCCTGGGGGGAGGTGATGAGCTGGATATCGGAGGGAGAAGCCGGAGCTGGGGCCACTTTATCAGCGGGATGGAGGGGAGCAGGCGGGGCCATGCTGAGGTACTGCTTGGCCTGCAGTTTCCCACATGGGAACTTCTCCGCCGTTATGATGATCACCTCCTTGCCCTTGGCTTTACACGCGTCGAGCAGCAGCTTGAGGACCCTCCAGTCCGCGGCCATGACGGCGTAGACCAACGCGGACGTCCCGGACCGGTCCTCCAGGCTGACGTCGGCCCCGCTCCTCAGCAGCAGAGACACCACCTCGGGGCCGGCCTGCTCCCGGCAGGCGTGCATCAGCGCAGACAGGCCTTTCTTGTCCTGGATGTTGGGGTCGGCTCCTTTGTCCAGGAGGAACTGGACCAGCTTGACCCGGCTGGCGCTCTGGCTGTCCGTGTGCTGGGTCCTGCAGGCCACCATCAGCGGCGTCTGGCCCTGGCTGTTGCTCTCGTTGATGTAGGCGCCTCCGTCCAGGAGGAGGCGCGTGAGCCGCAGGCGGCGGAGGAAGACGGCTCTCAGCAGGGGGTTGCCTGAGTCCATGGGCCCCTCACAGCTGGAGCCCTCTGGTTCCATCCTCCGCGGTCCCGGGTGCCTTCAGAGATGCAGCAGGACGGGGTCTGCGGACAAAATGGGAAGAACCAACCTCTGAAGACATTTTCACCTGGCTCTTGTTTTGCATAAACACAAACCGCTGCTTCACCTAAAACCTGTTTATAACTGAAAGAACCCGAAACTGTCTAAACCAGAACCAGTTCTTATCACACTGAATGACTCAGTCTGCATCGTAGCAACCGCTCCCGTTCAGCATTTCTGTGGATCTGCTCAGTTTGATTCGCACCAGTTTATTCACTTAGTTTTTCTTTTCACACCTAGAATCTGCTGATATTGTGCAGGCAACAATGACAGCGCGCCTCCCCCTCATCGTATGAACACAACGATCATCCAAAAGTACCACAGTGCTGCACCTTACGCTAAAATGTTCCGAGCCTTTACGCTGCCGCAGACCCGTCACAGCGCTCACGGCTGCAGATGGACGAAGAGTCCTCTTCACCTGAACAGGCTGAGCCTCATCATCATCATCATCATCATCATCGTGTGTGATGTTAGAGCTCCAAGACGTTCATCATGAAGCCACGCGTTGTCCAACAATACGTTTTCCACCTTGTTTTGTTGTGACAAAATGAATTTGCAAATACAAAAAGGTGTGTTTTTGTGTAACTCACCAGACGTGAGTCAGCGTTGCTCCTCTCGCAGTCATTCACTGGCGTCTGAGACTGATGTCCTCAGTGACCAGGCAGTGCTGAGTTTGTGTGTGAGAGCACAGCAGGATGGAGAGATGGAAAAGTAAGCGCTAAAAGTGGCGGCGGTCTCAGAAGTGGTCAGCGGATCCGCTCAGGTGGAGGAGCAGGACAGGAAAGGCTGAGTGAGGTGATCGCTATAGCAACCGAGCGGCTGCGTCTGATTCGCCCCGACTAATCATTGCGAAACAGCCTCGCATCACTTTCTTTAGTTCCGTCCAGAAAGGTAAACCATGTTGTTTTGTCAATGACGTCTCCATGGCAACCGTCAAGGAGGCTGAATGACTGCGCGTTGTG
Organism: Betta splendens; assembly: GCF_900634795.4. Lineage (NCBI taxonomy): Eukaryota > Metazoa > Chordata > Actinopteri > Anabantiformes > Osphronemidae > Betta > Betta splendens. The sequence continues at coordinate 11,148,822 of NC_040892.2, read as the reverse complement.
CCGCGTGCACTCCGTTTGTGTGGGATGTGTGCGTGCACACCTGTGTGGAGCGAACAGGCTGCTGTGGTTCAGACGAGGAGGACGCCACACAGCAAATTCAGAGAGGAGCTGGCGCCGGTCCGTCACTGCGGGAACCCAGGCACGATTTAACAGCACAGCATCTAGCATTCTTTATCCAGGACCACAGTACGCGGTCTCATCCGTTTGCTGTAGTCATGGCAACGCCTGTGACGGTCACAGTTTATAATCTCACCGTTAGATGGCGACACATAACAATAATTTAACGTCACGTCGTTACCTGTTAGATAATCCGACTACTGCTCTACTAAAAAACGGGATGAGCTGCATTTCACAACTATAAACCGCTACAAAAAAACTAAGTTTCGCTTTTATTAAATGTTAATTGTTCAATATTAATTTAGGAAAAGTATTTCAATAGTAAAGTGCACAGATGTTTATAAAAAGCTGAATTATTAATATTTTTTATTGTCATCAGATACAAGAAGTATGAATAAAGGCTTTTTATAATAAAATTAACAACTGGATCATTTTCATGACCTTTAACTTCTGCCTTTTGTACTTGCTGTGGATTATTATTGTATTTTGGCTGCAGGTTAAACATCTGGGTAAACGTCTCTCAGCTCTTTACAGGTCTTTCTTTTCAGATGGCGGTGTTTTAATAGAAATCACCACTGAGGACAAGTGCTCTCAGCTGGAAACACCCACGGGACTTTGTGGAGCCATCATGACGAACCAGGCTGCTGCTTGATTGCCCTCAATGAGAGAGAACCTGTGTGGGTTCGGAATCGACTTTCTGCTGACACAGCAACGTTTCCCGTTTCCGCTCTTTAAGTCCGGTTAAGACTCTGGACTCTCGGCCTATCCTGTCCATAAAGCAGGTGCTCAAGCAGCAAAAAATATCATCACCACAACAGAATTTAATTTAACTCTCATTAGTGGAGAACATGATTGTTGTCCTGAAGCAGAATGTGATCAGTGGTGATGTGGTTGCAGCAGACACTGATATTAATCCTCTGTAATCTGCAGCCAGACCAGCACCATCCGTCGCTTGGTCACGTGGCTCCTCTTATTCGTCCTGTTAAGAGGCCGTTTCTTGCTTTTTGGTGTTTGGTCATTGTTTTGTGACGCTCCACGTTTCCAGAACATGGGACCTGTAAATGAGGCTTCTTCTTGTTACTCTGAAGTTTTCCGTTTGACGATTGATCACATTAAAGTGATGGGGAAGATGTTTTCTTTGAAAACCCATTCTCATTCGCTGGTGGTGGACTAAAGCATGAACTAAAGCCTGTGTCTGGTCCAAGATGTCATCATCAGATCCTGTAGGTCCTGTGAGGTGGCGCCTCCACGGACCCGACAGGTTTGTCAAGTACATCCCTTAGATGCCAGATTGGACTTTATGTGCTGCTCAAACTCTTCCTGAACCACGGAACATCATCCTGTAGGAATTCTGGAATGCAAAAGTAAAGAGCTTGATGTTGTGAACTACTAGTTGAGTTTAAACCGTTTCCATTTTAGAATAAGCTCTTCTGGTCTTGAGACTTATACAAGGGCACCTAGTCCTGACTGACACAAAAAAAATCATATAACAGTCTATTATTGTGATGTCTGGAGTCGGAACTTGACCTGACCTCCATCTGACCCCAGGCTTCTGAGGGAGGGTCAGAAGTAGAGGCAGTGTGTAAAGTGTAAAGTGTCCAAAGTGCAGAGCAGCTTAGCTCAAATACACACGCACACACACACACACACACACACACACACACACACACACACACACACACACACACACACACACACACACACACACACACACACACAAACATCCTTGTGCTTACATCAGAGTGAGACATAATGCCTTCCCTAGCCCCTTACCCTAACACTAACACTAACCATGCATCACAACTAAAGACCTCCCCCCTTGCTCTAATCCGAACCAAAACTGAATTCTAACCTCGGTCACATGTTAACCCTCACACAGCCCTTCAAAAAAGCGAGGACCGGCTAAAATGTCCTCATTTTGTCAAAATGTCCTCACTTTGGTAGAAAAATTGGGTTTTTTTGGTTCTCACTTCAACGCAAATACAAGTACACACACACACACACACACACACACACACACACACACACACACACACACACACACACACACACATCTGTCTCCATTTGCGCGCACACTCTACTAAACCACTGCAACATCTGTTTGTGCTTTCAGGCTGAATGAGAGTTTCAGAACAAACCGCCTCATTTGAAGGTATCACTGTCTAAAAATAGAAGCTTCTGCTTTTGTCCACCTTGTGTGACTGACAGTGCGTCGCCCAAAACGATGATCGCATATTAGTGTGGCAGCTGACGGATCATACGGGTGTAGTGAGCGGCAGCGTGGACACCGGTGGTCATTTGTTGGGTTTATGGAGTCTCGTCTTAATTGAATGAAACGGGCACGGACACAAAACGACCAAAACACATGATGAGTCATGATCAGAAGTAATAACCACAGTCCCACGTGGAACCAGTGTCTTCAGGTGCTGAGCTGGATACAGAGGCGCCCTTCGTTACGTGACAGAAAACGGGACGCCACGCCCACCGCACACCTGCGAGACCAGCGTTCGCGCGCCCCTGCGCCCCGCCGAGCTCGTGCGCACTCGCGAGGCGCAGCAAGGGTGGCCATATACAGGACAGCGGTATCGCGCGCGCGACCTGTCTCTTTAAGTTGGTGCCAAAGCCGTTTAGCGCCGTGTCTGTTCCGAGGCTATTTCAGCGTTCGCGCCGCGGACGGGACTAAGCGTCTTCCGCTCGTCGTACACTCCGCAGCCTGGAGAGAGAGAGACGCCGCTCGGCTCCGGCGCCTGGAACCACCCGGGAAAGTTTGGAGCATGGAGAAGTAGCGAGGCGAAGCCGTCTCCGGGCCCCGGCTGCACCATGGTGAACCCGGACGAGCGTCGCCCGCTGAGTCCCAGCACGGACAGCGGGATGGTGTGAAGCCCCGGGCCGCTGTTTGACGTTGGCACCGCAATAACAGACGAACTCCGCGAACGGAACATGCAGAAGAGCGTTCGCTACAACGAGGGCCACGCACTCTATCTGTCGGTGGTCGCGCGTAAAGAGGGCACCAAGCGCGGCTTCCTGAGCAAGAAGACCGCGGAGAACAGCCGCTGGGCCGAGAAGTACTTCGCGCTCTACCAGAACGTGCTCTTCTACTTCGAGAACGACCAGAGCGCGAGACCCTCCGGTATTTACCTGCTGGAGGGATGCACGTGCGAGCCCAAGGTCTCCGCCATCACCAAGGAGCCCATGGAGAAACAGCAGGTGAGTCTAGAGGGAAATGCTCTAATACAAGCAAAACTTACTATGTAGTTTTAATTTGTTCAGTTTATTAAAACACAATCACAGCAACCGCCAAGTTTGACTTCGGGATGTAAATCCAGCATTTGCTTTGATCAATAACGGTTCAGTTTGTGAATTAATTAAACAGATGTTGATGAACGGTCACAGTGAATGGCGATAAATCAGGCTGAAGTCTGACCCTGTTGGACCTTTGTGTATCTTTGACAAAACAGCGCATCATTAATAACTTATAAACTAAACAAGTCTTTATTAAAGACAACCACTAATGGTTTGAACAGCAGTCCGTTAGTGGAAGAGCATCCAAGCCTCAGTTTGAGGAAGCTGTTCTGCATCTGTGCTGTGTCCTTGAAGCTGTGATCTTATCACTAGATGAATCAAAGGAGTTTAAGAGTATTTAGAACCTGAACCAATTGGGAACCTGTGACTGGGTTCTCCTTCACTACTGTGGTGCTGAAAGACTGGAGACTCTGCTGTTCAACATTTTGCATTCCAGATTAAATCTACACTGACTTTGTTGGAATTCTCATTTTCCAATTTGCTTAAGTGTTTTGGGTGTCAAACCAGGGAACACATCTGTCACGTCTGGATGATAATGTGGTTGCAGAGCACACTGCGTAGTTGTCGTTTATTCTTTGACTTTAACATCTGTTTGTGGTTCCGTCCCATGAGCAGCTCAGATGATGTAGATTATTATTTCATTGTTGTAGTTTCCCCCACGAGGGGCAAAAATCAAACTCCAACTTCCTGTTAAGCTGTGACAAGGCTTTATTTCAGTTTTCAGATTCAACCTAGATTATATCGGTTAAATCTGATCTGCTCATTAATACACTGGTAATCTGTCGCGCCCTGTTGGACTCTCTGTCAGCAGCACCCTGACCCGGTCAAGACTGGAAGATGACATTTGTTTGTGTGTGTGGGGGGGGGTCTCATGGAGACATTAGAGTTGGAGTCTGACCGAACAGGTGTTCCTAATAAAGTGGCCACTGAGTGTTTGTGAAGAAGTGAAGCTGTTCTGCTGATGAACCCACCAAGTGAGTCATGAGCACGTTTCTTCCCACAGAATCTTTACTGGTGTGTCTCTGCAGTAATACTCGACCACTCGACCCCACGCTGTCTGATAATGATCAGATTTCATCACATGTCTGTCAGTTTCTTTATTGAGGCACATAGATATTTAAACAGGGGGATTCATCGGTTTTGCTCAGTTTATTTATTATTCAGTTTAAAGGTTCACAGAAATAACCCAGTTCAAAGCTGATCACTCAGCTTTTTATTCTGCGGCAACATCATTATTTAGTTGCTGTTTTTGTGGCTGATTGCATTAAGTGGCTTTGATCAGTAGAGTTTTGATCTAATTTTACTAAATAAATGTGTGTTTGACCAAGATGACAAATAATAGACAGGCTCACATACAGGCTCCACCCAGCGTCTACCCAGCGATGGCCACATTTGCAACAAACCCCTTAATGGGATCAGACTGAGCTGAGGGAAGTGACCGTGATAGCGAGGCCGCTGCTGTGGTGCCTGTGAACTGGAAACGACTGGGCTTGTTCAGCAGCCTCTAGCACACAATCTAATAAATCCTGCATGTTTCTGCTTTTGTTATGAAAACAGAAACAGTCAAGTTCCACATCCACAGAACAATGTTACGGTTCAGCTCTTCTCAGGGACCAGGAAGCTTCCAAGCAACTTAAATCCCAATGGAATCAGCCTCTAAATTTAGTTATGTCCTGCAAAGAGCTCCTGCTTAGGCGGATAAGGCTGCCTGAAGGTCCACGGAAAGTCTGACTTTTGATACCGTCCTCCTGGCTGGGCATGGTGCACCTGCTCAGGGAAGCTTCCTGGACAAAGGAAATATATAGTGTGTTCACCAGCTCTGATCTGATGTGGAGCAGGTCACTGAAAGCATCTTTATTGGATTGTGAGCAGCAGGTTGATTAAATTGGAGGGTTTATTTTTCCAAGATTGGGTCAAATATGTGGATTTTGTTCCCTCTGCCCTGCTGCTTTATGCCAATGCAGTTCATTATTGCTCCGTGTGGTTGATGCATTTCCATGGTAACCATGGTGATTTGTCAGCGTCGCTCCTCAAGTTGATCAGTGTAGGCAAGCACCTTGTTTCTATGAACACTGACAAAGTGACAAACTTGCAAGTGTTTTAAGCGAACTGTCTTTGTGATGCCTGTTGCAGGTTTTTTCACTTCCATTAAAATGTTAAACAAAATTAACCAACATATCCAACATCAAATGATGTTCTGATGTTAGGGAAAACTGGTCTCCGCCACCATGAGCCAGTCCATGGACAAAGCGAGGCTTAGAGCCGCCATCTCTGTCATTGGTGTCCTGGAGCTTAAAGCAGGGTTGTTGCCGGGGAAGCCGCTTTAGCAGAACAAGGAGCCGAACAAGCCTCGGTAGTTACGTAAACCTCCCTCCCCCCAACACACAAACAAGCCCTTAAGCCTCTGGTCTGCAGCCGGCTCACGCTCATCGTTACATCATTACTACACAGGCCTGTCTCTCTCTACTCAGCCTTAAAGCAAGGTGCATTGTCAGATGCTGTAACACCGTGAAGATAAATGTGCAGGATCACACAGCTCACTGGCCCGAAAACTTCAGAGTCAGCAGAAAAACCGGAGTTTACATTGTACTCATCATCTTTTATAGAGGCCATGTGTTTTGTGTTTACAACAAAGTGGGACCTCAATTTATATATGACGTGAGATTCAGCACATTTTCAGTTCGCCAGATTTGAATGCTGGCAGAAAACGAGCCTGATCCTGCTTTAATTAAACCAACAGAAGACAACAGATTGCTTACTGCTGCGTTTGTCATGAAACTAGCTGCTCCTTAGTGAATTAGATAAGATAAGTACACATGGCACCAGGTGCATCATGGGAGGAAGGCGAACTGGGAGTATCCAGAGGAACCAACATGGTGGTTCTAATTAGATGGGTTTGTGTCTACACTCCTCTACACCAGGTCATAAAACAAATCACTCTAACATGTTAAAGCCTTTATGGAGCAGTGCATTTTACTGCTGTAGCTTCTGTTTATTATCAGACATCATCCCATCTGCTTCTCAGCTGGTACCACCTAAAGGCTCATGGAAGATGAACACAAGGTCTGAGCAGATGCTGCAACTGAGAAAAGCCTCCATGGTTCCTGGTCAGAGGAGGGGGTTGTTTGTTCAGGTTGTTAATCATGAGCTAGCAGCTCTGTCTCTGAGGGACCAGCCCGGTCCACTGGGATCCTCCATGTTTACCACAGCACATCTTAATGAATCCACCCATTATCATGAAAGGTGAATGTTGGTGGCTCCCGAGGCTGCATCCTCCACAGCCTTGGTTCAGTTCAGTGTCAGACTTTAAAATAACCTCAGGAGATGTTGAAGTGAGATTTTGCTGTAGAAATATAATAATGTCTTTAATCTGTACACACATTTAGCAGATCTCCTAATTCACGTCACCATGACCAAGGTTTTATTATCTATGTGACTGTTCCCAGTCTGAACTTTACCTTCTCTCCAGTGAATCCAGTAGATGAGACTCAATCCCGACCATAAACCTGTGACCATTACAGACAACTAGAAACTCATGCGTTTTCTTGGGCACACTGTTGGGTGTTCTGGCCGATCAGGCATGGAATGCAGTGTTTCCTGATAACTTGGTCTGTACTTCCCTGAAGAAGCTGGCTGACGCCTCTTTGACTGTATTACAGTACTACTTCCTGGTCATTTTTGGCCACGATGGACAAAAGCCCCTGGAGCTGCGGGCGGAGGAGGAGTCGGACTGCAATGAGTGGGTGGAGTGCATCCAGCAGGCCAGGTATGGAGTCCTTAAGGACCTGCAGCTCACAACAAGACAGACAAGAGGAGTTAAGCAGAACCAGAACCAGTTTGTCCTTCCTTCAACGCAGCCTCTTAGATTAACATTAATTTCCCCAGTGAAACGCTAATGATGATGCAGCATCATTATTCTCCCTAAAGTGTGCATGTGTTTATAAATCTCTAATACTGGATTTAAAATGCGACTAAATATTTTCAACACATTTATAACATTTTCATCTTATGGGCTGAAAATGTTTCATCGTAGCTGTAAGTGAAGAATCAGGGTGCTCTACTCCATTATTTAATCATTACAGACATATTCAACGTTGTCCCTAAACTTGCTGGAGACTCTAACTCCACTTCCGTCACCAGTTTTGTTCAGATGCAAATTTGACACAACTGTTTAACATCTGAGTGTGTGTGTGGGCGCCTGGGCGCGTTCTGCTCGCAGCAGTTCACATTTAGGTCACAGTAGTGTCGAACGGCTCGCTGGTTACATCACAGCCCCGACCTCGCCACTCGAACGCACTCTGTGTGCTCTCCCTCTCTGTTGCTACCTTTTTCTAGTTTTTCAGTCTAAAATGTTTTGTAAATCACCGGTTTCACATGAAAACTGTTTGAATTTGTTTTCCCAGTTTTAGGCAACAACCTGTTGTGGTGGCCTGCAACTATTCTGCTTTTCTTTTTTAGCTACTCTGACATCATCATTGAGCGAGAGATCCTGATGCAGAAGTACATCCACCTGGTCCAGATCATGGAGACAGAGAAGATAGCAGCCAATCAGCTCCGCACACAACTAGAGGACCAGGACACAGAGATCGAGAGGCTTAAAGGCGAGGTATGCATGAGTGCATCCGTGCATGAACACAGACTCTGGGTGAGACGGAGCACAGGGCTGTACGACAGCTGCAAGGCCATTCTCAGGCAATAAGCTGCTGCTTGTTGTGAACCAGCTGTAACAATGCTTTGTGAATATTTTATCTTCTGTTGTTCTCTCAGATCGCGGTGTTGAACAAAGCCAAGGAACGGATCCGGCCTTACCAGAACAACCAAGATGAGGAGGACCCGGATATTAAAAAGATCAAAAAGGTGGGTTGCAGATGTATAAATATGAGCAGAGACCTGTAAAACTGGCCGACGCGGAGAAAGACGCACCTGCTGTGACTGCGCAGGTGCAGAGTTTCATGCGTGGCTGGCTGTGCCGGAGGAAGTGGAAGCTCATCGTCCAGGACTACATCTGTTCACCTCATGCCGAGAGCATGAGGAAGAGGAACCAGATCGTCTTCAGCATGGTGGAAGCTGAGACGGAGTACGTCCACCAGCTGTCCATCCTGGTCAACTGTTTCCTGCGGCCGCTCCGCATGGCCGCCAGCTCCAAGAAGCCGCCCATCAGCCACGACGACGTCAGCAGCATCTTCCTCAACAGGTGCAGCTTTACTCTCAAAATGTTTCAATATGTCAGCTTTTATCCTGGTTCTTTATCACAGTCCTTCTTTTCTAGTGAGACCATCATGTTTTTGCATGAGATCTTCCATCAGGGTCTAAAGGCCCGGATTGCCAACTGGCCCACTTTGGTTTTGGGTGAGATTCCAGCCAACTAATGGCTCACTGTGCTGCTATTTCCATCTGAAGCCTGTTTCTGTCTCCGCACGCAGCCGACCTGTTCGACATCCTACTGCCAATGTTGAACATCTACCAGGAGTTTGTACGGAACCATCAGTACAGTCTGCAGGTGCTGGCGAACTGCAAGCAGAACCGAGACTTTGACAAGCTGCTCAAACAGTACGAGTCCAACGCAGCCTGTGAGGGCCGGATGTTGGAGACGTTCCTCACGTATCCCATGTTCCAGGTCATACAGGAGGTTTTTACTCTAAATACGGGCACCAGGCCCGAATGTGCCCTCATTGTAACATAAAGCCAATCCAATACAGCTGACATAAATTAAACAAGACTTCTTTCTTCAACCACTGATTCACCTGTAAAGTGATTGTTTTCTGTGGTCTAAATATTATATTGTAACCTTTGTGATTTTTAAAGAAACTTTTTGCATTTTGATTCTGAAATTTAATATATATTTATTATAAATATATATTTTAAAAGAAAATGACTTAAATGCATTGCAAAGGCCGTAAAAAAAACATAAAAAACAGACAAATCACGCATAAAAAAAAAAAACACTTGAAAATTGACGCATGGAGACGGGCTTGTTGCAGAATGAAGCCGTGTCTTCTGTGCGATTGTGCTCATCCCTGTATAAAAACGTGCTGGTTAATATTTCAGATCCCACGCTACATCATCACTCTTCATGAGCTGCTGGCTCACACGCCTCACGAACACGTGGAGCGCAAGAGCATGGAGTTTGCCAAATCCAAACTGGAGGAGCTGTCAAAGTAAGTGTCTTACAGGTTTAAATGATTAACTGTGACGCTGATGCTTCTAGTGACCTTTGCTCATGTCCTCAGGATGATGCACGATGAAGTGAGCGACACGGAGAACATCAGGAAGAACCTGGCCATCGAGCGGATGATTGTAGAAGGCTGCGACATCCTGTTGGATACCAGCCAGACCTTTGTCAGACAGGGTGAGCCTCCTCTGCAGCAGCCATACGTCGCCTCTGGATCCTTTTATCCCACTTCTCACACTCTCACCGTTCACGGCCAGGGTTCCTCATTCAGCTGCCGCCCAGCAGCGAGCGGAGCATGCTCAGCAAGGTCCGCCTGGGCTCCCTCTCTCTGAGGAAGGAAGGGGAACGACAATGCTTCCTGTTTACCAAACACTTCCTCATCTGTACTCGATCCTCTGGAGGAAAGCTTCACTTGCTCAAGGTCAGCCTCACCTGTGCATTTGCAGGTCAAAAATCACTGTGTCCTCTTGCTTTTGTGCCCAGGGAGTTCTTGAGAATTTTGCAGCCAGCACAACGTGGAGCTAGTAGTTTTTTGTTTGTCTTTCTTCTCAGCAGGGAGGAACGCTGTCTCTCATAGAGTGCACCCTGTTTGAAGACCTTGATGCCATTGACGAGGACTGTGAGTATCTCTGGCCAGGTGCCGTCTAACCCAGCTCCTCCCCACAGTATCTGCCTCACGATATGCGTGTGGTTTCCTCAGACAATGCTGCAGGTCAAGGCCTTAACCATCTGGAGTTTAAAATCGTGGTGGAGCCTCCTGATGGCCAGTCCTTCTCTGTCGTCCTCCTGGCGCCGTCTCGTCAGGAGAAGGCTGCGTGGACCAGCGACATCAGCCAGGTGGGTCCAGTAGTGGTGGTGCTGAACAAAGGTGTGTTCACAGCTCATGTTCATGTGTCTGTGTGTCTTAGTGCATCGATAACATCCGGTGCAACGGCCTTATAACCAGCGTGTTTGAGGAGAACTCCAAGGTTTCTGTGCCGCACATGATCAAGTAAGAAAACAATGTTTAAATGGGACGTGTGAAACCAAACAACCTCCCCTTGCTTGACACTACAGACATATAGTCAGGGTCTGGTGAGTCTGCAGCCATGTCTTCCCTCAGGTCTGATGCCCGGCTGCATACAGACGATGTCGACATTTGCTTTAGCAAGACACTGAACTCCTGCAAGGTGCCACAGATCCGCTACGCCAGCGTGGAGCGTCTGCTGGAGCGGCTGACGGACCTGCGCTTCCTGTCCATAGACTTCCTCAACACTTTCCTCCACACGTACAGGATCTTCACCACCGCTGCCGTGGTCATCGACAAACTCACCGACATCTACAAGAAGCCGTTTACCTCCATACCTGTGAGGTACGTGACGCCAGCTAACTAGTCTGCTCATGGTCCTCCCTCCTCATTGCCTTCCTCCGTTCTTGTCATTGTCCTCTCATCATTCACCTCCTGTCATCATCCTTCATTCTCCCAGGATCGAGCAGCTTTCATATGATCGTCTGTCCATCATGTCCCTCTGCCCAGACTACAGTCTGAAGATCACACAGCTGGCACTGGACCAGTCCAAGTAAACGGCACCAGTGGAACTCCTGATTCTCGTGTTTCGCTGTTTGTTAGTGATGTTGCCACAGATCAGCGCCTTTTCTTCCTCCTATCAGGTCTTTGGAGCTGTTCTTCGCGACCAACCAGGGTATGTGGGGAACAGACCCTTTAAACAACAAGTCTCCGAGGCTGTGCCGCAAGTTTTCCTCTCCTCCTCCTCTGTCCATCCCCTCTCGCACCTCTTCCCCTGTCCATTGCCGCAAGCTCTCCCTCAGTTCCCCGATCAGCATCAAAGTGGGAGCTTTGGACCTGTCTGCCACCCCCTCCTCCTCTGCAGCCAACTCTCCCACCTCCAGTCACAGCCCCTCCATCTCCTCGCCTCCTCCCACCTCCACCAGGCCTCCTTCTGGCTTCTCTTCTCCTCCGCCCACTGCCACACGTTCACCCAGCCTACCTCAGGCCGCCTGGGTGTCTTCGCCACCCCCGATCTCTACCAGGGCCCCATTGGACCTCAGCCGGGGTCCCAGCTCCCCAGAGCTGAGCCCGGCTGCAGGGGAGGACGTCAGCGGGGAGCTGCCTCGCATCGATGCCTTCTGTGGGAAGCTAAGGCGAAGCATCCGCAGAGGTAAGACGCACGTGTGTGCTCATGAAGAACAATGCAGATGCATGAAAATTAGATGTTTAGGATGTGACCTGTTCTCCCTCCAACAGCTGTCCTGGAGTCAGTGTCGCTAGACAAATTCATTCCTGAAACACCAGCGACCAGTGAAGCGAGTGACATGTCTCCCTGCCGCTCGCCTTCCACACCGAGGCACCTCCGCTATAGACAGACAGGAGGTGCAGTGTGCACGCACACACATTCTGCTACCAGGACACGGTATGTTCAGCTCCCCTTCTTATCTTGTATGCTGCTCTTTGCAGTCACACCGGGTGAGAACTCTCGTTGCACCATGTCGCCAGCTTCAGCTTTCGCCATTGCCACCGCTGCTGCTGGACACAGCAGCTCCCAGGGTGAGCCCAGGAAGCCAAACACAGGAAGGAATTACCACCGTCACCCCACGGTGCATTGGCAGAAAGGAAGGCTCAACTTTTTTTTTTTTACTTTTTTTCCTAGGTTTTAATAATCCTGAAAAAGGCTGTGACAAAGAGTTCATCATCCGCAGAGCTGCTACCAACAGAGTCCTCAATGTGCTGCGACACTGGGTGTCCAAACACTCGCAGGTAAGTCCAGAGCAGCAGCAGCAGTAGGAAGTGATGAACTGCCTCAGAAGGAGGGAGGTCCATGTACAAGCCTGCGTCAGTTGGGGGAAAGCAGTTTGACTGTGTTCACACTGAAGATAACCCTTCGCTGTCTAAACCTAGATGCAAGCTGCAGCATCTTCAGATTCCTACTGTCACATGTGACCAAGAAGACCCATCACATCGCACAAATACTAGCTGCATTTTAGGAATTTACCACTGATGCTAAAATAATTTGTGTGAAACCAGCATTGTATGAGACACCTCCTCTGGTGACTTACTCTCCTGAGCAGTGTGTAAAATATTTCCGCAGTAACTAAAGTGAAGTAAATTTTAGAAAACTTTGTACTTCAGGGTAAATACAGACTCGAGTCCAGTCCAGTTAACTAAAGTCTTTCTGTTACTGGTTGTGGGTTTGTTGTTGTTGCTCTTTCTGCTGCTGTGGCTGTCTCTTCCTCCTCTCCTCTCTTCTACCCAGGGAGTGTGTAGAAAGGTCGGCCTCCTCCTCAGGGGCAATGAAAGGTTTCATTTTAAATTATGTAAGATGCTACTTTTGTGTCAGGACACCAGAACTAGTTATGATGATTTTTATTTTTGTTAATAAAGTCAGGTTAGCTGTGATCTTCAGAAGTGTCATGGCACAAACGAACCAGCGCTGAGGTTAGAAATGTGTCATATCTGTGACCTTGCATGGTGGTCCTGGTTTTGGTGTGATCCAGTAGAGTGCCCCGCTTGCCTTCTTGTCCTTGATGTGAATGTGATCAGGTGGAATCTGGTTCTGCTCTGACAAGTTGCCAGTAGAGGTAGAACTTGACCTTTTTTAGATGGTGTCCTCAAATCTAAACCACTCAACTGTCTGTATCTTACACCATCAGGACTTTGAGATGAACAGCGAGCTTAAGACCGGTGTCGTTGTTCTGCTGGAGGAGGTGCTACGAGACCCGGACCTGCTGCCTCAGGAGAGAAAGGCTACAAGCAACATATTAAGGTGTCCTGCAACTCCTTTGTTCTTTCATATATAAAAAAACACTTGACTGAGGTTCTCATAATTCATGCATAAAACGGTGAAATCCTTATTTGTTGCTTTGCTAGACTCTGTTTGCAGGGCAATTTAATACAATCAGTCTTTCACTTTACGTAAAGTCTAGAAATATTGAAACACAAATAAGTCCTCCATTCACAATTATACTACAGTAAAAGTATATAAAAAGTCTGTACTCTTCCTCTTTAGTGCCCTTTGTCAAGAAGAACAGGATGATGCTCAGCTGAAGATCGAGGACATACTACAGATGGTCAGTACTACAGTAATGTTACTACAGCAGTACACAGTCTATATTTTGATTCAAAGCATCCATTGGCACAAATATTTTGTATTGAAACAACTCCTGTCCTGGTTGTGGAACAGAAAAGCTGCCCCCTGCTCCACTTCATAGCGGTAAGCATGGCGTTGCTCTGTGCTTGTGGTGACTCTGTTGTGTGTAACGTGTCCTATATGTTGTGTTTTTTAACTGTATGATTTGGCAGCCTGTACGCATCCATACTCGGTGTCTGTGTGTTTTCAGGCAGAGAGTCCGAGGGCCGAGTGCTTTGAGTCCCTGTCAGCGATGGAACTGGCAGAACAGATCACTCTGCTGGACCACATTGTGTTTAGGAGTATTCCTTACGAGTGAGTGGAACCAACCACTGTGTTTAAATTCTGCTTCTTCTGCAGCATGTTCAGATCTGAGACTGAATGTCTCCTGTCCTCCAGGGAATTTCTGGGTCAGGGCTGGATGAAGCTCGAAAAGATGGAGAGAACTCCCTACATCATGAAGACCAGCCAGCACTTCAATGATGTAAGCCTGCTGGTATTGGAGTGGAGTCTGTGCTGTGATATGAAATCAAAGCTAATCTGAGACCTCAATTTTTCTGCCTGTCGTCTGCTCGCCACAGATGAGTAACTTGGTGGCGTCGCAGATAATGACCCACACTGATGTGGGCTCCAGGGCCGGCTCCATAGAGAAGTGGCTAGCGGTGGCTGATATCTGTCGCTGCCTCAACAATTACAACGGCATGCTGGAGATCACCTCTGCTCTGAACCGCAGCGCCATCTACCGGCTGAAGAAGACCTGGGCCAAAGTCTGCAAACAGGTGAGTGTCTGTTGCTTAAAAAGCTGCTGTTGACAAAGCCGCTCTGACTTCTCTGTCTGACCTCTGTCTTCTAGACCAAAGCCCTCATGGACCGCTTGCAGAAGACGGTGTCGTCAGAAGGACGCTTCAAGAATCTCAGAGAGACTCTGAAAAAGTAAATACAGCTGATCAGCAGACACGTCTAGCGTAAGAAATGTTAAGAGGCTAATGTTTCCACCGTGTGCAGCTGTAACCCTCCATGTGTCCCATACCTGGGCATGTACCTCGCTGACCTGGCCTTCATTGAGGAGGGAACGCCCAACTTCACGGAAGACGGACTGGTCAACTTCTCTAAGATGAGGATGGTAATGATGTTCTCTGCTACGATGAGGCTTAAAGCTATATACAGATTCGCATTGTCCACATGTGAATCTGAATGCACAGGACAGTGAGAATGACCATGTTCAGCTCCACTCCATCTTTAGGTCTCATTGTCTCGTCTCTACTCGTTCAGATTTCTCACATCATCCGTGAGATTCGTCAGTTCCAGCAGGCTCCTTACAGGATTGAGCACCAGCCCAGAGTAGGTCCAGCTGCTGAAACAGCCTGTAAATACGTCCTCTATAACACGTGGGTTTATTAACACGCTGGGTATTTGTCCTCTAGGTGACTCAGTTCCTCCTGGACAAGACTCTGGTGATGGATGAAGACACGCTCTACGAGCTCTCACTGAAAATTGAGCCCAGGGTGGCACCTGGATAACTTTGACTTTGATCCTCACAAACTTATGTCTTTTCCACCTAAACGTCCTGAGAAAAACGACACAGCTTGAGATGTTGGACATGTTTAAAGACACAGCTACACGTGTTGGTGAGCTCAGGCCACTCAGGAGAAAACGTGCCTTAACGTATGGCGTTACCCTGTACAGACGACCTTTGACCTTTTGGAGACCTCTGCTCCTGCTGCTCCGCGTGGGTTTGCTGGGAGAAGGCCCCGGGTACCATAGTGATCACTGGGCTCTAAAACATAACTTCAGTCTCTTCAGTTGTGGAATAAGTGATGTTCTACACAGAAATAATTCCAGTCGCTGAAATGTTTCTTACATCCTGCAAAACCCTGAATTTGCTTCTTCAATTGCATCATTACTAGTTCACAATGTTGCTTATTACATTGAGATTTTAAGTCCTGTCAACTGTATAACAACCATTTTCTCGGACTGTTGATCTGTAGCGAATGTTTCTATACTCGTCCATAGTACTGTATGTTGATGCTGTTTCCCTAAGGTTCCTGAGAACATTTGTCCTTTTTTAAAATGATTAGTTTTATTCTTTGAATGCTTTAATACTTTAGCAGACGCTTGCTTTCTTACGACGCTGTATCATTTCTTATTCCACTTTTTATTCCTCTGTGCAATATACAGATATGTACACACACCAGGCTTCAAAATAAAAGCACGCCGAACTGTGACTAGGCTGCATGTGGTGGTTCTAGGCAGTAGAAGGAGACATTGTTGGTTCCTAGATCTCAGCATCTCAAAGGTTTGAAAATTGAGAAAGTCTTTGTCAAATCTGTCTGGACTGGATGTTCTTCTTTTACACCTGTTGGGTCACCTTGACCTACATCCTCCTGGCTGCAGGGTTTTACCGTGTCCTCCTCTTCTGGACTATAGAAGACCGCCTCTGATTGACTGCCCCTAAGGTAAGGTTTAGTGGTTTGTTCCTTATGTTTGTCTTGGAATATGCATTCATCTCTGCAGTGTTCATAGACAACAGCTCTGCTTCAGAGAAATCTGGGCTTCGGTGACAAAGGCTCTAAGAGGCACGAGTCCAGACACACAGAGCTTTTGTCACCAGGATGAAAACGTTCTCCACTTACATGTTTACATGTGTAGGGCTCTGAGAAGGTAGGTCCAACCCGGAGACCGAGAACCCTGTATGTCAAGGTCAAGCTGGGCGCTGATACCGGACCCTGCTGAACATGAGAGGTCTGTGCTGCTGTAGCTCACGTCAGCCGCCCTCTATTGGTTTACGGCTGTCGGCGTCTGAGCGTGTGATTGGTCGCTGGTCTAACCCACGTGTTGGTGTGAATCTGGTCTGGAGGGCAGAGCTGTTCAAGCACAGACCTCGAGCAGGACACTGAGCCACTGGTCTACAGGTACTGTACCTCAGGTTTTACTGACGTGAGGCCTAAGGCATGCTTTGATATTTAATTTGGGCATGTTTTACTGATAAAGTACATCTAAGGTTCAGCTACACTTTTTAACATTAAATCTGGAGAGCTTTCTAATGTTGAGACCTGGCGTTAACTCTCATGTGTCCTTCAAAGAACAAAGCTGTTCTCACACCATGCTGGGTATTCAGTCAGAGGTTCAAGGTAACTACTGGGGGGGGCTGATGGAAGGTCCCAGCACTTCATACCGGCTGGAGGCGCTGCTCTTCAGCCTGGGATCATTTCTATCACTCCTCTGCCTCGGACTCATGACGCTGGGTCCTGTGACCCGTTCAGAATGTCACAGCAGTATGAGCCCCAGATGGATCAAGTCTTGGCACTGGATCCTGCTGCCAGTGATCTATAAATAATATTCCAAAAGAACCCAGAGACAGGAAGACAAGTCTGTGGACACGTACAGCTGATTAAGTGCTGTAATTCGCTGGGTGAATGAATCAACTTGGTTTAGCGCTTAGCTACGCTATAATCATGTCATAGTATAGAGGTATGGAGGTACTGCTGACCTCTGCAAAGGTCAAGCAAGTGGATGGTCTGTGTTGATTTGTGTGATTGTTTTTGCATCTCTGCTAAATTGTTTTAATTTATTTGATATCCTACTTCTCTGCAGCTCATTCTGCTTCACTCTGAGCACAAACATGGCGGGTTCTTTCCAGCGCCTGATCTCCGGTCGGGGCACGGCCGTGCTTTTGGCCGGCTTGGGTGCAGGAACCATGGCCACCGGATTCCTGTTAAGCGAGAAGGGCTCCCTAGCTGCTGAGGTGAAGAGCAAGCTGTATCCTCCCAGGTAAGAAGGAAGAACACATGAGCGTTTATGGCTTTAAAGCTGAAGGTGGACGATTAGTGAAGAGGTCACAGCAGCGACCCTGAGTCCCACAGTATCAGCAGTGCTCTCAGGTTTCATCTGCAGGAGCTTCAGACTCTCCCTCACTCACCTTGTCCTTACCAATGGTGGTAACCAGGACATAAGGCGTCTATGTCCATCCTGCTTGATTTAAAATCTAGTGTCAGTTGTTTTTTCTGTTGTGAGGTTTCTCTTACATGTTTTGTGGCTGTGCTTTGGCTACAACTTCTTTGTCTTGAAACAAGCTGGAGGTGCTGTCGAAGGCTGAGGTGTTTTCAAACCCTTCTGATCGTTCTTTGTGCAGCTGTGACTTCCCTGACCTGAGGAAACACAACAACTGCATGGCTTCGGCTCTCACTCCGGCCATTTACGCCAAACTGAGGGACAAGCTCACCCCCAACAACTGGACCCTGGACCAGTGCATCCAGACCGGAGTGGACAACCCCGGCCACCCCTTCATCAAGACGGTGGGCTGCGTGGCTGGCGATGAGGAGAGTTACGAGGTGAGCGAATCCAAAGGCCCTTCGAGTCCCCAAAACCTTTGACCTTTGACCTCGGCTAACTCGTGTTCTCCTCCAGGTGTTTGCTGACCTCTTTAACCCAGTCATCAAAGACAGGCACAACGGCTACGACCCCAAAACCATGACCCACCCCACTGATCTGGATTCCTCCAAGGTGCCGACAGCCTCTGCCTCCGTCTGTCCACGCGCTGCTCCTGCTTCATCAATGCTGTACTCTCCCTTCCCAGATCACCAATGGCGTGTTTGACGACAACTACGTCCTGTCGTCTCGGGTCCGGACCGGGCGCAGTATCCGTGGGCTGAGCCTTCCTCCAGCCTGTTCCAGGGCCGAGCGCCGTGAGGTGGAGCGGGTGACTGTGACAGCTCTGGACGGCCTGAAGGGAGACCTGTCCGGGCGCTATTACAGCCTGGGAGACATGACGGAGAAGGAGCAGCAGCAGCTCATCGATGTGAGTGGGCTAGCAGCGCCACCTGCTGGGAATGAAAGCAAGGGATCTTGTAATTGATGAGGTAGAAGACGCCTTCTCTGACTTTGACCACCTCCGTTTCCCTCGTCCCTCCTTTAGGACCACTTCCTGTTCGACAAGCCCGTCTCTCCCCTGCTGACATGTGCCTTCATGGCCAGAGACTGGCCTGACGCCAGGGGCATCTGGTAGGGCTGATGCACGTCTGCTGTGACTCTAAGCGTCCTCTTAAACCCAAACCCTCTCAGTAGAATCACTGTCACTTGTCTACGTTCTGCTCAGGCACAACAACGAGAAGACCTTCCTGATCTGGGTGAATGAGGAGGACCACACCAGAGTTATCTCCATGGAGAAGGGAGGCAACATGAAGAGGGTTTTTGAGAGGTTCTGCAGAGGCCTCAAACAGGTAGTGTGGATGAGCAGAGAACAATCGAACAATGAAGTTAGAGGTCCTGATCCTATTCAGTGGTTTATATAACCGTCACATTTAATTTCACTTTATTTAGGATAAAGTTTGCAATGTGCTTTTTATGTACTTTGTATATACCACAGGTGGAGCATCTGATCCAGGAGAGAGGCTGGGAGTTTATGTGGAATAAGCATCTAGGCTACATCCTCACATGTCCGTCCAACCTGGGCACAGGCCTTCGGGCCGGGGTGCATGTGCGCCTGCCGAAGCTCAGCAAGGTGACTCACAAACGCAGACACTTTCTTCTTTAAAGAGTAAATGCTCCATTGGGAGAAGTAAACTCTAAGAATCTGAAACAAAGAGCCATTGTTTTTGTCACCACCTACATTTTTAGATATTTTTACTCTGCAGGACCAACGATTCCCTAAAATCCTTGAGAACCTGCGGCTGCAGAAGAGGGGCACGGGAGGCGTGGACACCGCCGCTACCGGAGACACCTTTGACATCTCCAACCTGGACCGTCTGGGCAAGTCTGAGGTGAGGATGCAGCAATAGTCTTCTTGTGGCTTCTTGCCTCCCTGTCATCAGCAGCACCAGACGTGACTGAAGGGAACCTCTGTGTGCCTCTAGGTGGAGTTGGTCCAGCTGGTGGTGGACGGGGTCAACTACCTGATCGAGTGCGAGAAGAAGCTGGAGAAAGGCCAGGACATCAAAGTCCCAGCTCCCATAGCTCAGTTTAAGAAGTAGACGGTAGAGCACGACGCTGGCTCAGAATGCCCACTACAGAGGATGGCTTAAATCTTTAGCGTGACCTCGTGCTACGGTTACAGATGACCTGCAGTTAGGGGATAATTCTACCTTAAGTTAAGGCCTGTGCTGAAACCCCTCACTTCAATAAACCCAAGCCTAAACACAGTTACTGTGCTACTCTGGTTTCCAGCCTGTGATGTTGTTTGAATGATTATTAATCTGTTATGTAGATTGAGGACTATCTGAAGAGGGACACGAACCAGGGATGTAAATACGACACAAGTATTCTGATTTTATCTTTTCTAATGCCGTTCTTGAATATCAAACACTGCTGATTCATGTTTTACAGGAAACAGTAGTTCCGGCAGTAACAGAGCTCCTGACCACTAGAGGGCACAGTTGCTCATTATGCATTATTTTCAATACATCACATTATGTAGAATATTACATGCAAATCACTGGACTATTTCCTCCATGGGAATCCGCTGAGCCTTTGGGAATGTTTGCACCTGGATGGGCTCTGACAGCTTGTTTATACGACAGCCAGTTCAGCTGCAGGATTTAATCGAGCAACTTTAAAGGTGGTTTGTTTGAGCAGTTATCTGTTCCTAACATGTTGTAGGAACATGATGGATGATGATGTGAGCCGCAGCTTCGCTACAAATTAAACCAAAGCATAAAACTAGTCTCACAGCTGTTTATCTGGACCAGTTGCTGAAGACTTTACATACTCAAACACCACATAAAGTTGTGTTTGAGTTTCTTCTAGTTTGATTAGACATCCATGATTTATATTCTAGAAGTCTGCATAACAAAGTTTAATTTTTATTTACGGCAAAAGGTGATTTCACAGAGTACAGTGCATTTCAACGGAAAAAAGAAACAAAGGGGAAATAAAGGAAGGAGACAACAGAAACAGCAGCGGATGCTGAGTGTAGTTTTAACTCCTCCTGAAATTAAAGCTTCAATCTGTCAACAGCTCTGCATAAACTAGTGATTAATCTGAGAAAACATTCAACATCTGAGTAAGCAGAACAGCACTTTGAGTTATTTTAACTTCCAGGATGCCACCTCTGACAGTTCCCTTAAAACACACAAGTAGAAAGAAGTGGCTAACAAAGGAAGGCCAGAGCCTGTCTATTCACCAAAAAGTCCTGCTTTTTTTGGCAAAGTGAAACAGAAATCTCTATTATGGAGCATCTGGACAGTGCTAAAACAATTCAGGTTACTTGAGAACAGGGCATGTCTATGTGGTTTGAAGACGAGAACAGAGAGTCAGAGTGGAAACGGTGAGTGAGTGAGTGTCAGTGTTGTGTTGTCAGTCCACAGGTCGCTTTTCACTGTGCTTCTTTGTGAATTCCTCTGCATTCTTCATGAATTTCGCGCGGTCTTTTGTGTATTCCTCTGCCAGGTCTGCCCTCAGCGGGTGCTCGGGCTGAGGCATGTTCACCAGTGCAATGAGACACTGAATCACTGCAGCAACAGATGAGAAGCATTCAGTCTCAACATTTGAACATTCAGGCAGTATTTGCCTCACGGCACTTCCTCAGCCTTACCTTGGCAGGTTCTGGTTGCTGGCTTCCAGTTCTCCACGCTGATGATGGGGAGGCACACCTGACCCTTCTCGTCAATGTTGGGATGGTAGATTTTTGTCTTGAAGGTGATCTTGGGGGGCTTGAAAGGGTACTCTGCAGGGAAGATGATCTCAATCCTAAATGCTCCTTTGTCGTATGGTGCACAGTCCTGGGAAAAGCAAGGGATTGCCGAAAATCAAAAACAATTCTTATGTATTGGTGCAGGTAAACACAGATTCCCCCTAAAGCAGCAGTCATTCACAAGAGTTTGCTATTTCCTTATACTTCAGATGTTTTGCAAAGAAAACTTAATCAGAAGTTGTACAACAGGTTTGAAACTCTATGTTTTTCCCAGAACCCCCATCAATCAAAGTCACACCAGTTCTACATGTGACAACAACCAGGACTCCATCCCATCACTGCCCTGGAGCCTTCATATAGTTAGTTCTTCCAGCTGGGAGTTTAATATCACCTACAGAAGCTCAAATATCTATCGCTCTAATGGTCCGCTAGCATGTCATGAGCAGGAGGAAATCAGCTGACATTGCTGTTGTATGAGTCAGATCTAATAAATCAATCAATAAATGGGTTTAAGGAAAAATTGTTGGGAGTGGATGAAAGGTTCAACACCCCCCAAACAGCCTGTGGCGCTAAAACTGAGGAGTCTTCAGTTAGTGAGCTGCAGCCACTCAGATCAGAAACCGTTTCCCTTGCTAGTCATTCTACAATGAGTGTGTGGTTTGAGTCTCGAAAGCTCGTAGACATTAAAACATGACACTCAGGTACATACGTCTCAGATCAGTTCTGTTTTTATGTGCATGAAGTGCTCAAGTAGGAGATACTCACGTCGAAAATATAAGGTTAGATGCCTAGGGGTTTTCAGTCGTACGGTACAGAAATAGCAAAACAAACTTCATTTAGGGGGAGTTGTACAACTCCTGCATGCATAGGAGATATAGCCTGTATCCATTATTCCAAAATAGGTCAATTTATCTTTAATTTCTCCAGTGAGTGACCATCTACCTTCTAATGTTATACTAGTTTACCAACAATTATGTTAACTGCTTGAAAACAGGGTGAACACTAACTATAAGCTGTAATTTCAGCTTGAGTGCATTTTCTGCTGTACTCACAGGAACAATGAGACCTTGCCAGGTCAGGATATTTGCTTCGTCCACCTGAATGTTGCGGAAATGCTTCATTCCAGATTTGCGGATGTCATCAAGCTCCTAATAACAAACAATTGAGAAAATATGATTGTTGTTTTATTCAAACAAACATTTTTTTTATATTCATCACAACTGAGAAGTTAGTTGAATCTGAAAACTGTTAATTAAAAGGGAACATAACTAAGTCGCTAATCTTTCAGTTCTACTACTTTCCCCTCATCTTACTGTGCTTTGGTGAACTAATAAGTGGACCTCCCACTTCCTGTCTGTGCACATTTACTTCACCTGCATGTAACGCTGGACTGTGAGGGGATTTCAGGAAGTGGTGAGAACATACTTTAGCTGAGAGTCTGCAACAGGTTCTCTGTCAGGAATTCCCCATGTCACAGCGCTACAGCGTGACAGTGAAACCATGAGCAGCCAAACAGAAACCTAATCAGTCTGTTTTAAAGTAGACCTGTACTGTACTAAACTTTACCCCCTTTATTTCAGAGTTATAGTCAAGTTTACTTATTAGATTCATGTTAATTCACACAGTGTTGTTCACTGTTCAGTATGACGTCGTTATCATTTTTGAGGGAGTGAGTCACTTATTACCAGAAACCGGTTGAGTTTCATTTTCATTTTATTGCCGAAGCATTTTTATCCAGTTCTACTTAGAGAAACAACAAATTGTTTGAGTCAACTAGGACGATCTGGATTCATGCACTTTATTATTAATTTCACATTCTATTTAACTGCCCTTGCTTTCTTGACAAAACCTATCCATGTACAAACACTGTATGTGTGAGGCAGTGGGAGAATATCTCTAAGCAGAAGCACAGGACACACAGTGTGTTCATCCATAATGCACGAGGCCAGGTTAAATGGACATCATCCAGCCAAGCAAATTATAGTCGATCAGGAAAGATATTTGACACCACTACTACACAGGTATAGCCATCAACTAGCAGACTACTTTTGTTTGACACCAGCTCGAACAACCTCACCATATTTTCATAAGAAGAGAAAAAGTCACATTAACGGAAACTTTTAACGCCACTGACCAACTGTGAAGATTACTTTATAACTCGATGAGGGTAAGGATCAATGCGATCAGCTGCATCTAACCCAAACAGACTACGGGGAATGACAGCGTCGTAACTGGTGATCCCTCTGTGAGCTGTCGCTAAAACCTGAATGCGTGGCTTTATACTGTACGGAATCAACTTCAGGTTGAGTGCCAGCGGAGCAACTTAGTCCGTTTATCGTTACGACGATGGATCGGAGGAGCAGGCTGACGTCACGTCCCCAGCCCGAAGCCTCCATGTTGTCGGTCCAGCTGCTGATTCAGGCGAGGGCAGCGGCACCAGCAGCCCGCGGCCCGGCCGGCTCACGCCCCGTTCAGCCGGTGGTGTCCGACCGCTCCGCCCAAGTGCTGAATCACGGCCCGGCTAGCGGCTCTAACTAGTCACCTCAATCCCCGCGTTATCCTCAGCCGGTCCCACACATTCGCACTGGGGCGTTTTCCCAGTTTGTAGCTACTCACGCGACTCTTCATCGGGCTGCTCCACAGCTTAGAGCACCGCAAATAAAGACTTTTGGCACATTTACCTTCCCTAGTCTCTTGGTCGAAGTCATTGTGGTACCGAGCTCGTCGTCTTCTTCTTCCTGTTTCTTTCTCTGCCGTCTCGGCTTCTTTGAGATTGGTCAGTAGTGGGTGAATATCCGCGTCCTGACGCACCAGCGCCACCTACTGTCCGGCTGTTTAGGTCACGTTCAGAATTAGAATTCCTACTTTTTTTAACTTCATTAAGCGTCCATGAATTTACGTGTAAAATGCATCCGACAAGCGTAGAAGTAAATAAAGTACTTTAAACAAAACTGTTATGGTGGTGAAAATACTACATTGGAAGTAACAAGGTGTACACCAACATATAAGTGAAAACAAAAATACACAGCTTGTTCTGTAAAACACCTGTAGATGACGCACTGTGCCATTCCTATATGAATAGACATGAATAGATTCATCAACATTTTTTAGTGTTAATTGTGTGAATGACACTATTCAAGGTTCAAGGTTTCTCTGTAAGGTGCAACCATACAGAGGAATTGAAATACCATTTGTCTCTGAGGCATTCTGAGTTATAAGTATGAAAAAAGTTGTAAGGTGCAGATCATCTCTTTCATGATGCTGCTTTATGCTGCTAAACCTAATAAATGAAGCCTTTAAAGAAATGTGTGTAATCAAGCTTTATCGCTTACTGCGCAGTGGTAAAAATGTCTCAAATGTCTTAAATCTAATAATATAAATGTTTATATCGTAAGAAGCAAACCCTAAACGACTGACTGCAGGAAAAACAGCTTCACCTGGTGAAAACACGTTGACACTACAACCGGGATGGTCACAATCAAGGGATGAAAGCTCTGATTGTAATGCGATCATATCCGTGAGGTTTTCTGCATTGTAAAAAAATAATAAAATAAATTCATACAAAACACATTTGTAATTTTCAGCTAATTAACACCTAAGATTAGTGATCAGCTGATTTGGTAAATAAGGCCCTTTAACGCGTAGGTTCTGTCAGCATCCACTTAACACCCTGTCATCAAACGACAGTTTTACTTTTTAAATGGACAACTAACATCAGTAAATATATTTCAAACATAAAACATCAAAACCTCTCTACTTCCAAACGTGCAAATACAGACGCACTTGTTCCACTCTAAAAATACATTTTTTAATTAATTATTGCATTTGCTGCCGTTTGGTGAAATGTTGACAAACAAATAGATAATTCAAAGACTGAGTAAAACACGCAGACAGACTTCGAGCCTGACCTCCCGACAGTCTGTTGAAGATGGCCGCCTGAGAGGAGCGTCTTCACGGCTCCAGTACGGCTAAT
Source organism: Betta splendens (assembly GCF_900634795.4). Classification (NCBI taxonomy): domain Eukaryota; kingdom Metazoa; phylum Chordata; class Actinopteri; order Anabantiformes; family Osphronemidae; genus Betta; species Betta splendens. The sequence goes on along the minus strand of NC_040892.2, from coordinate 11,123,506 downwards.
CCGCTGCTAGCTGCCCAAACTACTTCAACTGACTGGCTCCACCATGAGAAGACCGCACCGGCCACGTTTGCTCCCGTTTTGAAGTTGGAACCGGGCGCATTTATCGAGCACGGAGTTATGGAATAGGACAACAGCGCAGGTGAGGTACCCAGCAGCCACCAGGTCAACCCACGGGAAGCTAGCTGGCGAGCTAGCCCTGCTTTAGCCACACAAGCCGGTCAGTTTAACCAACTACTGCTACTACAGCTCTTCCGGTAGATCGCGGGGACGGAACCAGGGTTGTTAGTAATGGTTGATAGTTAGTCATAAACAACCGTCTACAACAAAGCGTCTAGGTAATATTTGGACGCTGACCTAACACCAGCAGTACCGTTAGCTGAGTGGTCGGCTAGCAGCTAGCTTGTTGGCTAACTGGCAACTAAGTCTTGTAAACAGCACCAGGTGGACGACAGTTCAGTTGCGAAGTGCAGCTGAAGCCCGGAAAGCAGGACACAACTGTTGGTTTAGGGTAACACTTAAAGTGTGTGTGTGTGTGTGTGTGTGTGTGTGTGTGTGTGTGTGTGTGTGTTAACACTGGACTCTTACATTGTCCAGTCTTAATGGCTGTAACAGTAGTTGAATCCCAGCGGTTCAACGTGGGGCCTTCGTTTACACTCGCTCACGTCACTGCTGTTAATCAGTTTACATGAGTTACTGGTAGAAAATGTCTGGGTTTCTTTTCTCTTTCACACACAATCTGAGTCCAGCCTCTACCCGACCTTGCCGATTACCTGCAGCTATTTCCTTGTTTTCATCTGTGCCTATTTTCCATTAGACGCAAGTTTCCACTCGCAGTTACCATTTTCACCAATACACTCAGTGCTGCGTTTCTAACCGATCGACGCTAACTTTTCGTTCAGAAGCAAACCATTTTCTGTGTTTGGTTTTGTTTGGTCTTGATCCAACTGTTTTTTTCTTAAGTGACGAAATAAAAGTTGTTCAACCGGTAAATCCAAGCTGACCAAGGTGCATTTTTTACTGTGTTCAGTAACAATGAACTGTGACTGACTTCCTTGTTCTGGTCTATATTTAGCACACAGTCACCGGGTTTGTTTGATCATCTGTGCAGCTTCTTTCTTCTAGGATGTTAAGATGAAACACACACTGATCTAAGCAACCGTTATATAGTTTCAGCTTTTTGAAGGGACTCTGTAATGTGAGGTCCATTGACACTCCTTTTATGAAGCTTCTAATTTTAGTTAGTTTGTTCTTTAGCTGCTGTTCTAAGTTATTTGTAGCCATTCTAAACATTTGCCTAGTTTGTTTATTAGTAGAATTAATTCATTATTCTATAACTTTGCTTCACCACATCTATATTTCACTGTTTCACTGTTTCCTCAGTGATGACAAAATACAGATGAAAATAATTCATTTAGTAGAATTCCTTCTAATGCCACCTGACATTAAACAGTACAATCTCTGTAAACTTGTGACTTTGCCCTGAGTTAAAGTGCTGCCTTTAGCTTCACCACTGTCTGAAACCAACCTCCTGCATAGTCCTGTTGCCAACAGTGAGCGCTTATGTGTCAACATCTGTCCTTAATCCCTGACTTGTTAACTGTAGCACAGTTTTAACTATAATACAAGTCTTGGTTTTTGCATTACAAGAAGTTTTTCTTTTTTGTTTTAGGAACCTCAGGGGATTTAAGGCCCTTTGTTATATCCCAGCATGGACAGCTTCTTCAAAGCAGCTGTATGTGATCTGGATAAACTGCTCGATGACTTTGAGCTCAATACTGGTGAGATTATTTTCTTTTTTTTTTATTTGACTTTGTCATTTGTTTTTTCCCCACAGTTTGTCAGTCTAGTATGCAATCATGATTGAACCGCTTTGTTCAACACGAGCTTTTAAATGTCTCCAAAGTAGTGTCAAATGATCTTTTCTGTATTTTATTTTTCAGATGAACTTGAATGCAAATCGGTTTTCCTGAAGCCCCCCGCCTACCCCTTCTCCTCACTGGGCTCTCAGTGTTTGTCAGAGGCATCCACCATCCCACAGAGCCTACCGGACCTGAGTTCTCTTCATTATGGTTCTGCCACCAGCTGCCCTGAGCACTCCAGCAGTAACAGCCGCCGCAGCATCAGTGATCGAGAGGCCAACGGTCGGCCTCTCACTGGGGTGGACCTTCTCTCGTCTGTGGATCACAGGCCGACTACAAGCTCTGCCCCTCCATGCCCGGATCGAGCTCTGAAGCCAGTGTGTGACCTTGTAAATGATACAAGCTCAGCTATTTTGGTCCGGGCCAACAGTCATGATGCTTTTGTTGAGCTGGACATGGTGGAAAAGAAATTGGAGGAGGAGGAGGGACCTTTGCTTGTGGATTTTGACAGTCCTGTGATTATGGAGGATGAAGAAAAGCTTGGTCAAAGTGACAAGAAGGAGCAAGCATCTGCAGTGAATGATGAACTACTGGTTCTTGACTCCCATGAGCACAATGGATACTCTGCCTCACTCCGCCTGCTAGATGTCATCCTTCCTGCAGCTGTGGACAAAGAACCTGACTCTACAGATGATTCATCATTACTAAGGACCACTGAGACTTCTGACGAAGGGTACAGTGAGGATGTAGAGTGCACAAACAATGTACTGGATAACGCTTTTGAAGACTGCGAGGCAGAGGCCCCCGTCCCTGCAGGAACAGCAACAACCTCAGTGAATGGACAGTCGGATAAAAGTCTGTCTGAGTCCCTTGCTGGTTCAGAAACCGCAGCCTCAGACAGTGAACCAGGGGGCTTGTCTTGCCTGCCCATCGCTGTGTCCATGTGTGGAGCTCTGGTTAAGTCCAGTTCCACAGTAGAGGAGTTGGGACCAGTTGCAGTTCAGTGCGATGATGCAGACATCTCTGAGGACACGGAGGCAGACTCCCAGGCAGCCATGGAGCACAAGGAAGAGGAACCTGTTGACTCATCCTTGTCCCAGCAGATTGAAGAGGCCAAGCAGTCACCAGAAGGGCCGCATGCCTCTCTTGAACCTGCTGCTGCCGCTGTCCTTCCTGCAGCCCATTCCTTAGATCACTCCCATCACAATCCAGATGATCTACCAGAGTTTGGGTTTGAGTATCTGCCTGAGAGTGACCAGGCTGAGCTGCTGGTTACAGACGAGGAGCTGGATGCCTTCCTGCTGGCTCACACTGAAGCAGAACAGGGTAGAGCCATCTCTTATTGCAGCGGTGCTAGAGATTGTTCTCAACCTGAGAGTTTCTCTGGGTCAGATTTGGAGGGCCTGCTTGTGAAAGAGGAACTGAGAAGCTGTGGTGGAGTTACACTGGAGGAGCTGGAGGGCCTGGCTTCTCCAGAAAGTGACAGACGTGTATTTCCGTTTGTCGAGGGAGGTTTTAACCTCTTTGCTTCACCATCAACCGACAACTCACATAGACTTCTCGCCGAAGAGCCAGAACCCGCATCTGGTGTAAGCCTTTCACTCACCAGCAACACCTTCCTGTCCCAGCACAGCAGTAGCCCTGATCAGCAGCCCTCCTATGGAGGTGCACGACCTAAACAGCTTTACTGCCACAGATCTCCGCCAGCAGGGGGAGACGCCGAGCAGCAGGTTCCGAAAGATGCTGGAGGGACAAGTGTAGCGGTTGTAGAGGATGCAGACAGTTCCCCTAGTCTCACAGAGGAACACGCCATCACTGGGGATTTGAGCCCCGTATACACCCCTCAGGATTACCAGGATTGCAGAGTGGGATATGATGAACTCTCAGAGCCCCCACCTTACCCCGGAGAGTCGCCCTCAGATGGCGCCAGGTCAGTGACCTGGAAACGACAGGGGGCACATGAGCTGGGAAGCAAGCAGCCCGACTGGGTGCCCGATTCTAAAGCTCCCAACTGTATGAACTGCGAACAGAGGTTCACTTTCACTAAGAGGCGGCATCACTGTCGAGCCTGTGGGAAGGTAAGACAGCCACCACAGCTTTAATAGTGGTAGACCTGAAGTCACTTTACATCAGCATCCCAGCCAGTGGATGTGGACAAATGTTATGTTACTGTTCAGAACTTAATCACAAGAAGCTTTGTCTTAGTACAGGCACCAACATCTTTCTAGAGAATGTGATCGTTTTGATGTTAGTTTGCTTTGAAGTATAAGCTGCAAATGCAGATGATGACGCTGAAAGCAAATTGTGAAATCAGGACATTTTTACCAAAATCAAACTATGAAGCACTGGTTTTAATATCCACCAGCACCAGTCATAACTATTGGCTCTGTCATGCTGCACTGATCTTGATATCTATGTTGTGTATAGTTTTTCTAGCACTAATCTTTGCTCATCAAATTTTAGACAAAAGGGTAAAATGTTTTTTGAGAATTTGTTGAGCAGCAACTGTTTTATTGTAGTGTTTTTCATTGTGTAGATTTAGAGTTGCTGAATTATTCAGTGGATATAACAAAACATTTTTCCTCAGCAATATGTGAAGTGTAAGCTTCTCTTGAATCGTGTACGAGTCAGAAATGGTTGAACACAACAGATTATGCCCCAGGACCAAATATAACTCAGTGGATTCATGGAAGCAGAATGCATGAGTCAGCAGTTCTTTTTCCAGCTCTTCTGTAGGTCTGCGCTAAACCACGTGTCATTTAAAGGCCAGAGATTAAAACTGCATCAGGGGGGACTGTGTTTGTGTCTGTAGCAGCGCTGACGCTACATGCATACGTAGTGTAGATGCCTCCAGGCATGTGCTTGACGTCACACTCTTGTCTTGTGCGGCAGGTTTACTGTGCTGTGTGCTGCAACAGAAGGTGTAAACTGAGGTACCTGGAGAAAGAGGCTCGCGTGTGTGTCGTCTGCTTTGATAGCATACGCAGAGGTAAGGCCTCACTTCATCCTGTTTGCACAGACTCCATGGCTGTGGTGGGGGGGTGTAATGTAAAGAATATTTCAAACTTCCAAATATGTTTGTAATATTTTGAAGGGTGGAAACAAATACACACAAACTGCGTCTATAGATGGCCTGCAGCCTTTTCCCTCATCTCGCTGTCATTATTAAAAATTCAACCGTTTTGATATAAAGAATTTAGTATTTCCTTGTGTTTTAGACATCAGATGTCTGTTGCTTCCTTTTCTGTGCTTTTCTTCTCGGCTGTGATAAAAGGCTTTCAGAGGTGCTTTTTATAGTTAAACACTGCAGAAATGACGTTGACAGGGAGGCACAGCGGGGCAGAGAGGAAGGAGAGCAGAAGGAGGGCACTGGCGTTCGTCCTTGATTGCGCGCCTGGTACACAGACCTGCCCAACGCAGGAGACATGTGCTCATACGCTGTCTAAATTAGGAAGAACGAGGTCATCCACTGTGTGTGGCTGCCTGCTCGATGCTGAGCAGTGTGACGCGGCGCTTCGTCTCTCCGCCACCTCCCTCTCCGCTCTCCGTCTCCTTGCGTTGCACACCCCAGCCTAAAGCTAACAGACGGAGATTTGTGGCAATGATGTGGTGAGGGTTGGTGTGTGGAGACAGACGAAAGAATAGACTCACGCTGATGTGGACCGGGTGAGATTCAGCTTAGGGGAAGATGAGGTAAGATGCATCTGACTTCTTAATAAGCAGAATGTCCTCTCTGTGCATTTGTTTGATAGGTCACCATTTATAATCTGATGTAATGCAAAACACCATTCAGACCCCTGCTTATTTGTATTCTGTGTGCTTTGCTGCAAGAATTTTTTTTATGGCTGGTCATCTTTTATTTGCAGAAGATGGTGAGACAGATTATTTGCACTCTGACTGACAAATGGTGATTTCTTTTAATAATGCTCTGAAGAGTTGTGATTCTATGATGTAGTAGTTGCCCGTAAAGTGCTGATCAATAAAGCTCCGTCATGCTTAGTCAATAGAACAGATGAAGCGAGGTCAGCATTTCTTGGAATTTTAATCAGAAAGCAGTGGGAAATGCCTTTTCTGTGAAATAGCAGCTCATTTGTGCCCTGGTTAATGCAATTTCCAGGAATTTGGACTCTGGTTGATGAATTGTCTTTTTTTTTAAACAATCTTGATTAGTTCAGTGTTGGCTGTATCTGATTTAGTTTGAACGCTTGTTTACAGCCTCTCACTCATGTATCACATGGTTAAACAAATGAATATGGCTTCTACTGTGCTGCCCTACCTGCTCAGTTATAAGGGACTACATGCATAGCAGACCACGACAAGTGTCTGGCTCTACACTCTTATTAAAGCTTCATCTTTGATCACATATCTGGTGGGTTGAGGCTGTTCACGTTCAGCTATTAACCACCTGTCCTCTGGTTACTAATCTCTATTAAAACCAGGATGCAGAAAACGTCATTGCATCAAATCCCTTCAGCATCACTACCATCGAGACATGCTGGCAAACACAAACGTTATTCACACGCATCAAACAGAAATGCCAGGCTCCATTTTAGGCCCAACCTTTCTGCCTCGCTCTATCTAAGCTAAGAGCAGCTGCCTCTAGAGTGGCTGCAGAGCCATTCAACCAAACCAAGTCTGCTATTCAGGCTGCGCTCGCCTGAGGAGAAGATGCTGCACATCAGTCTGGAGACGAGGGGAAAACGTTTCTCTAAGAAATCACTACAAAAATAAAGCCTAAGAGCTGTCTGACTCTACAGACCTCCCTGAGCCATGAAAGCTCCTTTTAATACTATATAACCTTTACAAGTACAATTGGTTTGGAGAGGTGTTCTGGAGAAAGCCTCCACTCAGCTAAGCTTTACCCATAATGAATTAAGTTTCCTTTTGTAGCACAGGCCCTGGAGCGGATGATGAGTCCTACGGGTCCAAGTCCAAACCCCAATGTTCCCTCTGAGTACTGCAGCACCATCCCTCCTATGCAGCAGGCTCGTGCTGCTGGCACTCTGAACTCCCCTCCACCCACCGTCATGGTGCCCGTGTCCGTTCTCAAACAACCAAGCAACGACAGTAGGGCCTTTATGATCTACCGCCTGTAGCTTACTGCCGCTTTTCTCGTGGCCGTCCACTAAAGCACCCTTCCTGTCGCCAGGTTGCCCCCGTGAACAGAAACGTGTGTGGTTTGCTGATGGCATCTTGCCCAATGGTGAGGTGGCCGACACAACCAGGCTGTCGGTGACGAGTCGCAGGAGCTCCCAGGACCTCAGCGGTGTCACAGCAGACCCAATTCCAGTAAGACCATATCACCGCACCTGCCTCCACTGTCATTCGGTTTGCCATAAGTATGGGGCAGATCACTGACCTCTGACCTCATGTCGCTTCAAATCTCACCTTCACAACCAGCCAAAGCGTTACTTGTGCTCAAACAGCTGTTCCTAATGGTGGTACTGTAGTGTGCAGTACGAGGCAGCAGTTCAGTCACTCACTGTCTCTTTTCAGCCTGGCTCTGCAGAGACGGAGGCTGGAGTCAGCGGTTCGTTGGCCCCTGAAGACGCTGTCGCTGTAGAGGTGGTTCCGCCTCCGGTGTCGGGGCCCTGGGATTATGCCCTGCTCGCTAGAATCGGCTCCTCTGTGAGCCGGGTCCCCAGTCTGATGCCAGATAATGAGGATGAGCTCCCTCCTCTTCTCATCACCACTGGAGAGGATGATAATGATGGAGGTGAGTTTTTTTTGCCTTAAAGCTCCTCACAAACTGCTTTACATAGACGTTTGTCTAAGTGGCCAAATCATTTATTAAAAAAAGAAAACCAACAACTTTTTTTTTATAAAACTTAAACTTTGTCTGCCAGATTAGCTAGCTAACTAGCTAGCTAACTGCAGCATATACACAAGTGTTCAACTGTTGTTGTCATACAATCACCTTCCTGGCGTCTGATGTCTAGGTGTTTTAGTTGAGGAGAGTCCTGCCCCCTGCCAGATTCGGCACCTCTTGGAGGAGGGAGGCCCTCGACCCCTGACGTTTGTTCTGCATGCCAACCTGCTAATCAACGTGAAGCTGGTCACATGTGAGTAGAAGTTGGTTTGTTTAACCATGCAGACAGGATCAGTGGATAGACGAACTCACATTAACTCTGTTGTTGCTTAGACTCTGGTCGGCAGTGTTGGTGTTTTGGCTCGAATGGACTCCAGGCCCTGGGGCAGAAAGAGGTGGTGTTTTTATTGGAGTGTTTGCCCGAAGAAAAGACTCTTCCTTATGATCTTTTCACTCTATATCTCACCATTTACCAAGATGCCAAAAAAGGTAGAGCGCACATTCTGCTGAGTCGTTCTCTTCATCTTAAATCAGTCTAAAAGCCAAGGCTACAGATTGTTTATTATCTGTTCCAGGAAAATTTCTGGAGGAGCTGGATAATGTGACCTTTACAAACAGTTTCCTGGGCAGCAAGGACCACGCTGGGATGCTGTTCTTCTCCCTCACCTCTCAGCCTGTAGATGGCCTCAGTCTCCCCCCTCAGCCTTTTCTGTTTGGCCTTCTTGTGCTGAAGCTGGAGGTGCCTTGGGCCAAAGTCTTCCCGCTGAGGCTGCTGCTGCGGCTTGGATCTGAGTACAGTGGTGGGTGTCTGTTTACTGGGATCCACTGGTGAAGTTTCTGCTACTGGCAAACCTGTACAAAGCATGAGCTATAACAATTAGTGAATACTATGTTGTAACGTCATTTATTAATATAAATGGAACAAACAAAACATATATTAAACATTATTAGAAGAGACTTATCACCAGCTTTTTTATGGGTCTTTTGTGTCATTCTTGTTTAAGTTAAATCAGTTAAACTATGATATTGTAGTAGATTTAATGATGAACCACATTTTTTCTTTTCAGTCTATCCCACACCGTTGGCTAGTGTTCGTTTTCGGGAGTCTGTGTATCGGGAGACAGGACACACAATTATGAATTTACTGGCTGTAAGTATTAAAGTAGAGGCTTTAGTTGTCAATATGAGCATTAGATATTATGGCAATTTATTTCCTCTCACATATTGTTCATTTGTACCTCTAAACTGTTACAGGACCTGAGGAACTACCAGTACAGCCTGTCAGCTGTGGAGGGTCTGCGAATACACATGGAAATGGGCCACATTTACATCGACATTCCCAAAAGTAGCTTCAGTGAGGTACAAGAGCTTCAAAGCTTTGTGACTATACTTCATGGTCACACAAACTGCTGCAAGGTTTCTGCTTTTCCAGGTGGACACACCAAATGTTTACTCTGCTTTTTGTATTGGAGCAAGGCACAGTGCTGGACACCTTTTCTGTGTTCTACAGATGCAGAAGGTGGTGAACGCCTCAAATGAGCACGTCATCAGTATCGGAGCCACTTTTAGCTCCGAGGCCGACTCTCACCTGCTGTGTCTCCAGAACGACGAGGGAAACTATCAAACCGAAGTCAACACCATGTCTGGGAAGACACGCACAGGTGGCAGTTATAGCATAATAAAAGCATGTAGCAGCAGCAGAAGGAGGAGGTGGTGTAAAAGTTGTGTTAATTATTTTGTGCTGTTGTAGTGACTGGAGCCAGTTTTGTGGTGTTTAACGGGGCTCTCAAAGTCTCTTCAGGCTTCATTGCCAAGTCCAGCATTGTTGAAGGTAATCGTCCTAATTTAAAGTGAAAGACACTGAAGTAACCAATAGACGAGCTAACTGCACTGTCTGTGTGTTAGATGGGTTGATGGTTCAAATCCCACCAAAGACTATGGAGTCTCTGCGCACCGCCCTGAGAGAGCAGGCAGACTTCCACATATCCTGCGGCAAGAACGATGGCGGAGAAGTCAGAGAACACGTCAGTGTCCGCTGGGTTGAGTGGAGTCCAACCATCAATGCAGGGTAACAGCGAACACACTGTGCTCATGCACTGAACAGAGCCATCGGTAGTAAAAGGAGAGCATTTCTTTGGTCGACATCGGTTCATTGTAGGTTTTTAAAGTGTGTCTTAGCTGCAGAGATGGGCTTCTCTTTTCTCCTAGTCTCATTACTAGTAATGGATATCAAATAATTCTGTTGTTGATGATTAGCACTAAGAAATAGTTGGTCTACTTTGTTTCTCTGCAGCAAAGTTAGCAGCGTGGACGGGAAGCCTCTGGACGGAGTTCACAGTGCCAGGCTGCAGCAGGACGCAGAGTTTGAGTCTGATGGACACAGCATCCGATGCTCTGAGGTGGATTTTTAATAGATTTGGTGGTAACTTGAACATAATAATAAAAGCTCCCCAGTGTGGTGCATCAGGTCTGAGAGATATTTGAATGTTCATCCAGGTTTTCTACAATCTGAAGACTCCAGATTGCAGCCTGGCTTCAGTCCTGTCGTCCTACAGGGGCTTTCAAAAGGAGATCGCTTTGGCTGCCTGCAGCGCTCTGACTCCTCACCTCACGGTTCTCACCTCCAGTGGCATCAACTCGCTCTCGCTTCGCGTCTCCACGCAGGCTGATATGGTACTGTGATACAGCAAAGCACTGGGCCTGTCTTCTGCTCAGCCAGCGAGGTGCCGTGTGTGACTGTGCCTGTGCTTTCCCCCTTAGGTGGAGTACCAGGCCGGTTCTGGAGGCAGGCTGCTCCCTCAGAGCTACATGAACGAACTGGATGGAGCCCTGATTCCTGTTATCCACGGAGGTAGTGCTAGTGTGCCACAGACTGCCATGGACATGGAGTTCATCTTCTACATCACACACACCATCTAATGCACGTGCAGGCAGTGACACCCTGAAAGCATAGAAAAGCAGAAGGAAGGTGAGCACAGAACCAGAAGCAGTGATGCCAACAGCTGCACCTGAAGCCACCTGGCACAACACTCCCGCTCTGAGTTGGGTGATGTGTTTAGGACGGATGCAAAGAGATGTGGGTATTTTACGAAGGAGCTGTTGTTTTGTGCTCACCAAAGCTGCTTTAATACAAGAAGCCAAACACTAAAGAAATACAACACGACCACCAAATACCACCGATCCGTTCTTCTGGGCTCTAACTTCCAGTGAATGTTACCACAGACTCTCAATTGAAATGTTTCTCCTGGATGTATTTATTATATTTTAGTATGGGCTTATTAAATGAGTTGATTGTATTACAGAAGGGACAGGATTGGCTGCAGAATATGAATCTGATCAGATGCTGCGTTTCTAGCTGTCCAGTTTTACAACCTCATCATAGGATGGAAAAAAATCACCTGACTCCCACTCCTCAGGTGGAAAAACAATGGGCCTCATGCAAGAACTGTTTAAAATGAAGACTTGTCTACACGTTCAAAAATATCCAATTCACAAATGACAAAACCTATTTACTCCGGCATTTGTTGAATTACTTTTGAAGGCTGCCAAAACAGTATCTGTTCAATGCTGCATGTTGTGGATGGTGGTGAATATTTTGCATTGAGACGTTTTAATGAGCTCTTTATATAGTTTCAAATATGCCAGTAATGGACCTTCATGATAAGCATTCTCATGTCTCTTTCTTCAAATTGGATCATTTCTTGCTCTTAAATTGAAAGCCAAATGTTTGTTTCTTCCTTTTGTGTATAAATCAAACCAATGACAGTGTTTTTCATAGAAAGCAGTTGGATTCATAGCTTCTGTTAAAATGTTCTTGTCCAGTAACCATAAATCTGAGGGTTTCTTGCATGGGGCCGTGACACCTGAAACGTCGATGATCTAAAACTAATGTTGTCATTTCCTCTCCCTGGCCCTGAACGAATGAATGCTTCTGACCGTCTCAGTGTTTTACTTTTAACAGCTGAGCTCCTTTACCTGTTGTCCAGGGTTTTCAGATCTAGCTCAAAGTCACTGTGATAAGAGAGAATCTGCTTGTTAGACTTTTAAAGGAAGGTCCCTCACTTGTAATGGGGTCTACTTTACCATTTACACTTCATTTAATGTGTCTAAACTTGTTTGCTTCCATTTATGTAGACGTGTAGAAGATATATTGAACAACTTCATTAACATCAACAATACGTTTTCCCCTTTTTGCAGCCTTTTTCCACCAGTTACCTGCAGTTGTTTGCACTGGTGATTTTAATCTTTGTTATTAAGTCTCCTTAAATGTGGAGCTCATTCTTTAACCTGTTGCAGCTTACGATCTTTATTTACTGTTCAGTGAAAAGCATCATGTTTTCGATTCTTTTAATTTATTCTAGGAGGAGTCCAATAGGAGCAGCTCAGGGTGTAGAGTCGTGTACACTACTTCACCAGCTTTTCATCAAACTTGCAGCATTTAAGCAATTTAATATTTTTCAGATGAAAAAACACGTTAGCTTTGCGTCAGCGCCGATATCTGGGGTCAGGTGTCCATTTTCTCAGTTTTTCACTTGACAACATCTCCCGTCTGTCAGGAATTCCCCAGTTGGCTTCTGTTGAAGATTTTTTTAATGCAATAGTGAAGAGTTATTTTTGAATCACTGTTAAAATTTGTAAAAAGACAATATTTTTGATAGTCTAGGCTTCATTTATTTCACTGTTTGTGTAGCAAGTTCCTGAAATCTATTGAAATGAAAAAACTAATTATTAATTCCAAGAGAAACAACTCTCACATAAAAACCTACATTTTCAGTCTGCAGCCATAAAATAACTAGTACATTTAAAGAGGTCAAAGGCTTGAACAGACAGAAGAAGAAGGTGGGAATCTGCAGGAGGCCGGTTTGTGATGTTCTGCTTTCTTATTGGAGACAATAACAACAGCTGTTGGACTGATTGTGAAGAAGCTTCATACATGGATCTTCTCATTGTTATCATTTGTTGTTCCTTCAGCAGCTCAAAGCTTTAATTTGACCATAGACCGTAAACATTAAATCAGAAGTCTGTCATGAACACAACCGAAGCCTCAGCCTTTGTGCGAAGCCCTTGGCGCTCGACTGGAATAAACCCCCTCCTCTGCCCCCAAAGCTGATGCTGATTTAAGAACTGACCAGCTCCAAGGGAAAACTGCATCAAGCGTATCACGAACCTGTGTGGAAACTTTATGAACAGCTGAAATTAATACCATATTTTTGTTTGAACTTTGGAGCTTTGAGAACAACACAGACGTTTAGAAAATCTTCCTCTGGGACTGAAATGTTCCTCCGCGTTCTCATGTTCAGGGCAGCAGCGCCTGACACTGTCACAATGAGACGAACTTCAATGCTTTATGATTGTGGGTTTATGTAAATCATCTATTTATTCATAAGCACCAGCTTGATTTTGGTGAACCTGGTATCTGGGTCAGCTTGTGTATTTAAACAATAAAATTTACTTTTATGAAAAATAGTAATTCACACCTGGACTTGGCCTCATTTGGTCTGTCTTATTTAAGGCTCAATGATGTTCACGTGTTCAATTAGCAGAAGGTAAAAAATGTGTTTACTGTAGCAGCATAAAAAAAGCTTCATGGGGAAATGTTTTCACAATATATCAGTTAAAATAAGTATCAATATGTAATAGTTAAACCATTATTTAATGTATAATTAACAAATGTTTACTAACAGAAACCCTGCAGTGTTGCATTCAGTTCTGTAAATGCGCGGGACCGCGTGTGTCGCAACAAGCTGAAAGTCCATCTGTGCTGGTTGCTCTCAGTCCTTTCCATCCACCTCAGGTCTTTTCCTGACGCCGCGTCGACGCCACATCACAGACATGAGTGGACGAGTTGGAGACTTGAGCCCGAAACAGGCTGAAACTTTATGTGAGGTAAAGCAGCCGCTGGTTTGTGTTTTGAGCCTTAGTTTGTCCTCTAACTGTGTGTGTTGTGTTGTGTAGTGAAGCCATGGGAACCACCTGTGTGTTTGTAGCTCAGATTGTCTTTAAATTCTTATAGACGTGACTAGATTTACAGTCTGAATAATCATTAATCATGAGATTCAAGTCTAGAAGAAGGAAACGTTTCCTCTTTTGACAAAACGTTCTTAAGACATGATTTAGCTCCACTTCTGTGTCCTGTTGTGCCGAGGAAACTATGGAAATCTAAGTAAGAGTGTGTTTTCTTGTCTAACCTTTACTGTGCTGATTAAGTCTAGTCATTTAGAATCATTGTAACTTCAAAACCTGGAAGAGATGAATCTTTCAGTTACGTCTCGTTTATTTGCTTATCTGTTAACCTGCTTTTTAATTTCTTAATTGTCCAGTCATTTAATGTGAGTCAGACTATAGATACAACTCTTTGAGCTCATATGATCAAACTGCAGTGAAGTGAAACATGGTAAACTGAGTAAATAGATCTGTAGACTTCTCCAGCTCTAAGTGTTCTCAGCGCTGTTTTCACACATACTCACCGTTTCTTGTGTTGCTTCCAGTTTCGGGGGAGGATTCAGGACATCCTGCCCGTCCTGCCTGCCCAACATGACCACTACCTCCTGCGCTGGCTCAGAGGTGAGGTCCCCCCCACGTTTCCAGACGTGCTGCGTGTGAAGCTGTTCATCTCAGCCGACCTGTCTGACCAGCTGCTAGTTGGTTGTCGGTGTCGGGGGGGAATGAATGCATGTCAGCACCACCCAAACCTGCTGAGAGCCGCTGGCACAGCTGGAGACCCTAGCACCGATACTGTTAACAATGTTGGGATTTTCCAGCCCAGCTTACACTTTGTCAGAAGCGAAACCCTATGGAGCCCAGGGACGCTCCCCGCAGTCCCATGATTCCCTGGAGCTCAGTGGCTGCTAAATAAATGCATTTGGTCAGACTAAGCCGTTAGACAGAAGGACTCAATATCTGATTCAGGTTTTGGTTTCTAGTAGATTAACTAATCAGCTGTTGATAGAGGATAGGTAGACAGAGGCTCCGTGGTCATATAACAGTCACACGACGTCCTGATCTACACCACAGCACGCTGGCTCTGTTGATTCTGTGCAGAGTCCTTAGTCCAGGGTGGTCTGATCGATGGGAGTGGGCAGATCAATACGGGCTGATGGTTAACGGGCGCTGGCCTGCTGATCCCTCGAGAGCAGCTGATGCACATCGTTTAGTTTGAACGTCCCTGTTTACCACCTCTTCAGTTCTCTTGCTAATCTGAGCTTTCCTTTTCTAGCTCGAAACTTCAACGTCCAGAAATCTGAGGCCATGATAAGAAAGGTGAGCCCTGGATTCGCTCCAGTAGCAGCTGCTCCCCGTGTTTCCTGCTTCCATGTTCTTCTTCTGTGTCTCTACATTTTTGCATCTGGTTGGACTGTTCTCCTCCACTGTGCATCACTATGTGCCCTAGTCTTTCTAGAAGCCCTCTGGACCCTCTGGACCCAGGCCCACTGGGTTCACTGAGTAAAATCTATAAACCAGGATTACCCAACTTCTGTGGCCACGTATAGAATGTAACTGGAGCCACAGCGCACAGTTCAAAGACATGACATCCACCAAACCCCTGTCTTCGCTTCCTTCTCTCTCTCTGACTCCTGTCTCCGCATGTCTGTCTGCAGCACGTGGACTTCAGAAGACAGATGAAAGTGGACACCATCATAACAGACTGGAAACCTCCAACGGTCTGACCAACCCACTCACTCATGAGATCAGTCAGTAGAAATGATGTTAAATATTGGGAAAGGGAAAACATGAACATTTTAGTGTCAAAGTGTTCAAAGGACTCATATAATTAAAAATCTTTGTGTTTCTATTAAAACGAAAACAGATTCTAACCCTTCCTTCCGTCTCCCTTCAGGTGATTGAGAAGTATGTGTCGGGGGGGATGTGTGGCTACGACAGGGAGGGGAGTCCCATCTGGTACGACGTGATCGGACCACTGGACCCTAAAGGTCTGCTGCTGTCTGCCACCAAGCAGGACTTCCTGAGGTCCAAGGTCCGACACTCTGAGATGCTGCGTCTGGAGTGTCACAGGCAGTCGCAGAAGGTCGGGAGACAGACGCTCCTCTGGTTTCCCCTCAAACCCCCCCCCCCTTGTCTCGCTCTGCTCTCGTTTTATATAATAGTACTTTTGTATCTTGCTTTCTCTCCTCACTCACACTCAGCTGGGGAAGAACATTGAGTCCATCACTTTGGTGTATGACTGTGAAGGACTGGGGCTCAAACACGTTTGGAAACCTGCTATCGAGACCTACGGAGAGGTTTGTGGTCCTGAAGCGTCATGTCTGATCTCTAAAACACACCTTCCTCATCACTCCTCGTCTCCTCGTCTGCAGGTTCTCACCATGTTTGAGGACAACTATCCAGAGGGGCTGAAACAGGTTTTTCTGATTAAAGGTACTTCCTCGTATCTGCATCTGTGCGTCCTTGTGACTAAGCTTCCGGTTGGATTTCTGAAAGTCCTTCTGCTTCTCTCTGCTGCAGCTCCCAGAATGTTTCCCATGGCCTACAACCTGATCAAACACTTCCTGTGTGAGGAGACGCGACGCAAGATCAACGTCCTAGGGAGTAAGAGGGCCTTTTATCCTAGCGAGCACTGACATCTGCCAGCAGCTCTACCAACACCGGTCCAACACCAGCGCGTGGACATTCTCAGCCTAACGTCTGCTGTGCCGGGACCGCCACAGTGTCAGGCATGTACTCATCCAAGGTGAACATGGATCTGAGGTCCATCCTCTGTCTGCAGGCGACTGGCGTGAGGTGCTGCGTGCCCACATTGACCCGGAGCAGCTCCCCGTGGTGTACGGAGGAACCCTGACTGACCCGGATGGAGACCCGCGCTGCAGAACCATGGTGAGATGAGACCACAGCGATGGGGAAGTGTGTTTCATGGAGACATGGTGACACCAACGCTGCGTGTTCGCTCTGCAGATCAACTACGGAGGGACAGTGCCCAAGTCCTACTATCTTCGGGAATGTGTGAAGGTTCAGTATGACAACAGCGTGACCATTAGCCGAGGCTCTAACTTCCAACTGGAGTATGATGTCACGGCAGCCAACAGCCTCCTGAGGTAGAACCTGTGCGGGAGCAGGTACCCTGTCTGCTGAGAAGTCCAGGCGTTAGAAGTGTGGCTTGGTTCCTCTCAGGTGGCAGTTCGCCAGCGATGGCGCCGACATCGGCTTCGGCGTTTACAGACGGACCAACGAGGGCGGGCGTCAGAAACCAGCCGAGATGCTGCAGGTTCTGCCCAGCGATCGCTACAATGCACACCTGGTTCCTGAAGAGGGCGGCCTCACCTGCTCGGAACCAGGAGTCTGTGAGTGAGCGTCACTGATCTCATGTCTATGTGTAGTTGTTGTTGTCGTCGTCTCACTTTTCTCTTGTTCAAAATCGAAGCTGCTGTTGTTGTAGGCGTTGCAGTGCATTTTGGGTAACAGCGACATTCCACTGACTTTCCCCCCTCATCCTCTGCAGATGTGCTGTGCTTCGATAACAGCTACAGCATCCTTCAGTCCAAGAAGGTGAGCTACAACGTGGAGCTTCTCCCTCCTGGAGACGAGCAGCTGCAGCTTCCCTGAGGTCCAGCGCTGACAGCCCGCTCTCTGTGCTCATAGCGCTCAGCTACATCAGCTGGTGGTGACGTTATGTAACGGTGAACAGCACAGTGAACATCTGTTTGGTCTCTGAACATCAGTGTCTGAGAAAACTTCAACTGGAGCAATTAAGGATTTAATATTTTACTTTGTTTCATGGGACATAAATGCTTTTTAATCCTCACTATGCATTTAATGACTAAACTAACTGCAGGACTGAAATTCAACTTTTTAATTGTAGATATAATGGACACAGATATTCGTGTAAAGTCTCGTATCAGAGGAATAAAAGCTTCTCCATTGTCCACGCATAAACCTGTGATCAGGGCTGTAAATTCAACAGAGATGTAAAGATCAGCCACACCTTAAAAACTTTGAATGATTTACTGACAGAATAACTTTAGGAGCAAATGTATCTTAATGTCTGGGGGCTAATTCAGAACTTGGCATTGGTGAATAACAAGACGCTTCCTGTCAGTAAAAGGATCAGTTGACGCATTAACGTCCTTAGAATAAAAGCAGAGACTGCACATATGCACAGTAGTGTTGTTTTTATGTGTTCATCAACAACAGCGGCAAATTATCAGTAAACATAAAGTGTATATACAATTACTTGAATCCTGATGCTAGTACTTTGTCAGGACACTAGGAACCTGCTGCATATACATTCATGACACCTGAATACGGAGTGAAGCCAATCATTAGTAAAATGGAGTAGAAATACCACACAATATAAAAAGCAGTATCAAATTCAAATAGAGTAAATGAACTGCAAAATCGGAATCACTGCTTTGACCACTCGATGGCGCTGTGACCTGCTGCAAATCTGCTCCATAAGTGGCAAATGACCAGAATCCAACACTGGCTCAGGCGCAACTCCGATTTTTAACATTATGATAGGACGCATCTCTGGACAATGTGCTGAGCGCGTCCCCGGGGACTTCCATCAAAGGATGGTGCAGGATGCGGCGGGAGGAGGGGGCGCGCGCGCCATGTGTCTTTACATAACAGCGTCTGGCCCCGGATCCCATTGGATGACAAACAGCTGTCCGCAGCTGCAGCTCAAGCGTCTCTCCGGTAAACAACACGAGCGCCGAGGGAGGGGACGCGCGGCGCGCGCACCGCCTTAAATTAGCTCTACCTGTCGCTGTCCGTTAGGCGGTAATGATGCGGGCGCACGAGGCGGAGCCGCTCGGACATGAGTAAGTGACGTCAGCTGCCAGGTCGCCGATCAGTGAAACAAACATGGCGACAGAATGGAGCGGGCAGCAGGGTTACGTTCTCACGGTCATCATCTGCCTGTGGAGCGCCGTCGGCGGCCGCACGGAGGCGGCGGCCGCGGCCGCAGCGGCGGCGGCGGGCAGGGCCGGCTCCGGAGCCGGAGGCGGCGGCAGGGGCGGCGGCGGCGGCGGCGGCAGCCAGGTGCTCGGCATGCGGCTGGAGCGCAGCGACAAGCCGTCCAGCACCAATGACGACGGTGTCATCCAGGTGACCGAGGAGAGCTCGGTTCAGCTCCGGTTTTACGGGGTGCAGCTCAGCTCGGGCGCCTGGACGCAGATCCGCTTCACGGAGCTGACGAGCGGCGGCGACGGAAGGGACGCGGAGGACGCGGCGGACGCGGCGGCGCGCGGCGGCGCCAGCGGCAGCGGCAGGTCGGACGCGCCCGAGCGGACCTGCGCCGACTTCACCAAGGACATCAGCGTCGGCGCCTTCATGAACGTGAGCCGCCGCGGCACGTCGGGGCTGCTCACGGTGCACGTGAAGCCGCTGCGCAAGAGCGAGCCGCTGAAGGAGTACGCGCTGTGCACGCTGAGCGCCGACGGGAGCCGCTGGCTGCTGCTGGGCGACAGCGACGGCCGCGTGCTGGTGCTGGAGGAGAAGAAGTCCCTGCTGCCCGTGTGGCTGCAGGCCATCCTCATCTCCTGCCTGCTGGTGCTGTCGGGCATGTTCAGCGGCCTGAACCTGGGGCTCATGGCGCTGGACCCCATGGAGCTGCGCATCGTGCAGAGCTGCGGCACCGAGAAGGAGAAGAGGTACGCGAGGAAGATCGAGCCCATCCGCAGCAAAGGGAACTACCTGCTGTGCTCCCTGCTGCTGGGCAACGTGCTGGTCAACACCACCCTCACCATCCTGCTGGACGACCTCATCGGCTCGGGCCTGGGCGCGGTGGTGGCCTCCACCATCGGCATCGTGATCTTCGGCGAGATCGTCCCGCAGGCGCTGTGCTCCCGCCACGGGCTGGCCGTGGGCGCCAACACCATCCTGCTCACCAAGTTCTTCATGCTCCTCACGTTCCCGCTGTCCTTCCCCGTCAGCAAGCTGCTGGACGTCCTGCTGGGCCAGGAGATCGGCACCGTGTACAACCGGGAGAAGCTGGTGGAGATGCTGAAGGTGACGGAGCCCTACAACGACCTGGTCAAAGAGGAGCTCAACATGATCCAGGGCGCCCTGGAGCTCCGGACCAAAACCGTGGAGGACGTGATGACGCCGCTCAACAACTGCTTTATGATCCAGGCAGACGCGGTCCTGGACTTCAACACCATGTCTGAGATCATGGAGAGCGGCTACACGCGGATCCCCGTGTACGACGAGGAGCGGTCCAACATCGTGGACATCCTGTACGTGAAGGACCTGGCCTTCGTGGACCCGGACGACTGCACCAACCTGAAGACCATCACCAAGTTCTACAACCACCCGGTGCACTTTGTGTTTCACGACACCAAGCTGGATGCGATGCTGGAGGAGTTCAAGAAAGGTGTGTGCGTGTGCGTGCGTGTGCGTGTGCGCGTGCGTGTGTGTGTGTGTCTGGGCTCGGTCCCGGTCCAGATGAGTCTGAGTTGCTGATTTCAAACCCCAAAAACCTGAGAAGAGGGAGGAGTGATTCACTCAGTAAATGAGTGAGGAAAAAATCTTGATGAAACAGAAACTGAAGTGGGGCTTCAGCAAACCTGGAACCTCCTCATAGGACCCAGACTGGAGCTGTGGTTCCGAGCTGCATGGACCCAGTGTATCAGCGTGATATTCACAAGCCGCCTCAACTGATGGGGTGTCTTTGGAAAAGAGAACTGAGAGGCTGAGATGGAGCTGGAGGCAGTTTAATTTGGGAACAGTTCATTTTCTGTTTGAGCTGTAATTACTCCTCAGTCTCTACTGAGGAAGGTCAAAGCAAATGGGCGAAACGTGAATCATATCCTGATCAGGACTCTAACAGCCTTCCACCAAATGTGTGCGCGGGTGTTTCATTCATCGGCTTTGAGGTTTGTGAGCAGCAGGAACTAATCAGTGGAATCAGCAGCTGTGTAATGTTTGATGGGATGAAAATTTGCACATTCAGGGGCGTGGGATTAGTGCGGGAAATCTGAGTGCTGGTATCAACACTAATCCGCTGTCATAACAATGTCAAGGCAGCAGCGAATTACAGCCTATTCAGCTCATAATGAGAAGAAAAGCATAAAACGCTCACATATAAAGGTGGATTGGTAATATTTTCGACTGCAGTGTTGGTGCCTGTGACCTTTGACCTTCCTGTCGACGGTCTTTAGGGTGAGGACACGTCGTGCATGAAAGGCCTGCTCCTGGGTTTGGATTTGAAGGTTCTGGAGCATGAGTTCCTCTGTTGGGCATCATTACAGTAGTAAAGACTCCTCCCCTGTGATCTGAGTTTTCTATGCCAGAGATGACCTTTGACCTTTAGTCAAAACCATAGTGCTGTAGAATTAGCAGCATCAGTGGGAGTGAAATACAGTCACAGGAAACAGGAATTTATTTAATACCCAGACCCTGTGTCAGCCTCTGAAGCTAAAAATATCACCTGTCTAAGATCCAACGCAGTATTTCTGCTTTTTTTGGTCCGTGCACCGACTCAGTCGTGGGCCTAAAAATAGCCGCCGCTGCCGCGTGAGGCTCAGTGGCTGTGACAGCTTTGTGTTTGATGTTCGCCGCGCCGTGCGATTACTCAGCATCGTCGCCGGCCCACGTGCAGCGAGCGCACATGCAGCGAGCGGCCGCTGCTGGAGACGTGTCGCTTCTCCCCTCTCCGTCGTCCTCGTCTCCTCTTTATCTGGTGCTGGCAGCGCCTCCAGCTCTTTCCCCTCCAAAGCTCTTAGTCCACTCTGAGCTATATTAAGGCGATATTACGTCCTCCCAGCAGTCAGGATGAGTCTGTACCGCTCTGCCTCAAATAGAAGAACGCGAGAAGATGCTTTGATCCAGCAGAGGCCGATTCCGGTGGACGGGTCACAGTGTTATGACGCGCTGGTGTGTGATGCTGACCTACTTCCCCAGCCGCTAAAGCCCGGACGCGGACAGTCAGGAGGCACTAAGCGTGGGCCGCGGTGACCTTCATCCGTCTCCTCTGCAGGTAAATCCCACCTGGCCATCGTCCAGAAGGTGAACAACGAGGGGGAGGGAGACCCGTTCTACGAGGTGCTGGGACTGGTGACGCTGGAGGACGTCATCGAGGAGATAATCAAATCTGAGATCCTGGATGAGTCTGACCTTTACAGTGAGTCTGCGTTGGCCTGTTAACTGATGCGAGTCCTTGTCATGTAGGAAGAAAAGCTACTAAAAGCTACCGAGAAGCAGGTTTTGTGCCTTTGATGAGACCTGCATTGGTCTAAAACATCCAACCAACAGGTAGCTAGCTTAGCGGGTAGCTAGCTTAGCGGGTAGCTAGCTTAGCGGGTAGCTAGCTTAGCGCGTAGCTAGATTAGCGGGTAGCTAGCTCAGCTAAAGAAGGGGAACAGGCGACGCATTCTGAGCTGAGCAACGTTTCTGTCTTTTTATCTTCAGCCGACAACAGGAACAGGAAGAAGGTGGACCCCAACAAGAACAAGCGGGACTTTTCCGCCTTCAAGCACGACGGCGACAGTAAGGTGAAGATCTCCCCTCAGCTCATGCTGGCGGCTCATCGTTTCCTCGCCACAGGTGAGCTCTAGGGAGGAGGCGCCGCTAATCTGCCAGCGCGGTGATCTCCAGAGGATTAGCAGCGGTGACCTTGCTGCCAATCCTCAGGGGCCCGATGGTCTCTTGATGTTCGCTGCTTTGGATCAAGACAAGAAAACTATTAGTATTCAAGCATTAATCAAATTAATCTAAATGTCAGAATAGTTATTTTTTAGAATATATTTAATTTTAGATAATTTTCCCCCTTTTTTTGACACTTGTCCTAGGACCTTACTGATGGACTTTCATCAAATGAAGTGTATAAATGTTGTAATTAGGGCCATTCAATCAACAAATAGAACATGCAAGAGACGTGGAGGAGAGCGACTCCTCTACACAATGATCATATCTGCTTCACTGTGCCATCCTGTTCCAGAGGTGAGCCTGTTCAGCCCGTTCCAGATCACAGAGAAGGTTCTGCTGAGGATCCTCAAACACCCGGACGTCATCCAGGAACTTAAATTCAACGAGAACGACAAGCGCTCGCTGCAGCACTTCCTGTACCACAGGGGGAAGCCGGTGGATTACTTCATCCTCATATTGCAGGTGAACACACACACACACACACACACACACACACACACACACACACAGCCTTGCGGTGCTATAAAAGTGGGGCCCCACCATTGACATATTGCCTTCCCTAGCCCCTAACGCTAACCATCACAAATAAAGGCAGACATCTAGCCGTTGCTCTAATCTGAACCATACCTCAATTTTAACATCAGCCCTAAAATCACACCTTGACCCTCAAAAAGGCCTTTCAAGTTGTGGGGCCCAGCCAAAGGGCCCCACAAGTCACCACAGGGCCCCACTCTAGTAGACAAAAAAGGATTTTGGGCCCCACTCGGATATAACTGCAAGGACACACACACACACACACACACGTATGAATGTAAATCTGGGTCGTCCCAAAGGAACCTCCTCCGTCACAGACTGAAATCCACACCAGGTAACGGTTGTGTGTTACAAGCATCTCAGCTTTAGCTTTGTTTCACTTCAGCTTCTACCATCACATTACAAAATCGTTTGTAATTGTACATGGAGTCTTACTGTAGTGAACTGAAGGGTCTCCCTCAATATGGGTCCAAGCCATTAGAACCACTTCCTGATATTACCCGATTCATCCTTTGACCTCAGTAACAAACAGAACAGCATCTTCAACAACATCACTTTTCAGCTTCAACTCTAGAACCTGGTCAAAGTGGAACTAATGGACTAATGGACTGGACATGTTCCCAATACACTGTAGTGTGTAGGTCAGAAAACGGATAAATCTATGCAGGTACTGCAGCTAAATGTGAATAGGAGGGAGTGATGAGTTGTTATTCAACCATTAGAACATAAATCTGCTGATCCAGGAGCTGAAGCACTGACTGGTGATCGCTGGTGTGTCCGAGGGGCTCGACCTCCACTAATAGATCCTCTTATGTAACATGGAAACGGATTGTGGGTGTGAGGGCTTGGGAGGGAAGAGCATATGGAGACATACAGCACAGAGCACAGCGCCTCTTTTTCCACTTCAACGGACCAGTCCAGTTCCTTAATTTGCCGCTGGTTCTGAACCTCACTGCTGCCTTCAGATGTTGTGTTTCTTATGGTTCTGGTAAAGAAAACAGAAAGACGTGAACAGCTGTGGCCTAGTATTTACAGCGTGGCGGTGATGATGGGCCGCCCTGGATCATTAGTCTGAATGAATGAAAGGTTCTGGTGAACTGAGGTAACCCCACACAGCAACAGCCAGTATGTGGGCCTGGGTTCAGAGGTTCCAACACTGGATACTGGATGCTCACGTCTGTGTGTGTTTGAGGTAAAGAGATACTGGATCCTGGACTGGTCTTTCTGGACTGGATGTAATATTTATGGGATGCTGGACTGTTTCAGTTACCAGGTAACTCCTGGACTGAGCACCGCTGTGAAATAACCCTCTAATGAAGAATTTTGGTTTTAATAAGAATAATAATAGGAACAATAAGAAAACCTTTATTAGTCCCACAATGGGGAAATTTCGTCTCACAAACAGCACAGGCACAATTAAAAAAACGTACAGCAACAGAATCAGAATTAAGTTGAGTTGGCACAGTTTGAGTCTATACAGAGTTTCTGTGCCTCTGCTTTCTGTGAGGATGGGTCTTCATCTGGTGTCCTGCATTATGACCCTCTGTGTGAAATGAGTAATAATCCACTCAAACACTGAGCCTTAGCAGCTCGCTCCCATCTGGAGGACGGGCAGCCACTCTGAAGGCACGGGACCCTGTCAGGTCCTACTGTGCAGCCTGCGTGCAGTATGTGTGTGTCACTCATCAGCACTTAAAACCAGATGTGTTTGTGTTCAGGGTCGGGTGGAGGTGGAAGCTGGAAACGAGAACATGAAGTTTGAAACGGGCCCGTTCTCCTACTATGGAGTCATGGCTCTTAGCTCTCCATCACTGGGTAAGACGGCACACACACACACACACACACACACACATGCACACACACACACACACAGGCACACACACACACACACACACACACACACACACACACACACACACACACACACACACACACACACACACACACACACACACACACACACACCTTTCGACAGCATCATCCTAACACTTTTATGGTGACTTTTATTCAAAGCTGAGGTTTCTGCTGCAGCTGTGGATGAATTAAACTGCTGAGAGAAATGAAAGCCAATCAGTTGTCATGTGTGGAAAATGGCTGCGGTCAGACTGTTTAAACTGGGGTCAAGGGTTGTGTCCTTAGGTCGGGTACCAGAGAGACAGTGGAATCTGATCCAGGATCAGCTACAGTGTCAAGAACAAGATGTCTTACCCTGCAGCCACTGGTGTCTGGTCTTAAACCACAGTGAACAGCTTAGACATGATGTTTATGAGCGATCCACATTAAAGGCACATTGATATGAGACTGCAGCATTTCCCAGAGTGCTGCTGTGTATGAAACGCCTGAGTGGAAACAGTGACAGAGTCCAGTTGTTGTCATGCTGGTATCCAGGTCCAGTGGCATTAGGTCAGGTGAGACAGACCAGGGCTGGAAACAGGTGTGTTTTACCGGAGCAGAGGCGACAAGCTGCAGGTTTTGGACGACACAGAGCAGCTTCGTGGTGTCATCTTTGAACTTCATGCCTCTGTCCTGTTAAAGCGTCTCTGCAGCTCATTGTGTGCATGTGCGGCCTACGTCTGGTGTCTGATGTTCATGTCAAGCACTCAAAACGTGTTTCGTCCTGAACAGTCAATGTTCTTCGTTTGTAAAATGAGAAACAGGATCTGAGTATGTCGCTTCACTTCCCAGTAACTTCCCTCTTAAATAAACCCCTAATAAATGAACTAATTATCACATAAATTGTCTAATATACTATTAGTCAACATTTTTATTGTCCCTGTTTAATAAAGTTATTAGTGTTGATTTTATTTTCGTGTGTAGTACTTGTGTTACTACAAATTTAATCCAGCAGAGGGAACCAACACACGACATATCAATAATCACAATCCAGCCTTTTCCTTCAACCGGCCGCTCTGCACAGTTGTACTTGAATATATTTTCATAATACTTTTAAATTTGTTTGATTTTTTTTATTTTTGTCTCCTATGAACCAAGTGCAGTGAAACCCCTAACATCATTATTATTACAACAAAACTTAAAAGCAGAATCAACACAGCAGCTGGTTGAGATATGACGATTACTGACAGACACGTCACTCATCTTTCTCTCTCTGCCCCCCCCCCCCTCTCAGCTGTCACCCCTCCTCTCTCCCCATCAGTGGCGTCCCCCCCTCCGCGGCGTCTCTCTCTTAAGAGGTTTTCTCTGTTCTCTCGTTTCCCAGGTAAACTCTCACGTGGGCCACAGGACGGGGGTTGGGGGTTAAGCAGATCTCACCATTTTCTTTTTGTCATCCTGATCAGAGCCCTGATCCAGCAAGTGAAGGCGGCAGTAGTGGTGGTACAACCGAGAACACAGAGACAGACTTATGTCCTATGTTTAACTTTCCTTTCTTTTGAGCCTCCTTCAGAATGTTAGTTAGTTACATAGTTAGAGAATTACTTCAAAACCGACTTAACTGCGTTTCCCATGTTTAACTGTGAACTCTGTAAATCATGACAGCTTCAACCTAACCACTGAGAACCAGTAGACTCAATAGAATGAATTAGACCGGACAGGGGTTCCTAATAAAGTGGCCAGTGAGGAGGTGGTCAGTGGATGAACATGGTGGTAGAACATGGGGAGCGGGTTGGTTGCTCTGATGGGGTCTGTGAACGAGACAAGCGTTATGACGTCATCCATCGGTCGGATGTTGCAGCGTGAAGATTCGGACTCAGACTTGCTGGATGGGGCTCGAATGGATCTTCTGATTTCTGACCCTGTCACCGATGCCCCCTTTGGCCACTGATCCACGATCAGATGTCTGCCATCACTCCGGCTCCTTTCCTTCACCTAGATGAGTAGGATAGTCTGACCGTCGACCTCTGGTTAAAGGAACACTTCAACATTTTACATTTGGGGTTTGATGTTTTAAAGCCAGACTCGTCTCCATGGACTCCAGTTAGCAATTTGATGGCCGAACTCTGTAAAGCCGAACCCCCACAGACTTCAAGGCATCAGATTCCAAAACGATCCAGCTGTGACTTCAGGTTCTCAGTAATTACAATTGCAAAGAACGGCAACGGAAAATTACATTGTCAATCAGAGACAATTATCTTTTGCAGTATGGGGATCGTATTATACGCAGTAATGGAATAAACCTTTACTGCTCAGGACTAAACTACTCTGTCCTTGTGTGCGGCCATCTTTAGGAGGCTTAAAGCGACTTTCCAGAGTTCAGTTGTTGGCTCAGTCTAGAGACCTGCTGCTTAAGCCCGGATTTAGCTCGGACATTTGTAAGCGCTGTGCCTCTGGGTACGACTGTGGCCTCAGGCGCTTCCCATTAATGTCTGCAGAAGAGCAAAAGTGTTGATCTGTTCCTTTAAGCTCAAACGTTTTCCTCTGAGGTTTTCAGACGTCCCCTTTCAACAACCCTCTATGGAGTCAAGTTAGGGTCACATTAAATTTGTGCGTGCGTAACCAGATTTGTGCCTGTAGACTGAGTGGGGCTGTACCATCCTTACACATTATGCACAAATCGTGGCTAAATTTACAAGTAAAATAACGATGCATTTGCCTCCACGCTCTGATTGGCTAACGAACAAGGAAGTTGTCGCAGTCCTTTGACGTGGCACAGCAGATCCTGAAAGCTCCACAAGCAGCAACAAGCTCCTTTAATCAGAGTGTGGAGGTAAATTATCACATTATTTTACCACGATTTGTGCATAATTCTAACGTCTCAATTCGTGTGTAAGTCTGGTATAGCTCCACTAAGTCTACAGGTACAAATCTGACTAGCACGCACGAATCAGTTTATGCATGCGTAAACTTAATGTGACCCTAAAGGGACTCCATACCCGTCACCAGACTAAATGGATGCTTTTCCATGACATCACTAAAACCAGCCAATTAGAGCTCCCGTCACAGCCATAACCGCTCAAACAATGCACCTCGCTCATGGCATGGCATGTTCGTCTCCACGAGACGCCATCATTCATAACGACCAGTGTGTTCGTGTGATGTGTCTCTCTCTCATCTGGTGTTTTCTGCCCGTGTTGAATATAAATGCGCTTTTATATTTGCACTCTCACTCTCTCTCTCTCTCTCTTCGCCGCCGATCCCAGAGTTTCGTTCCCCGTCGCACGGGGGCAACCTCAACCGCTCGGCGTCTCTGAGCTGCACTGAGCGCGCTCCAGAGAGCGGCTCCGTGGGCGGCAGCAACACTCAGATCCCGGGGACCCCTTTCCAGTACATACCGGACTTCTGTGTCCGCGCCCTCACAGACCTGCAGTTTGTCAAGGTAACCACCACCTGCTGCTTGGGTGAAGTCCCGTCGGCATAAAGATATTTACTGGGACAGCATTTACCCAATCAGATATAACATACAAGCTAGTGAAAGTGAATGACGTCCAAGCTGATCTCTCTCTCTCTCTCTCTCTCTCAGATCACACGTGCTCAGTACCAGAATGGGCTCCTGGCATCCAGGCTCGACAGCTCGCCGCAGTCTCCGGACGGCGGCCGCGCCCGCCTGGACACCTCCGTCTCCTTGCCCCCCGTGACGCCACCGGGGACCCGCACCCCAATACGTCTGGCCACGCCCCCCGTGAAGCACCCGCCGCCAAAGGCCCAGCCGACGCCGCCCAGTGGGCGCGGCGCCGCGTCCTCCAGCCGCCGGCCCAGCCAACCGCTGCCCCAGAGCACCCCGCCCCCCAGCAACCACACCCCCCTCGCACAGACCCCGCAGTCCTGCGTGGGCGCCGCGCCGTGCGCCTTCAACCCCCACCCGGCCCCGTCCTGTAAGACGCAGCAGTCCCCCTCTTCTGCCAGTCCCGAGGACGGGCGAGAGACCACCGCTCTGCTCAGTGAGCAGCAGAACTCCGCGGGCCTGCGGCAGCCCGGCCACTCTCAGGCGCTCCCCCACCCACATGTCCACACCATCAGTCACGCACACACTGAAAGCACCATCTAAAACTGCATGCACACCCTCGCACTACTTCTGCCCGTCGTGTCCCGGACACTCCTGTAGATGAGGCGTAGAGACTCCTGCATGGTCCCCACCCAGCAACCATCCTGAGTAGAGTCCAAAAAGGGAGCGGAACCGAGCAGAGCATCCTTCCATAAGCGACAGGCTGGTTTTAAAGGATCAGTTCACACAGTCATCCTGCAGATTTAATGCTGCAGCCACAACATGCAAAGCGGTTTTGGGTTCTTTTGTGAAACCTTTGGTCAATTTAACTGAATTTCACCCTCGTGATACATCTTCAAACTATTCCTCTCCTGCTCCACCACAGGACTATAATCTCATATACTGATGTTTTTTCAGCTTCCACAAGCCATGCTGTCTTTTACGTCGTTCAGTTTGAAGCTGGTCTCTTTGCACAATTCACCTGTTTTTGGTTTCTGCAGGGATGGTGTTGTTGAGCAACAAGGAAAGGGATCCCATTTGACGTGAGCTCGGCGTTTGTAACAGGAGCGGCCTGTTCCTCAGCAGCTGCATGTTCATTTACACCAAAACGAGAACAGGTGTGGGTTTTGACCACCTGTTTTCCAGAAGCACATCTGCACTTTGAAACGAAAGCATCTCATCATTTGTGTGAACTGATCCTTTAACTGTGGCACGAGTAAATCCAGGTCTGTGCTGGACACCTCTGCTCTCAAAGCTGCAGTTTAGCCTTTGCACTGAAGGTTTTACTAGGTTTCACTTCAGGATTTGTGTTCGCTCTCTATTTGTTAGTGTTCACCTGTTGTTGCGTACGTGAACTCTTGTCTGCGCGGTGTGTTGGTGCTGAGTTTCGACTCAAACGGTGCAAACGGAGCAGGTTGGCTGCACTGAGGAGCTTCACAGGCTGAGGTTAAACTACCAGTGGTTTTCACTTTAGTATGCGTGGTGTAAACACTCCTGCTTGTTTGGATGGAACCAGAACAGCCTCCACAGTCCTTTATATTATTTAATGTATTATTTATAGTTGTTTTTTTTTCTTTTAATTTTAACAGATTTTTTAATCACAGTTGGCAATAATTAATTCCAGCTGAGCCTTGAGTTGCCTAAGAAGTGGAGTAAGACAGTGAAGATAATTAATCCATGTTGAGTTTAAAAGTCAAAGCCACTGGTCAGTGTAACTAGAGTGATGTGATGCTGGCTGTCTTCCTGGACCAAGGCAATATGTTTTCATTTTTTAATTTAAAAAGTTATAATAAATTATTTATTTTGCATAAACTTATACATACTGAACATTTAGATTTTTTTGTATATGTAAAAAAATATTTTGTGTTTTATTTATTTTTTTGAAAACCTTGTAGTTTAGGATTAAGGATACGATGCACAAACTGCACAGTGGAAAATCTGATTCCACTAAAGTTTCCTCACTGTGAAGCGATTTTGCTCTGAAACAAGCGTCTGTTTGAAGCACCTCAACGTGGGTCTGACCAAAGTGGACCCCTGACCGACTTGTGTTGGAAACTACACTTGTTACTGGATCTGAGTGGGGAAACCCAAGTGTTTTGTTTGGATGGTTCACAGAACTACTGACTGACTGGAGGTTCAGTTCGACACCGAATGCTCTGCAGGTTTTCAAGCTCTTTTGCACGTCGTCTGAACAGCAGAGCGTCTGGACGTGTTTCACAAATCCTGAGGCCACAGGATCAGATACATTCATGTTTACCAGTTCACCTCTGGTTCATGTGATCGTGGTGTTGAGTTAAACTTTTTTACTTTCCTGTTGAACAAGATCGATACTCAATGCCAGCAGGACGTAACCAGGAGAATAGCACAAAGTTCAGAAAAACAAAAGCACCCAAAATCATTAATTAACACTTCTGTGGAACAACAACAAAAAGCACAACACAATGTGTTATTCCAGAGCTTTAGAGATGCTGCTACTAGATTCCAGTCTTTTATGCTAAACTAGTATCAGCTACTTAACCTCTCAATCGAGTTTCCTGCTTTGTCGTATGGACGAAGACATGGTCTGTAGCTAAACTATTCCTGTAGCTCGCTAAGCAGCCGTTGACGCTGCTCCGGCCTCCTGTTTTTAGCTGTAGCAGTCACGTCAGCGTTGTCTGCTTTTCTCCTAGAATGACAAA
Organism: Betta splendens; assembly: GCF_900634795.4. Taxonomy (NCBI): domain Eukaryota; kingdom Metazoa; phylum Chordata; class Actinopteri; order Anabantiformes; family Osphronemidae; genus Betta; species Betta splendens. Next base: position 11,092,648 of record NC_040892.2, on the reverse strand, counting down.
TATTGACCAGTAGTGAGGCTTTTTTGGCCCAGATGAAGAAGCCTTCAGCTTCACCAGGCGTTAGATCACAGAGTGCACTGTCAGGGATTAGATCAATTACTGAGGCTCGACAAGTCAGCCAGGCATGGGAAGGGGGGGCTGTGGAGGTGCTCCCTCTCAATGTGTGTTTGTTCTGTGAGCTTGTCTCAGTGTTGGGATATATAAACATTTGAATGAGTTCAGTTTTGTCAGGTACAACACGTCATTGCTCTTTGGCACACTGTATTTTTTTTTTATTGTGGATTGTTTTTGCCAAAACATTTATTTAAGAAATTCTAGTGAAGAGTTAGGAGATGTCAAAGGTCCATTTACACCTAGTAGTTTAGCTGTACCTGGCTTGTGCCTTCCGCCGCTGAATCCATGCAGTGTTTATACATCAACCCACCTTGGACATGAACACGAGTGATGCTGCATTCTCCAACCACACAGTGGCATCGATTGTCTTGTCTTTCAAGAAAAACGTAAATGATTTCTCAACAAGCTAGTCTTTAAAGCAAACTTTGCTTGACATGCATTTATTAACCTGGGAGCAAAGTGTCTCACACTAACTAGTAAGGGATTAGGAATAGCAAACATTCCCCTGCATGTCTTCACACTCCTCCAAACGGTGTCGTTAATCCTGTCCTCACCGGGAGCTAAAGCTCGGATCAGCGAGACAGGATGTTTTCTCACAGTCATTGTGTTTGGAGTTAATTCATATTCACTGCACTTTATTGTGTCTGTAAATGATACTGTAGCTGCTCGGCTCCTGTTGTGAAGGACGTTTGGCCTGATGGTTAACATGGAGATGACTGTAGAGGCTCGTTGCCCACTCTCCGGCGGCCGGCATGTGATCTGCACGTAAAGGAACGCAGTCAAGAGACTGTAAAAAGCAAATATTTTTGTTGATATAATGAAAAGGTTATTTGTGACAGGTGCACATGACAAACTGTTGCATATTCTAGCAATGAGTAGAAAACAAAGAATCTGTTTTTATGGGGATAACTGTGTTACCCGCTAGGAGAACCTGACGGCCCGAGGTTCATTGTGTTGTGGTGATTTGATGCACTTTTTGGGTACATGCACCAATAATCAACAGGTTTTGTGTTTTTGTATCTGTGTTTATTTTTTTGTCAAACAACCATAAAACCAATGTGGGGCTGATGAAGCGGGTCGGTCCATGGGCCCACTAATAGTTGGATCCGTCCACAGAGAACATTTGCACTTTGTAAAAAGGTACCTGCGTCTAAAGGACACTTAGACCTGCCTGCTGGTTCATATAGGTCACATGTAGCAATGGGTCTATACTGGTTTCCATTAAAGCCACTGGTTGGCTGTGTGACTGCCAGTTTATGTAATTGTTCTGCTTAGTAATGTTTATTGTATTCATTGTTGTTATTGTTCCTGTAAATAGGACGAGAGAGAAGCTGAAAATAGCTTATTTATACTGAGCAGATGTTCTTTGAATTCCACTGTTTTCTTAAGAAGACACTGTAAAGCAATAAACACAGAGTGGACATATAGGGGCAATTTATCAACAAAGTCCAAGTTTTACACTTAGTTTAAATACTAGTGATGCACCACAGAAAATATAATGTTACTAATATAATGATTTATTTCACCAAATGCAAGCAATTCCTACAAACAAATTCCTACTTTTGTTCTTGTGGCTTCTTTTCTTTGTTCCGATCTCCCTTTCGCTCTGGTAAAAACCTGTTTGCACCCAGGTCCATGCTGGATCTGTGCCAGCCTCCCATATAAAACCCATTCCACCACAAAACCTTTAAATAACCAAAACAAAAGGACCAACAAAACACAATACACACAAAGAGCACCTAAATTATGCCAGTAAATATTTAAACATACATAATAACAATTAAAGACCAACTAAACTAACAAACAACAAGAGGTCATTGAAGAATTCACTCGTATCTTCTGTAGCTTTCTGTTGTTGTGACATGTGATAACTGAAGCATTTTTCATCGGTTATCTTCTCCTCCCACGCCTCCATCTCACTCTTCCTTTCCTTTCCTCCTCCATTCCTTCTCGCTACGCGGCCCTGAGAACTCCTTTCCCGCTGCTCAGAAGTATTGAAATTCCTCCGGCTTCCACCGCTGAGCCGCTGTTATTGTTCTGGCCTTGTGCTTCATGGGACGAGAGCAGGGGGGAGTCTGCGCGGCGCTGCGATGACTGGACCTGTATGAATGTTGCATGATTTCTAAGGCACGGTTTCAAACCAAGACATGTGGCCCCAGGACACGTTTTCACACCCAGATACAGTTAAATTCTTGGCACTCAGTCAGCATTTTAAAACCTGAGCGCTAAGTGTTGATTGAAGACGAACCAAAGACCTGAGGTACAAAACCAATCACGTTGCAGGGGTTCGTGGGACTCCTGGAGTGTGCCGCTGACCCGGCCTGGTGGAGCCACCGAGCCTTTCCGTGTCCTCGAGGTGCGGCCTCATGCAGGCAACCTGTTGGGCAGGTTTCTGACATTCAGACGCCGCTTCAACATGTTTGCTTTTCGTTGCGCCGCGGAGCCGGAGCAGCACTTGCAGAAGTGGGCTGTGTAACTTGACGCAATGTGTACATAGTGTTTTATAAGTGCTGAGAGCTTTCTGATGAAATCTACGGGGTTAATAAACCTGAGATATTTTCTCTACAGAACGTTGGAGTCTGTTTGGTTCGTGTGTCTTTTGATCTGTGTCTGTAACCAGTGTTTAACAAGACGAGTCCACAAGGTTTCCTGCCTGAAGGCAGAAGTTCTGCCTGTTGGTGCTGTTCAGACATTATGAACCTCATTATAAAAAGCATACACTTATGTTGCAGATGCTTCAGAAAGGCTCAGTCGGCCTCTGCTGTGTTTTCACTGTTTGCTTGTTAAATGCAGCAGATAATCTCGGGCACCAACTGAGTCCAGGGCCAAGATGTGTTTGCTCGTCGCTCCTCATATTGCTCTGACAGTGTCTACGTAGGTTGTTGTTACACATATATAAATATTGTTTCAAATAGATTTTGAATATGCAGTTTGTATAACTATATTGCAGTTTGCACTAATTTGGTGATTTTCCCTTTAAACGGAGCCCAGGGTGATGAATGTCTTATTGTGAAGCTTAACAAAGATGGGCGTGGGCTGCTGCTTGTTTTCATGGGTTTTATTGGCTGTGAGTGTGCACACCGGCTCCTATTGGCTGGCTGTGATGAGGGGCGGTGCGATGAAACAAAACATTCTGAAGCCCTGTCTCCACTCATGTTTGTGGAGCCAACATGGCCGTCGCGTACTTCAGTTACTGTGTACGCTTTTGGTTCATGCTGCGTTCATGAAAAATTAAAACAACACATTACCTGCATCGATTACGAGCCCTTAGGAGGTTGGAAGAACTAAACATATATACAGTTAAAAAAGTTGCAAAAATATTTACAACTTACAACATAAAGGCACACTTTTTTTCTGTCTTACTATTATTTCTCATTATTTCAATATACATCAAAGTCTGACAGTCTTTCTGTTTTCCCCGATGCGTCTGAATGCAGCACCAGCTCCGGGGGGCGGGGCCGCCTCGGGGCTACAGTCACATGATCCGAGCCAGGCTGACCAATTCCAATATGGTGGCCAGCTTGGCAGGTCTACGGTTCCTGTTGATGATATTGTTGTTCTGCGGGATCGGGTTCGGCGCCTGCAGCCAGGAGGCTCCCCTGGTTCTGGGGCTGCGGCTGGAAGACCCGGCAGGTCTGGTGTGCATGAAGGATCGGATCATCTCGGCGCCAGTAGGAGCCACGTTTACGCTCCGTCTCTTCGGGGCTGATCTGAATGGAAGCTGGCCGCGGGTGGCGTTCGCGGCGTCGGCTGGACGGGATGCGGCGGACCCGTGCGAGCTGGACTCCAACCGCCGGCAGTCCGCTTTCCAGGTGAGCGGTAACTTCACCGCGGACGGGGACCACAGCGGGCTGATCACGGTGGACGTGGGGCGGAGCAGCGACTCTGCGGGGGACTCGGAGCAGACGTACCACCGCCTGTGCGTGGAGAGCGGAGGGAGGTGGACCGCGGTGGGCTCGGACCGGCTGCGGGTGGACGCCCGCGGGGCTCCGTCGGGCTCCCTCCCGCCGTGGGTTCTGGCCGTGCTGGCGGCGGCGGTGCTGCTGGTGTGCGGGCTGCTGAGGACGGTGAACCTGAGCCTGCTGTGGCTGGACCCCGTGGAGCTCTACGTGCTGCACAGCTGCGGTTCCGAGGAGGAGAAACGGGCCGCCAAGCGCCTGCAGCCCATCCGGAGGAGGGGGAACTTCCTGGTGAGTTTGTGGTACTGGTTCAGATTCATTAATTAATACGGACAGTTCTAACTGCTGAGGCGGTTCCGTGAAGGCCCACTGAGAGAGACCTCATCAGAACCCTTTGAAGCTGGAATCAGTCAGTTCGATGTGACGCCACTGCACAAAGCGCGGGCGCGATCTGATCTGGGCTTGAACTGACTTGAACCTCTGACCTCAGAACAGCGTATCGAGCTGAACCCGCTCCTCTGCCCCCCCCCCAGGCCTGCTCCCTGCTCTTCCTCTGCGCCGTGGGACACTCGGCCCTCGGCGTGCTCCTCCACCAGGCGCTCGGCTGCGTGGCCTCCGCCGTCTTCGCCAGCGGCTTCCTGCTCTTCTTCCTGGCTGAGCTGCCGCCTCACGTCCTGTGCTCGGGCTACGGCTTCCAGCTGGCGCCCGCGCTCACCTGGCTGGCCCAGGTGTGCCTGTTCCTCACCTGCCCCCTGTCCTGCCCGCTGGGCCTCATCCTGGACCTGGCGCTGAGGAGGGACGTCACCACCTGCGGGGTCCGGGAGCGGGCCATGGAGATGATCCGCACCAGCGTCCACGACCCGTACAGGTGAGAAAACTGTCCCCTCGGGAAAGAACCGGAACTGAGGGATGCGAGTCTGTGTGTGTCGGTCCAAGTCAGGTGTGTTTATGTGGGCACGTCTCTGGTTCCACTTGTGGAGCGAGTTAGGCAAAGCACAAGAAAAGGCTGCAGTTATTATTTTACTGGAAGAGAAGGAAGGAAAAGTTTCTGTTGGCGCCACTGGAACCGCTAACGGGTTGCTGCGACCCGCTTCCTTTGTGTCTCTCTGTGCAGTGAGTTCGTGAAGGAGGAGTTCAGCCGCGGGACGCTGCGCTCCAAGACGGTGGAGGACATCCTGACGCCGCTCAAGGACTGCTTCATGCTGCCCAGCTCGGCCGCGCTGGACTTCTCCACCATGTCCGAGATCATGCAGAGCGGCTACACCCGGGTTCCCATTTACGAGGAGGAGAGGTGGGCAAAAATGAGCGCAGCAACGCCTCAATCAGACTGAAGGTTAGAATGCGACAGAAACAAGGTGTCGCTCGGACCGAACCGACTGCTGCTGTTTTCATATCCGAGCGTCAGATTTCATTGGTTTCGGCAACATCCGTGTGCGTTTGACCCAGAATATCTGGTAACAACAGCGCAAATGCATCGTAAACACACACGGCTCATATTTAGCGCCGACAACCTCCACTGACGCGCTCAATCATTACACGATTTATGGTCTCCTAGGTCCAACATAGTGGAAATCCTCTACGTTAAAGACTTGGCTCTGGTGGACCCAGACGACTGCACCCCCATGACAACTATCACCAAGTTCTACAATCACCCGCTGCACTTTGTCTTCAACGACACCAAACTGGACGCCATGCTGGAGGAGTTCAAGAAAGGTGACGCGCTGGAGACGCAGCTGATGTTTGAGTGATGGAGATCTGTACATGAGTGGCCACAAACCCATAGATTGGACTAGCTAGTTTTTTCCAGACTAGACTTTTGGTGTCACTGTTCTTCAGGGAACTCCCACATGGCCATCGTCCAGAAGGTGAACAACGAGGGGGAGGGAGACCCGTTCTACGAGGTGCTGGGACTGGTGACGCTGGAGGACGTCATCGAGGAGATAATCAAATCCGAGATCCTGGATGAGTCTGATGGTTACGGTGAGTCTCTCGCTGCCCCCGCTCTCTGCCTGTGTGTTGACAAAGGCGACAAACCCGGTCTGTGTCCTCCTGTGGCTGCAGTGGACCGGAAGGTGAAGCAGCCGCTCCATGCGCCGGAGATCCCCGTGGAGCCTCGCAGCGCCCACGAGGACTTCTCCCTTTTCAAGCCTCCCGAAGGAGAACCCAAGATCCGGACCTCGCCCCAGCTGCTGCTGGCCACGCACCGCTTCCTGTCCAGAGGTGAGCGACCGGGCCGCGGGAGGGAGGGAGGGAGGGCCCGCTTTAACGGGTCACCAGAGGAGTTGCACTTTAACAGAACCAGTGATGCCGTTGATGTTTCATTCAAGGCACCGTGGCCTGTCACCGCATCACGGCTGCTAATTCAACACTGGCTGATGTGTGTATGTTCACACAATACAGCAGTTGAACTTTAGGAATTTATGGTTTAATTATGTCCCACAATAAATAAATGAGTCTAAGGTTAAAAGCAAGAGGCTTTGTCCTACCAGCTAATCAGTTGTTGGCCAGATAATCAACTCTGCAGCAGATAAACGTGGTCGTTAAGCTGAAGCGGTCCTTGTCTGACACCAGTCAAAGGCCAACGCCCGGCCCGGCGGGCCCAGGTCGCCTCCTCTGAGCCCAGGTAGCGACTTTACTGTGTCTCTCACAGAGGTGGAGCACTTCAGCCCCTGCCGCGTGTCCGAGAAGATCCTCTTCCACCTGCTCCGTCACCCCAGTGTCAACCAGGAAGTGCACTTTGACCCCAACAACAGACTGAGCCCCAGCCACTACCTCTACACCCGCAACCACCCGGTGGACTACTTCATCCTGCTGCTGCAGGTATGTGCTCGTGTCCGGGCTCGCACAGATTCCTCCCAGCCCAAAGCGCGCAGGACTTCCTGCTTCCCGTTTGTAGAAGCTCCTTGAGCTGCATCCGATGGGGAAACGTGGGGACTCATCATCTCGTCGTAACAGCAGCACCTTTTTTTCTGCGATGCATGTGTGATTGTCCAGTGGCTCACTCTTGTCCTAAAGCTGTAGGATCGTTGTAATTGTCGCTTGTGATCTGCGTTCAGGGTCGCGTGGAGGTGGAGATTGGGAAAGAGCGGCTGAAGTTTGAGAACGGGGCCTTTACTTACTACGGGGTGTCGGCGCTCACGCTGCCATCTTCAGGTGAGGCCATGAACTGCACCCTGGAACCGACTTGGGAGTGAAATCAGTTCTAGTGTTACAACAGTAGATGAAGCAAATAGTAACTTCATTCACTTGTGTTTTAATATCGGTAATAACTTTATGTTTGCGGCCTATATAGTCTTCCATGTGCAGTGATACATTAACATTACGTTGACATTAACACGCAGATGTTGTTTTGATGTGACAGTGCATCAGTCTCCGGTGTCGACGCAGCGTCACTCTCCCAGGGACCCCTTCGACTCTGCAGACGCCACCAGCCCGTCCAGCTACTGTCCTGACTACACTGTCCGAGCTCTGACGGACCTGCAGCTCATACGGGTCAGTACTTTTGTATTTTCTTCAGCTCCTGTGTTTGGTGACTCATTAAAAAAAACAAAAAAAACCAACCTCCAGGCTTTAATGCTTTGATGTGGTCTGGTCAGGAAGTCACATTAGCACTTTGCTCTGGTAAAGATTAGCTTCACTTAGGCTTCAACATCGGCGACAGGTTGTCAACTTGTACTTGGAATCAGATTAAAAGCTGTTTTAGTCATATGTTAATGTTGTGTAAAATTACTCTACTATGCAGTGTATTTGATATTTGGTGACCTTTACTGAGTATCCACTGAAGGACTGATGACACAAGACCTGTATTTATACCCTGTTACAAACCCCCACATGAGCTGTTGACTGGTCTTTGATATAATTGAGTGGAACAAACCCCCCTTTACTTCCTTAACAATGTTTCCATGGCCATCACAGTGAAACCCCCACCGTTTAATAACCAAACGCTTCATGACCCCCCAGCAACAACGCACTCCATGTCATGACAACACAACATATGCCCCATGTGTGTTGCAGGTGACGCGTCTGCAGTATCTGAACGCTCTCAGGGCCTCGCGCGACGGCCAGAGTCCAGATCCTCCTGAGATCAAGATCCTGCCCAACAGTCAGACCAAGCTGCTCAACAGCAGGAACACCACCCAAGGTAGCTGTGCTCAGGTGGCTGCGAGCAGTTAGGAGAGCAACTTTCTGTTTCACCTGGTCTAAACTAATCTCTTTCTTTCTTCCCTTCTTGCGCGCCTCCGTGTCTCCCCTCGTCTCTGGCCTGTCCAGAGTTTCCTGTAAACTTTTCATTCTTCGATTCCATTGAGAACTACTGTTAGTCTTTTTTGCATGAGGTAAATGAAAAATGCTGTAACGGGACCGTTCTCCCTTCAGAACCACTGTGTGCAGGTGTAAACGGCTCCGGTCCATTCCAGCCTCTGCGTCCTCCCATTCTGGTTAATTCATGATGAAAGAGCGGCTGAGGTTGAGGCCAGAGGCTGGAATGAATTGGGTCTGTCTGTGTTTGTGAAACCTCTTCATCCTGTGGCGTTTTCTTGTGTGAAATCATCTCACTGTCTGTCGGGTGTTTGAACGTCTGATTCAATCCACTTCCCTTCAGAACCTGAGGTTCTGTTACAGATGGTAGAACGAGCTGGAAGTGATGAAATGCATCCTCTGGGCGCCGACTCATTTTGTTTAGATTGGTTATCTGGCGGTTAAAGTACAAGTCAATCATTAAACTGCGTTAAATATTAATATACGATTTAGGTTAGTTATGACATTTGAACTATCGAGGATATTATTGTTATTATCTAGGTTTATAAGTCATAAATTTAGTTTATGTTCACAATTTTGCGTGTCCCAATAAATAGATTAGAGTTTGCCAAGAACTAAACATGCAAATGATCAACATGTAAGTACCGTACGGGGACGACTGCCTCCGATGCTGTTAACCAGGGTGCTGGTGGAAGTTGGACTTCTGTTGGACGAAGAAAGGGGGAGGCAGAAGGGTTTGTGTGAGACAGTGAGAGAGGAGAGAGGCAGGGACTCGTAACGTTGGCACAATGACAGGGAAAGGCAGAGAGCTGGCAGACATGATGGAGAGAAGGAATGAGGTGCTGTGTGTGCAGGAGACGAGGTGGAAGGGCAGCAAAGCACGTAGTATTGGAGGAGGACCATGGTGTGGATTGGAAGAGAAACGTGGTAGGAGAGATCCCGAAGGGGGAGTTTCTGAACAATGTTCTAGAGGTGAAAAGAGTCTCAGACATTGTGATGAGCTGAAAGCTAAAACTCGAAGGGATGATGGTGAATGTAGACAGTGGGTATGCTCCACAAGTAGCTGTGAGTGGAAAGAGAAGGAGATTTTCTGGAGGGAGTTAGATGAGGTCATAGAGAGTGTACCCAGAGGAGAGAGGGTGGTGGTTGGAGCAGACGTCAATGGGCATGTTGGTGAGAGGAACAGGGGTGATGAGGAGGTGATGGGCAGGTTTGGTGTAAAGGAAAGGAACCTAGAAGGACAGATGGTGGTGGACTTTGCTAAGAGGATGGAAATGGCTGTAGTCAACACTTACTTCCAAAAGAGAGAGACAGCACCGCATGTTGGTGTGTAAGACGACAGGTGGTCAGGAAGAAGACAGAGAAGAAGTGAGGAATGAAGAAACTTAGAATTGGGTGAATTCACTTGGATCAGTTGAGACAGAAGTTGGGACATGTTCTGGGTGGGAGAGGAAGAGCTTCCAGTTGATTTGGAAGGAGGAAAGAGGATGTACAACAGATAAGGGTTGGAAGGTGCTAACAAGTGAGAAGACTGAGCAGAGAAGGATGGAGTCGGGTGGAGGAGGATGATTTGCTGTGGCGACCCCTGGTGGGAACGGACGAAAAAGGACGACGACTTTACGTTAAACTATTGTATAATTTGTTGGATCTCTTCTAAAATCCGATTAAAATAACTTGCATCATTTAAAGTTTTACTCGTAAATTCTATTTTCACATTTCTACTACAGCTGCTTTGAGTCCAAACTAGTCTCTCTAAATACGTTGATCGCTGCTGACCTCTCGTGCCCGAGGAAGCGTTCCATCACCTGAAAGTCATAGGAAAAGATGAGTGCTTCTAGTGTGAGGTCGCGGTTTGACCCCTGCTCTCCTCTCATTGGTCGGTTCCACAGGCGGCAGTCGAGCCCAGGAGAGCTCCACAGAAGAGGAGACCCGTGGGTAGTGCGGTCCTGACACCCATCAGCTGTTTATTTGGTTCCCTAATGTCTCATCCATGGCTGGAACGTAGCTCCTGACAAGACTGGAGAGAGAGTCATTTTAATGTGAGCCACTACTTGTGCATCTCATCTCTACAACATTCATTTATGAGCTTTTTATTCCAATTATTTGATGTGGTTTTCTCTACTTTGGTGTCTATACATACCTATAAATAGGGTTCTTTTAATTTGGTGGTGCCTTCGTTCCACGTTTAGCCTTTCGTACTAAATGCTCCATGGACATTCCTTCCGTCAAATCTATGTGCTGGTCTGATTTGACAGAGACACAAGTTAGTTGAGTTGGTTTTTGCACATTAGACGTCAGTCATAATCTGACATGCTGTGTGACCTGACCAGCGCTTTGAAGCTCATTTCTGCGAGACAGAATTAGATTTGGTGTATATTGGTGTGAGCGTGTGTGTGTGTGTGTGTATATATGTATATGTATGTATATATATATATATATATATATATATATATATATATATATATACACACACAAAAGCTGAAGCAAAACTTAAACATACTGTGCTGCTTACGTTCCGCCTATTTTGATGTACAGATTCTCCTGAAAACCACCTCCAGTTAAATGTCTTGTTTACAGTCAGCCTGCTTCGTTTTCCTGCTTTGTCTCTAGAGTTTCAGCGGAAATGGGGTAAAACAGGCTCCTAGTGTCATTTATCATGATTATCATGATTGATAAATGATCTAATGTTAGTATATAAATTGTTCCACAGAGTAGTCCTTAATCAGCTCATGTTGTTAACCTACTTTACATATTTGTATTTATTTATTAATAAAAATACCTAAACTATTAATCAGTATTAACATTTTAAAGGTTGGTGCCAATTTAGTGACATTTGTTAAGTTAATTCAGATTTTCTCAACATTCAAACTCATTGTCTTTGATGCCGCTGTAATCTGACAAAACAAAACATCTGATGACTTTGCCATTTAGCTTTAACTACGGTGATTACTTTGCTATTTCGCTACCTTTTGTAAAACAAATGAAAACGATATTGAAATATAAGAAATAGCAGTAGCTCCTGACATCTGTATGTCACGTTCTGTCCCAGGAGAAGACGAGGACGGCGGTAATGCAGGTCATATTGAGCTTTTTTTAAGCAATAAGTAAAAAGATAATAAAATAAACAAACTAGAACCTAGCTTGTATTTAAATGCAGACTTTAGGCTGCTCATCCTCCTGGACTCCACACAAAAAGTAACTTAAAATTAAAAACAAGCCAAATATTTTTTTTTAAATCTGCATAAATTTAGAAAATACGTAATACGTAAACGTGAAACCTACATATATAGTTTGAAATTCTTATCCATTTATTTTAAATAAAGGCTAAAGTATAGTTTATTGAATGCTAAATGATATGTTTCTTTTGCTAATTGTTGAATAACAATAATAAGTGACTCTTTAGTATCACATTATTGACAGCAGTGAATCTGGGCTCCAGCAGAGAGCGCCAGGCTTCTGGTCCCTGTGGTGCAGTCAGATCGGTTCTGTCGGCGCTGAACCTTTGCTCGTGTCTGCGTGCGCGGCCTCGTTCAGCCTTGACCCTGCTCCGTGTTGTACATCACATGTGAACACGGCACAAATGGCTCCTGTGTCGTGTCTGTGGATGTTCATGGGGAAGAAAATGATGACGGAAGCTTCACCTGTCTTTATTGTTTGTATAACATGTATGTTACAGTTTGACTCCTCCTGTTCAACCTGCCTGTGAAGCGACTCCTCCACCTCTAGCACTTTGATTTGGCCACGTCATAGTTCATTGTAATGTTCAGATCATATTCATTTTCCCACAGTTAGCAGTTCACGATGGAGTTGTGAAGTCTGTGCAGCAGATAATAGGTCACAGGTGTTGCAGCAACACCACGATGAGGCCGGTTTGTGACCACAACCACACAAAAAAAGTGACTGTCAAACGTGTTTGCTGAGAAACTACAGCATGGAGCCAAAAACCAGCTGCTGCTTGATTCAGGCGCCACAAGACTGATATTGGGTGAGAAAATGTGTAGATGGTGGTGGAAGTGTTAAACCTTCCATTCACCAGTAGCCAAGAATGATATCAGACACATTAGCGTAGAACCAGAACAGTGTAGATTAGACAAAGGGACTCGCTGACAGCCAGGAGGAAGAGGAGGAGGAGGATGAGGAGGAGGAAGGACGTGACCGAAGCCAACCTTCAAGGCTGTTACATTAGCCTCATTCTATGTGGGAGTTGTCTGGTTCCTGATGTGGGAACTTCAAGACATTTACTTTTTTGTAATGGCTTTATGATGTTAAAAAGACTGAATGTAAATACAAAGTTGCCAGACTGACCTGGAGACATGTCTGAGATGACGGGTGGCGCTTCACACTTCCTGTCCGAGTTACATTTATATACAAACTCTGTATATGTTGTATTTTACGAGAATGCTGCCAGTTTGAGGTGCATCAACTTCACTTCATTAAGACTTTCGATAAGTTTCTTAGGAAATAAACTCAATCCTGTTAGAAACCTGTTGTGCGTTAGTTCTCTTTTTTTTCTCTTTTTAAAAAACAGACAAACGTCATTTTAGACATTCACATCACATCAATGTAAATGTTTTTGAGTTGGGATCAGCTTTGATGTGTGTGAGTACACTGTAAAAAAATCTGTATATGTTACGGAAAAAACTGACAGCTGTGGTTGCCAGAATATTTTCTGTTTCGACATTTTTCCTTTGTAATCAACTTTACATGTTTGTTCTGTCGATATGTTTACAGATAAGAATGTACACTAAATTCCAATTAATTTTTACAGAAGAATAATATGCAAACCACCCTATTTTACAGTTATTATAATAATACTGTATTTTAACTACAGTATTGTAGGTGTTTTTCGCAGCATCAATTGGAGATATAACTTTAAGTAGCAATTTATTAATTCCATTTCTCTTGAAATGTATTGATTGAATGTGACTCAAATCCTCTATCAAGTAATGTCACAATGTGTGAGAACAGTTCATAGTGTATACCTTTGAAATGAATGTTTACCATTGTAAAGTAATGCACCGGGCACAAGAAGCATTAGTTTAAGTGTTAATTTGACCACAAACAATTCCAGTAATTAGAATATTTTCAATTTATTTTTATCAATCCAAATTGCAATATAGCTTACATAAGTCTTACAGTAAGTCTTGTAATATAACAAAGAGAAGACATTTTTGGTAGAAAAAGGCTCATTGTTTAAAGGACTTCCGCATCATTTCTGTTCCTGTGGACCATAAGACCTTATTGTTTGTTTGATCTTGTCATCCTTGTTATTGAATTATTGATTCATTTTTTATGTACAGTACATACAGTAGAGCTGCTGAACATCAGATACTATTAGTTTTGCTTTATCTGTGCTGTCTCACCTACTCCATGGGGAGGGGTCATTGAACTGCTGCACCTTTCAGATTTCAAGGAAACAAAGTTCACATTTCCACACTGGGCAAAAGGCCAGCTTCTGTACCACCCAACCTGGTGCTCCTGCTTCATCTCACAGTCAAAAGTAGGACATGGGGCCTTAAGATGCTAAATTCCCTATTGACTGTGAATGGTTGGATACCTGTGGCCCTTGATGGACTGGTCATATGTCCCTGCCTTCCACTTAATGACAAGTGAGCTGAGCTCTGGCACCGAGGGAGGGACGGACGGACGGACGGACGGACAGACGACAGATTTATTTGGTTGTGTGGTATACAGCACATTACTGTGCAGCATTACTGCTGCATTCATCTTTCCCTCTATCCCGACCAGCCGTCCAGTTCCTGCTGCTGAAAAACATCCCCACAGCATAATGCTGCCGCCACCATGCTTCACTGTAGGGATGGTATCAGCCTGGTGATGAGCGGTGCATGGTTTTGTCCAAACATAACGCCTGGCATTTACTCCAAACAGTTCAATTTTAGTCTCATCAGAGCAGAGAATCTTGTTTCTTACGGCCTGAGACTCCCTCAGATGCTTTTTTGGTGAATTCCAGGTGGGCTGCTATGTGCCTTTTACTAAGGAATGGCTTCCGTCTGGCCACTCTACCATACAGACCTGACTGGTGGATCGCTGCAGAGATGGTCGTCCTTCTCTCTCCACAGAAGCTGGAGCTCAGGCAGAGTGACCATCGGGCCAGCTTTTCAGTTTTCATGTACTACGCTACTTTCCACTGACCTGAAATTAAGTCCTCCACATTAAGTCCTGTGGAGGTTGACTGGTGTCAGGACACGGAAACCCTTGATTTGCTGACGCTGCTTTCCTTGCCCTCGTGTTTAGAACTTTACGTGAGGTGTGAAAAACCACCACTTCTACACACGAGTAGAATGTTGTGGCTGCTTGTGGCGCAACAAAGCTTTCCACATTTAATATGAAGTTCCTAAAATAGACCGATCAGGTTCTTTCCCGTCACAAATCTTTCCAGTAAACGCTGTGGTTAATGCTGCACCCGCAGCTGCTGAATACAGAGGTGTTCAGGTTTTCTACTAGACTGAATCATCATCAAAGCAAATATCCTGTTAAAATTCACAAGAAGTAGATCAGAGATGCTGCTCAGCTAATCTTATTTAACTTTATTGGATTCCCCTGCTTGTTGAAATCTGGCTTTATACAACTTTCACTGCACAGCGAGGAGCAGACACACGACCTCCTGAATCTGAACGCGCTTTCACAAAACTAAACTGTTCCCACATTCTGTGCATTCGATCCGTGTTGATCAGTTGCTTCTCTTCTACGTGCATCTAAAGACACTCTGCAGCTTCAGAGCACCATCAGCGCTTCCTGCCACAGGACCGCAAGTGCTTCGAGTGGACAGCTGTTGAGCCTCCTCACCAACCTGCCATTATATCAAACTATGTGACCACAAAAAGACGCTCGCTTTTTGCATCCTGTTTGAGGGGACGACTTCCTCCTCACAAACTTAAACTTAAGACAGGAAGTAATTTACTATATAACATGATCTCAGGTTGTACACAATTATGGAATGTCATGAGTTTTTGCACAGCTGAAAGAGAATAGAATAGACAGTGAAGTCTCAACAGATCAGTGTTGGACTTCAGAGTAACGGCTGCTTCACCCAGCAAACACTGAAACATTGTAAACATTGTTTACAGCATAATTGCTGACTCAACACTTTAGTCAAGTCTGAACCGCTGATCTGTGTCAGGACGGGGGACAGATTTCTCATAATTCATGTTTCAATCTGACATGAAACCTCAAGCCGCAGTCAGTGAAAGCTAAGTCAAAGTTAGTTCACGCGTAGGCAAATTCTTTTTCATTTGCATGGAACTGGCTCCACAGTGTTGCATGTGACATTACAGGAGTCTGCTGCTGCTGCTGCTGCTATAATAATAACAGGAATTTATCAAATACCAAAATATCAAAAGGAAAACGGAGGAACACGGTGTCTGCTCTGACTCAATTCTCGAACCCCCACAGAGAAACCAAACCACCATGACGTATGTGTAGTAACAGGCTGGTTGGAGTCTACGATGCTGCCAAATCTGACTCCTGCACTGATCACATCATGTTTACAAGTTATATTAAAACTTTGTGACTTTCACATCTGTGTGATGCTGTAATCTGTCAACTCATGTATTACTGTAGTTATTGCTCAATGTCAAAAGCAAAGACACCAGACACATAGAAATCCCCCCCCCCCAAAAAAAACCCGCGTGGAAGTTCCTCACGCTGCAGCTTGAATCTGACACACCCACACACACTATAAAGCGCTTCAAGCAGGAACGTGAACACTCATATCATCGCTTGTCACTCAGATGCTCAGACCAGGATGGACTTCGATCTGTCTCAAGCTCTGGACGGGTGAGTTGTAACAGCTCAGCTTATGTGTTTAAAGGAACCGAGAGCCAGGCAGTAACCTCTGCCACATAAAAGGAAACAGCTCCTGTTTGTATTTCACTTCTTAGAACCCGAAGTCAGACCTTTACACATTACACACAAGTAAAAGCCAACTAGAACGTTTTATCTTTAAATCTCCTTCAAGCAAATTTAGTTAATGAATCAAGATTCACATATAACACGACTGTGAGCTAACAGATGGACCTTCATTTCAGCCCATCAGATTTGGATGAGACAGAACTTAACTCCAGGTGCTTTAATGACGTGGTAAGATTTAACGTTATTAATAATCCTTCTCATTCCTTTGGCTCAGAGGAACCGGGCTCATCAGATTATTGATCATAAAACTCAACCTTCCCTCATCTCTTGTTACAAGTTCTGATGCATCAGAGGAAAACGTGCTTTCGTGTCTTAGTGACAGACTTCCTCTTGTTGTGGGGTCACGCGCAGGACGTCCAAGACAAAGTGATCCGGATTGATGAGGGGCTGGACCTGCGGGTGAGCAGCTGTAAGCCGGACATGGCGAGGGTCGTCAGCCTGATGCTGGCCGTGGGCAGGTGGAGGACGTGGAGCCAGCTCAGCGGCGACGAGCTGTGCCGCACCATCATGCAGAACCTGGTGGAAGGTGCGTAACGGTGCGTAACGGTGCGTAACGGAGGCCCGCGGGCTCCGACGGGTCCGCATCCAGGCTCCGCTTCACCCCCGTGTCCTTTCCACAGAAACGGTCGTGGAAAGCCCCGCGAGCACGTGCACCAGGCAGACGAGCGCCTCTTACACGCGCATGAAAAGCGAGGAGTGCACTCTGTGCGACGCGCACCAAAAGTCCGTCATCCTGTCCTCAGGGAGGCTGGAGGCCATCACCCTGAAAGGAGACTACGACGACCTCAAAGGTGACGGACGCCCCATTCACGGGTCGCCCGTGCGCTGAACGTCCTCTAACGCCGCGCGTGTGTGTCTCTAACGCCAGTGAAATTCAGCGTGGGCCGCTACATGTCCCCCAGAGACAGCGAGCCGACCGTCGTCGTCCTGTCAATCAAAAACAGCGACCTGCACATTTCCTGCTCCATGGAGGGGGACAAGGCTGTGCTGAGCCTGGAGGTGAGCGGCGGATGACGTCATCGACGATCAATCACGACTGTGATGATGATGGTGTGTCGTCCGTCCGCAGGAATGCAACAAGGAGACGCTGAAGCAAATCAGCAACGAAAGCCGGAAGCGCTTCCTCTTCTACAAGCGCGCGCAAGCGGTCTCCCTGACCACGTTCGAGTCCGTGATGTGCTCCGACTGGTTCATCAGCACGTCGCCCGACGGGGACGAGCAGCCCCTGGAGATGTGTAACGACGAAGCCTGCCGCCTCACCAGCTTCAGGGTGATCTGAACGTCCGGCGGCTCCAGGGTTGTCCTCAAGCTTCCATTTCCACTTCTCCTGCGCTCTCCAACGTGGACACAACTAAAAGCCTTTACTTTATATTCTTCAAGTGTTTGTGTTGGAAAAATACTGCATTTAATCATTGAAACATACTTTGGTGAAGCCTCGTTAGCTGTGCTTTAACCTTGAAGTTTTCTCCCTTCTGCTCTGCAAGAAATAGGGAGTACCAGTGTGTAGCATCCTTATCTGATGAGCCCAATGCTTTGTGCAGAGAATATTTCCTACGTACTGTGTGACTATGCACCTCCCAGAATGCAATACATATTATGAGCTGAATCCTTGTCTTGTCTTCAGTGAGAGGAAGTTGCCTTTGCTGTAAACTGCTCACTCCCTGCAAGTAAAATCCTGAAGAAGGTCTCAACTGATTGTGTCTGCTTTGTTTAAGATTTACAAAGGGAACTAACTATTTCCCTAACATAATTGGGGGCTCGTCCGGGATCCCAAGATCCTCGCTTTGCCGGGACATCGAGTCTGCCCAGGTCAGACGTCGGCTGGTGGTCCAACAGGGGGAGGTGACGGGATCCTGAACCAGGGCCAGGACACAGATCAGGCGAATATGAAAGGAGTAAATCCTAAGGTATCTTAAATTCCGTGAGTGGCTCACGAGGTAAAAGAGGACGGGGTCCTCGTAAAATAGATTAATGATAGTTTGTCTGATTGAAGCAGCGGCAGAGTCGAAACCTGACGGTGTCAACGTAAACACAACGAAAGCTGTGATCAGCTGAAGTAAATCAGACTATATAAATAAGTGTCATTGTTTGTTGAAGGTGATTCAAAATACATGTCTAAAAGACATTCTCAGTCGACTATAATAATATATATATAACTTACCACAGTGAAAAAAGAAATTTGGATTTGATGGAAATTTAAAAAAGTAGAATTGTGTAAAAAATTTGATGGATAAAATAACTGTGATAACTGAAACTGTTTAAAGAAAGATGGGGAATATAATAAAGGGACCAGTTAAAAATTCATGCTATATGCATAACAAGATTTTGAATTAAAAATAAACACTAAAGTGGTGTAAAACTATGGAATAAATTAAGTGAAGACATAAAAAATATTAATGGAATGATAATATAATGAAAACTATATAATAGATATAATTTAATAATTGTTTTATATTAATATAAAAAATAAACTATAATAGAACAATAATAATATAATTGATGTGCTTAAATATAAATATAAAGGCATGCGTCAATTAAAATATAGGAAATAACAAGCTCATTGATTAATTAGATGGAACGTTGTGAAAGTGGTGCATGGATATTAACATTCTGTTATAATTCTTTATTGTTAAAATACTTTATGAGATGTATGAAACTAACAGTCTATGTTTAGATATTGAATACAAATCAATGAAATTAAGCAAAAGCAACAATGTTTGTTGTAGACAGTGAAGAATGCTATTGGCAAGATAACAGTGGACAGAGAGGACGTGGCAGAAAAAGGTTTAGAGGATGTGGTGGACGACCATTAGGGTGAGAAAAGTGAGAGTGACGTTGATGAGGACGAACCTCAAGTAAAAGTGTACTTATGTGAAAGACTGCATGATTACCCACAAATTACCCTAACCATATTTGTCAAAAAGGAAAACCTGCACATGAGGTTGTTAACAGAGTTTATGATTAGAATCCAAAATAAAAGTGTGAATACAGCTCAATGACGGTGTGAAAGATAATAGCTCTGAACTGGAAAACCCAGACTGTGCCCACAGCCCACCTTAGAGGAAACCAACAATCAGCAACAGTGTGCTTTAAGTATGGCAGAGAGGCGCTGCCCATACTGCACGGCTGAGGCCACAGAGCAGCTGACTGTCCACAGAATGATTCTGATGGAGCAAAGTGATGGGCGAGAGGCCGATGGGGTTCCAGTACCAGTGTAGATGACACTGAGGAGGGAGGTGAATGCACTCACACACACACACACACACACACACACACACACACACACACACACACACACACACACACACACACACACACACACACACACACACACACACACACACACAGACACACTCACTGATGATGTCACAGCTAACAGCAATGAAGAATGCTTGCTATGCTTAGACTCAGAAATGCTCACAGCTATGCAATGAAGAACGCTTGCAACGCATTATTAGTAATGCCTTTTGTAGCATCCCAGTTCCCCCAGGTTCACAATTTTGGTTTGTGTCTACTTACAAAGGTCAGCAATGCACGTACACCAGGCTACAATAAGGTTATTGCGAAAGTCCCACTAGTTTCTCAGTGTATGCCAGCAAATCTTGCTAAATTTGTTCTGGTGACGTCACAGAGTGAAGAAGAATGCAGGAAACATACTGTAGCACTTCTTTCATTTGTGGCAGATAACAGTCACAAGGTCAGTAAAAACAAACCGCAGCTGTTGAAGAAAGAAGTTAAATATTTAGAACGGATCATATCAGCAAGTGGACAAAAATTGATCCAAATAGAGTGTTCAAAAGTAGAGAACCTAGACCAGATTTACAGGACAACCCAATACCTGGTTCTGTATTTGTCTTCGTGGATGGACCAAGCACAAAGTCTGAAACTGGAAGAACGCAGAGTGGCTGTGTGGTTCTGACTGATAGTGAGACCTTGAAAGCAGAACCGCTTCCCCCCACATTACAGAGCACAAGCAGCAGGAAATAATTGCACTGACTGAGACATGCAAACTCAGGTCAGATAGTTACCATCTATACTGATAGCAGATACGCACAATGAACTATTCATATATTTACCAGTCAATGGAAAAATAGAGGCATGATGACATCAACGGGAAAGAGTACATTGCAGGTGAATTAATGAAAACTTTGTTAAAAGCCGTACAACTACCAGCAAAAATAGACAACACCTACAGCCTGCAAAGTCGAAGGCATCTCTAGGTGGATAAACAACACACACTGTACAGTAAAAGACAACAGGTACAGGCAACTTAGTATTGTCCGTGAGAAAGAACCCAACTGAGGGAGGGGAAAAGTCTGCCTACAAAGGGGGTCAGCAGCATTTAGAGCACTGGTCGTCTCAACGGCAGTGAAGAAACCAGCGGTACCTTCTCTCACTTATGGGGACATTCTCATAAGGAGATACTATGAGGGGACACTGTCCAGCCACGGGAGTTGTACTAACTGCCCTTGTACTGTTGATTGATGCTAAGCCACTCCCAAACCTCATGGAGGATGAGGAGAGACCTCCCGATCAGTATCACGTTAACTTGTGATATTGTTAAATGTAGACAGAGCACTCTTAACTCTACTGGGTCAGTGTGTCTCTTATTATGATGGTCCTGATTTCATGGGGACTCTCCCACAGTCTGATATCAACTATGTTTGTGGGCACACAATCTATGGGCATCTTCCACCCAATTGGGTAGGACGCTGCGCCCCTGTTTATGTTTCAGATGGCTCCTACGTGATGACACCACAGCAGACGACTTCCAAGGGACAGCAAGAGACCTGGGGGTCAGACGTTCCCATGGACAAGAAGCTCTGCACTACAGGCCAGAAAGTGGCACTATCCCTATTTCCATGGTTGTGGGTAGGAAAAATCATGCTAAGAGTTGAAACCATAAATTACTGTATGACCCTGTTCTTCAATGTCACGGTAACGGCCCTTGTATAGATCAATATAGATCGTCGTCTCACCGCCCTAACACTCCATGAGTTACAGGACCGCCTGGTGTTAGATCTGCTCACTGCAAGCCAAGGCGGCGTGTGTGCAATAGTGGGCCCCAATGCACATACATTCCAGGAGACGACCAAGACGCAAAGGTCACCCAACAGGCACTTCGTGACCTACAGCACATATCCAATGTGCAGGCGGCTGATGTAGTGAAAGACAAATCCTGGTTTCATTGGTTTATGTCTGGCACATGGACTGACATTCTGATGAAGATTTTTGGACCGATTCTACTGATTCTTTTGGTTCTGATGCTGATTGTGTTGTGCGTAATTCCCTGTTTGAGGGCCATGATCATCAGGCTGGTGAATCAAGGCCTTCTCAGGCTGTGCGCAGTCATGCACTCTCGGGAAATACACTATACACATTTGAAGCTCGTTAACTTTGAAGAGGATCTCCACGATGTCGACGGAAATGGACGCTAAGCTGTAAATATTGTGCTTCTGTGCTTTTGACCCTGCCTACGATGTTGATGTTGTAACATTTATTCCATGTTTTATGATGACTGCACTAAAAAATCAAAAGACGTTGTGCTGTTCTGATGTATGCATGATTGTTTAATGAATGTTTCAATGTTAAACAGGAGGGAAATGTTGGAAAAATGCTGCATTTAATCATTGAAACATATTTTGCTGAAGCCTCATTCTGCTGTGCATGAAATAGGAAGTACCGGTGTGTAGCATCCTTATCTGATCAGCCCAATGCTTTGTGCAGAAAATATTTCCCACGTACTGTTTAACTATACACCTCCCTCCCTATATATATAACAAATATAACAATATAATAATGTTTAAAAAACTTTTTATTATTTTTCAATTAGGTTTCATTATTCACTTTCTCATCATCCACCAAATTAAGTGTTTAATATGGAACCAACCTTATAACAGGCAAAGGCACTAGACAACTGACTACACTGACTTAGTTAAACTGGCAGGAACAGCTACTCAACAGATACACAATGGCGTCATACAAAGGTCCTGTAAGAACCCACCATCCATGAGAAGCGTGGTGGAGGAGAGAGGGGTGGCTGCTCCTAGCAGGTCCATCATCTAAGGGCGGTCTACTAAATACCTTCACATCTTCTAACCTCCAAACCGGGTTCTTAGGAATATAACGGTCTGTTTCTGAGTCCAACCCCCCCTTTTCTATCCCTCACCAATGATTTTGCTGCTGACCCCACTACACTCCACTACATACTTTCTGCACCTTCCTCCTGCCAGAGGACACAATTTCTAAAAGGGGTTAAAAAGTATTTATTAGTATTTACAACTGGGCTGAAGAAGAAGGAGCCACTTCACACTAACTGGCAACCCAGTTCTCCCCCATGGGGGGATGGGTCACAAGAGGACGCAATAAAAAGAGGATCAATAAAGTATGTATGTGAGGCCCACACTGTTCAAACTGGGTCGAGGCTGACAAGGCCGCTTTCTACTTTGTTTCGTTGCTGCCTCCTTGTGGTGAAATGGTGCAATCGCTGCTGAGCTCGATTTGTGTTCATAAAGAAGCACCATCGCGTCAGATGTTACCTAAGTAGAACAGTAAAATAAATAAATAAAACAGAACTAAGGCTGAAAAACCCGTCAGTGGAGCTGATAGCAGAGAGTTCATGATAAGCGACATTCTCAGTCTGTTTCTTTAATCATTTTGACCTGTTCTGATTTTGTTCGGTTTTGCCACTGTATGTTCTTATATTCACTTTGTATGGTGTAACATAATAAATGTCGGTTTTGTACATTTATTAAAACTTATTCAAGCCATTATTCACATTTTAGAAGCTAGAGAAGGTTTATTTATTTTCTTTCATTTGTGAGGTTTCTTCTGTGTGTCAAAGGAGAAAATGAGGTGTCCATGGATTCTGGGGCCCAAACCGAGGTCTGGAAGCAAGCGCTGACGTACACAACCTCTAATCTAATGATTCAGAACATTTATTTGGTTTATTAAAATCATAATCGTGGAGTCTACAATCTGCATTTCTCTGCTGCTTTGCTCTGCATGAGACAAGTTCCGCTTGTTTAGCAGCTACACGCCAATCAGTGACGCTGAGCTCTGCAGCCGTAAAAGCACCGTTACCACGTTCACTGACGACGACGGAGGCCAAACGGGACAAAGGTGTGGAGCCCGGCATCACATTCAGCCTCTCCCCGCACGCTTTCACTCCCAAAGTGACGAGAGAGGAGGCAAACGTCACGACCAACACGCTGACGCGACCGAGCATCAATCGGGCCCTGGAGGCGGATCACTGACCTGCACGCGCGCCCACGTGTCCACCGGTGAGCCTATTGTGTGTGTTTGTGTCTCCCTCTGCTGTGCACATGGCAACAGCGGCTAAATTTAGCCCCGGCAGCTCAGCTCCACGCGGGGATCAGGCTTCCTCGCCAGCTTCGCGCAGACGTGGTCTCCCTTCGCCCTGCTGCTTTTTCCGTTCTCCGCTTCCTGCCTCTTTGACCCCGCGGCGTCATCCTCCTGTGCAGGTGTCACGCTCCTGGCTTCGTGCACGTTTCCCCTGCTTCCCACAAAGCCGATGGCTGACGGACATGTTTAAGACACGTCAGAGCCCAAACTACAGAGGCCGCTCAGTATCCGCCTTCATTGAAACCGGCCGACGGACCCTCTCCACCTTTCCATCAAATATTCAGGCGCTCGTGTGGCTTCACTCCAGCAAGAGGAACTTGACTGATTACCTGGATCAGGTGTTTTCAGCCAATCACAAGCTCCAGCTGCCGTGAACGCTGGTGGTCTTTGGCTGCAGTGACGCCTCTTTTCACATCCTACAGCGTTTATTGCTCAGGCCTCATTTTAGGGACACAACGCGTTTATCATAAACACGACCAGCGATGATGCTGAGCTGCTGCTGCTGCTGCTGCTGCTGCTGCTGCTGCTGGCTCGCGAGGCGTGTGTTTAATCCTGGCAGGCTTTGGCTGGGCGCCCGCTGAGGTATTACTGCGCTCACATGCTGGCGCCTGCACACATTACTGATGGAGACGGTGGCGCGTGTGAGGCCTCCTGACGCCGCTTCACTGACAAGACGTGGGGCGCTGACCTGTAGGTCGACGCGTTTCCATTTGGTGATCATGGGTTTAAAGGGGGCAAGGCGTTGACAGGCAACCCCGGACTCATCAAAAAACCTGGAGCTGAACTCGGAAATGCAGTGAATCCAGAAACCCGGCGCAGCCTCCTCAATCCTGTCGCGAGGGGAAGGAAGTAAATCTTGATGAGTCATGATAAAATGAGAGAGTGACGGGTTCGAAATCTGCTAACAGGGCAGAAGAGGAAGCAACGCTTTTAACAGTGAAAGCTGCCTAAGAGTCGTGATCGAAGCAAACCCACCCAGCGCCGGGACCCATCCAGGCTCCCTGGGGTCCAGCGGACAGAGCCTCACTGATGGCTCTGTCCGCTGGACCCATCAGGGCCCGGCCTCAGTTCCTCATTCCTAAGCACATACACATACATTCAGGGCCGGGGGGTGGGCTCTCTCGCTGGGGCCGTGGGTGAGACCAGTCTGCGGACTGGGGCGGGCTCCTCTCTGGGGAAGGGGGCTTCCCCTGGTGGGCTCACTGCAGACTGTGGCTCCATTCTCTGGGCTGACCCTCCCACTGGGGGGAGGAATTTCTCTACATCACCCCCACCATTAACCAGCAGGAGTACATAGACTTCATGTGCGCCCCCATCACAATATGAATCAACCTCATAGATGCTGCTTGTTCAAGAAACTAAAATGATAAATAATAAAATGAATAACCCAGTGCCCATTGTCGCCGTGGAAACAGAAGCCATCAGGCGAATGCGCGTGTCATGTGATAACAAAGCAGCGCTGCGTCGTACCTGTCTCCACATGTGACCGGACCGAGGCACAGGCAGCCCGTTGTGCGAGCGCGTCCGCGGGCAGCGAACGCCTCGCGCCACAGCTGACTCCCGGTCCAGGAATGTCCCCCGCGCTAAAATAGCCGGCGTGCCCCGTCAGCAGGCCCTCAGCTGCCGGCGGCGCACGGGGACCCGGGCGACGCGGCTCCAGGCCCGGCGGCGGCGGCGGAGGAGGAGGAGGAGGAGGAGGAGGCGGGGCATCGTGTTACCCTGGAGCCTCCTCGCCGCTCCTGCGAGGACAGGCTCTTGTGTTGCGGCAGATTCTCTTCATTAAGTCGAGGGAACAGCTGCTGTCGCAGCAGCGCGTGTGCGGGAGAGCAACTGTAAAGCACATGTTCCCCCGGCGAACTGGAACCACGGCTGTGACTCACTGCCTCCAGCTTCATTATTGCCTAAGTTCACGTTATATAGAGCAACATTTGGTTGACAGGAAGTGATCGGAGCAACGAGTCCTAAAAGCTCAGTTCTTACTGTGGGATTTTATTTAGCCCAGACACATGCTATTAGCTCTGAGGCTACCGGGCCTGGTACCGGGCCTGGTACTGGGCCAGCTCCCGCCCTCTCTCCATTCAGCTTATATGAGACTCCTGGAGACCTCCAAGCGCTGACACTTGATTAGTGGTTGGGTTTTATAGGTTAAATGAGCCTTAGTATGAGTGGGTGATTTAATATACTATATACTAAACCATACTCCATGTTATAATGGCTGCTTTGTGGAACCCTTTGCCCTTTTATCCAGTTACAGTGAGGAGGCTGGTACCAGGCTGTTCTGCCTGCTCCCTCGTCCCAACCGGTCGACGCGGCCGAACACAAAGTTCAACACTTCACAAGAGTAAATGACAGCGGAAAACTTGATGAATCGTTTGGCTTGTCGCTGGGTTTTCAGTGAACGGGGTTTAAAAATGTACAGCCACAACATTTGTCTTTGTATTTGAACTTGGTTTAATTACGCAAGTGTTATATAATTTCAGTCTAGGTAAAACAAAACGTCTGGATCTGGAGATTTGAGTCACATCTTTGTTTTAAGAAATTAACCTTCTCTTTTATTTGGAAATTCCTTTTACACAATACATTTAATCTGAGTATTTCAAAATATCATTTGCTGGTTTGTTCGGTAATATGCTTTTTTTCCCTATAAGTAGAATCTCATTTTAATATAGTTCTCTGTTGAAAACAAAAAGCTAAAAGGAAACATCCATCAATGAGTCCATGGTCTTCAAGTGTTGGAAGATGCTGTCCTGTGTCCAGCTCAGGCCACGACAAAAGGCTGATGCTGGAAAACTCGTTGCTGATGCTGAGATCAGACGAGCCTCAGTGTTTCTGACGATCCGTCCGACTGCCCACGTTTGGACCCTTGTTGTGGCAGGTGGGAGCCGCCGGGCATCGCTTAAAGTCCTGTCTCTCTATGTACGGATGCTGTGGTGTCCAGGCCCAGCTCTTCCTACTTACTGGAAACATGATGCTCTCAGAATATTGCTTAGGTTGTAAGTACGACACGGAGCCGTTCTGATCTCTGCCGGAGCCAGAGCCTCCGTTCAATCTGCAGGCCTGTGTTGTTTGGGCCCAGAGAGCGCGCGTGTGTGTGTGTAATCTACGCGTTCGGTGCTGTTTGAAACAGCTAATGCGAAACATCCACAGAGTGTCTGCAGCTTTCTAAAAGCTGGCGCTGAGGAAAGACCTGGACTGCAACAGGAACCACAAGGAAAACATCTTAAACAGGTTGACTCCTCACTCTTTACATAGAATCTATGCTGTGAATAGGAAAGCTGGTGTTGGTTTCAGAGTTTTCAAAACCAACTTGCTGGTTTTAGTAAATTCTTTCTGTCCTCTTATTTCTTTTTTTTTTTTTTTTACAATGAAGAACTCTTTTTTTTACCCAATGAGACTCGTCTCATTTACACAATTAGTCCACAACCACTCCAACCATCAACCCTACGGGATAAAACACCAATAACTCCCTGCACATGTACTTTAACTAGAACAGCACGGTTCTTCATGCACTGTCAGTCTGTGGTGCTGCACGTGAGCCGCTGACGAGCAGCTGCCTCGGCCTCAGTCGTCGTCCACGTCGTCGCCCTCGGACTCGTCCCGGCGCTCGTACATCTTGTCCCGCTGTCGCTCCTGGATCTCCTTCATCTCCTCGGCGTATCTGCAGAACGCGCCGCCGAACTTACTCCAGGCTTTGAAGGGGATGGTGATAGAGTTCCGGTAGCTGGGCTTCACCTCGCTCACGCGCAGGAACACGCCGTACTTGTTGGAGCCGACGTCGAAGAAGAAGCGCTTGGAGTCCACCATGATGGAGGTGCCCTCGGGGAGCTCCCCGTAGCCCCCGGCGGCGGCGCCCCCGGCCAGGTCCTCGTCGTCCCCGCCGTAGTCGTCTATGAGCTTCGCCAGGGCGTCTCGGAACTCGATCAAGCCCTGGGCCGGGAGGGCGATGGTCTGGCCGGACAGCATGCCGCCCGCGGGGCCCCCGACTCCGAAGCCAGGACCGCGGTTAACGGTCTGCCGGATCCGCAGGAACCTCCCCCGCTGGTTCTCCTTCAGGTCCAGGTAGTACTTTCGGTTCTCGCGGACCAGAAACTCGCTCTTGAGCGCTCGCCGTGGCCCGCCGTCCTCCCCGACGCTGGCCTGGGCGATCTGCTCCGGGCTGCTAGGCCCCAGCTGGGCATAGTGCTCGATGAAATCCCCGAGGTAGTCCCGGAACTCGGCCGCCACCGACAGGGAGAGGGTCAGGCGACTCTTGGAGCCCCCGGCCCCGACCTCGGCGATCTTGATAAATCTGCCCTTGCTGTTCTGCTTGACATCCAGGTAGAAGCGCTTGTTCTGGATGTCGAGGCGTTTGGACGCCAGCTCCTGCGTCTCCTGGTCCCTCTGGAAGTGCTGGAAGCCGCCGCCTCCTCCGCCGCTGCTGCCCCCGCGCTCACTCCCGCTGTCTCCATCCGCCATCTTCAGCTCCACCATTCGGCTTCTGTCCCTCTCTCCTGCGTAGCTCCTTTCTGCGCGTACCCAGGCTGAAAGCGCCCCCTTCACGCTCACATTCCGATTAGTCCGGGGAACGTTGTGATTGGTCTAACCTTCTGCCACTTAAACGCGTTGCGTTGGTTACAGCTTTCCTATTGGTCCGTGTATTTTGTCAATCACACCTGTAGCTACACATATTTCGTTCATCATTGGTGGAGACTGAGGTTCCGTTCGCGCTTTAACCCTGCCCACAAGTTGGCCTAAATTAAATTATTTAATAATAAAACGTAAAAATCTTGAAAGTGTTGTTTAGCTTTGTATGATGTTTTTATGTGTCAACCTACGGCCATATTAAAACTAATAATTTTAACTGGTAGTATGAATATCTTACTCTGCCATTACAGGCATTAACTCCTTAATTAATTCTTAATGAATTAGTTCTGTTTTCTATGCAGTAATTATTTCATTATTATGCTGGCACAATTAGTCTGTGTACTTACTGAAATACCTGCAATATAATATTATTATTGCAGTAAATTATTTGTAGTTTTATTGCATTATAGCCTGCAGACGCACGACCCCAGGTTGTGCAGTGCTCACATGAGTCTGCAGGTGGCAGTGTTTCCCCTTCCAGGTAAATCTCAGGGCTTTTTCCTTGATCAGTAGCTCATGCTTGAACCACAGCAGTGAACTACACCAGTGCATTTAACTCATACGCTGCATGTCAGCTTGGTTTATTTTAGGCAGAGTTTCACTTTCATGGAATTATACATTTGAAAGTAAATGTAAATTTATTTAGTTTCATCCCACAACTGGCAAAAGCTGAATCAAGTATCTCCAGATAATATGAATAAAGCAGAAAATCTTAATAATAAAAAATTATATCTTTTACCACCTGGCATTTCAAGGAAAAAAACGTTACAAGCATATCTTGACATTTTATACACATTACTCCATTACTCATAATATTGCACGCTACTTAATTGGGTTTTGTATAACGGTTCAAGTTTTTCAGCAGTGATCCTATTAGGATCAGATGACAACATACAGGCTCACTGTGTTTCACAGCAAGCATCAGCTCTTGAGGATTTCTTCACTGGCAGTGTGAGTAGTACTGGGGATAGCTTGGGTAAGATCCCATGAGTGGAGTTGTTGTGGGGGGCAGCATCACTTCTGGGGAGCTGCCGTACTGGTAGAAGGAGTCCAGGGGCACTGTGGGGACGGGCAGAGCGGCGCTGTACTGCACGCTGGGCGGGCGGAAGTAGGGAGCTGGCGTGGAGCCCTCGGCTGCTGTTGAGTGGTACCCGGGGTAGCAGCCCGGCCTGTACGCCTGCAGCTGGGGGTAGCGCATGAACTGGAAGGCCACGTTGGCCTGGCACGCGTGAGCCAAGGCGTCCTGCACCGTCCTCTTCATCTTCATCCGCCTGTTCTGAAACCAGTTTCTGATCTGACAGAGAAAGGATTTTAGGATTAGTCACCATTTATTTAAAACAGAAAATATATAAAACGGAGGACAACATATAAATGAACATTCTAATAAAATAAAACATGCATCACACAGATAACTAGGAAAAGACTGAGGTAGGTGTTACCTGTTTGTCAGAGAGGCTGAGCTGCTTGCATAGATCGGCCTTTTCCTGCGTTCCAAGGTAAGCGTTCCTCTTGAACGCCAGCTCCAGGCTACTGATCTGCTCCGCTGTGAAGGC
Source organism: Betta splendens (assembly GCF_900634795.4). Classification (NCBI taxonomy): domain Eukaryota; kingdom Metazoa; phylum Chordata; class Actinopteri; order Anabantiformes; family Osphronemidae; genus Betta; species Betta splendens. The sequence continues at coordinate 11,062,905 of NC_040892.2, read as the reverse complement.
CGTGCGAGGCCTCCTGCCCGGCGGGGGGGGCGAGGGGGACAGCAGGGGTGAGGAGGTGCAGCTAGCCAGGGCTGAGGGCGACGGGGACTGACCGCCTTCGCTCTCGTACCCAGACGTCTCCTCCTCTGTGCCACTGTTGAATTCGGCCTCTGGAATAGTTGAAATCAAAGGAAACTTTATTTATACAGCGGGTAAAAATAAGACTACGATCATAGTAACATAAACCTTATAGAGCTAGCAATATGTAGTAGCTCAAGTGCTGTTTGCGGATTTGTAAGCCATGCTATAAAGGTGTATTTTCAGCTTTTATCACAAAACCCTGAGCTTTCACATATCCAATCAACTCCAGGCCCAGCGCTTGGTCTTGGGGATCGCTCAGCAGCGTATGAGTAAATGAGGTCACTTCTAAAGCCACATTTAGACCAAGCCAGTACTAATAGCTGTGAAGTTCTCCACTGCTGTAAATGTGTGGTAGGGTCCTACCTTGGTGACTGAGGGGGGTCTGCTGCTGCAAAGAGGCCATGCTGCACACATCCGGGGCCTGGGTCTGGTTCCCCACTCCCTGGGCCGGGTCGGCTGCGGGCTCGGGCTTCTGTCTGCAGTAGAACCCGGGCAGGCTCTCGGAGCGCGTGCTGCCTGCTTGGAGGCTGCTCTGAGCCATCCACTCGATAGAGAAGCGTCCTCTCATGGCTTCGGTCACTGGAAGATCAAGTCCTGGTGTTAAAGTGACGCCGCAGGAGGAGGTTCTTCGGTCAAACTGCCTCCTCCTCGCTGCCCATCTGAATTTATAGGAGGCGTCACCACTCCACCAGCCCTGAAGATCAAAGCTCACATCCTCTCCCCCTCCACAGTTTTCACAACTGAAGTAATTAAGACGTCTCATTCAGTCTCAATGAGGCTGCTCCAGCGTGGCTCCAGTGAGTCTGGGACCCCCCCTCACCTGTCTGCATCACCTCCACACCATCAACATATCTGCACCATTGTAGTACTAACGTGGGGGACTTGTACTCATTTCAAAGGGAAACTGTGTTGACTTCATAAAACACATTTTGGTTTGGTTATGAGCAGCAGATACATAATATTTCACTATGACTGTTTGCAATGGTTTCCCGTAGGTGTGAGTGTGTGTGTGAATGGTTGTCTGTCTGTCTGTCCAGGGTGGACTCCCGCCCATAGACAGCTGGGAAAGGCTCCAGCACCCCACGACCTCGCATGGGAATAAGCAGTAAGTACTTTAGTGTGTAAAACATTTACACTCATGTATCACTACTCCTCTTTGTTTCTAGGCCTGATTAGTACTACATACAGTACAAGTATCCACATATGACAAGTGGTAGTAGCCTGAATGGATACAGATTACAAGTAAAGAAGATTAAAACATGAAATTAAGCTTTTATTTTTCTACAGTTTTTTTAATTGGATCTGTTTTGTTGTGTTTATTGTCGCTTACACATCAGCCTCCATGTGTGGCCAAATACTGTCTGAAACTACATTGTAATGTGAGGTTTGACTTAAAACCTTTGTTAAATTTCACCTGAAAGGAACCCACACAATGGGCCATGAATGGTTTAATGTAACGTCGTCGGATAATCCTGGATCATCCCCAGATTAAAGACGTCCTCTAAACTTAAACCCGTTTGAGGCCTTCAAAGATGTGTGACTTCTCCTCTTTAGTGATTAATAGACCATCAGCATTGAAATGAGGCTGACAAAAACAGCTCTTCAGTGATATTTCTGATTGCGTTTCACAGTAGCTGCTGAGTATCATCAAGTGATGACACAGAAATAGAAAGTTTTTTAGACGCTGACGTTTTACTACAGCTTCACTCATACAGTAATTTAAAAGCACAAACAAAGTTTAAACCCTGTGAATGTGTGAATAACACATCAGCAGTGTAAAACCTTAAAATACGCGTAACCACAATATATGTGTACATGAAAACACACACTGATGTTTTTACATACTAACAGTTGTAATATAATGTGCAATTAAAGTACTGGAGCGAATGTAGCTGTTGTTTAAAGTGCTTTTATTTCCTGGTTCAGTCTGTCGCTCTGTTCGTAGATACTGGGTTCATATATAACTGAAACAGCGAGGTGACAATAAACATGTGAAGCCTCCGGCGCCCAGAAACCCGCAGGACTCGCCGCTGAGTCGAGCAGCGCTGCCGTGGGTTTCTGCTTCTTCCTGGGAGGGTCTGACACCGCTCACAGCGGACGTCGGCGGCTTTTATGGCTCGCTCTCATGTTGGGAGCGTTGCTATCAAAGCGGCCGGCGCCTTTGAAGTGTCCGGGATGCGTAATGAGCCATTAGCGCCGCGGATCTGTCGCGTCCAGACACGCGGCCCGGTCCCGTCCGCCGCGGACGCTTCATTATCTTGTGAATGGAGCCACAGAGTGAGTGAGCGGATTAATCCTGCGGGGCCACAATCACTTTGTCCCGTGGAGCATTTACACACAAACAGACAGGCCTCTTCCTCAAACAAGGGAGGAGACGCTGAAACTCCGCAGTAGCGTAATTTTTTTGTATTTTTTTTTCAAAATAAAACTGTTTATTTGTGTTTTATTTTGAAACTAAATGTGATAAACTAAATGCATAAACTACATCCACTAGTGACACATTCACTAGTCATTTACAGTAGGTTTGCATAGAATTCATACAGCTTACAGTAAACATTTGCTAAGGTTTTCCTAAAATAAATGACACATCAAAGTGGTTTTAGCCAACATGACACCAGTCTACTGCAGTAAATGCAGCAGCCAGACAGACTGTGATGCCTCTGGTTCCTCCTGTCGTCTGCGTCACATCAAAGAGCTTCACGTCGCAGCCTGGGTTGGACGTGGGACGTGATAACGTTAAGGGGGGGACACTGATACTCATCCACCTCATGACGTGACATCCAGAGGTTGAACTTTTAACTGGATCTACCAGTTACTGCTGTATTGTAACGCTGCTGGTGCTTATTGTTCAATCTGTACAGAAACTAGTTTTGGAAAATAATTATTATTGTGATGAGATATTTGACTGGGCCTCCTGCCCTCAGGTCTGACAGACCGGCTTGGCCACCAGGACCAGTCCCTCTGGCCCCAGCGAAGCCCCGGGAGCCTTTGATGGGCTTTGATAGGGATCATTGAGACAAGGGAAGAGGCCTTAACGGACTGTTACAGACGGGGCGGGCAACTGCTGGAGACTGGAGAGATCAATGATTATTGGGCGTCATCTTTGCCTTGAAGTGGATGCAGGGATCCATCCAGAGACAGTCACATTTCTGAGATCAGCAGATAGTCTATTATGTAACATTCTGTAAATGATCAGTACTGACTTTACTGATTGTTTTCGGAGTTTCCTTGAATATTTTAGCTTCTCACTTATTTTAAGATTTGAAACCCCAAACCTATTTTCTGGGGCTTTTCTGGAAAACGGCATAGCTACATTAAAATGAGTATATCTTTGCAACCACAAGGTCTGTTTGAATTGCAATTAATGTCATAATCTAAGGACCACTTGTGAGATGAGGTGTATGATGCAATGTTTATGAATAACACAAAGTGAATAAATTCACTTCCGTCCGAAAAAAGGTGAACAGAGATGAATATCTCTGTTAATATTGTCCATGTAGTAAATTAAAAATGTAAAAAAACAACAGACTTTGTGGGTAAAGCACTTGTGGACCTATTCATTGTATGTTCATGACAAACAGCTTTTGACTGGCTTAGTTTGGTCTTTTAAAGGGATTGAGTATTGTCAGACTCTGTCTTATCAGGGACATGTCTGTATGCAGAGATGTGATGAGCAGGCCTCCCTCTGGGGAGATGGGGTGAGGGGGGGGGGGGGGGGGGGTGCTGTTTGTGTCTATAACAGGAGCAAACAGGCTCATTAGAGATGAAAGGCTCTGAATGGAGTCACACACAGGCCCAGCAAGACTCGGCTCAGGACTGATGAGCAGCACTCACGCACGAGCGTGAAGCACATCACACAAAGAGACAGCATGGGTTCTGGTCCAACAGGGAACCAGCCTCATGTACTGATGCCACAAAATACAGACCAGACAGACAGACAGACAGATGTTGAGCTTTGCTGCAAATGTGACAACATGCCTTTAGTTCCTTCACATTCACAAGTACCTGAAACTAGGACATATACTTGGTTGCAGTTCTATTGTGTCTTAACTTTAATCTGAAAAGAGCAAATCCACCTTCCACACACGGAGGCTTTACTGGCTGATGATAGTTTTCCTTTCTATTGAGTTTATAATGAAAAGGCTCGTCCCTTGTGTGTGTGCACGTGTCGAGCGTCAGGCGTCTCCCATTGGCCTCATTAACTTCTAAATGCTGCCGCACATCAAAGCTGTGTCGGGGCTCACGCCTCTGTCTCCTCTCTGCTCCTGGGACCCTGCTAAAAGTCTGTCCATCTTCAAATCAGTAAGTAACGGTTGCACTGAAGCAGACGTGTCCAAAAAACCCCAAAAATGAGGTGTCAGATGACCCCCAACATTTTTTGTTGCATACATAGAAACTTAATGATTCTTTTAATTGCAAATTTCATTCACTTTCTAAAAACAAAAGAATGAATGAAAAGACTTTTGATCGTGACAAATAATTAATTCTGAGATTTTCAGATCATTTCAACCTGTGTGAAGCTTCAGACCTCAGCCAAACAAGCTTAGCATTTTCAAGATTCAAAAAACTGTATTAATCCCTGAGGGAAGTTGTTTTGCCCAGTTAAGATTGTTCTCACAGATAGGAGGAACATGAAAAATACTAAAAAAAGGATTATCAAGACAGACATGTACTATGCACTATAACGCATATACATTCACATCAAATTACTTTCTAAGCAAATGTTCAAATCTCTTGACGTTTTTTATGAACATGTTGCCTTCAGGCTGTGGGAAATGGGAGAGTGATCTTTGCTACACCATAAGTGGTTACTTTAAACAAAACAGGCATCAAAGACAAAGACTCTTAAAACATCTTTAAAACTACTGTTCACTATAAAAATGTTTAAATATAAAAAATATATATAAAAAAAACAAGACAGAGGACATAGCTGCTTTGGATGCAGTGGCGGTGAAAAAGTGTAAAATATAGAAAACAGGTCTCTGTGACTGGTTGGTGCTGGTTAAACAGTCTGTTTCTGTTGTCTAGACTCCAAAACACAGGATTTCTACACCATCTACAGAGTCAGCGTCTGTTATTGAGGTTGGTGTCTGTGGTTTTCTTTCCAGCAGATGAAAGTGGTAGTAAAGAGGTCAGTGGTTCACAGGTGTGACAAAGTTGAACAACTACAGGAAAGCACACGGTGCAGGTGTGTGACGTTTCCCTGCAGAACATATTCACTTCCTTGTGTAAAATTCAGAACAATTCAGAAATAATTTAAAAGAAAGTCAGTGCAGCAGTAAAACCTCCAGCTGGACACGCTCCGGTCTCGTCATCAAGCGTTTCTCTCTGCAGGCGGAATGTACTCGAGACCAAGGTGAGCAAAGATCTCCTGCTCCGACGCGGCTCTGAGGTATCGCTTCTGGAAGAGAAGCCCGGCAGTGAGTCCACGCTGAGGCTGTGGGTCTGTCTGAGTGAGCAGCGCTTACCTGGACGTTGTCGTACAGGGCGTGGCTGCTCAGAGACATGGCCTTCTCGTATCCCGCCCACCGCCGCAGCTCCCTCTCAAATAACTGCAAACACGAACCACTGTTAATCAATGGATTCCAATCAGAGGCGCGGGCAGGAAGCTGCTGTGAAGTGACCTTTGATCCCGTCCAGCCCAGCAGAGCGAAGGCAAATTGGCTGATGGGAGAAACCACTAGGTCCACTCTCACGGCTCTCCAGGGTTTGTGTCCAGCGTGTCCTGTCTCTTTCAGCTCCCCACATTTCATCTGTGACTCTGGATGTTGGCTTTCTGTTGGTGCCTCTGCTGTTAGCGCTTCCTGCTTCTGCTCCGTGGTCAGTTTGAAGATAGAGAAGCACCTCTCAAAGCGGTCCATGCTGGAGGGAGGACGAGCGGGGCCGTCCTTGGACTCCAGGTAAGAGTTCCTCATGGTTTTCTGGTACAACAGGAAACCCTGCAGAGACAAATGAATCACAAACGAAGCCTGCGCATCGCTGACGGACTGAGGCCTGAAACTGCAAGGTCAGTTCAATCGCCTTCTTCAGGGAGACAGATCAGTGCAAATTTTAAGATAAACGTCACGTTCTACTGTCCAGGTGGTAAAAGGAAGGAAAGAATTCACCTGTGAGTCCAACCAGGACACCACCTTGGGCATCAGTCCCTCCTCTCGGCCTTCCTCTGGGTGGGTTATCAGGAAGTCCACGTCGTGACCAGTCAGCTTTCCTCTGAAAAACAAAGCCAAAACAGAGTGATGACATGAAATACACACTGGCTGTACAGGTTCCCACAGCTCAGTGCGGCTGAGAAGTTCTGTTACCTCCTGAATCCTCCCGTCAGACTGATCTGGGCCCCGGGCAGAACCGAAGCCACGGCTCTCTCCACGATGTCACCGATGGCGTCCGCCTCCGCTCTGGTGACGGGCTGGTTGATGTCGTCGTAGTACTGCAAGCCTGAGAGGCGTGGGTGTGTTTACTCACAGCCAAGGGGGATGAAAGCAAGACCAAATAGACACACACCTGCGAGCTGCGCTCGATTGAGCGCGTGACCGGAGTCCCGCAACATTGCAACAGAGCGAATCCCATCTCGGATCCATCGGTCGGCTGTTTTCGCTCCGACACCGAATATTCCCGTCAAAGCCTGAAACAACAAGCAACGCAGGAATACATTTGTTTCTTTAATGTTAATGCTTAGAGTAACAAAAATGCAAGATAGGAAAAATCTCTAGACATAAGCGATGGTTAACAGGTGAAACAAGAGAGGGTAGAGTGAGAGAGTAAAACAGAAGAGCAGAAAATGAACTATTTTTTCCTGATTCTTGGTGGAATCTAACTTTGGTCTCCTGGTGTCTGTGGACACAGCAGACTCACCTTCAGGGCATTGTACCGCTCAGACTGTCTGGTAGCCTCAGCTTCACTTGAGATTCCATTCTCTAAAATGTCCTACGGCGAGAGAACAGACTGTCATTCATTTATATGATCACCTGATCTTTGTTGAGCGTCTCTCTCTCACTCTTATAACTCTCTGACAGTGATCTCCGAGACATGGCAGCCCGTTCAGCTGCTTCATGCTCGTCACTGCTTTAGGCAGCGCCTTCAATACGGCGGCGGCTCGTCGGAAGGCCACGCCACGGCCGTCCTCGTCCTCCATCTCAGCATTTTCAGCGAGGAGCGTCAGCGCGTCCTGACACAGAAAGTACCGTTACAAAACATTAAGCCTCAGTGCTTCTGCTCTGGAGGTCGGCAGCTGTGTTGCACCACTGCTGTAAGCTTGTGTCAGTGGTAGATTTAAGACACTGGGGCCCATGTTTGCTCAGGGACTTACGGTGAAGACGCTGTTGTGGTTTTGAAGTGTGGTTTTTCTCTGGCAGGCGTAACTGGGGACTGACAACAGCATCACATCTGCCTCTTCTGTCTGCTGCTCCTGAAAGATTTCAATAGATAGATTTGTGACTGAGTTTCTGCTTAACACCCACATTTGCAACAGGTATTAGCTCATGACTAATCATACTAATTACAGCTCCAGCATAAAACACAACATAGAAAAGTGAAACTGCTGCTTCCTGTACATTCCTAATTTTAGGGCGGATACTTGGAGACAGATGAACAGCACCTGTAGCTGGTGTCGGTCCAGGATCGGGACCGGTCGCCCCGCTCGCATGCTCTCCGTGTACCAGCTGATGTCCAGAAGACAAGGCTGTGCTCGGCCTTGGCCTTGGTGCTGCGAGTCCAGCCACGTCCTCACCTCAGCACCACAGTTGTTTTCAGAGATGACGTGTGTGACACCATCGCTGCAAAGCCACAACGTTCAGCACAATTCACAACTTGAAACTTGAGAAACGAACTCAGACAAACCCTGCCAGGTTCATTGCATTATTGCAGTGAGTCTTTACAGTTAATGATCTCAGCTGTTTACTCTCACCTAAAGGTGTCCTCCACCTGAAATCCTTTCTTCCTCCCGAGCTGAGAGAGGAAAACTCTGCGACTGGCTCCCATCTTTCTTTCCAACAGGAATAAAACAACCAAAGGAAACTTGTTCGGGCCTTTGTCGCCAGGACGAGACTTCACGACCCTTCTTCGCTTTAGTGGCACCATGCTCCAGTCTGTTGTTTTCTGTCACATTAGCCGCTTGCTCTCCCGTCATTCGAGACGCTTGCTGCTTTAAATTCATATGTGATAAACTGGAGGTATTAACACTACGTGGTACAACATCTTTTAGTTTCTGGGACAGCTCACTGGAGTCAGAAGCTGCAAACCTGAGAAACCGAATGCAGCTGTATCCATGTACCGACACCGCAGGCGCGTTACCAAAATAGGTCCGACGAGAAACAGTGGGAACGATGTGTCTCTTTTTCTCTTGCTGTGTGAATGGAGGTTTGCAAACTAGTGCATTGCCGCCGCCTTTAACGTTGGACTGGATCAAAAAATGACATAAACGAACTTACTGTTTCTCCCATATCCATTCCTACTAAAACTTGATTCCAACTTAATTTTTTTGCATTCTCTGCCGTTCACATTCATTAAAATTAAAATGCTGTTAGTGAGTCGAAATTATAGAAACGTTATCATGTAAATTGTTATGCCATCACTGTCCAGTTCCTGGTGTATGTTTAGCTTGCTGTAAACCTTAGCTTTACTTTTAACACGCGCAAATTGGAGATTTGGTTGATCACATGTCTGAAGCCCCGGTGTCATGAACTGTCCTCATCACGGAACATGGGATTGCACAAACAGTTCAGGACACAAGAACCGAGAAGTGGTGCATCTTATGTTCATTTCAAACCAGCCTTCCTCAAAAAATCCTGAAAACTCTACTTTAAATATGTTGCAGGAAAATGTTCCTGATATAACATGATGCAAAGTGAAATCATTGTCATGGAGTCACTCAACAGGTATATTTAAAACCTAAATACACAGTATCTCCAAGAATGTGAAGCACAAGAAGTAAAAATCAGTCACGTAATAAAATACTCAATAAAATCTGCCTTGACACATACGTTCAACCACCTCGTGTCAAGAAGCGATAAATCACCGGGTCAATAAATGTCATGGGGCTCATGTGCTGTAAAAGGTTTGTCCACCAGAAAGCAACGAACCTGAAAACTGGAAAAGTAACTTGTAGGAATCAAAGTACAACTTCGAATTAAAAGCATGTAATGTGATGTAATGCATTTTATTTTATTTTATTTTATTGTGTTGTATTACATTAGGAGCGTTCGTGACAGTCCCCCTCGCGCCTAACGGTCATGTGACCACAAACTCCACTTCCTCAAACTTGCGGCTCGTGGGTCCGTCCAGCCTCCGCACGCGCACTTTCACAACCCTCCCTCCGTCAACGCAGTAAACGAAACCGAGCCTCGCTCCATCTGCTCGCGTGTTCGTGGAGCAGCGCCGGCTTTGGGGATGGCAGGTCCGAGGGTCGGAGCCGGAGCGAGCGGACGCCGGCACGCGGCCGCGGTGCTCGCGCTGCTCGCGCTGCTGACGGCTCAGCTCACCTGCGGCGTCGGGCGCGTGGACGCGTCCAAGCAGAGCAACATCGTCCTGATCGTGGCCGACGACCAGGACGTGGTGCTGGGCGGGATGGTGAGTGAGGCTCTACTTATAAACAGGTCCGCGGCAAAGCTGAGGCTGTTTTCCTTTAACACAGGGCAGACGTTCAGCCACATTCCTGCGATCAGAGAAATGCACCTTCACACCTGTCTGATCCAGTGCAGCGACGCTAGAGCCACGTCTCTAGGTTAAGTTAACTCTGCGTGGGGGTGAATCGGGGCTTCCTATTAACGCAGCCAGTGGTTGACTGGTCAGCTGACTTCAGCCCATGCTTTCTGTTCCTCCATGGATTTACATCAATCAACAGCAAACTGCGAGGCTTTAAAGCAGACACGTTTTCCACATGGCTGCTGCCAAACTGGCTCTGAGGAGCAGCAGAGCAGAGGAATCTGCCTCTGCAGGAAACAGATGCCTCAGTAATCCGATTACTTCCATCTGTTTGTTTCCTTCAGACTCCCATGAAGAACACCAAAGCGCTAATAGGAGACGCGGGAGCCACGTTCGTGAACGCCGTGAGTGCCTTCGCTGTTTCAGAGCGATGAGTGGACGCTTGTCAGTGGTTCCTAAGGTTCCCCTTCACGCCTGTGCAGTTCACGGTGACGCCGCTGTGCTGCCCGAGCAGGAGCAGCGTCCTCACGGGCCGGTACCCCCACAACCACGCGGTGAGGAACAACTCCCTGTCCGGGAACTGCTCCAGCCGCCTGTGGCAGACGGGGCCCGAGGCCGAGGCCCTGCCCGTGTACCTGAGCAAGCGGGGCTACCAGACCTTCTTCGCGGGGAAATACCTGAACCAGGTGGGAGCGCGCGGGTCGGGTCGGGTCGGGTCGGGTCCAGGGCATCGGGGTTCCGTGTGTGACGGGTGTCTGCTGTGCCCACAGTACGGGGCGAAGGACGCGGGGGGCGCGGGCCACGTCCCGCCCGGCTGGGACCAGTGGGTGGCGCTGGTGAGTGACACGCGGCCCGTTGAGGCGCAGAAGGTGCCCGCGTCGTCGTCGTCGTCGTAGCAACCACACGCTCTGCTGACTTTCAGGTGGGGAACTCCCAGTACTACAACTACACGCTGTCGGTGAACGGCAAAGAGGAGGAGCACGGCGGCAGCTACGAGCAGGACTACCTCACCGACCTCATCGTAAGCGGCACCGGCGGCACACGAGCAGGGTCTGAACAGAACTCCTGATGATGTTACACAGTAGCTGTGAACAGATGTAGTGGTAGATCTGGAGTCACATGACATCATCAGGAAGTGGGTCGTTAACAGGTGTGTGTCACTGGTTCCTCTTGTTGGGTTCCAACCAGTGAGCAGCTCGCGTTGCTCCAGGGCCCGTCTTGCAGGGACCTGCTTGGTTCTGATGAGCAGCAGGCGTGAGGCCGATTCAGTCCCAACCCCTCGGTTGTGTTGCTTTTTTTCTGACTCCCTGTTTGTTTCCTGCTGTTGCCGCGCGCCGCGTCGCTGGCGTCCAGACCAACCGCTCCCTCCGCTTCCTGGACCAGCGCAGTCCCCAGCATCCCTTCTTCCTGATGCTGTGCCCTCCGGCTCCACACTCCCCGTGGGCGGCGGCGCCCCAGTACCGGAGCCACTTCAGCAACGTGAAGGCGCCTCGCGACGGGAGCTTCGACAAGCCGGCGAAGGTGCGGACGAACGGACGGACGGACGGACGGGCACGGGCAGCGACGCGTTGGGCGCTCACGTGCGTTTGTGTTGCAGGACAAGCACTGGCTGCTGCGTCGCGCCGCCAACCCCATGTCCAACAGCTCCGTCAGCTTCCTGGACGACGCCTTCCGGAAAAGGTGCGGCGCGCGCAATCAGGCGGCGCCGCCGCCGGGCGACGCCCTGAGTGACGCCTCCTCTGCCCCCGCAGGTGGCGGACGCTCCTGTCCGTGGACGACATGGTGGCGGCGCTGGTCCGGAAGCTCGACAGCCTGCAGGCGCTCAACGACACCTACGTCTTCTACACGTCCGACAACGGCTACCACACAGGTGAGGGCGCGCGCGGGCGACCCGGCGCCGCCGCCGCCGGGTCGCCCGCGCTGAGCAGCGCTTCTGCGTTACAGGCCAGTTCTCTCTGCCCATCGATAAGAGGCAGCTGTACGAGTTCGACATCCGGGTGCCGCTCATGGTCCGAGGTCCGGGCATCGAACCCAAGCAGACGCTGCAGGTGGCAGGAAGCGCTCGTTTTCACTACCCTGTAGCCGGTGTTTGTCGGGAGCCGCTCAGTGTGTTCTGTCGGTCCCGCAGGCGCCCGTGCTGAACATCGACCTGGCTCCGACCATCCTCGACGTGTCCGGGCTGAACCTGTCGTCTGTGAATGTGGACGGACAGTCCTTTCTCTCTCAGATGGTCAGTGCTTTGAAGGTTGTGGTGTTCTGAGCACGGGCGCTGCTAACTTGTGTATGTTGTGTGTCTGTCAGGCCCCGTCGCTGCGTAACGGCACCACTCGGCCCTTTTTCCTGGTCGAATACACGGGGGAGGGGAACCCGAAGGCGGACCCTGCTTGTCCTCAAGTGGGACCTGGACTCTCTGTGAGTAGCTGGACCCAGCAGCTGTTGTAAGGTTCTAAGGCTCGGAGAACCTCAACAGGCCGTCTCTCCACAGCAATGTTTCCCAGACTGCGTGTGCGAAGACGCCTTCAACAACACGTACGCCTGCGTCCGGACCCTCGACGGCGCCGCCAACCTGCAGTACTGCGAGTTTGCCGACACCGAGGTGAGCCGTCTCTGGGACTGACTTGGTGAGTGAAGTCCACGCTGCTGCTCACACGCCGTCTCCCCCCCCCCCCCCCCCCCCCCCCCCAGTCGTTCGTGGAGGTCTACAATATGACGGCAGACCCGCACCAGCTGGAGAACATCCTGAAGAAGGTGGACCCGTCAGTGCTGCAAACCATGAACCAGCGGCTCATAAAGCTCCAGTCCTGTGTGGGCAACAGCTGCCGAGACATAAAGTAGAGAAGCGGCCCGGCAGAACCGGCTCGTTGGAGAGGCCTTCATTACGAGGATGACCCGTTACAGGAGGAGAAGCACAAGGATCCAACCCAGGTCACAACAGAACCATCAGTGAGGCCAGAGGTTCTATGTTACTGTGCTTCTCCCTCTGTGATGCTTCACGTTGATGAAGCCTTTGCTTTATTTCTCAGTGTTTTTAAGGTGTGTCCTGCTGGTTCTGCCTTTAAACTGGACTATTCTTTAAACTAGTGAAATCTCTTCTAATCACACAAACTGGCGAGGCCAGTCGCTGTGGCTGTTATCTGAGCCAAAACACCCTGGAACCAGCTCCTCGTTGAGTCCAGGCAGCTGGTAAATCAGCTTTTTGCCCGGTTTGTGTGAGAACGATGATGTGAAGTCGAACAGTGAGATGGAAGTTTGAAGCTGCTCACAGATGGAATCAGGGTTTTTTTTGTTTCCAGTGTCTGAGCTTCATCCACAGCACTGATTCTTTAATTTACCTCCAAGATTTTCTAAATCATTAAATTTAATGAACTTTACTTTTGTTTCTGGAGCACTTTTCTTTAAACAGACCACAGTCGCAGCTTTTAGATTTTTAATCACAGGGTTTGTTTGGTTTTTTTAACAGTGGAGGGAAAGTGATGTGATTCTATTAAGATGTGTTTTGTAACTGTGGGGAACTTGAATGAAATGTTTTAATGTGTTAAATGCACTAATAACAATCTGTGCCTTTTTTAAATGTGAACGTTTCTATTTTGATGCAATAAATCTACATTTGGGCATGTTAATATTTGAGTCATGTGGTTATAAGCAGGTATAGTGGTTAATGTAAATGTTTGTATCAAACGTAGTGTGCAATTGCATCGCCAATTCAAATCTTGTTCCCGATCTCAGTCATGTTGTAATTTACTGCTGAATAGAGATTTTAAAGTATACGTGTCTCCAATTGGTCGCTAGGCGGCGCGGCAACACGAGAAACATGAGCTGGAGGCGCAAGGTGGTTTTAGTGACAACTCGTTTTATTATTTAAGCGGATGCTTCACACAGTGAGCTCAGACGTACTTGTACACGGTTTTATTCTGCACCGTCTGTATCTCTAACTTGACGGGACATTTGTAGAAGTGGGAGAGCAGAGATTCCGAGTAGCCTATTAGAAAGTATAACTTGGGCGGAGGGTGTCTCTGTAGCATTAACGCGCAGATCACGATCATGTTGCCGTGTCTTTTGATCACGATCTCGTTGGCCAGGCACCCGTAGAAGGTCCCGAACATGAATTTCCTCAGGAACATGTCCTCCACCGCCCGGTCGGCGGCTCCCACTTCACCTTTGAGGTTACCTACCAGAATCCAGAGTTTTATTATGGTGGTGCTCTGTAAACGCACGTGCTCCAGGCACAGTGGCGTCAATCATCAGTAATCAGCGTTACACTTACTCGTATGCTGTGACAACCATCCTTTACGGTGGCCAATGTAATGTGGCTGGAGCGCTTGTTCATAGGTCAAAGGTCGATCTCCTTTTCCCATTTTAATACGAGCTGCTTTGCTCTACAGAGAAATGAAGCAGACAGCAGCGACGGGTTTAAACGGAACAGGTGAAATCCAGTCCATTAAGGATAAATACTGGGAAATAGTGAAGTGTAAATGGCAGCTTTTACCTTGCAGCACACAGCGCTGATGTGAAGGCATCTGCTCGACGAGCCGAATCTGAATAAGACGCTCTGCAGAAGAAACACCATGAGAATAAAAAATAAACTAGATGATTACGATTGATTAAGAGAACGGTAGGTGCTCCTGAACTAAGAAGAAGCAAGGGAAGCGAATATTCACATCACATAATCCCATCTCATTTTATAAACATTAGAGACATAGAAATAATACGAATTCACTACAGTAAATGTCTGTCAATAGTATTTTAAAAATATGATTGCGTATAAGCTGTATGTTAAATAATTTCTCTTACCGAAGACGTTAGCCTCGCTGCGCTGCTGAAGGGCACCGCCATGTTGCTTTCAGTGTGTCACGTTACAGAAAAGAGCTCGACCATTAACCCGTTCTGCGTCTTCCAGCGCGGTCAAACCGTATAATAAAAAAACCTTTACTGTGAAATAAAATGTAATATTTGGAACAGGGAAAATGTGAACACGAAAGCGTGAAAACCGTGTCTGTAATCGGAACTCTTTACTTGAGAGCTGGAAATCTGTTTCCACCGAACGTTTTATACAAAGGTACGAACCGGATTTAAGAAAATTAAAAAGATATATGGAAACTTTAAATCCGTTACTTGTTTTAGTGACTGATGCCTATAATATTCTAATAACAGTTGATATTTTGAGATTTACTAATAGCGATTTGTGCTTGTGAGTCATTATTTTTGCTCCTTTTTTTGCTTTGTGCAACTATTTTGAAAACACACAGCGGAAGCGTGAATGTTGTTCTAGAAAAAAAACACCGACCGAGCCTTACTTAGTCAGTGTCACTCTGTACGTGTCTGTTTATTTATACTTTAGTTCTTCTCCCAGGCGTGATTAACTGTGGACTGTGACGCCACAAGCCGTTATGGCGTCGCCGCTAGAGATGACGGAGATGTACGACAACGCGCTGCTCGGCATTTTGCAGCACGTCGGCAACATCCAGGACTTTCTGCAGGTCTTTTTCGGGTTTCTGTACCGAAAGACGGACTTCTACCGGCTGCTGTCAGGCCCGAACGACAAGATGGGCTTTCCCCCCGGGGCGGCGGAGAAGATGGTGCTGAAGGTGACGCTCGTCCTTCATGAACAGATCAGTAGACTAATATCCCGCTCACGGTTCCGTAGTAATGATTCAATCTGTAAAACTGTTTCCTGTTTGTGATGGCGACACTAACATTGGGGCCTTCAAATGATTATAGTGGCTTCAGGATTCCTCCTCTCTTCCTTACAATAATACATGTACAAATGACGTCACATGGAAGATGTTTTGTAGCCTGGTAGCACAGTAGGTAGAGCATCGGCCTGGGAAGCAGGAGGTCCTGGGTCGAGGCCCGCTTCTGGCACCAGGTGTGTCCTTTAGCAAGACACTTCACACTAGCTCCCCCCCCCCCCATGGGTCCAAATGCTGAGATTATTTCGCCCAATGTGGGATCACTACATTTAAATTATTGTTATTATTATTTGATTCAAATGGCGTCATTGTTCCTACTGAGCAGCCTGTAGTCATGATTCACCTGTTTCTTCAAAACCACTCAGGATGACGTCAGGTGGGAGCAGCCGTTAAGTTGCTCCTGAGTTCCGTCCTTGTTCTGGTTGGTGAATGTTCAGACCAGAGACACGAAGCCCTGACACTTCTTTTTTTTTCCTCCTTCAGACGTCCAAGCTGTTTGAGACGCTGGCACAGCGTGACAGAGAGAGGCTGAGTGAGCTGCAGAAGAAAGAGGACAGTTGCTGTGTTCCCCGGGCGGTCGAGGAGCTGGAGGTCACCACTCAGCAGAGCGCTGATCAGGTGGACCAGGTGGATCCGGTGTTGGTGCAGAGCTCCTCTGTGGATGCAGGCGAGCTTTCAGTTCCTGTTGCACCAGAACCCAGCTGCAGCACCAGCAGCGTTCCGGTACTGTGTGAAGACCAAGCAGCTGCAGCCAGCGCAAAACCAGCAGATGCGTGAGTGACACCTGTCATCCAGCCAAAACACGTTTTATTAGGTCATTTTTTATTTAGAAACATGGGGAATAGATCAATTTATTAGATAAAAACATGTTATTTATGCAGTTTCCTTTTTGTCATGTGGTAAAAACTGTCTTGTGTTGTGTTCAGGGGTCAGGACACATTTCAGTGCAACCCTGACAGTTACAACGGGGCAGTGAGAGACACCTACAGCTGGTCCCAGGACTACACTGACGTGGAGGTCCGCGTGTTTGTGCCCAGCACAGTGGTGAAAGGCAGACAGGTAAACGCTCCTCAGCCGCCATAATCAGCGGCGCCACCTGTGCAGAGTCTCATCGTCATCTCCTGCTCGCTGTTCTCAGGTCAGCGTTGCTCTGCAGACCAGCAGCGTGAGAGTGAGTGTGAGGGAAGCAGCTAAAGAGAAAACGCTGCTGGAAGGAGAGTTCACACACAAGATCAACACGGAGAACTCTCTGTGGAGTCTGGAGCCGGGGAAATGTGTCGTTGTGAGTACTGGTCTGATCTCTCAGTTAATACCTTCATCACATACAGCAGCTCTTAAATAATGTTTATTACATTTAATGTGACAGCTGTCATTCACTTCTCTGAAATGTAGAAGTGAATGTGTGAAATATTAAGTCACAGTAGGTTTCTGTTTGTCTGTTTTTGTTGTCAGCTGTCACTCAGCAAGTCGTCGGAGGTTTGGTGGGACGCGATTCTTAAAGGGGAGAAGGCGATCGACATAAACCAGATTAACCGCGAACGCAACATGGCGTCGGTGGATGACGAGGAGCACGCGGTTCTGGACAGACTCACCTTCGACTACCATCAGAAGCTGCAGGGGAAACCGCAGAGTCACGAGCTGGTGAGACGCCAACGAGGCTGGGTCAGGTCCAAACCAGGCAGCAGCCCGTACCTGATCCTCTGAGGTGCACAATAGTCAGGGACGCTGTAGAAACAGAGAAGACTATGGAAATGGTGCCGTGACCTGATTCACACCCAGTTGTAAACATACTTAGCTCTTTCATTCACTGTAAAGTGGAGCTGCAGAAACTATGTTGAAGATGAACTGCTTCGGCCTTTTGGACCATCTGAGGTTTATCTCCTGTGCGTCGTCCGGCCTTCAGCTGTCTAACACCTGTCTACCTGTGTTTCCACAGAAGGTGCACGAGATGCTGAAGAAGGGCTGGGACGCTGAGGGTTCGCCGTTCAAGGGGCAGCAGTTCGACCCGTCCATGTTTGACATCCCCCCCAGCGCCGTCCAGTTCTGAGACGCCAGCGTTGACCCAGTGGAACGGGACACAGTCAGTGACGGGGACTCGTCAGCTTGTCGATAACGCCTCTGATGTTTATTTAATAGGAACTCTCCAGTGCCTCAATGTCCTTCTTCTGTCTCTGCTCCAGTACCCTGAACCTGAACTGACCAGCTTTGCATCGTGTCCCGATCTGACTCAATCCGGTTTGATTTTCGTCCTTCTCTCTCTCTCTCTCTCTCTGGCTGTTGCAGGTGCATTTGGGCCTAAGCCTGCTTTTAAACTTCTCAAACTTAAAGCTGCAACCATTTTTTTTACTAATAAAATGAATTTGTCACAATATTTGACTTTAAGGCGTTTTAATACCACACAATGCTAATAATGACTCCACTTTAGATTTTCATCTGAACCATGAAAAGGTTTTGAGGACTAATTCAGATACAGTGAAGGTTTTCAGTAATTTTAAAGTTGAATTGTAGTAACTGGAAACATCAAAGCTGCAATAATGATATAATAACTTTTACACACTGACCAAGAAACTACCTGAAACACTGGACCAGTTGTGTTGTTTCCCATCTGGTCGATTTCAATAATGTGGGTCAGTAAATGAGGCCCCGGCTGGACTGAGTTTTAAAACTGCTGGTGTATAAATAGGCTGAATTAAGTGAATGTGAGGATAGTGACTACTAAAACGGGGCAACCCCCTACATTTTGTTTTATTTGTATGTGCTGCAGTAAGTGCTTCAGCTTGAATAGATGCAGAAGGAGAAACGCCAGCACTGCACACCCTCTCTAACGCGTGTCTGTGCAGTGCTGGCGTTTCTCCTTCTGCATCTATTCAAACAACCATCTGTGTCCAGCCGCACGGTAATGAACGACAGCATCAGAGCTGAGCTGTCAGTCACATCAATTACCAACTAAGATAATCGACTAATAAATGAAAGACGGATTGAGCCTGACCTGCAGCCACCGTCTCCGCGGTCCTATTGATCTCCTCCCACTCTTCTGGATTGGCCACGCCCCTTCTCACCCGAGCTAATTCGGCTTGAGGGGGTCCATAAAAGAGAAGCGGCTATTTTGTGCTCAGCGTTACACTGCTGACTTTTCTTATTATTCTACCAGTCCATTGTCTTCTTTTTCGTATTTCGTATTTTAGTAATATATATTTACATTGTTTTGATCCGGTTACTGTTGTTAATTGTTTTGATGTGAGTCATTATTGCTGGTTCCGGAGGAAACCTTGCGGTGAAGTGGTCTTCGTCTGCATCACGTCATGCACTGAGCTCACATTTGCCACTTAGAGTCCGTCCTCCGTCCTCCATCCTCATCCGAGCCGGGACTGTGCGCGCGTGCGTGTGTGCGCGCGCCGGGCTGCAGGGGAACCACTCGCCCGTCCGGAGCTGCGAGGAGACGGAGCCGGAGGTTCTCCCGTCCGCAGCGACGCACCGTGCTTCTGGGACTCGGCACCCGAACCGTCCGGGGAGGATCCAACATGGCAACGACAACTTGTACGCGCTTCACGGACGAATACCAGCTGTACGAGGAGCTTGGCAAGTAAGCGGCTGCTCCTTTTGTATTGCGACTCTGGAGCGGGATGGAGCTGCGTGTCTGCGGAGAGGATGCGGCTCCATCCGCTAAACGCACGCGGCTCTCTGCGTCGTAAATTAGCCTGACAGTTCCTCCGAGCGCGGCTTCTCGTCTCGGGGACTCCTCTAAAGGCCAGATTCAGGCTTTGCGGGGAGTCCGGTAGTTAAGACGGGGTTTGCACTTCCAGGCTCTCCCCTTTGACCAGAGCTTATTAGGGACAAACTGGCGTGACATGAGGAAAAGCTGATCCTCAGCATCAGCTGGTGTGACTGTGGCACAGATTAGCGGGGGAAGCCTCCTGATCCACTGCTGAGGTGTGTCCTGCGTGAAAAGGGAACCGGGAAGAGGAGGTGGATGGAGGCTGCAGAGTGGACTGTCTGTGTCAGGCTGTGCGTGGGCTCGCGGCGGCCTCACAGGAACATTTATTCCACAAGCGAAGCTGCTGCTGGTGGAACTTCAGTGTTTAATTTTACATGCTGCTGTGTGTGTGTGTGTGTGTGTGTGTGTGTGTGTGTGTGTGTGGGATGTGATAAGTTGGAGACAATGGCTGCAGCTGGTAGCACACGGGGACAGAGACGGCTGGAGTTTGAGGGCTGAATCCATTAATTACCTGCACCTGAACAATGTGTTGCTGCTTTTACCGCAATTAACAGCATAAATTAGATCAAATGACCCCGAGGGGAGAGACTGGTTTTGAAAGAATGCAGAAGGATGATAAAGGTGATTAGTGATGTGTTTTTTGTGTTTTAGCCCTGGGGTTGGTCTCTCACACCTGTCACCACTTCACACCATCATATGTTTTTATAATCACTAATAAATAAGCTTCTGCTCGGCACAAAATGTGATCTGAAGTCACAGCACTGGAAAATATCAATGTTTTAGCATCTGAAATCTAATAATCTTAGACTAATCTCCTCTCACAGTCCTCTTATTAGCGTTCATTCATTCAAGCTCTCAAACGCAGCTTATAGACTTATTCATTATTTTAGGCTAAAATGGAAAGTGCATCAGTTTTCGCTGGTGAGATGCGCCGTCGCACTTGGACCCGTCACGTTGAAGCTCTGCTCGCTGAGCGCTGTGGGGCCGGCACCGCGTTGAGTAACAGTGCTGAGGTGAGATAAAATTAGCTCACAGAAGTGACAGGGACGGTTATTTCTGCTTGTCTCTGATGCTTTGTTGAGCAAATGTGGCCCCAGAAACCCAGACACACTGCCAGTACTGCTCTGATGCTCTCCAGCTGTGAGGAAAACAGCTGGGGTGCAGTGTGGTTCTGTCGGGTCCCTGTTGTGACGTGTGTGAACTCGGTCCAGTTCGACGACCCAATCAACTGCAGGTTCAGGTTCTAAATTCGCTTCTAAAGTCTTAAAATGTAAATAGTGAATCAGCTTAAGAACCCGAGTATTGTGGGGTCATATTCTACAGTTCGGACCGGGCCCAGTGGCTCAGTCTGAGCCGTGCAGATCACTGAGGTCACTGTCGCTGTCGCGTTTGATGCTGACGAAGCCTTTGTTCTGTCGTTGTTTCCCAGGGGAGCGTTTTCAGTGGTGCGGCGCTGCATCAAACTCTGCACAGGCCAAGAGTACGCCGCCAAAATCATCAACACCAAGAAGCTCTCAGCCAGAGGTAGGAGACCCGGCAGCGGGTTGATGTGGCTTCAGGAAGTAGTCAGAGCCCCACTTGTCTGTTAAACACGGGTCTGACTCGGTCCAGAGTAACAGTAGGATCAATGAAGATGAATGGGATCCCACGCAGAAAGGCCTCACGAAGATGATGATGATGATGATGTTCGTCCGTCACCCTGGGCTCGTGTGTTTCCTCCTCAAACTCCAGCGACGTCCTCCATGCGAATGACTGACCGTCTCGACTTTTTCCGCAGATCACCAGAAGCTGGAGAGAGAAGCTCGGATCTGCAGGTTGCTCAAACATCCCAACATCGGTGAGATGCTTCCTTTTCGCTCTGTGTGGGGTTTGATCAGACTTTAGGCTCATCCGGTGCTTCACTCTCGCGTTTGACTGACTGAATGAACATTCTGTCGTTTGTTGTACGACCTTCCTCCAGTCCGTCTCCATGACAGCATCTCAGAGGAGGGCTTCCACTACCTCCTCTTTGACCTGTGAGTTGCTTCCGTCGCTCCTCTTTCGCTAACTCTCTCTCTGCAGATGTGTGTTTTTTTTCCACTCGTCTCCACTTCCTTCCTTTCCTTGCTCGCCCGCTCCTTCATCCTTCCCTGTGAGGCGGTTTCCCCCGCATTACGTAACCCTCCCTCTTGCAGCACACACAGACGAATCCACACTCCCCCGCACTGCAGCCGGTCTCCATGGCAACCGAGTGAATCCTGCAGCCGGGGTTTCCCATAATGAGGACATCCCCTCCTGTGTGTGTGTGTGTGTGTGTGTGTGTGTGTGTGCTCAGGTTCTGATCCTTCCCCGTCTTTCTCAGGGTGACAGGAGGTGAGCTGTTCGAGGACATTGTGGCTCGAGAGTATTACAGCGAAGCAGACGCCAGGTAAACCCCGGCGACCCGCCTCATCCCGTCCTGCATCCTACATGTTTGCTCCTCATTCAGCGTCTTTACTAGCCCTCATCGTGATCCTTCCCTGAGGTGAATTGAGGACCCAGAGTTAGATTTTTACAGTCAGATGCAAATGTACACAAGCAAAGTGGAAAAAAGGAAAAGACACCCAGGCCCACGCTGCAGCCCCCCAGGAGGGAGACTTAAATCCATCTGAATGTGGAGGCGGGAGACGAGAAAAGGATCCTTTTCATCCTCCACCTGTTCAGAGTCATGCTTGTCTCATCCTTGACTTTCATCATAAATCGGCTGCAGGTTGATTTTTTACAAATGCTGCATAAAATACTTAAATAGATTCAGACGGTGATGGAGCACATTAGTCAGAGTACAAGAGCATGAGGGGGATGTGTGCTGTAGTTTTCACAGCTTCGTGAGTCGTTGGCTGCATCCATTAGTGGATGAAGCAGATGTTTGTTCTTTCCAGCCACAAGATGCTCAAAGGCTGCAGGCGGCCTCTGCTTTCTAACCCACAACCTGCCTCAGATCAGGCCACCGGTCGCTGATGCGATCAAAACAACTAAGTTTTCTTCTCAACATGTTGGTCCTGGTCAAGTTTCATCTACTAAACCTGAAGTTCTGCCCGGATTTGGATGCAGAACCCAATGTTTGACCATCTTGGGTCCAGAAGCAGAGCTGCTACCGTTTGAGTCCAGGCTCTGACACTGCTGCAGCTCCACTTGGCCAATTGTGTGTGTGGCTCCTTCCACCTGCTTCCATCCCTGTGCTCCTGGTTTCTGCCTCCACTGTAGTAGATGAGGGGTTTACTTTAGTCGTCCTCTTCATCGGTCAAGGTTCAGAGTTATCTTTTAATTCTTCTCCAGCTGATTTCGAGCCCTCATGAACCACCGGTTGACCCGGGGCTCCTCCACTGCAGCCCTGCTTTCAGGCAGGATGCTTCGGCAGCAGGTGAACATTCGCTCCTTGATGCTCATGTGTTGGAAGCTGAGGGTCCAGTGTGTGACGGCTGCTCAGCTGGATCCGCTCGTTTTTGGATGACAGGAGATTTATACTCGACGGGCCGGAGCTTGGCACAATGCGGAAACCTAAGACGCCAGAACCGCCGGCATGAGTCAGTTGTTTTTTGTTGTTCTGCTGAACTGATCCTGTCACTCTCTCCCCTCCACAGTCACTGTATCCATCAGATTCTAGACAGCGTGTCTTACACTCACCAACATGACGTAGTGCACAGGGACCTGAAGGTGTGTGATCCCTGCACCGTCTGCTGCCGCGTGCCTGCTGCCGGTCTGCTTGGCCTTGTGTTTCGCTAATGGGACTCTTGCGCCATGTTTGCAGCTTCCTTTGGGGAAGCGGATGCGCGAGTGAGTGAGTGAAAGCAGAGCTGAGCCACAAAGCAGCTGGTGGAGACCTGCTACATCAGGCTTTAGGCTGCAGCTCGGTCTTACACACAGACAAAGGTGCACCTGGAACCGGTCCAGAGCACAAATGATGCAGATGCTTCACACTGTTGCATTTGTGATGCTTGCTTTTATTTACACCTCCGCTCTGAATTCCGCGACGTGCAACAGCTGCTGCATCTGGATAAAGGTTCAGGTCAAAAACGACTAAAGCCTTCAGCATCTGCAGACTGACAGCTTCCTGTTTATTATAATTATTCATAGCACACTCAGCTTGTTTGTATATTATTTTACTTTGCTTTGACACAGTTGTTGGAGCATAAAGTGGCATCTTCTTGCTGGTTGTTGTCAGGTTGCTCAGCTCTGCAGCTTTCACTCTTCACCTTAAAGGAGGTGGCTGTTCCCCATAATGAGCTCGGCTCAGGTGCCACACTAAAAGGTGGACGCTGAGGCGGAAGCGCTGCTGCACAGGGACAGAGCCATAGTCACGCAGGGTTTGTGTAAGTGAACCGAGGCGCTTTTACACTGTGCGTGAGCTGCTTGTCACTCAGCCGGGTAAGTATGAGGCAGATGATGCATGGGTGTTGGGACTAACCTGCTCCCCCTGCTGTCTGCATGCAGTCATTGCATCCAGCAGATCCTGGAGGCTGTGCTCCACTGCCATCAGATGGGGGTGGTACACAGAGACCTGAAGGTGAGTCACCTGCAGGACTGTGTCAGTGGACGTCTGGTGATGTGTATGAGCGTCAGTGTCTGCACCCTTAGATCCATGTTACTAGACTAGGCTACTGTACATACACAGGGTCGAGGTTTTACTGCATCTGTAACATCTAGATACACCTGCAACACTAGATGCTTCTGTCTGTGTTCGCTGATTTGTCTGCTGCCGAGGCGCCAGCCTCACACTCAGCTCGTCTGATGTTAGATTTCACAACAAGCTCTGACTTCATTGGTTTCACTGGCATGGCGGCATTTAAAGTCCAGCCGCCGCTCACGAGTCAAGTCTTGTCCCAGTGTCTTCCAGCATCAGCTCTGTTGTGGTGTGTGTCCGATCACTGTTACACCAGCGTACGAGCAGGAAACACACAACTGTTGTTTGGTCTCGCTCACGCTAAATTCGCTAAATTCCATCTGGAGGATGTAGGAGTGGAACTATGAATATCCGCTCTTCCTCCTCTGCGCTCAAAATAAATAAAGAGACAGAAATGATCACAAATAGCAACAAGTCGAGCACGAGATACATGAACCAGTAGCCAGAACCAGTAGCCAGAACCAGAACCAGTAGCCACACGCTGACGCAGACTTGCTGTGTTCTGTTGTCCTGTTTGTGTCTACGTCCACGTTGGTCCCGACTAACGAGAGGTTCTTTTTTGGTTGTGGCCTTTTTGGACGCACTGCTTGCGTGTGATGACGCGTCCGCTCTACTCACGCACGCTTTGGGCGTTTGTGTTGCCCGCAGCCGGAGAACCTGCTGCTGGCCAGCAAGTGTAAGAACGCGGCGGTGAAGCTGGCCGACTTCGGCCTGGCCATCGAGGTCCAGGGAGAGCAGCAGGCGTGGTTCGGTGAGTGCCGCACTGACGTACAGGAGACCAAGCATTCATTTCCCTTCCAGTAAAGACCTTGTTCACCTTCTCCATCACTCACATTCATATAAGCAGGTGTCGTGTCCCATGTCTCTGTTCTCGGTTATGAGCCTTCTCCACTGATGACATGTGAACGTGTGTTCCTGTGCAGGTTTCGCAGGGACCCCCGGCTACTTGTCCCCGGAGGTGCTGAGGAAGGAGGCGTACGGTAAACCGGTGGACATCTGGGCCTGCGGTGAGCTCTTCACACACCTCTCTGCCGCCGCCGCCGCCGCCTCCTCCTCACTCAGACCCTGTTTCTGTGTAGGCGTGATCCTCTACATCCTTCTCGTTGGATACCCTCCGTTCTGGGACGAAGACCAGCACAAGCTCTACCAGCAGATCAAAGCCGGCGCGTACGATGTGAGCCCGACTCTGCCGCTCGTTCTCGCCCACGCGCCATCATTTCTGACACCTTGAAGCACAACGTCTGGTGCTGATGCTGTGTGGGCTTGTTTGGGTGTGGATGCTCTTTAGTTTCCCTCCCCAGAGTGGGACACGGTGACGCCAGAGGCTAAAAACCTCATCAACCAGATGCTGACCATCAACCCAGCCAAGAGAATCAGTGCCCAGGAGGCTCTGAAGCACCCGTGGGTCTGCGTAAGTACCGCCGCTCTCTAGCCGGGTCAGAACCTGGGTCTAATCATGTGGGCTGGCTGTGTGGGTTGTGCTCTTACTTCACCGCTTTTTAGATTCTAGGGGAAAACCGATCTTACTAATTGACTGATTTGACAAATTTTTAGTTAGTTTAAAAAAGTTGAATACTTTTCATTTGTAGGAACTGCTATATTGAAATGATCAATACCAGAGTTAAGTGTGAATAAGCCATTTTTTATACAGCACATGACCAGATTAAGTTTTTATTCCTAATTCAATAAAATCAAAGCACAACATCTGATAATATGGGATGTTTGACAGGATTTACTGCAGCAACCAGCTGTTCTTGATGTGTCACATCAGAGTCTTTGTCATAAACGGGTTCTGTTGAGCCTTGAGCATCGACGCGCTGCAGATAAGCGCTGTCACCGCTCTGACGCCTCGCGTCCGTGTTCCCGCAGCAACGCTCCACGGTGGCGTCCATGATGCACAGACAGGAGACGGTCGAGTGCCTGAAGAAGTTCAACGCCCGGAGGAAGCTGAAGGTGTGACCCGGAGTCTGCACCAGCACACCCCCAATTCACCACATCACCAGTTTTCCCCGTCTGTCATGATGGGAAGACATTTGTGACGCTATTACAAGCATCTCGCTGAACGTGAGCTGAACTGTGTGTGAACGTGTGGCTTCCCTCCGCAGGGGGCCATCCTCACCACCATGCTCGTCTCCAGGAACTTCTCTGGT
This sequence comes from Betta splendens, assembly GCF_900634795.4. Lineage (NCBI taxonomy): Eukaryota > Metazoa > Chordata > Actinopteri > Anabantiformes > Osphronemidae > Betta > Betta splendens. The sequence continues at coordinate 11,036,952 of NC_040892.2, read as the reverse complement.
GAGTGGGTGAGAGCAGAGCAGGAAAGAACCCCCACCGTCTCCTGTGATTAATGAACCAGTGAGTTGATGGCATGAATCAGATGTTTCTCTTCTTCCTCCCCGGTCCAGTGGGCCGACAGACCACGGCCCCCGCGGCCGTCAGCACCGTGGCTGGAACCGCCGCCGGCATCGTGGAGCAAGGTAAAGGCCTCGTCTTTGTCCTCCCAACAGGCAAATCACACGCACGCTCGTTTTAACGGCTCCTCCTGAACCTGTTCTTCTCCTCTAACGCTTCTCAAACCTAAATGTGAGGTAAGCAGCCTCCTCCGTCATCTGGACCGGGGACTAATGCGCGTCAGAAAGCTTTGCATGTCGCCGGCTTCTCTGAAGGGAATTAGGAAACAAATTGCATCCAGAGTCAGAGTGACGCCAAGAGTTTCTATTGGTTTTTCGGCAGCGTTTAAGCCCGAACACGCGGCACGGCCTCATGTTTGCAGTAAAGTGCGGTTTGGGTCTGTGCTAATCCAGCCCACTCTTCAGATTAACAGCCCCATTATCACGTACCTGCATCTCTCTCCCGAGCTTTCCCTCCTAATCTCTGCCCGGTCCCTTCCTGTGCGTGCATCTATGTCAGTGGGCTGGATTAGGAACAAAATTAGTTGGACTTTTCCCTTTTTTTCCTTCATGCATGATGCCTTCGCTTATCTAATGCTCTGGGCGCTGGATCAGGGTTAGGACGCACCACTTAGATGGAGACTCGGGGAGTTTGGCGTTTTTTCATGGGGCAGATGAAGGGTTTGCTGGAGTCGGAGGCTCTACTTCCTTGAAGAGTGGAGGACGTGTGGACAGAGCAGGTGATGCTGGGTTTAGCCAGTGCATGCAGCAGCAGCAGCAGCAGCAGCAGCAGCAGCAGCAGCAGCAGGCTTGTCTGGTAGCGCATCTAGAAGCCGGATGATGTGTACTCTCCCATCTGAGGGTGTGTCCTTCTGCCTCTCTGCAGCAGCCAAGAGTCTCCTCAACAAGAAGGCTGACGTCAAGGTGAGCCAGCGTCTCCTTCCTCGTGTCTGTGTCCCGCGCTGCAGCTTCCACTGTGACGTGCGTCAGATTCGCCTCGTCAGCAGTTTTTATAACTGCCCCGATCCAGGACAGTTTCCTGATACTGCACTAACATAACTATAAAGCATGTCTCCTGCTACGGGCAGCACAGGGCAGCAGCCCGAGACACAGGCGGTTTTGATTGAATGCTCTCCACACTGTTTGGCACAGCAGAGTCTGCACCGTCTGAGTTCTTGGGTTTGAGATGCTGAATCTGTGAGACTCCAACACAGTCACACAGGGTTGTTGCTGGGGTTCTGTGTTCTGAAACCCACCACCAGATGGATTGTGCTTACCCAGAACCATAAACTCTTCTCTTCCTCCCTCTTACTACCCCTCCCCTCCCGGTTGGATGATCCTGGGTTGCTAATCTAAGATTATTTCCCTCCAGATGATTAATCTGTTATTATGTAATCTCATCTTCTCTTTTTGCTGCGACACTGACGTCACGGGTGAACACAAGCCTGCAGCTGTTCCAAAGTTACTCACGAAAGGTCCTCCGAAAATGCTCATTTTCATGTGAACTGCGTAAATTGATGATGCAGTCGCCACAGGAAGCGAACTCTCTGCACCAGGGTCAGATCAGGGGTCAGATCAGGATGTTGTGACACCATTTTACCTCCGACGGCGCCGCTCGCCGCTGTAGCTGGGACTAATGTAGAACTTTTTGTTTCCTGCACAGCCCCAGACAAACAGCACCAGAAACAGCATAGTCACCAGCCCCAAAGGCAACGTCCCCTCAGCTGCACTGGTACGCAGCTGTGTGTCCGTCTGCACAAATGAGAGAGAGAGAGAGAGAGAGAGAGAGAGAGAGAGAGAGAGACAGAGAGTGTGTAATGTTGCATGATGGATCATTGTGTTTTCATTCAGGCTACATTTCTTAGTCTCAGTCCATTTAATTGGTTTTCTCTTTTATTCCAACTTAAAACATATCAGGTAGAAAACAGTCATCGGGTTCAAACAAAGAACAACACAGACACGGGTCCAGTACACATTTACCAATTTTATTTCTGTGAAAGAAGCTGAATAATTATTATACTGTAGATTAGTGGTGATTGTGCTGGTTTCATTCACATTTCATTCCACATCTTCCTCTCCAAATACGATTGTTTGACACATTTGTCTGTCTTCTTATGTTGGACTCACATCCTGCTCATCTCTTGCTCATTTTCTCAACAAATCACTGTCTCTCTACCACTCATTTCTCCTTCCTTCTTCCCTTCCTTCCTTCCTACCTTCCTTCTTTCCTTCCTTCCCTCCCTCCCTCCAGGAGCCTCAGACTACTGTTATCCATAACCCAGTAGATGGGATCAAGGTACATCCTCCCTCCATCTCCTGATTTCTAGTCTGTTAGTGCACTCCGTTTCTGTCTGTGTGGGTTTTGAAGGTGGTTTTGCAGGATTTGTGTGTCTTGTTCAGTGAACTTCATGTATCTCTGAGTGGATCTACTCCTTTTTATGCATGATAGACCTGTTGTCTTATTCTGCCCCTCTGTGCTCAGTCCAGAGCAGCCTGGTGTTCCTGCAGATTGTTGCCTGTGTTCGACAGCTTAGCTTATTTATATTTATATATATATATATACATATATACACACAGTCCTGCAGTTATTTGTATGACAATGTTGTGGTTAAGGACGAGACACAGCAATTTGATGCTGGAAACGAGTCCATGTGTGCATGTAGGTGTGTGAACATGTCCTGCTCCTCAAATCAGTCACGTACAACAACACTGATGTTTGTGCACTTTGCAGGAATCATCTGACAGCAGCAACACAACCATCGAGGATGAAGATGTGAAAGGCAGGTTGCACACACACACACACACACACACACACACACACACACACACACACACACACACACACACACACACACACACACACACACACACACACACAAATGCTAAACATAAACCTTTATTTGTCCTTTGTTATTTATTATTTATTATAATAATACATATTGTATTATGCAATTATAAAACATCTAAAAGTCCAAACACTGAGGCAGAATGCATGTCTGAACCTCACATCTAGTGTGATGGCTGAGATGAGGAGCCATGAGTCGTTCTTAGGTGAGCTGTGTCTGAGCAGTGCGTGTCTATGGCTTTGTGAGACGTGAGTTGTCAAATGTATTTGTATCTCCTCTGCAGCTCGTAAACAGGAGATCATAAAGATCACAGAGCAGCTGATCGAAGCTGTGAACAACGGAGACTTCGAGGCCTACGCGTGAGTCCAGCACCCACATGAAACAAAGTTCTCTATTAATCTAAAGCCCTCACTATAGTGGCTGCCTTTAAGATTTAAAAAGTCTGAGTTTGGCCATGACCTGACCCATTATCACACCAAAGCAGATTTCACTACTAGAATGTGTTGCATTGCTGGGTCTACCTGTATAAATCTGTATGAATGCATTTTAAAATATTACAATATGGAATTATCAACTGGAATGATGTTGTTAATAATTCATTAATATTAGTACTAATAATATTAATAGTAATATATACACTTAAACCTAGATACAATGATATACATACACCTATACATGTGATTCCAGATAATCAAATGAAATCTATAACTTCCTTCCTATAACTTCTGGTTGCATTAAAACCACTAAAGTCAACTTCAGAATTAAACAGCCTCACAATTACTTTACACAATTACACACTTTCTTGGTCTTTCGTTCGCTGTTCCTTCATCTTTTTCCTCATAGTAGAGGGAGTCATGCCCTGATGGACAGGCCTTTTTGACTCGACTTCCTTTAGGTGCCCATTGTTTGGCTTATTGTTGAGTGCAGCGACTCCTGCATGGTTTACGTTTAAGAATAAGTGAAACGTGTTTATAATCTGTCGATTATCGATAATCGATTTAAGGCACAAAGAAAAATCCGCTCTGTCGGTTCTGTCTATCCAACGGTCAGCAAGTCGATCACATACGAGTGCATCCACCTGCCTCCAAGAGTTGTACCGTAACACCGGTAGCAAGAGCTCACTGAAGATTCTCAACGCTACCACATAACAATGACTAAGGTGCATACAACACGCAAGCCTCAGCAGCTTTCAGTCGGATCTGCACAGTGTAAACATCTCAGTCGTGTTCAGTGGCATGTAGTGGCTTACAGACAGATAAATACAGTAGATACACACAGTGAGGCCTCAGAGGACCACTTCCTAAGCGAGTTGTGAATGGGTAGCTGCCTTATTCCAGTTTGTAGTGAGGCTGGATCAGGTTGTTGTCTGTGTTTTTAACATTTGCATACAGTAAATCAATAGTTCTGTTTTTCCTGATTCTCCATGTCAACACGTGGAGGTATGTATACAGTCACCACAAAGGTATGCCTCAGGGCAGGTAGTAAGGATGCAAGGTTACAGCCAGCAGTTCAATGTCCCTGCAGCAGCTGGAGGTTTTAGTGCTCAAACCACCTTGAGTTCACGTACACAGCGAGTCTGCCTCCTTTTTGCTTCCCACACGCTTTGTTGTCTCTGTCCACTCTGACTGTACTGAAGCCGGTTAGCGCCACGTTATCACGCTAGCTAGATGGGGGCCACGTTTCACGGAAGCACAACAGAATGCGCTTTCCGTACCTACGGGCGTTTTTCACCAACAAAGCCAGTTCATCTTGTTCTGTAGTCAGTTCACATTTCCCATTCTCACAGAAGGTAGAAGGTTTGTATCGCCACTTCCTTGCTAGCCGCTTAGCCGTTAGCTTAGCGCCGGCTCCGCAGCCACGGTACGGCCTCCTCATTTCAGTCGGTGACCTCACCAGGGAGATGCTGTAAATTTAGCTGCCCAAATCCAGCGCCCAGGGAGAGCTGCAACAGCCACAGAGATAACACCTGGGGCCAGACCGGGCCACTGATGAGTCAACACCTGTCCACCCTGGGAGAATCAGAGGCAAATCCCCCCTACTGGGACGGTCAGCCCCAGAGATTGGAGCCCTTGCACCTATGGTCCCAAAGGAGCCCATCAGGGAAACCAGGGGCCCAGAGGGCGACCGCCTTCAGTCCGCCATCCACACAGGAGCCAAGCGGAGCCCTGTTATTATGCTGGTTTCTTAATGCAACAAAAGCAAATGTGTTTTTCTATTTAGTCTGATATTCATTTTTTACACATATGCATCAAATCTTTTAACACTATTTGTTGTCCAGTCAGACCTGTCTTATAGCTGGATGACAGAAAGTCCCAGATACTAATATGTTTACCCAATCAGGGTTCACATCAACAGAGCTGCTGATTGGTTCAATTAGCAAATCAAAAATAAGCAAGGATGAGTTCAGAACCGAAGCAAACTAGTAAAAGAAAAGACCAAGCAGCTTTATCGGCCTGTCTGGGTGTTAGATTCTTTCAGGGACGGATTGAACCAGTTGCTGGGAGGGAAGCTAAAGCCCTTTGCCTCTGCTGCTGTGCCAGACATTACAGTGTTAAAAACCATGTAAAGGAAAAACATGCAAAATGTGTGTCTGAAAGTCTCTAGTAACGTGGCCATGTTGCTTAGCCTCCCCACTCCGTGACAACTCAGAGTGGAGCCCAGGACGCAGAGTCGCAGTCTTACACGGCTCTCTCCACGTTCTCTACAGCCGCCACCCACTCTTAGTCTTAGTTATCGCATAGAGACTGTGTCTGCTTCTCGACCACCTAAACTATACAAGTCACAAACAAATCAAAGAGGAGTGACTTACCAGAATTTAATAAACATCAAAACAGTTCCTCTTACAGAACAAGGTAACAGTGAGCTAATAAAGTGTGTAAATATCAGCTCTCTTGTTAATAAATGACTTGATAAGTGACATAGATCTGTTCTGTCTGAAACCTGGGTGCAGCAGGATGAATATATTAGTTTAAATGAGTCGACTCCAATGAGTCACATCAACTATCATGTTCCCAGAAGTACAGGTATAGGTGGAGGAGTAGCAGCAATTTATTACTTAGATTTACTAATTACCCCTAACCTCAAACATACTTATAACTCATTTGAGAGCCTCACTCTGAGCTTTTCTCAGTCAGACTCAAAAACTCAGAAGCCAGTTGTGTTTTGTATTGTTTACCGTCCTCCTCCTCCATATTCAGAGTTCCTAAATGAATTCTTTCAATTTTTATCTGACTTAGTTCTTAGCACAGATAAAGTCATTGTAGTGGGAGACTTTAACATTAATGTAGATGTTGACAGCAACTGCCTCAGCACTGCTTTTAACTCCTTAATAGACACTATTGGTTTTACTCAGCTGACAGAATTTTTGAACAATTTGCTTAGACAGCTTCTCCCCCATAGCTCATATGGAGTTAACTTTAATAATGAACTCTTCCAAGTTGTCCACTTTTTAAGACCCAATCCCAACCAGATTACTCAAAGAAGTTCTACCTTTAATCAGCTCGTCCATATTAAATCAAATCAACCAATATTTACCAATAAGCTACGTACCCATCCAAAACCATGAACTAGCCAACTCTAGGCCCATTTCAAATTTACCCTTTCATCTCTAAGGTTGTTGAAAAAAAATTGCAGCTAGACAATTATCTGACCACCTGAGTGGGAATAACCTGTACGAAGATTTCAGTTATGATTCAGAAAACATCATAGCACAGAAACAGCTCTGGTTAGAGTCACTAATCATCTTCTTTAAGCATTCCATAAATTTTTATTGTTATGCGGATGATACTCCGCTATATCTGTCTTTGAAACCAAGTGAAACAGATCAACTAGTCAAAATTTAAACTTGCTTAAAAGACCACAAATCCTGAATATGATCCAATGGCTGTATCCGGATGAGCCCCTAAGAATCTGTTACAGGTAACCAGAATCATTTTAAGTAAAATAGTTTAAAAAAAGATGAGACAAACACCAATCCTGCTTTCTCTGCGCTCACATTTATCAGTCTAAAGATGAGTCCCGACATCACATCTGTGGGGAGATCTAGCATCCGTTTCTACACATATAGAAGAATAAAACTATTCACTAACATTTATGTGCCACATAGGCACAGGAATTCAAACGCCAATCTCCTTTATTTTCATCTATTTTCTGTATCCATTAACCTCCCATCATTGTTCTACAAACTAGCCTTGTCCAACCATCCTGCCTGTATCCAGTCTCTGGTCCAACTATCCTGCCTCTGTCCAGTCCAGTCCCTGGTCCAACCATCCTGTCTGTGTCCAGTCCAGTCCCTGGTCCAACCATCCTGTCTGTGTCCAGTCCCTGATCCAACCATTCCACCTGTATCCAGTCTCTGGTCCTACCATCCTGCCTGTTTCCAGTTCCTGGTCCAACCATCCTGCCTGTGCTCTGTTGTTGCTTGTTGTTGTTGCTGTGATTTTCTCTCTCTCTCTCTCCCCTCACCCTAACCGGTCAAGTCAGATGGCCACGTCCAGCCTGGTTCTGCTGGAGGTTTCTTCCTCGTTAGAGAGGGAGTTTTTCCTTTCCACTGTTGCTGCATTTGTTGGGTTTAAAATTCCAATTAAATTGAGTGTGTCCTGACTGGTTTTGCAGGAAGATCTGCGACCCTGGTCTGACCTCGTTCGAACCCGAGGGTCTGGGAAACCTGGTGGAGGGAATGGACTTCCACCGCTTTTACTTTGACAACCGTAAGACAGTACTTCCAGTTCTTTTTTCTCGTTTTGTGGCGCATGTAAACGCAGCATCCTGAAGCTGAATCCTTCTGTTTCAGTCCTGTCTAAGAACAGCAAACCCATCCACACCACGATCCTCAACCCTCACGTGCACATCATCGGAGACGATGGCGCCTGCATCGCCTACATCCGCCTCACACAGTTTGTTGATGCTCAGGGCCGTCCGCGCTCCAGCCAATCGGAGGAGACCAGGGTATGGCACCACAGGGACAGTCGTTGGCAAAACGTCCACTTTCACTGCTCGGGAGTTGCCGCGGCCCCGATGCAGGGATGAGGTACTGGAAACTCAAATATATAATTCATATAAGCATTTTGGAAAATATTATAATTAAAGAGATAGACGGCCAGTAGAGGCAGATGGCCGCCTGCAACAAGCATGTCCTTCTGTTGGCACCACACCTGCTCTCTTTTGCTTGACAGGCCTGAGACACTGATGAGGAAGGGCAACGTGTAATGAGAGCTACAGCATTGGCACTGAGAGAGGTGTGGGTGGGTGGAGGCCCGATCTAAGCAGCCTTTTCAGACGTGGTTGCCCTGCAGCCTGCACGGCCACCTCGCTCCTCTCTCCGCTCTCTGCGCAGACGGCTCCACACGAACTGGTCTGGCTCCAAAAGGCTGCTGAGCTGTGGATCCTCTGCCCACATCTTGTTTTGCTCCTCTTAATATCTCTGTAATACTACGGCGGTTTCTGTCATTGTGCTCGTTCAGCTGTACAGTGCATCTATCATTAATAGTAACTATGTTCTTCTTTTTCTGGCCAGCATGACTCTTACAGTAGCGGCTTTGTGGTTTCCCTGCACGACTAAGGCTGCTTGTGTGAACCGCGAGAGACCACTGCGTGTGCGTGTTTATCCCCATGGAGCTTGATACGAACTGATGCCTCTGTGGGAGTGTGTAAACCCCACATCGTGCTCGTTTATTACTGTGGTTCCGACCTGAAACTCTATGTACTGGACACCAATTTGAATATGATGCTGTTGTTTCATCGTGGTGACTTAACTGCATGATTTGCTCTGAGTTGTGTTGTAGTGCATTTTGTTGACCTCTCTCTCTTTTATGACCTGAACTGCTAGTGAGCGCTCTTCTATCACTTCTATTTCTACTTGCTTTTCTCTACTTCGTGTTCCTATATGAAGATGCTGGTGTGGCTCATGACACAATATGCCTAAATGTCTAAAAACTAACTGTTGGTTCTGGTTCTGACTTGTTACTGTTTCGTGACTAACCCTCTTATTGACTTACTGTTCACTAAGTACTCAGCACACAAAATAAAGCGTCACATTGTTTTTGACTGGCTGACCTGTTCTGTTATCCTTAAAGCTCTGTGGAAGCTGTTCTGTTAGATAATCTGACCACATCCTCAGCAAACACAGCTCTCACATCTTTAGTGGGTGAACTGTGAAGCACTGAACACTTTTTCATCAACAGACACATTTTTCGCCCACTGAAGAACATCCTTTAAGTGGTTCCAATTGACACTGTGTAAATGACTGAGCTGAGCTGAGTCTGAGCTTCAGACTGGATTCGGCTCATTGTTTTAGATCACAATCTCCAGTCCAGCGTTTTTAAAATATAATTGCAGATGTCATGGAAATTATGTTATAGGGACATGTACTGGAGATCATTATTGTGATAAACCATCTAATGGCCTCTCCGAACTCCTCCCAGGCCCAAGTTTTTGCCTCCATAACAGCATGGGCGGCAGCACCCTTGGCCCGTCGATACCCATCAGCTGCCTCAGGGGTCCCACAGGTCATCCAGATCTGATAGACATCCATTCCGCCTTTAACCGCTGCCCAAGCTACTATGCACCAGCCCCATGCAGCTCCTCTTCCTCCCACGGGGCCACATGAGCACTGTCCAGCTGTGCCCGGCCGGGTCCTGTGGGAATAGGCCAGACCAGGTGCTCGCATACCCCCCAAGCCCCACCCCAGGCCTGGCTCCAGGGTGGGGCCTTGGCTGCCCCATACCAGGTTATGTCTTAGCGCTTGGTATTTTGTCCATCATAGAGGGGGTTTGTGAAGAGGAGACAGATGGCTTGTAGATGCAGATAAGACAGTTTAATGTTTCTCAGGTCAGATACAGGCGAGGGTCAAAATCAAGAAGGCAGGTTGGCGAAGGTACAAGAAACGGCAGGCAGGTCGACAGGTCAGACAGGCAAGAGATCATACACAACCAGACGTTCTGGCTACGGTACCGACAGGGAGAATCCAGGAGACGAGATGGTCAGGCCGACGGAGTAGTAACAGGTGAGCAATGAACAGAATGCTGGAACAGAACAAAGTCAACAATCTGGCAGGGAACTCAGGTAAATGCTGGTGCTTAAATATGCAGTTAATGACCGGATTAAACACAGCTGACAGATCACATGACTGGTAACAAAAAGCTAGGAAAAGCGTGACAGAACATAAACCGGAAACTACCAAAATAACACAGAAAATGCGAGACAAAAAAACCCAACTATGACAAATATCTCCCCATATGAAGATCACAAGCTACTGACAGATAGACAGATATGAATGAACATCTGTTTCAATTTCGTACATCCTTGTGTGTAGTAGAACACAAAGTCCTTTGTTATCAGCATATCATCCTGAGACCTGAATTGTACAATAGTAACTCTAGAACCAAATGCTTGTTGACCTTCCAGGAACAACCTACAGCCAAAAGGCACAGCATGCCATCATTACAAAGTTTCCCACATTCTGTGTCAAACATAGAAATATTACTGTAAACAATTCAAGTTATTGTCTATTAGTGTCAGTCTCTCTTTGAGTTTCTTTGAGTCCTTGATGTTTTGTTGGAGCTGATCCACATTCATAGAGGGAGATGAAGATTCTTAAGACCTGCCCTGTTTAAGGAGTTTTATGATGTTGTTCTTGCTGCTTCCATCTCTGTCCATCTCTCTTTTGTTTTCTGAAGTTGAATCATTGACCAGTCTGAAGACATGCAGCCAGTTAGACACATCTGTGTCTCCCATCTTAATGGAGTGGATACCATTAACATAAATGTATAGTGTAATGTATAGAACTATGTTTATGAACAAGGTGTGAACACGCCAGTGGCACAGCACCTGGTTGTTTGGGTCGGCTGCCACGAGAGGAAACATTGATACTAATACAGGTGACACACTGTCACTGGTTTCACCAGAACACCAGAAATTCATGAACACTTCTGTTCTTTTCTTTACCCTTCATAGTACACCAGCCATTTTTTAAATTGTATTTTGTAAAAGTGAAAACTAATAAAGGGAAATTAAAAATAAGTGTCAATTATTTCTAAACCAAAGAATTAGATGAGTTTCCTCTTTTGCAAATAGTGCAGTTGTGTGTTGAGTGTAACTGCTGGTTTAAGAAACTGCATGGAAACCAATGCCATTTTTGAAAGTACTACAGTAAAATGTAGTGTCACAAAATAAAAACTTAAAATAAGTTTTCCTTCCCTAATGAGTTGTAATTTCTAACAGAACATGGCAATGTCTAAAGACCACGCTATGAATATCAGCCAACTAGGGCAGGACCACTGTTTGATTATTCTCTTCTGACAATCCTGGGTGTCAAACAGATCAATGGCTGTCAAAGCCTATAGTAATTGAACCAGTCAGTACACACAGACTCTCCCTAAGAAAGCGAGACTTTTATTTTGAAACGGAGTCCGCATAAGAACCAAGTAACACGACACCGTCTGTATAACCTAAAGCCTGATTTGTTTCTGGATGTTTTTACGGCTTCCACGAATTTGTGTAGAAGAGGAAACCACCCACCGGATATGACCACTTCTCCGGTTCTTGGCCTGTGGCTGTGGGTGGAGTAAAGCGGGGCAGCGCCCAGACACGCTGAGCAGATGCACATAGTGTTGCATCGTCACACTGACAGAGTAGAACCTCGACGCCAGCACCATGGACAACTTCCAGACGGTCCTGCGTTTCTTCATGAACCAGAAAACCACGATTGGCTACAGCTTCATGGCTCTTCTGACCATAGGAGGGGAACGGATCTTCTCCATAATTTCTTTTCAGTGCCCTTGTAACCCAGACCAGAACTTCGCCTATGGAATGACCTTCCTACTGGGCCCAGCTGCAGTGCTACTGATCTTTGGTCTGATCCTCAACAACAAGTTGTGGAGGCTCTACACTGGCTGCTGCCTCAACCCCATGAAGCTCTGCCCCCGTGGGAACTGCTTTGGCTGCACCAGGGTGTCCGTCAGCATCCTGACAGAGGCCTGTGTGGCCCCTGTGATGTGGCTGTCTGTGGCTCTGCTTAATGGCACCTTCTATGAGTGTGCCGTCAGCGGCCTTGATGATAAACTGGTGTTGGATCTGTTTTGTAAAAACACGACCTGGATATGTGAGCAGGAGCTGGCGCGGGTCCCCTGTGGCCGGACCAAGCTGCCTGACAATGAGCGCATGGATCTGCTGCTGATGTTCAGAGCCCAGTCGCAGGTAAGACTCCAAAGTCTCAGCTGGTGTAATAAATGTACATGGGAGCAGAGTTGGGTTTTGTATGAAGGTTAATACTGTAGCAGAAGGACCGCTACAGGCCGCATGCTGCTCATGTCCTCCTGACCCATCATGCCCATTCCCACTTAGTTCCACTATGTGCGAGTCACTCAGCTCGATTAGGTCCTGTGATTCTGTTTGTGTGTAATGTTTAGTATGCTGGATGTTTAAGCTTTGGGCAGGAGGCAGAGTTCATATTAACCAACCAGGAAGGAAACAACCATCCGTGAGGCACCAATGGTCAGACATATTCAGCTCAGATGGTCCTCACTTGTCTGCAGGTCCTGGGCTGGTGTATCATCATCACGTCCGTGTTTGTGGGCCTCCTGGCAACATGCTACAAAAGCTGCCGCTCCAAAGTCAGCTACCTGCAGCTCACCTTCTGGAGGCACTACATGGACAAGGAGATGGAGCGCTTCGACGCCTTGGCTGTGGATTACGCCACCAAACTGGCCGAGAGGAACCTACAGAGTTTCTTTGAGAACAAAGATCCTGCTCCGTTTCCTTTCCCAAATCACAAAGCCTGGGAGGAAATCTCCACACTCTACAGCTTCTCCAGGAGTGAACAGTATTACAGCACCCTGCAGCGGTACGTGGAGAGGACAGATCGGGACTTCACACCTGAAAGCAGACTCTTCATAGATGACCATGAAGAAGAAACCGGATAGAGGATGCATTTTCTGTTCCTAACTTCAAACGAAACCTCAATATCCAGAATTGCTATTTAGGTGCCAGTTCGGTCCGTGTACGTTCTAACAGTTTGATTTCCCCACCAGAGTAAAAGCTGGGAAAACGAGAAAACGAGTCGTTTTATCGTTTTCTGTTTTTTCCTCAATACGAGAAAACGGGAAACGGCTTTAAATCCAATTCCGCGTCTCGCGTTCGTTTTTAACGGTGCTGTGATTAAATTCCGTTTTTCGCTTATATCAAGAGAAACGAGAAAACAGATGTGTTTAGTATTTCATTTTATGGACAAATTAACCAGAAGACGGTTTGATTTCAGTCGACATCGTCTGGATTTAATTTGCGCTTGAGCACCGCCTTCCCGTCGTCTTGTACTGTGTTTCAAAATAAGAGTCTCGCTTTCTTAGGCCGCGCGTCTGGCGTCTAACGTGCGTATCGCCAGAACAAACCTTACAGCGTGTGTGTCTGTGTGGTGGGGGGTCTCTCGTTACAATACAATACAATACAAAGTTACTGGACTTACTGGGAGCTGTGGTCCTGACTACTGACAGCCAACCCAAACAACCATGTGCTGTGTTACCAGCGTGTACAGACACATTAACAGCTCCTCCTGTGGCAGACCTTGTTCATACACATAGTTCTACACATTATGCTATCCATTTATGTTAATATATGCACAGCTGTATCCATCTGATTAAGCTGGAAGACAGACACAGAACAGGTGTAAACAGACTGTCACCAGGTCAGACCACAGGGGTCAATAGAAGAAGTACGGCCTCCTTGTGTGTAACCTGCACCTGATAAGACTCCTGCAGCCGGCTGCACACATAAAGTTGAGAGAAGAAAAAGGTAAATACTAATTTGTGTACACAATGAGATTGATTTCACTCAATCTGCTTGGCTCTTAACTGTTGAGAATTGGTTTAGTTATGTTTTTCTTGTCAAAGCAGTTACATTTTTGTTCAAGTAGTGAAGAATCAAATTGAGAACTTGCTTGACGTCTTTCAAAGCTTGAAGGATTTAGTGAAACACATTTAGAACCTATCAGATTCTTCTCAGGTCGTGAGGGAAGCAAAGTCTGTGAAGATATAATTAGTTTTTTTGCTGTTATTTTCCCATCAAAACTGATGCTTTGTGGTGCATATAAATTTACAACAAAAACAATTACTAACAAAAATTATTATTACCCACGTTTAAGCATATTGACCTCAGTGAGATCAGTCATACTGTATTAAACCATCAAAAGAATGCACCAGTTCCACCACACAGGTTAGTGCAGTATTTATCTATTTCTTTTCTTAGTTTCACTTAGGCTTCATCGACAGCTCCATGTGTGCACCAGGCTGTTGGGTGCAAAGTGTGCACTGAGCTGTGGCAGAATGGGTCAACGCTGTGCCTGAAATGCATGGAGGAGCCTGTGTACACAGGTTTTGGGTTTGTGATTGTGAAAAAATTGTCACTTTTATTATTGTGTGATTGCTCCTTTTTATGCAATTTGTAAGTTATTTTTATTTTTATTGTCATACGTACCATCATGTGTTTTTCTTTTAATAAATGTTTTTTGTATTCAGGAAAAAACTAAAAGGCTGTTCTTTGGAACTGTGTATTTCATGGCTAACAATGCTGGACAGCTAACACACTCACACACTCACAGGACTCGTACCACCATCAGCCTCTCTCCCAGTGCTCTACCCCACTAAGGTGTTGTTTTACTTCGAGCATGTCTCTACCAGACCACAGCAGTCGCAGGACAACATTCCTATGAATGATGTCATGGTTTTGTTCATTTACAGTATGTGCAGTATGTAGTTGCCACATCTTGACCGACTTGTGGCAGTAATATTCGTATAGGCCAATGGACCTCAACCAAATGACTTTAATTAATTACTCTGGGGATTGTAGAACACAATAGAATAACATTTGGCGCATCCACAGAGAGTCAGAAATTATTCTGTACTCTGACAAACATACGTCTGGGCCACACTTCTTCTATTGACCCCTGTGGTCTGAGCCAGTGACAGTCTACTGTACATTTCCACCTGTTCACCCACCTGGACATCTGTGTCTCCCATCTTAATGGAATGGATACCATGAAGATAAATGTATAGTATAATGTGTAGAACTATGTGCATGAACAAGGACTGCCAGTTTTAGAACTGAAGGAGCTGTTAATGTGTCTAAAAACGCTGGTAAAACAGCACATGGTTGTTTGGGTCATTTTCCCAGCTTTTACTCTCTTTACTCTGGTGGGGAAATCAAACTGTACGTACACAGACCTGAGTTGAAAATGGAGAAGGAATCACTGATGATTTATCAGTAAACACAACGGAAATGCGCAATAACATACACAACCCCTAAGGACAATCACCGGTTCAGACTCAGGTTTGTACCACAGTCATTCAGTAGAACAGACATTTTAACAGAAATACCGGTACAACATTATTATTCACAATAGATATCACAGTAAGTCCTAGTAGAAATGAAGTCAAAAGTATAATTAAGCAGGTGGAGGGAAGATGGAAGAAACAATGGGAGGATGGAAGGGACTATGATGGATTGCTTTATTCAGAAGACAGTAGAAGATGAGACGCACAGGAGACCGCTGTTTATTCGCTTCGCTTGCGCCGTTTCTTGGCTTTGGTGACGCTGGAGCGAACGGCTCCGTTCCAGCTGGTGGCGGTGATGCGCCGCACTGTGGTCCGCCAACCGCCAGAAAACCGTAGAAGAAGAAGAGGCGGCGACAGTAGTGGGCGAGTGCCTGAAGCCGCTAGCTTGCACCCTAGTTTTACATTTGAACCTTTAGTTTTAGCGTCACACAAATGGCACCGTTAGACCTCGATAAGTACGTTGAAATAGCAAAGCATTGCAAGTACCTCCCGGAAAACGACCTAAAGGTGAGTTGAAGCTGCTAACATTGTTCGTGATAGTGGAAGCTAAGGTTCCGTGTGTGAACGGCGTCATAAAACTGTTGTTCCGTTTACGATTATGCTACTAGTGCTACTAGTGCTGTGGTTATTCGTGGGAGCTCTTGGTGAAAACCCGAGTCAAAAGGGAAACGCTAGCGGTGATGCTAATCCAGATGCTAACCGTGTTTGGCTGAGTGCGCTCAAACGAGGCGCCGTGGCCAAGATCGCAGGCGAGCGAACGCCGCGTCGCCGTTTGCGCTGTCGTTCAGTCTCCCCGGAACAACAGCAGGAAGGAAAAGTGCAGTGTATTAGTTACCGGAGCTTAATCGTTAGTAAACGGCATAAAGGCCACAGCGGCTGCCCTTGGAGGGGATGGCTAATAAAGTTGAATCTGGCATTGGCTCTAATACGGGATGAACATCATCCACAGCCAGAGATGCAGGTGGAGACTTTTATGTGGCTCAGTTTCTTATTCAACCCATCCTTTGAAGTAGTTTAATACGAAATACCCGTGTTTTCAAGGTTGAAGCCTCCGATTGTCTGTCCTGTCATGAACTGAAATCACTAACCAGCTGTTTTCCCACAGCTGGGCTGTAAAAGGATGACTGACCACTAACCATTACCACGCTTTGCTGTTTCAGCGATTATGTGATTATGTTTGTGACCTGCTGCTGGAAGAATCAAATGTTCAGCCAGTCTCTACTCCAGTTACTGTCTGTGGAGATATTCATGGTCAGGTAGGCCGAACTCACCAGCCTGGACCTTCTTTTTGGTTTGCATCCAGTCGTATTGATGGATAGATATAAACAATATTTCAGTGTATTCATGTAGCACAATTTTGCATAGTGTACCTTCCAATCAGTCCAGGTTTTGAAAATGGCAAGCCACTGTCAGCTCACTTAAAGCTCACATTGTTGCATTCTTAACTTTAGTCACAAGAAAATAAACTGAGTCTCTAATATTCCTGTCTAGTTTTATGATCTCTGCGAGCTCTTTAGAACTGGAGGCCAAGTTCCAGACACAAATTACATTTTCATGGTAAGTGGTTCAGTAACTGATCTTATACCATTGAGTTTTGGAAGTGTATAAATATGCTTTTCTTCTGCTGCATTTCTGATTCTGTCTTCTTTGACTTTATTCAGGGTGACTTTGTGGATAGAGGATATTATAGTTTGGAGACGTTTACACACCTTCTAGTCTTAAAGGCAAAGTGGCCAGATCGGATTACACTTCTACGAGGAAATCATGAAAGCAGACAGATAACTCAAGTGTATGGCTTTTATGGTGGGTAACACTGGCCAAAATTATCAATTCACATAATCTCAGTTTTACAAGCTTTTAAAAACATTGCCATTTGTCTTGTGGTAAATTTTAGATGAGTGCCAAACTAAATATGGGAATGCAAATGCCTGGCGGTATTGCACAAAAGTGTTTGACATGCTGACTGTGGCAGCTGTAAGTCCATTGATACTTCTTTCTATACTTTCCAGTTTCTTCATTGCATATTTATTTACTGTTAGTCTATACATTTTGGTGTCTGACGGGTCACTTCTCTCCTAGTACAGTGGTTTAGAAATTATTTTACAAGCATATACAAAATCTCCTTTTTGGCCATTTCAGTCCTTCCTTTGAATCTGCCAGGTGTGAGAAACATCCTTACTTTGCAAAGAAACACATGTTTGCAGCTGGATTCAAGCTGCTTTACGATCTTCCACTTGAATTGCAGCAGGAGCTTGACATTTGTTGTACTGCTAGTTTCTGAATAGTCCAACTGTGCCATGGCCTTTGTATCTGCAGTTATTCAGGCTCAGAACCATCGTGTGTAGGAGACGTTACAGTATTCAATGTAGTATGTGATGTCTGCATGAACGTTAATCTTCTCTCATTCATACTGTGTAAACTAAAGTACTTGATTTCTACCTCAGCTGATAGATGAGCAGGTGCTTTGTGTTCATGGTGGCCTTTCACCCGACATAAAGACTTTGGATCAGATCCGCACCATTGAACGCAACCAAGAGATTCCCCACAAGGGAGCGTTCTGTGATCTTGTGTGGTCAGACCCCGAGGACGTGGACACCTGGGCCATCAGTCCACGGGGGGCTGGCTGGCTGTTTGGCTCCAAGGTTACTAACGAGGTACTCGGATGTGCACAAAACAAAAGGGAATCTTCCGCTTTCACTTGAATATTGTGCCAGTAATGCTCATATCTCTTTTAGTTTGTTCACATTAACAACCTGAAGCTCATCTGTCGTGCACATCAGCTGGTCCACGAAGGTTACAAGTTCATGTTCGACGAGAAGCTGGTGACTGTGTGGTCGGCGCCAAACTACTGCTACCGGTGTGGAAACATCGCGTCTATCATGGTCTTCAAGGATGTCAACAGGCGGGAGCCCAAGCTGTTTCGTGCCGTCCCTGACTCTGAGCGCGTCATACCTCCCCGAACAACCACACCCTACTTCCTTTAGGGCTGCCTCACTGCTCTCTTGGCCTTTGGATCTCTGCTCTGATTTATATGCAACACCTTTTAGGAATTCAACGTCTCTTACAGATTTGCAGCATTCACTTTGGGCCAGCCTTACTTATTTTTATCATGAAGTTAAAAACTCATCTCTTCCCAACAAGAACATTATACTGTTTCGTTTCACTCTTTCATTTTAAGAAAATTGCAAAAACTTAAATTTTGATTTTGTATATTTGGTGCGTGGATAGTGCCAATATACTGTTAAAGCGATGCCTTTCTCTAGGTTTGATGGTAGATGTTTAATATCATGCTTCATTTTGTTTAAGTTTCTTTTTGCTGAAAACCGTTGATATTCACGTCACGTCAGATGTTACTGTGCTAAGTCAACAACTCAATAGCTGATCTAATTTGTAATTGTAATTTATTTATTTTACAGTATCCTACATGACGTTTGTGTTATGACAAACATCCACAGGTCTGAATAAAACATGAAACTACCATTTCCTCATTACTGTGTCTATTGCGTCACTACATTTTAAAGGGAACACGCATTGTTTGTTGTCATAGACAGTGGTTGTATGTGGGCCACCTTTGTATTCTGAATAAAATGTTAAGTCAGATGACATTTGTTATCTATTCAAGAACAGCTTTGTTCCAATTTTGATCATTGTAAGATGTAATCAAAATTATCCAACTTCATTTCTGAGCTTATAGTGATGTTATTAAGGATTGTGTGGCAAAATAACAGTTAGTCCCCTTGAAGATGAGAATATTAATGGTCTCAGTGAGGATGTTAAGTGGAATATTAAGACCTGCGCCTCATTCACTCACCTCAGCAGGGAGCCAGGTGGTTCATGGCATGGAATCATGGAGGCTGTTTGAGAGTGCAGGGATGAAGGTTAGATCTTAGTGCTGCATTCCATACAATAGATCGCAACATTCTATTACAGAGACTGGAACATAGCTTCAGAAGAAAAGAACCGCACTAAGATGGTTTTAATCTGATTGGTTCAACAGGTTCTTTTTTTAACTAGAAAAAAACTTTATTGACTCAGGTACACAGATGACAGATACTTCATGTAGGTTGTTAATGTGTTTCAGTTACTGAGTCTGACTGGTCTCAGTAACAGAGATCATGATCCCCCTCAATCAGCTTCTCTGTCTTGTAGCATATAGAAAAGAGTTTAAACTTCTGTGTACTTCCTTTCTAGAACCAAAGGGCTGCAATGTCTGTTAGAAGGTAGAGCGTTTTATACAATGTGAAAAGGCGCATTGTCACTTTCTTCCCAAGGGAAACCTCAAACCTCAAATAAAAAATATGCCTCAAAATTAAAGAAGTAGTGTGAAAATCTCTCTCACCCTTTGTTTGCTGCATCAGTGCATATTTGTTCCTACCTCTCACTGGACTTACAGCCTCTTATTAGTGCTAATTCTTTTCAGTTATTTTGACTTCATTCAAGTTATGAAGCCTGATCATAAATTAATTTTGAACTGAACATTGTCCTGGTCATGTACTTATAAGCAATTTTTCTAACCTTCTGCCAGTTTATTGGCCAGTGTCTTGAGAACTAAGAAAGCTTTCTGGAATAAATGTCACATAGTAAATACACGAGTTAACAAAACACATTTATTGTTATTTTTCTATAAAAATGAATCCACCATAAAAACTAAATATTAAAAGAAAAAGCACAAAGAGACATTCTTCAGAATATGGTTAAGCTGAAAATGACTAGGAATCATGATTTTTGTTTGAAACAACCCAATATTGTTTGTTAACTGATTAATCGATTACCAAACACTGGTCTGTAGAACAGAAATACACCATTTCATTGAAGAAGTGTAGCAGCATAAAGCAGACACTGTAGTGTGACGCTGTCAGTGTGGATGGTGGCTGGTCTATAACCTATAAGAAATCCCTTCACTAACATCGAGTCGGTGCCACCATTGGCGTTTTGAAGGCAGTTTTAATCTGTAGTGATGGTTCACCCATAAGCCAAAACATTATAACCACTACAGTTAATAACATTCATATCCTAAGTATGGCATGTCCAGTCTGAAACCAAACGCGGCCCATCTATGGACCGTAGCTTGTAACTGACAGCGCTTCAAGGATCTGTTGAGAACATCTCGGGGCCAGAAGGAGCATGAGCTGCCCATCAGGGCAGAGGTGGTCAGGTCAGTCACAGTGTTGTGGCTCAGCAGGGTCTAACGAGTGCAAAGCATCGCCTCGATGCGACGCTGCGGTCAGTCAGCGTATTGTCCACATGCTCATGTTTACAGGAATGTGTAGATGCTTGGTGGATGACTGTGCTTGTGTGTGTGTATATATACTTAATGGACTTAGTGTAACAAGGCTCTTCCATGGACGCATCATCTGAAGTGGGTTAATGAGTCTTTCTACCACGATGGAGCAGTGTTGGCGAGTCGTCTCATGCGCCTGGAAGAAGGAGAAGTGTCCTGTTATTTTAACGTTTCTGTAAAACTTGAGCTGCAACACTTGGTGCTTACTGGGATGACGCGGTCATGCTTCGTTACGCAGTGTGCAAAGATTAACAGCCCGACTGAGGTGGACATACATTACACCCATTATACCCAAGTCTCACCTTGTGTTTCTGTCTTGGTCTCGGATCTTCTTCTCCATTTCAGCATCTGTGAGAGTCTCCAGCAGGGGACACCACTGGTCGGCATCACCCGTGTTGCGGATGGCGATCTCTACCGTGGGGAGTGGGTTCTCACTGTTGGCAAATTCCAAGCATGGCAGTTTTTATTCAAGAATGACCACAAGTCAGTGTGGTTTTATTACTTTAGGTTAGGGTCAGTTCCAGACCATATTGTGTTTACATTCAAGCAATAACAGATGCTGATTACCATGAGGCTGGTGCAAGGACACAAACTCAACACTATAGCAGGCTCCTCAGAGGAGGCAGCAGGCTACTTGGTGACATACATGACATCCTCTGGGGTAAACTTGATGTTGTTGTCGTCCAGTGTTTAAATACTGACCTAGCCATCGTTATCGTTATCTGACAGTGGCTGGATCTCATCTCAGGTGGATCCAATAATGTTTAGAAGCAGAAAGGTTGGGGACCTTTTGTTCATTTCCATTATTCTTAATACCACAATTCTAAAATGAACTTAACTAAACTGAATTAACTAAGGAGACGTTAAATTCTAAACATGCAGTAACTGAATACTTTCATCTCAATTGCAGTTCTAATTTTGAACCCACTCTCGTGTACCAGGTAATCACATCCAGTGAGTGGGTGCTCACCTGAAGGCATAAGTCCTCTGGTGCCAGCTGAGTTGACCACGAATGCTGTACGCTATAGTGGTGACGAACTCTCCCCCGAGACCCAGCTCAGAGCACAGCTTCAGCGCAAAGGACTCAGGGGAGTTCTCTCTCTCCGACATGTCCCACTCAAACTGGTCCACTAGAGAAATGTTCCCCACATGGATGTTCAGCTGAGGAACACAATTTATCGTCATTTAGATGAAGGGCTTAAAGAATCATGTCATTTTGTATCTAGTGCCTTTAAATCTGGCCATTATGTCGCTTTTCCATCACAGTAACTATATCTTAGTCTCTTATTTGCGTTTGTGTAGTGCGGATGCTTGTCTGGGCAATGGCAAAGCTGTTGCTGTTGTTGTGTACTTGGAGTTCAGCCAGTTTTTATCACACAGCCATCATTTGTAGTATCACAGCATGTATCTCCACAGACCTAAATTATGTCTACAACATGAGACCCTGAAGAACAAAGAATTTAAAATGTGCATGATGTTCACCACTCAATAGAATTTACAAAAACAAACATTTCTCTCTCCTTCTACTGTACATTACTGGTTAATCTAAAACACCCTGAAGAAGAAGTGTCGTTATTTTACTTCCAGACCCACCTTGATGATAACTCTCTGGTCTGCCTGCTCGTCTAGTATGCTGTCAGTGGGGTAGGACTCAATCTGCTGACGAATGGCTGAAGCAATAGCAGGGACGAAGGCCAGAGGATTCAAATCCAGGTCATCACACAAAATTTCTGCGAACATCTCTGGGGTCATTAGTTTCTCTGTAAAAATACAGAAACAGGACATTGTAGCAGCATATTGTACGTTGTGATGCTCTGGATGCTGGTAATGTAAGTTTACCGTTCATGTTCCATGTGAATGCATCACGCAGTTTCTGTCCATCTATTTCCATGTCCAGACGGATGGGAACCAGAGCCTCAACCTGCGCTGCATTCTCATGGATTACTGCTGGGTCATGGTCATCAAAACTAAGCAGGACAAAAGGCAACACTAAATCATTATGGTCTAGAAAAAGTCAGGCATGTGTGTGTGTGCGCTGTAGGGCCTATTAGGTGAGAAATTCACCTAATAAAATTATCAACCGTGAATGTGTGTGTTCATCAATAAGCAGAGATCCCAGCAGATTCTACTAAAGGGCTGGGTAAAGCTGGGAACAGATTCTACTCTAATCACACACCTTAAGTCCAGCAGATACAACCACCATCCCCCGATCTCCTTTACCTCCCACAACCCCACTGTACAGCAACACAACCTGCCCCCCTTTGAGCATCTGACCATGTGAGACGAGAATTGATGCTCCCAATAATCAGAAAAGCCACAGGACCAGCTAGGAGCAGGCCAGCGAGAACCCTACTATGTGATTGACAGGGTACATGTGAAGACACGAGTCCCTAGGCTGCTGCCTGTAGGCTAGAATTAAAACCGAGACAATTCATCACACTTTCAGATGATGGGTTTTAGAAACCCAACGCTTGCTCAGGCCTCACCACAGGGGGAATGTCCTTTTCTTGTCACGGCCCATTCGGTTGCGGTTGATGGTCGTGGAACAAGGCACGGCGTCTAGATGGTGGGAGCTGTTGGGCAGAGTGGGGACCCACTGACTGCTCCTCTTCGCTTTCTGCTCCCTTTAGAAAATACATTGTCGAAAAAATATTTAACAAAAGAGAACAGATGTACAAATGGGGAAATTACTATTTAGAACCCTTTACTTGGAGTACTTTCAAATAAATGACCTGAGGTAAGCTGGGGGCTCTGTGCTGATGGACACTGCCTTGTATTTCTCATCGTTCCCCTCAAAGATCTCTTCACATTCTGATGCCTTCAGCAGAGTGACACTAGTGGCTGTCAACATTGGGCATAAAAGTCAGATAAATGTCAATTCTTGTCAGATTGGAAGCCATAAATGCAATTAAATACATTCAGCATTATCCATAGACAATACAGATTGCATGGTGTTCATTTTCTGGTCCAGAATTATACAATACAACTCTAAACACAGAGGGTCAGAACAGCAGCATTCACCTAAATTTAGTTATAGCAAAATAAATTTGTGACATGATAAACAGATGTGCTGTATCATTTAGTAGTTAGAAATGTAATAATGTAATAGGTTGAGGTGTGGATTCTCTCTCTCTCTCTCTCTCTCTCTCTCACACACACACACACACACACACACACACACACACACACACACACACACACACACACACTTTATGACAAGCTTAGAAAGGACTTGCCATGTGATGATGCTACAATTTTCTTCCTCTCTTCTACTGAAGCCAGCCTCCTCCATAGAGATGGATATCTTTTATACAAAGAGCCCCTGAACATACGCAGGTAGTTCCCAACCTAAAGCAGAGAATGGAGCAAAATAGGTTAGATATCCATTATCTTTATCTTTTCATTGTTTGGCAAAATGTCAAACGGAAGCAATTAATACAGGTCAATATTGCTCATTCTCGTTGTTGCTCCAAACTCAACACAGAAGACAGACCTTGCACACTATGTGAACGCTTCATGTGAAGACAGATAAAGGCAAAACTGTAAGTGTTAACAGCCAAATCGGAAACGTTTAAACGGTTTCTGTTAAATTTGGACGAACCACTGACTCAATCAGCAGCGTTGAGCCATTATAAGTTTTCTTAATACATTTAGTGCATGTATTGACAAACGTCAAAGACACAAGTTTTAATGTATTCAGATGAGTCAGCTTTTGACTTGTTGAATCTAAATCAAGTGTCGTCGTTTTGAACCGAGAACAGCTCGGTTCGCTTTGGGAACGCGTCAATAAGAGTCTAGCGGTTTTCGCCCACAGCATCGCATTACTTCGCCGCAGGCTGCAGTAAAGAGCCGAGCGCTGCTTCATACGAGCACAACGCGAAACACTCCCAGATCTGTGCTCAGATAAAGTCTCCGTGTTTTACGGCGTCTCGCAACCAGAGCTCAGGCACATTTAGCGTGCTAGCATTAAGCAGCTACAACCAGATATAAGTGCATTGTAAATAAACCACTGGGAGCAGGGAACAGCTTATTACATACCTCCGACCCAACCATGTAAAAATCTCCATCTTGTTCTAACTGAAACTTCACTGGCTTCTGGCCAAACGTCTTGCTTAGCGCCAACTGCATCATTCCAGCACCGCTAACAAGCTAAGCAACTAATCACGTTAAATAGCAAGTAGCCCCGCTTCTTCTGGTGTGTTCAAGGCTTATGATGAAAATAGGAAATTACCAAGCCCTCTTTTAACATATGATGCCTTACAAGGTATTGCATTCAAAGCACAAACACTCGGAGTATTTCCGTCTACATAAACACTAGATTAACTATAGTTTGCATATTTCAACCGCTGTTCATGCCTCGCTTTATGCGGTAAATTAAATACAATGACTGTGGTTATATTTACTGTAGAGTTTGTCGTAACTAGAATGCATCGTCGTTCTTACTCTTTGTTCTTTTCAAGGTAGAGCAGTGGTTTCCAGAGCCCGTTTGCGCCCCCGCTGGTCATCGTGAGATCAGCTTTAAGTGATCCCTGGAAAGCAGATGTGGGATCAGTCTGATATTGTGCATCATCTAAAAACAGGCTTTAAATAGGATTTGGATAAATGACCTTGAACGTTTGACCTCCATGAACTAATTTATAATGCATGAATTTATAATACAAACAAATATGAAACTGGCTGTTTGGAAGCTTTATAAAGCTTTGTTTAAAAAAAAACCATCCTTTGTCATTACGTTTTATGCTTACATTCCATCTCACATTGAATTTTTGTACATATGCTAAGAAAAATCTCTTAGCATACTCTTAAAATACATAGAATACTACATAGAAAACCCTCAATCAACAAACAATCCCTAGATGAACCACAGGTTTACAGGTTTCAGATTTCTGCCTGTAAGTCGGGATGAGGTGAAGTAGACAGTGGTCAGAGAGGCCCAGTGCTGCACAGACAGAGTGGTTGTTTAGCAGTGGTCCAGTGTGTTCATGCACACACAGGCACCTGCTGATGTGTGGAGTTTGTGGCTGAGATTCATTCTGTTGAAAGGCACACATGATGAGGAGCAAGCAGTCTGGAGTTTGGGCTAACCCCGACCCTGGAGCAGGGTTAGTGTTGACGCGATCATACAGCCCACTCAGATTGTAACCACACGCTGGCACGGACAGACACAACCTGCATACATTCAACTCCCACATCATGCTGCTTTCCAGCCAGACCCTCACATGGCCTTGAATGCTCTGGGTTTTCCCTGGCTCTCACCTCCAGATAACCGTCACTGCATGTCCTTTAAATGTCCCCTGGATAATAGCTGCCTAGAACATCTACTATCCTTATAAATCTCATACTAACTGGTAATTCCTGTTATTTGTTCTATGGCTTCTAAAACATACATCAAGCATAAAAGGATCAACAGAGGCAACGGAGGCACGGAGCAGGACACTTTCTGCTGCCAGCATAAAAACCAGAGACGCCTTCACCAGTTGCCACCATTCTCAGCCTTCACAGTAACAGGTGTTCAGAGCTTCCGGTGGTCCCGCAGGTGCTTGTTGGGTTGTATGATGGTTTTAAACAGCAGTACCAGTCAAAGAATCTTTGCCACACACATTTATTATTTTAAAAAAAGTGACACGGAAAAAGCGCTCGCCATCTGAACAGACTGATTTTGATATTTTACTTATTATTTCCTTTCATATGAAAGGCACCACATTTCAGTATGATTCTCTGGGATCAAAGCAAACAACCTGAGCTCAAGGGCTCACTGTCCATAGTTCCTTGGGTTCTTTTATTAGTCTTGGCAAAGCCCATAAACAAAGACAACAGACGTCATCCTTAAACCAGTTTTTGGGGTTTGGCATTGTTCATCCAAAACTAAGCAAAAATGTCAAAAAATAAAGAACATGTTTGTTCCCTCCCTCTGTGGGAAAATGTCTCTGGAAGTGATCTGACACCCGGACGATGCCGGGTAGTTTACCCTCCGAGGCGCTGGCCCTCCCCCCAGGCAAAGCCTCCTGGGCGCTCCTCGGGTAGGGGGTTGTAGTTGGCGTCTTCCTCTGGCGTGTCAAACAACATCTTTCTGGAAGAGGCACACGGGAGGACGCCGTCAGCCTTCAACCATGCATCATGTAGCAAACACCACAGGCGGTATCGTGTTCCACCCAGACTCACATGATAGATGGGGTCCTGAGCCACCGTCCACCGCCCGGCTGGTTGGGGAACACGTCCTCCAGGAAGAAGTACACATGACCTACAGCAATACCTTCAAGGACAAAACAGACCATCACGCTCTCACTATCACTCGATTGCCTGTAGTTTGTAGAAGTTTGATACACGTCAGATTATTATCCATGATTCTGAATAGTTTCAAATGTAATTGCTTCCAAATTAATAAGAATTAACAAAATGTCACAGCACAGCTAAACATGGTGGTAACGTACCTAAAAGATCAACAATAATGGAGTTGCCCAAAAGCAGAGAGAATCCCATCAACACCCAAGGCAGGAAAGGGGCCTGGAAGTTCAACAGGCCAAAGAAATTCATGCGAACGTTTGGGTTCCGTCGACTCCACACGTATACGAGCATGATGGTAAAGGCCTGACCTAGAAACACAAGACTCACAAAGGTGCCAAATATCTGAAGGTCTATTAAAAAAAAACATGTGCAGCGGTTTGTTCGGTTTGTACAGAACGGCCTTCGTGCCACTTCATTCAGGGGAAGGATACGGTCATGAGGAGCCCACCAAACAGGAACATGAAGACAAAGTCAGCTGTGCGTCCCCTGAAGGAGCCCTCCTCCAGCATACGACAGTATCTGTACCTGGAGCCGGGGGTTAAGGAGGTCTACACAGAAAGAGCAGTGGAACCCAAGGTCCACATCCCATTCTCCTCATTTGAGCCACACGAACAATGCTCTTCTCAGAACAAAGTGGAATCGAGAAGGATACAGAAAAATCATGTTGAACAGGAAATTGAAGCCAACTGGTCCAAAAAACAGGAAGTTGGTTATTAGTCGCCATACCTAAAGAGAGAGAGAAAGAAAGAAAAAGTGAGAGAGAGACAGAGCGAGAGAAAGAAAGAGAAAGAGAGAGAGAGACAGCTTTCTTTCAACTTTAAATAAAAAGTGAAACTTTATTGATCCCACAGATTAAAATTCAGAGACCTTGACAGAACTTCCTGGTTCACATCTCAGACTGCACTGGCTATATTTTTAACTGATTATTACTGTGCCCAGCACAAGTCTGATGCAGCCGTCTTCACTTTCTTTGTATTGAGTCGTGATGTTATGGTGAAAAAGTTCTGACACAACATCTGTAACACATCAAAGCCCAGAGTTTGCAGTGTTTAGGAACACAGTGGCTCTTTCTGAACCTCTAATGCTAGACGGCCAAGCTTCAATTAGAGTCAGGAAGTCAGGTGGAGGCTAATGCTAACGTCTGAAGAGAACTCTGACCTCAGCTCAAACAAGAAAACGCTCAGTGTTGACAGAAAATGTGATGTGGTAAATATGGGGCTAACTTCACTGAAAGGTCTGAACCAGCACAGCATGGATGAACTGAGCACATCTCACACACGGCGGCTTGTTCCTCATTTGTTATTCACTAATGAGGGACATTTTATTGAGTCAGTCTGTTTTTTTCAGATGCAGAAGTCTCTGATCACTCAATAGCTTTTAAGTGACTTTTGGTTATGACAGCTTGTGTTGAATTTTATTTTGACTATTTAAAGGTCTGTGCCATGTAAATATACACTCACCTGGTAATTCCTTAGAATCAAATCTGGATTGAAGTATAACTGAAACGGTGTGATGATCTCTAGTTGCTGAAAGAAAATACAACAAAGAAAATAATTGTAAAAATGTTACATATGAGCCACAGGTTTCCGCACATCTTATTGAATCAATAAAACAGTGATTATTCTGTTCACACACAGCTAAAATTCTGTGTGTTGTGTGGATGCCGTGAAGGTCTAAACCCTCTTTCACATGCACTGGAACCCTGAACACTGAGCACAGGAAGGAACAAGGCACTGATCTGTGACACTAGTGTCCGATGCAACCAAACGGCAGCTCAACAGCCCAAACACAGGAAATCAAAGGTGGTTGTAAACATGAACTCCCTGCTTCCACGAGCATCACATGCCACAACCCCCCCCCAACATCAGGCTGAAGGCAGCGAGGGCTCAGCCCAGATGTTCCTCACAGCACAGCCTTATGTTTGGATCAACACAGTCGTGAATTATGTCTTTAAAGTATTTCTGCTTCACATCATATCAGTGAGTTCCACAACATCACAGACATTCTACTTCATCATCACATACAATGTCTGTTTCAGCTGCATGTGTGAATGAAGCTCGCCCACGTGTGACCAATAGACAAGCATGAGAACGTTTATGACTTGAGACGCGATTCAGAGGCTCAGGAAACCTTTGCAAAGTGAATCAGCTAAATATATACAATAACACAGAATCTACAACAATGACCTACTTCATATATTCTCATTTTCTGAGATGCAGATTGTTGTTGTTTTAGCTGTAAACCATAGTCATCCAAACGAATGAGGGTCACAAAAAACAATTAGGTTCTGGGGGAAAAAAAAAAGTTGTAAAACTGAAAAATCTAATCTACTCTGACTCATCAGTGTCCAAACAATTTGTGTGTTTAACATCTGCTTGTTCAAGCGTTTCAACAGCTAAAACGGATCTGAAAGTGAAAAACAAGCTGCAACACTGTCTGTTTCAGTTTTAAACATCTGTCAATGCAAACCGTTAAAAGTAAGGTCTGAATGACTGAACACTGTCCATCATTCATCACACACATCCATGTACTTGCATGAAAGTGATGACCTCCATTGACATGAACATGGAGACATACAGAATATATTAACTAATAGTATATATTAAACATGTAATTGTGGGAAAAGTATTAGCGCTTGAACAAGCATTCACCTTCATTCCTGCCTTCACAATGAGCTGTCATTAAGAAACAAGGGGATATTAGAGGTTTGGAGAGTATTTAGGGTTTTATAGTGACAAGTTTGAAAAGCTTAACGTTGAGTAGGTAGTTACATTTCTGAAAGATAATTATCCCAGTTCTCTGATGCAAATATGAGAAAAAGTAAGATTTCATCAGACCCATAAAATGGAAATATTTTAAACACATAAGTGTCTGTGAAGAGTTTAGGAATACATCTAAATAACTGTTTTGTCTTTCTGATAAACAAGATCTAAACAACTTATACTTGAACTCCTAAATCTTCAGTTTGGTAAACACAGTCAACTTCATCTGGATTTTCAGATGTCTTCTCTAAAATGTTATGAATCCATTCAACAATACAGAACTAAACTAGGAACAATCAATCCATCAAGTACCGAGTACCGAACCACCGTGTAAGTGTCCGTGTCTGACCGTTTAGTGTCTGTTATTGTGGACCAGCATAAAGTTGGCGTTAGCATGAAGGCACCACAGTCCGTGAAGGCCACACAGCCACGTCCAACTCAACGCGTCCACACGTGTGGTTCCCTGGTTACAACAACAGGGCTCCGCTCGCCACTAACTTTGGACCCTCCGTGGATAAACTAAGGGACGCCAAGAACCGGAACCACCGGACTCACGCGCGTAGCGTCCGTCCATCTAACGGCTCCTTGAGCTAAAACACCGAGCTAGCAACGAGCAGGTGCTCCGTGTGGCGGCACCGAGCCCACGGTTCCCGTGCACCGGAGGAACACTCACCACCGCAGCGGTTGTGAGGACACACGCGGTCGTGTACGCGCGGGTGACCACGGGGATCTGCAGGTACTCCTGCTGCAGCGTCTGGTAAGCCATTTTGAACACACTGGCAGCTTCCTGCTTTTCCTGGACACGTCATTTTACAAAGCGAAGCGCGTTGCGTTCAGGCACGTGGGACAAATTACGTAACGTAAACCAAATGTTGCTTTCTCACGGTCCCGTCGACTATAGAGGCCGGAATGAGGAGAATAACGTTGAATTTGGATTTATAAACGACAAAATAAAATGAATTAGGTTACAGATTGATCTCTAAGACTACAGTGATACATTAGGTCAGGTTTAAGAATCAGGCTATAAATGCAACTATTAATAGATGATGTAGGGCCACTTTCTAGCTTAGTATTAGCTTTTAAGTACCACTTTCTCTTGGTTTGCTCCTTATACTCTTTGAGTCAGTCTTAACTGTCAATCAGGCGAGGGGCGGGTTGACAGGTGTCCACTCCGTTACGGGGACAGACGCAGACGGCTGCTCAGCTGTCAATCAGGCGAGGGGCGGGTTCACAGGTGTGCGATCCATCACGGTTACAGAGGCAGACAGCTGCTCGCGCACACCTATAGTCAGACTGACGCCATGAATCTGGGAAAACCCACACAAGGGGATTTTAATTCAGTTTTATTTCTAGGGCACCACAAGAAAACCCTGAAGAATCATCTAAAGGCACTTTACAAGGTTTAGGACCTTACTCCCAGTGCAGCAGGCTCTTCATCCACCTTGTCAACGCTCCCTGGGGAGAAGTCATTGTTTTTGAATAGCCTTCTTAAATTAACCTGTGTCACAAAACTGCTCTGTTAAAACTTTTACCATGAACATCAGAGTTTCTCCTCTTAAAAAGAGAGAAGTGCTGATTCACACCCGGTTGTCATTTGAATGAAAATCCTGATTTCCCTCAATTCTGTAGGTTCACATACTTCTGCCAAATACAATCTATTGGGTGATTTTCATTGAAAATAAAAGTAAAGCAGCTGAAGTTCTACTTTTTCCTCTCAATATGGTCAATTAAACCTTTGTCCTTTAATATTTTTATTTAAAAACAACAGGGTGTTCACCACAATTTGGAGAAACAGCAAAATGACATTTTTAAAATACAAATGTTTTTACATTGTCAATGTAGAGTCTGAGCAGAGTTTCAAGTGATATAATTTCAGCTAAAAGAACTGTAAAATTATTTACAGCTCAGCCTATGCAGTAAATATGTTGTAGAATAAGCAGAAAATTCAGTTTCTTCTATATGTATTAGTCCTATTTTGTACTGGGAATGTCTGGTACTAGAGTTCATGAACAACACAGAACAAGTATAAGAAAACATTTAATCTCAACTATAAAGATTACAGCTAGAGCATGCACAGACACCAAACACACAGCAAATATAAAACATTAGGATAAGACCAATACTTGGTAAATATAGGTGCAGCGTCTAAAGCCCTTGTTTGTGGAAGTTTGTCACACTTGCCAATTGTTCTGACGAAACGAGTTTTTATGTACAAGGAAACAGGCCTTAGACTGAAATTCCATGTTCTGTAGTGAACTCGCATCACTTTAAGTCAAAGCCTGACTCTAATTCCACACAGGCCCTAAAGGAACTCACTGAAACATTCACTTGATCTTTCTTAGGAATACAATCATTTTTTGTCTATCATCATACTGAAAAATGTCATTTAACATGTTTTCATTCAGGAGCTTTAAGTTCACATGCTTTTACATTTTCTTTTACCAAATCCAACATTAAGGATCTAAAAACAAGAAAACAGACCAAAATCAGCCCATTACCATTACTGACATCTGTTTTTAAAATAACTTTATCATCAAAAAAAAAAAAAAGAAAAAGAAACAAACATTAAAACTTCACACATGTCTCATGGCTTCTTAACAACAGAGTCTGTCCTTGGGTTCAGCTACTTGTCACATGATAAAACCAAAGAGTATTAGGATCTACAAAAACAAACCTCGTTCACATGTCAAAAATATGTTTTGTATTTTTATGAGAAACAAGACAAAATAAAATCCATTTTATTGAAATCCACTACAAAAGATAGTTGTAGAAAAATAGTTGTGAGCAGACTAACTTGGTCTGGTGGAGGAGGATCACATGATGGAGCAGCCTCTCTTGGCAGCGGGAGCTTCTCCCTGCACACAAATGCTTTAAGTGAGTTGGATTTTCCTTTACGTGCCACGAACAGCTGACGCTCAGTTAGTTTTACAAACCTCTACTTCTGTGTCCACAGTACACAGAAGTAGAGTACCACAACTGGTTGAGAACGTGCTAGTCCAATTATTTTACACCCGTGTGTCCACAGATGGGAAGTTTTGAGGGTAAGTAAATAGTCCTGAGAGTCATTCAGTCCTGTAAACACCCTGAACTTCCATGATAAGGAAGTGACTGCATGAAATGCAATGAATGCTAGAACCTTCATAGTCATTTTAAGACATGGGAATAATTTTCCTTTCGTTGAATTGGAGAAAAACAAACGTATTTTGATAATTATATGAATATTAAAAAATGCTTTACTAATAGAGGAGATGGACCTAAAATATCAGCGTGGTTATTTACCTGCTGGTGAAATAGGTCTTCCTCAATAGCTCTGTCATCATCCTCATCGTCATCATCACATCGCTCTGCCTCCACCCCAGTTGTGTATGTTGTGGTTCTCTTTGCCACCTCCTGTCACACACAAACACACACAAACCTCAGTGAAGTGATCGTGCATCTGCTCAGTGTTCAGCCTGCGGGCTGAAA
Source organism: Betta splendens (assembly GCF_900634795.4). Lineage (NCBI taxonomy): Eukaryota > Metazoa > Chordata > Actinopteri > Anabantiformes > Osphronemidae > Betta > Betta splendens. The sequence continues at coordinate 11,003,897 of NC_040892.2, read as the reverse complement.
GGGCTCAAACCCTCACCTCCCCCTGAGGGTTGCTCAGCACTATGTGGACATCTTTCCCTGAACCCCAGGATGGATGATTCTTCCAAACCAGATCCGTGGGAGGTTTAGAGCTCACTCCAGCATCAGACGCCCACACCTGCACAAGTCCACAAACAGGAACATGAGCTTTTACTGGGTGTCACGTCTATGGCGCTGATCTCCCTGCATGAACCCTCACCGTGACTTTATGTCCGGCCTTCAGGACGTATTTGGGTGTGAACTTGTAGGCAGCTGTAGAACTTCCAATCGTCTTAATAATCTCATAACCACCCATGGCCTGGTCCTGGAACAGACACAAATGGGCATAATAAGCAAAGGTTCCACTTGGTCTGGACCAGCATCTGACGGAACACGACCCGTTACCTCATCGCCGCTGTTATGAAGGGAAATGAATTTGCCGTCGGTGTCGACCTCATCGATGCTAACGGGTCCCGTCGCCGAGGCGGAGTGGGAGATGGACACCGAGCTGCTGGCTTCCTGCTCCTCCACATCAATCCGCTTCCTCTTCCCCTGAGTGGTCCGCACGCTGCGGCTGCTGGATGAGGCTCTAGACACCGTCACGCGAGATGAAGGGCTCGGAGACAGCTTCAGTCTGGGGGAGGGAACACAGTTTATTATCAAGATACAGACGCTTGAGCGGCCTCCACAGCCCGTGTGTCCTCACCTTTCTTCCTCTCCCTCCAGGAGTTTCCGGTAGGCATTGATCTCCATGTCCAGGGCCAGCTTCACGTCTAGCAGCTGTTCATATTCGTTCAGCTGTTCCTGCATCTTGGCCTGGATTTCAGCGATCTCTCGGTCCTTCTCTGTCAGAATCCTGCGACTGTTGTCTTTCTCCTGCATCAGCGCAGCTTCGAGGTCGGATATACGATCATGCCAACCACGACTCTGAAGATACGAGAGTCTTGAGTAAGTTTGAGCAATTCAGGTTCCCTTTTATTAAACATGTTAATACTGAGTGACTGAGGCTGTGGAGGCTTCTCGTCTATTGCCATGACATGAAGGTTGTTTAGTTGTTTACAAAAAACTTAAGGCGATCTAATAATGAATCAGGAAGCAGACGATATTTAGATTTAGACATAAAAACCAAAACAGAGACGACAGACAGACAGACAGACACACCAGGGGTTCAGATCAGTGTGAAGAGAAACTACTTCCTGTACTAACGGTCTGCTACCTGAAGTTACTTCCACTGAAGCAGCTTTTCTAAGCTAAACCCAGCTCAAACTGATTGGATCATTTTACTGTGATGTTCCATCTACATCCATCACAACATTTGTGTTCACAACAAATTTGAAGGCAAAAGATTTAGCAGGAACACCTTTTTTTTTTTAAAACAACATGGCTGCTTAGACCAAGTCGAATTCTGCTATAAATACAAGATTATTAATGTTAAGTTAAAACACTAACCTCCTTTTGCAAAGCAGACAGCTGGACAGTGAGACTCTCGATCCTCTGGGAGGATTCTCTGAGCTCCTCTCGGGCCGCGTTGGCTGATGCTCCGTTCATGTCAGACAAGCTGCGTAGGTCCTCGAGCTGAAAGTAAAGTCACAACAAGTTCAAGATGCAGCAACAACAGCACAGCTTCCTTCAACCCCTCACTCTCAAAGAGGAACTAAGCAGCATCAGTCACTTCCTGACAAGCAGGAAGTTATCAGTGTTTGGTGGCTTTTAGACTGTGGACGCCTGATATTCAGGCAGGACTTTGAACAACCTTCACCATCAGCTGTAAATGCATTCACTAGCTTTTAGTAGGAGCCATGTTCATCTTACAGATGCAGCTCTGCTCCAACTGGAGCTAGAAAACACTCTAAATGTAGCAGATGGAGACTAACTGTGTGGCTCATTTCCCTGAAGCTCTATTCTCTACATGCACATGGCCAGAACGGACAATTATAATTATTACTATTTGAAAAACGGAAACCTTTGATTCCAACTGTCAGATGGTTTTAGCAATTATCAGCTGATTGACAAAGGTTTTCTTTCTCCTCTTCCTCCTGATGTAAATCACTTAGATCAGTGATTTAATTTGATTGTAATGCAATTTAATTTTAAACTCTGGCCGTGTGCCTTTCATACCTTTGCCATGTAGGTGCTCTCCATGTTGTCCTTGTAGATATTGATTTGCTCCTCGTTCTGAGCCCTCATGTCCACCAGCGCCTGGGTCAGTTTACACTCGTACTCCTCCTTCCGGCCGGAGTCCACCTCCACCAGCCGGCTCTCGTACCTCTGCCGAGCCTCCTTCACTTCCTGAAATTCTCAAGACAATCAGCACTTTGCCGGAGACCGTTCCTGGAACAGAACCGTCACCATAACGGGGCCAATCTAAGACTGTAACGCTACTGGTCATATTGGAGCATGTGCACCAGCAGAAGGCTTCCGTGTGTTGTGTGTGGACTGCAGCAGCTTTACGAGGTTCAGTAAAAGCATCTATTTCCATTTTCACTTTATTAATGGCTAGAGGGTAAAAGCTCAGTCCTCACTGTTCAGCAGCAGCTTTAAGCCAGTTCTTCTAGTTCAAAGTGGAGTGGCTCATTGTGTGGGAAAAAGGAAAACTACCTTTGGATCCAAACAAGAACTCTGTTTTCTGCGCCCTCAATCGTTCTCCAGCAGAACACTGAATTTATTTTACTTACTTCCTCATGCATGCTCTTCCTAAAGTCCATTTCCTCCGTCAGACTCTGGCAACGGTTCCCCAAGTCGATGCGTAGGAGCATCTCATCAGCAAGGTGCTTCTTGGCCTGAGCGAGGCTTGAGTCCAGCTGGCAAAACAAGATCTAGATCAATGAATCATTTCCAAACAATGCTGCAGTTAGGAGGGATCAAGTGGAGACCGTTGACCCTCAATAAAGAACCTTCAACAACCGCCCACATTTACAAAGAAGGTTTTAAATTCAACCCCAGATTTCTGGATCACTGCAGTAATAGTGTGAGGGGTTCAAGTGTCTGCAGCTCTACCTCCTGCAGCTGTTCCTGCAGCTCAGCCATGGCCGCCTCCAGGCTCCTCTTCTCAGACAGCGCCGTAGTGAGCATGGCCTCTTTGGAGTTCAGCTGAGCCTCCAAGTCCCTAAGCCGGGCCTGGGCTGCTGCTGCCTCAGAGTCCCTCTTATTGTAGCTGAAAAGGCACAGGGGGATAACATGAGTGACAGCCAGCGATGTACAAACAAGGAGACTAGAGTTATGGCCGTAAATCCTGACACGGGTCAAAGCTTGCAGACGTCAGACAGCGTGACTCTGAAGCTAGAGGCAGTCACACCCAGAGAATAACAGTCTTTAGTCACTGTATGTGAGGGGCATTACACTAGATAAACACATGGGTCCGATGGGACAACACTGCACCAGTCCTGCTGACACCAAAGCTGCTGTGGTGTGTGTGGGCTCAGCTTCCCACCAGCGCCTAAGCAGGACAGGCATGAGTGGAATGTGGAGCGATAGGTCTGCTTTCACGGTTTACCAGGGGCGAGCGGAGCATTCTGAAGCAAACCACATGTGCCCTGACAGTCACCTCAGTGACCCGCTTTAAAACATCATTTCAGGAAAACCGTCCAGATATTCAAGGTTTAAAGGCTTTATGGGAACCAGTCTTTACAGTAAACTGAATTGACTAGTTTGCAGCGTAGCATCGTCTCCTGGATGCTGAATGGCGCTTCCTCCCCGGGTTGTTAGTGTCAGCACACTTTAAATTATTAATAGTCTTATGACACTTCCATCAAAGCACAGTCAGCATGTTACACTATGTGATAGTAATAAATATGTACAAACCTTTTCATGTGACATTTTTATACCCTTTTTTTAACATTGACTTGGAAAGGTTGATTGATGATGTCATTTGATTTGCACAAATGGGAAACTGGTTCAAGTATAAGTGAAGCTGAAGTCTTATTTTATAATCACTACATTTTTTGAAAGGTCTAAAATGGGAGAGAACTGTAGCAGAGACAGGAGGACATCAACGCACAGCACCTTCATGTGCCGGTAGTCGTACAAGTTGGAGGCAGCCAAACAAACAGCAGGGGAAAATGTTGCCAATTAAAAACATATTTAGGCTCCTCAGATCTGAAGTAGGAGTTCTTATTTTCTTCACACTGAGAAGTGAATGGCTGTGGGCGACGCCACGTGTAAAGAGCAACACTGGCTGAGACCTAGAGGTCAACGGAGCCCCGAACAGTGTGGTGGGCAATGGAGTCTCTGTTAGAACTTCCAGTTCGGCTTCCTATAATACAATAACAGCTGCTTCGTTGCAGTGAAATCAACTTGCAGATCCGATTCTGTCTGTCTCCGTTCAGTCATTGAGCCCAGTCTGATTCCCTTCACGTGATCCACAGTTGGACTCAAGCATGTCCCCCACCACATGTGTCTGTCTGTCTGTCTGTCTGTCTGTCTGACCACCACATCGCTGTCCCACAGACCATTTTCAAACACAAGCTGCCGTTCTTCTCCTGACAACAAACAGCACGTGTGTAGATGCAGTGGAAGGCTATAGGCCAACAGCTGCGAATCACAGTTGCTGCTAAGCTCAGGATTTGGAGAAATACACACAGACTTCTGTTATATCCGATTATCATAATTAAATATAATAAATACAATTGGCTATTGAGAAAAAAACCCACAAACGACGACTTTTCCACTGTGCATTGTCCCCAAACTGCACGGTTTGTACCAATGAATAAATTGGAACCGTGGGTTCCCATAGTCCGTGAAGGCACCATGCAACCGTCAGCGAGGACAGACCCATTCAATCGAGCCTCCCCTCCCTCCCCTCACCAACGTTACGTGCGCGCTGTTGCAAAAGTGGCTCGAAAATCAAAGTGAGCCTCTAAACGGGCCCGACTCACTTCTGCAGCAGCTGCTCGTGCTCGCTCTTCAGCTTCCCCAGCTCGATCTGCAGCCAGGCCCGCTCCTTGGACGAGTCATCCAGACTCCTCCTGGCGTCGGCCAGCTCGGTCTCATACAGGGCTTTCAAGCCGGTCACCTCCCGGCTCCTCACGTCCTCCTTCTCGCTGATCTGCAGGTGCAGGACTTCATTTTCAGACTCCAAACTCCGGACTTTGTCGATGTAAACGGCCAGGCGGTCGTTGAGGTCCCGGAGTTGCTGCTTCTCCTGCAGCCTGGTGATTCTGGTCGGGCTCATCGGCGTTCCGCCGCCGCACGTGCTTCTTTGGCCGATCGGAGTAGCTGCCGCGGTCGCCATTGTAGAAGAGTGACTAAAAGAGCCGAATAAAGGTGGAGGGCAAACACACCAGGGTAGCGCCGGTGCTAAGTACTCGAATGCTCAATTCAAACAGCGGATTAAGCGGCGCTTGGAAAATTTGTCCTGGAAGTGTTTTCACTCTTTTCTTGACCGAATGAACGAGGGGCTTGGCTTCCTAATATGGCGGCTCGTTGTAAGCGTTACGTTGTGTCTTCAGCCAATGGCGTTGCTCGCCGCCAAGCGTCGTTTCAAGTTTGAGTTTCGGGTTCGCTTGTTAATCTCATCGGCGCGTGCCGAAACCTACCCGTGTATAGAGCAGAATTAAATAAAAGAAAGCGCACCTGTTAAAACAAAGTATAAGTATGCAATAATATAATAAATAAATACATGCTGAATAAAAGCATAAATATTTAAAAAAGAAAGAGAACATAAACTTGACAATAGAAATAATAAAAAGTGGAGGAGGTTGAAGCACATTGAGGAAAAAGACAGTCACAGATTAGAAATTGACGTGAAAAAAAAAGATCGAAAATGAAGAAATATGGTACAGATAATGTGAATCTTTAATAAAGTTTGAAAATCATTTATAAATAGCTCAAAAATGTATGAGGTGCAAAACAAGTGAAAGTGTGAAAGAGTCAAATACATTTACACATATACGCCTGCTGAGATGATGATGAGAAGGAAGGTGAGGTGATTGTCGGTTATTGTGCCATGTAAGTGACGTCACAGTGAAGAGGCTGTTACTGAGTATGACCCGTAGATGGCGCCAGAGTCCGGAACAGCTGTTTGCCAGACCCCGAAACAGCCGCTGTTACTCATTATGATTGGATGGAGTTTCTCAAGATATCACAAGAGCAAAGCCATTTATTTGGTCATTTGTAAAAGGCACATGGAAGAATGTCCTCACATAAACACAAAGTTCTTACCACAACTGATTAAATGAATCAAAATTCTGCTAGTCATTATTTTTACACGGTATTTATGGTAGTTGTGGTGGACAAATGTTTTCACATGATTCAAATGATATGAGGCATGAAATTAGATTTTAGACGACAATGTTCTGTCCCAACAGTTCTTTTCAAAGCTGGACCATAAACGGGATTGAGTTAAATATCTAGGGCCTGTCCTAGTTTTAGTAATTAATTATATATTCTGCAAAAATAAATGGATTCTTCACAAAAAAAGATGAACAATAGACCAGACGCTAATCTACAGATTATAAGGATTAAGCAGCGGAAGGCGTTTGCTCTAATACAGCAGCCACATCAAATACAAAACCACACGCTGTACAACATTATGTAACGTTACAGGAGGAGGCAGGTAGGAAAACACACTGTTTTACAGGCCAAGGATGCGTCTAATCCCAGTAACTCATGTCAACCATTAAAAACCTAGAGCCAGTAAAACCCAATTTGGTGCAAATCTGTTTGTGATGTACATCATATTCTGAAAGTCTTTCTCCACATAACCCATTTCCTGCCCTCACGCAGCTTACATCTTCAGTTACACATGGACTTCTATATAAAGGTTTCTAATCATCAGAGGCTTTCGTCAGGTAGAATTTAATGAGCAGCAAGCAGCATCAATTGGAGGCTGCGCAGTTGGACGGATACAGGACATGTGACATGGACCACTGATAAAATGCCAATACAGCTTTTTTTTTTTTTTTTTTTTGCAGACTGGTTCTGCTACATTTGAGATCCATGTTTTTCTCTTATTAATGAAGTTAACCTGTTTTCAGCTCGCCTGCATTATACTGAGCACCTATGGGAACAAATGTTGAATCCAGAGCGGAGCCGGGACATGGTCCACGCCAAAGATTAAAAAAAAAACAAAAAAAAAAAACAGAAAAGTAAGCAACAAATGTTCATACACAAGTGTAAACGTTTGTAAAGCAGGATTAATAGTTCAATTGATTGTTAAATTGAGCAGTTGAACTTTGAGGAGTTGTGCTGTGTTTCTCAATCATGTCTCCCATCATGCAGCGTTCAGTCTTACACAGTTCTGGGCGGCAGCCGCTGCTTGTAGGTCCCAGCGAGAGCTTTGGCTGCGCTCTGAATCATCTGACGCTGGCTCATGCCTGTCAGGGCTTGATGCCAGTCTGTTCTGTTGATGTTGGGCAGACTGCGCTCCAGGACCTCACCCACGGTAGCGATCAGACCTGACCAGCGCAGACTGTAGTCGGGAGGAGTCAGAGCCTGGGCCTGAACAGAGGAGCGACAGAGTGAATGAAAGGCAAGTGACTACGACCACATGTTAAAGAGTCAGCGTTTACCTGCTGGACGTGCTCTAGAGCCACAGGAGTCGCCTGCGTGAAGACCTCAATGCGAATGCTATGACCACGGTCCTCCAGGATTAAACAGCAGATGTCAAACCACCTGAGAACAACAAGGGCTTTTATAGTACGGAACTAATGGCAGCCTTAATTAGACGGCCATTAAAGAAACATCAACAGAAATAAACTCTTCTTTAGCTGCTGGACTGTGAAACGTTCCACAGTTCACACTGCAGCATGTTTTTTATCACAGAGCAGAGAGAGACCTGGAGCGGAGGCAGCGCCCACCACCTGCTGGCATCGTCCTACAGTAAAGTACCAGCTTCATGCTAAAAGCCTCAGCCCTCAGTCTTAAATTCCACAGAGCACCTGCTGAGGGTGATTAGAGGCGCTGCAGGTTTTAGTGGGGTATTCAAAATATAAATGCTGTGTTATTGTGATTTACTTCATGTTGACTGAGTAAAGAATCAAGTGTGTGTGTGTGTGTGTGTCATCTCTACCTACTTGTCAGGGAGAAGCTCAGCAATGAAGTTCTCTAAAGAGACCACTGGCTGCTTGTCATGAATCACAGCAGCCCGTCGCAGGCTGTCGATGCGTTCTTGAGCCCCCTGAAACCAACACACACTCAGCTCATAGATGTCCTGTTGCTGTGATACTGATCTAAAAATATAGTTGTTTCCTTTTTGCTGTTAACGATGAAAGTAACTGTTTGTAAATGGAGGATTTTCCCTTCATCGCTGTTATCCATTAAAATCAAAAACAGCGACTATTTCCATTTGACCTTGTGACCTTTACAACATGCTGAAGCTTTGGGTCTTGGGTTGATACAATTGAACCACATAAATAGAAATAAACACGATGCAGGTTTCCACCTGCTACAGCAGAGAAGAGGCGATGAACTGACCTTGACACCAGCAGCGTAGCCCACAGGCTGCGGGGCGATGTTGGACTGACCGGGCTCTCCGGTCACCATGGCCAGCCCAAATACCTCCTGGAAGGCATCCCTCACCGCCTCCACAGTCACCTCCTTATCTGAAGTTACCACAATGTCAATGTCTCCACCTGACTCTGGACAAGAAGAACATCGAGGTTAACATCAAAGCCACGTAAAGGTTTAGGGCTGACGCAGTGATAACCCTTACTGATGTACGGAGCCATGCCAGGATCCAGCGTGGTGATCATGGACTCCACCGAGTGTTTGGTTTTGTCCAGAACGGTCTTCACCACAGGATTACCTGCCACTCCCTGAGACACAGGACACAGGGTGTGACCACTGAAACCATTACCACACCTGTCTAGTGTTGCAACACATAGGATATAAATGCTGCTCCAGAAGAGACCAGTTTAGCAGATGCACCTTCAGTTAGATTGGTGTTACCTTGAAAAAGCCCCAGATGCCACCACCAGTGTTGATGTCTGCAGGGAGTCTGGGATCTTCCTGCTCCTCTGGAAAAGTGATGGAAGATCCAGCGTCTAATCCTCCGGTCATGACTGGCTGCTGAACCATGGGATTCGACACTATACCTGGAAGGTTTGAGGACGACCAGTCAAAGATATAGTTGTAATCCGTTTTAACATGAACTACAGAACTTCAACCAGCAGCAGCAGCGGGTGCTGTTCCACACCAACCACCACATTGAGATGTATGCTCTGATTTAAAAAAACAGCAATGATTTGAAGACTATCTACATGTTCTGTGTCTATGCAAGAGATAGAAGTCAGGTTATGATTTCCATGTGTCAGAAAAACCACAGAATCCCTGGAGAGGAAGGGTGTATTGGAAAAATTTACGCACAAAGGCACAATTTTCCATTACAAAGGGTTCCCCTGTGGCATTGTTTGCTTTAATTGCAGCTGTATTCAGTTTGATGTTTTATTCATTTAAATCTTTTTTTACATCCACTAAATATCTGCACTGACACCACTGCTGTTCAGAAGTGTGCGTCCCAGGAATCGATGCAGCCTCCACAGGAGGATCCTAGTTTAAATGTGCTTAAATGGATGGAGAACGGAGGGGGAATGGAGGGAGGGAGGGTGGTGTGGCCATAAAGATTTCTCCAACTGCTGAGTGCTGTACGTATAAAATGCATCTTGGCTCTTTATTTTCATAGTGCTATGAAGAAACTGTTAAAATGAGCTAAAGTATATTTATATATATTTTATATCTTCAAGTCAAAGTGAACAACCTCAGAGGTGATGTAGCTCACTTTGATCACTTCCAGTTTCCCATGTCAGGTTTAGTTTAAATTCAGGTTCCTAATCCTGCTCTCTACAACAAGTCCTTGGTAGCAGTGGGTTAGTCTCTCACCTGGTACGGCTGTAGGACTGGAGAACGTTGGCATCAGTGGAGTCTGTGGTGTTCGACCAGCATGGCCCCTTGTGATGTCGTACCCTGCGCTCATGGAAAAGCTGGGTGTGGACAGGCCTACAGGAGGTGCTGAGAGCTGAGGTGGTCTAACAGGAGGACAAGACGGGGAGGTGGAAGGAGGAAACGGAGAGCTGCCGGTGAAGGGGGGCGTGAATGTAGAGACAGGAGGGAAGTGGGGGGAGGCGGAGGATGGAGCATCCTGGGGACGACTGAATGCAGGCGAGGAGGAAACCTGAGCCAGAGCAGCGGAGCCTGCTGGGGAGCCAGTGGACATGGAGCTGGACAAGGGGCTGGACATACCTGAAATTCAAAGCTCATATCACACACACTTGTCTATGTTACTCCAGAGCATATAGACAACGACACACATCTCTGATGTAATAGAAGACTTGCTCTAACTGTCACTAGAGCAGACTGAGAGCGATCTGCAGCCGGAGCGTTAATGGCCATGTCTCACCTACGGTCAAGGGCGGAGCAGCAACGGCCAGAGGAGGTGAGGGGCTGGTGGGAGGCGTCGTCTCGATTCCGCTCTCTTCCATCATCTTCTCAGCCTTTCTCACACACACACACACACACACACACACAGACGCACACAGACGCACGCGCGCACACACATCAGGACAATCAGAGGTTTGCATAACATCGTGCCTTCTTCCACCATGAACGACACACTGCTCCCTTCTTTTACGTTCAGGCTTAGAATGACAGAACACCCAACCTCCGCTAATGAGCAGCCGTTAATGTTTAACCTCTCCATTGTTAGTTAACTGTTTACCAATACGACATGATCAGTTCTTCCCTAAAAACACAGCGCTGTAGTTTGTACACGTGTACAAACACACTGAGCTCAGGCGAAACTAACTAGCTGTAAATAGTAATAAACAGTAAAAGCAAAATATGCATAACAAACACCAGTGAACACAAAGTTTAGCAATAACAGAGCAACTAAAGTCAGCTATACTACTCACCTGCTAGTCGGACAAAGAGAAACCCAGAACAGCACGGACCCACTTTGATGACGTCACGTGTTGCCACGTCTGCGGCGACTCCTCCCATTAGTAAGATTTTACGACACACTACTTTTATTCTAGTCAAAATGTCAATTCGTCCGTACAAAATATGCTATCAACAACATGAACACGGATTCCACATCTTTACATTACTTTTGTAACGAAAAGGAAGTTGTCTCCAATGACTATACGGTAGAGTTACAGCGTTAAACTTGTATGTTTTTAATTGTCTAAATCAATTTCTCTACTGGAGAAATTTGCATTTCAGATTTCCAACACATTTAACTAGAAGTGAGGACAGGTAGACACGTTTACCTGAATGATGAGTATCAGCCATGTGACTTTATTGACTAAAGGTCTGGTTGTCGTTTGTACAAGTGTTTATTCTGTTCAGCAATAAGGACATTCCTCTGAGAGGAGGACTTGGTGTTAATACCTGTTATAGGAAGATCAAAAATACTTTTTTTGATTAGATTCTTTTTATGAAAGAAAACCATAAAACATTGTACAACATTAGTTTTTTACCTAAGAAAAACATGATAGAGCACAAAATGTTGAAAACTTAGCTGCTTATCTTTGCAGCTGGGGAAAATAAATGCTCTGGGTTTATTTAAAGTTTTACAGCATGTACTGTAACAGCTTTGATTTTTTTGAGTCCTTATGATTTCACAATTATTATGATAAAGACATACAGTAGTTGTCTGTATAGAGCTCTCAACTTGTGGCCCGGAAGTAGATGCAGTTTGGCTCTGAGCAGGGCTGCTCCATTCAATCCATCAGATGATGGACTGCAAGGAATCAAATACCTTGATTCTCTTTATTCTGTAAAATCAATGCTTGTTTATAAATGTATCTTTCCTGTCACAATGTTTTGATATATAGACCCAGTCAGGAGAACGTAGTCCTTCTGGGAGACATCTAAAAAATACAGAGGGTCCTGGATGAGGTCCAAATTTATACCCTCCTGAACCAGCTTCATCTTCTGCAGCTTGAAGGTCTCCGTTACATGCAGAGAGGTCTGAGAACATAAGCAGGGACATAACTGAGCAAAATAGCTTTACACTGTAAACACAAATAGAGGGACAGCACGACTTGCCTGTATTCTGAGAAACCACGGCCAGGCATATGCAGGAAGGCTTTTTACCAAATGACTATAAAGCTCAGTTCCTTTGAATTTGTGATCCTGTTTCAGGACGATAGCAGCCATACCTGCTCGGCCTTCGTGTCCTGCAAACACAGATGGTAATCAACAGTCACCTGCTGGGTTTTGGAAACATTCCCTCTTTATTCTCTATAGAATGTGTATTAACAGTCCCGGAGTAGAGTCTACGTACCTGGTACGGTGACACCATAGACATTGGCTTCCTGGATAAAATGAAGAAGACCCAAAACCTCCGACACTTCTGTGGTGGACACGTTCTCTCCTTTCCACCTGTGCCATAAAAAAATAGATGCAGTTCATGTTGTTTAAATTCTGTGTGGAAAGTAAGAGTCCACTGCAGCCATTTACACCAGGCAATAAGAAATCATCATTAATACCATCCCACACTAAATGTTTAAAGTAAATTCCTTTTTTAATATTCTGTTATATGTATGGTTCACTCACAACGGTAAAGCGGTTCAGAAAAGACATTATACCAACAATACGGATACGTTGAAAGTTACTGTTTCATGCTTCTTTGTCTGTTTAGAACACACTTCAAAAAAGCTGCAACAAAACACACTTTCTCTAAATATGTGAAAATCTGTTTAACATATTGTTTCAACAAGTATACTTAGTGACGTATATAAAACATATTTAAAGAATGACGACTTTATTATGCTGCAATTTCAGTATGTTTTAGTTTCAAGTGAGTATTTCTGAAGTGAACTTCTTCTATTATTGTTTTGCTACTGAATATGCAGTAAAGAAAGAAAAAGAAAAGGCTTCCATTGCTGTCAACTTGAACTCATTTATTGGACGTATTGTCTTTGATAGAAATATCAAGGCACCAAAATGTGGTAAAAACATCATCTTCAAACTCTGCATAGACGTGAGATGTTTCATCATCACATTCAACACGTACAACCTGTAAAAGACAAATGCACATCAATAAACAAAATAAGAACCAAATGCAGCTAATTCAAACAATTTACATTTGTATGAGTCACAGTTAAATTAACATTAGACCTCAGGACACTTAAGATGGTAGTGAACTAGCTTTACCGGTTTATGTTGAACTCTTCTTGTCCCCGGCGTACCACAGCTGAATTACCGCTCACAGGCATTGTGGCTATTTTCCAGCCAATCAGGGAGCTGCTGATGAGCATGCTGGGTATTCTCACCTGTATCTTTATAAGGAGCTGCTGTAAAGTTAACGATGCCTGTGTATGTAGCGTTAATGTTAGCAAGCCACAAGCCAAGCTACCTGTCTGTAGGCTAAGCTAACAGCTAGCCAGCGCTAACAGGCCTCATTACATAAGTTATAAAATATTTTCTTAAATTCTATACAAAATGAGTATTTTTTATTCATCTAAGCCAGATCTCATAGTTTCCGTTTACATTTACACATTTGTCTAAAGCCAGATTGTTTTAGTACAAATATATCCTGAGTGCAATTAAGACAATGGCATCCAGCGTCCAGGTCGGAAACAGCAAACTCTGGACGTGTGGTTCTCTGAAATCTGCCCCTTCACTCTCTGGCATCACTTCTAATCTGATTGAAGTGAAGCTCATAAGATGAACAGTGAATTTATATGGCACACAGCTGTGACCTGGAGTCACAGGTTGGTAATAAATACCATTCAACTAAGAGAACTCTGCCTCGTCATTAACCAGGATACAGACAAGGTACATTGGTGTCCACATTCCTCAGTCAGCTACAGGCCTCCACTGGTGCAAACCTGAAACAGGCTTTAACATGTAACAGGGTGGTTGTTCATGGAAACAGCTGTGGTTGTTCTGTGACACTTGGTTTAAAGCCCGATCAATGCAGTGATGGCTCCATGATAGTTTAGTAGTTGAGGAATCAGCCAGTAAGTGAAAGTCAGTGCTCTTCTCTACCCGTAGCAGCCACAGGCACCAACCCAGACGGGTCAGAATAAAATTATAGCAATGACCTGGTTCGTGCTTTTTTCTTTGTGAGCTTTCATCATTTTACTGTGTCACTCAAAAGTCCTTAAGCTTGAATGACACCATTTAACTATTGATAGTGTGTTGACTGGATGGTTTAGATCTTATTTACAGAATTAGCTCATGTTAACAATACTTTCAAACTAACCCTCATACACAAATTAGCTGTGGAGTTCCACAGGGTTCTGTGCTTGGTCTTGTACTTTTCACTGTACACGTCTCCTCATGGTGATATTAGGGATAATTTTTATTTTGTCCTTTTCTCCATCTTCTCACTCCAACCAGTCGAGGCAGATGCTTTACTTTGTAAAGTGCTTATAAAGTGCATTGACATTTGTTTTTGTTGTGACCTGGTGTTATACAAATGACTGAATTGAAAGTAGACACATTTCAGCACCATATGAACAGACACAGAAGAGATACAGTTGAATTATAAACAATGGTAAAGTTATCATAAGCACACCTTACCTGAAAGTGTCTCCAACGCGGTCACGAAAGTAGAGAAAATCCCTGTGATCGAGCATCAGAAGATCTCCAGTGTTGAAATAGACATCTCCAGAGCAGAACACATTCCTCAGCAGCTTCTTCTCAGACTGGACCTCGTCCCCAGCGTAGCCCAGAAATGGGTTCATGGCTGTGAGAGGAGCTACCAGGATCCCGGTCTCCCCTTGTACAACAACCACGCAAGGGACACGTCAGATGAATGTCTCCTACAGTTTGTTCTAGACACCGAGTGTTCCTCATTTACCTTTCTGGGCGCGTGTGCATCTTCCAGTCTTTGTTCTGACGGGCTCATATGTTTGTGGGTCATACTGAAGAAGCTCAAACGGCATTGAAAGCTGAAACACAACCAATTGAATCAATGTTACAGTTTCAAGTACTTAAACCCATCACGTGTACACATCTTTACTGCTAACGTAAGTAAATACACTTTCTGTTTGGTCACTGGCTTCATTCTGCTTCGTCTCCATCCTTCTGAATGTGTGGTAGCACACATCACACATGAGCCGTCTCACTGAGGAAAACCTGCAGTTTTTCCTACAGAGTCGGACCCCAAACTAAACCAACTAAGGGAGAGATGCCAAACACCCGGCTTGAACCAACAGAACACGAAGCTTAAATTCATCAATATCTTAGCTTTTCCTTAAAAGCACTACATATATTAACAAGTTTTGCCGTTTGGCCCGGGTCATTTATTGGATCCCTGCTTTACAGTGCTGAGACATCATAAAGACATTAGAGGACATTTACACAGCTTTGCACAAATCACCAGAAAATAATCCAATTAACTATATCCAACACACAACATGGTCAAATCCAGGACAAGTGTGTGTTGGTTCTAGGAGCGTGTTCTCTTGGACCGTTGGAGTCTGGACCGTTTTACAGCCACAATCAACAATGTGTGTTTATCCAAACATGTCTACATCACATCATCAAGCTCCAAACCACCCAAAAGCCATGTTACTGTGCCAAAGATGGCATTATATTATACTAAAAGCTACAGACTTAAATGAACCTCTGCGCCGTTTTGTAGGCGCTGATCACCGTAGCAACCAGTGGCTGATCAGTTGCCAGGCAGATATTAGACGCTCTATCGGTCATTTCAACACCTATCTCCATCCTGTGATTCCTTCTTAATTTTCCTTACACTGTTGTGTGTGCTTTGACCAGTGACTGATCAAAGCGGATTCAGCCAAGGATCAAATGACTGGAGTCACCTGGTTCTGCCCATTGCCGCCCACTTAGTGATGGCAGAGGGTTGACCAGAAAGTGGTCCAGCGTCTGACAGGTGGGGGAATCAGGAGTAGAACCCTCGACTCATTTCTTTACTTTTTGATTTGTGCGTTTAGTTGTTTTTCCTGTAGGCTAAAAAAGCTGCACTTAACTGTTATTATGATTAATTGATTAATCTGTTGATAATTTAGGCTCTTTCGTTTTACCGTTTTTACTGATAAATGTATTTTCTATTTCTCAATCATCATTATTTTATTTAAATCCAGACACTGTCAAAATTTTTGCCAACAGTAACATTTATAGTGACCAGACTCTGTGAAGGTACAAGCAGTCATAAGTGACAGATCCATGAACATAGTGGCCCGTTACATGCTCCAGTCCTGACCTTGTTAAAGTAACTTGCTCGTCCAACGGGTCCAACCTCGTCGGTGTAGTTGAGGAACCCGATGCTGGTCTCGGTCAAACCGTAACCCTCCCTGATTGTGATTCTATCAAAACGTCTGACGAACTCCGTCCAGACATCAGGCCTGAGGCCACTTCCAACCGCCAGTCGAACACAGTGAGCTCTCTCTTCTGGAACCTGGAGGCAAACGAGCATTTATTAGTCCAATACACAGTAGACGGCATTAGAATAAACCCTGAACATTGTTAATAGTCTCACACATATCTTTGCATTTTCTGTTATTGCTGAGGACACTTTATTGTACGTTATATTGCATTATCTTTGTCCTTTACTATTTTTTTGTGTTTTTACATATTTTCTTTTATTCTGTGTGTATTGTTGCAGAGGACACTGCTGGACAATATGGATTTTCCACTGGAATTAGTAAAATGTGTGTGCGTGAGTGCGCACGTGTATCTGTTTATTAGGTTCTCTAATAATGTTACAGCTGTCTGTTTTGTGGGGACGTGTTCTAGTACAGCATGAAGCTCACCTCAGGATGATTGACCAGGTATCGACACAGCTCTCCGATATACTGCACCACAGTCACCTTGTGTTTCACACAATCCTTCCAAAACTGACTGGCAGAAAACCTCTTCTTTAAGACACAGGTTGCTCCTGTTAATAAGAGTTCATAAGAAGATACAGAGCAAACAGTGAACGGTGTAACATGTTTATGTCTCCAACTATTTACAGCTAGACAGTATTAGTATGAGGAGCTGGTTTTTGTCTCTCTCAGACAAACTAAGGACTTTCTGGAGCAATTTGTAAATAAACTAAATCCCAGAATGAGACATGAAGTCAGCACTAAGTCCATTTCACCAAAAGACGTGGACAGATTATCAGGATATCCTGAACCGGTGAGTGTTTTGAAGACATATTTGAGCTATGAGAACAATGGGTTTGGCAGCCGTTAAAGCACAGACCTTCCTCTTACCCAGGCTTATGCATCCTCCGAGCCCCAGCAGGGAAGCCGACATGTGGTACAGAGGGAGAGTGATGTAGATGACGTCATCGGACGTGGCTCCGCACATGTAGAGGAAGGCCATGCTCATCATGCTTTTCAGATGCCCCACGCAAGCGGCCTTGGAGAGACCTGCAGAAAGCCGCAGCGGTTACTACTGGTGGGTAAAGTTACCTTTAGGTTCAAGCCTGAGCGACACACTACCTGTAGTGCCTGATGTGAAAATGAAGAGGAAATTTGACATGATGTCAACTTTGGGAAGTTCCTTTAACGCCTCTCCAGACATCTGTTCCACCTTGTCTAGTAAAGTATTGAAGCCCTCAGAGGGCGCCGTGTGGTCCACCACCCACACAGCCACGCCGTCCTTCTGCAGATCCTGCAGCAGCTCCTTCACCAGTGGCACCAAATCTGAACAAAGACACACAACAGACGTGGTATAATACCACATGTATAAATGTTACATCACACATTTAATGGGCTGAGACCTTTATTGTGAAAGGACTCCATGAGGCTACAAGTTGCTTCTATCTGCAGTTATTTAAAAACGTGCATTCAGACATTTAAGTATTATCTTAAAATTATCTTAATTAACCTGGGCCTCATTAACTGCTGAACCTGATGACATGATGAACCACAATCTGTTCAAAAATGTCTGTGTGGGACAAACTCAAACTCTGGAAGTTTGACTGTGCGCGCGCGTGCGCGTGTGTCCAACAGGTCCATACCTGCACCAACCACCAGCGTCTTCGCTCCGCAGCTGTGGAAGCAGCGCAGCAGAGACTTGGCTTTAATGTTGACGTTGACGAACGCGACCTCGCAGCCCAGTTTGCTCAGACCGAACCACGCGTGCACGAAGTCCGGCTCGTTGCACATCAGCAGAGCCACGACGTCCCCCTTCTTCAGGGAGGCCTCCGCCACGAAGGCTCTGGCGAACCGGTTACTCCTCCGGTCCACGTCGCGGTAGCTCAGAGTCCGCTCCTCGTAGACGATGAACGGCTTGTTCGGCGTCGTCCTCGCCTGGTGGACGAAGCAGTCGAGGAATGTGACGACCCCCCGCTGCATGCGAGCCCGCACCGCCTTCCCGTACTTCCGAAGCTTTATGTATTGCCTGACGTCCGCCCAGAAGAAGGGATGAAGCAGCCTCTGGTAGAGAAGCAGAGCCAGCAGCCCCGCGGCGACGCTGCTTAACACCGCGAGGAGCATCTTGGTGTGACACAGAGCTTCCGGGGTGACGGGACCCGAAGCCCCGCGGGGGGCGGGGCTTAAGTTCCGCTCAGGGGCGACCTAAGCCCCGCCCACAGCGGACCCGACTGCTCGACTCCTCAGCTCAGGCTGGTGCTTTATCAGCTCGTTTCTAACTAAGAACCTCTAAGTTCCAACAGTTTCAGGTTCAAAACAGCAGAGATTCAGACCATACAAACCAATCTGTGACCTGGTGATCATCAGTTCCTGGTAGTAGAGTGTTGGACTTTGGAGCAGCTGGTCTACAGTTCAATCTCCCACCTTACCTTAATTTATTAAAATGTTTTTATGATTATTACAGTGCCTTTAATACATAAACAAAAAAGGAGAACTAGCAGATCACTGCAGTTGCAGAAGAAACATGTTGAGAGAAAACCAACAATCGGTGAACAAAATTAAGCTTTACAAAAAACACAGCCACTGCACCGATCCTGACAAAATCTAAATGACGGAGCACAGACTCTGTGACTGGTGACCAAGGCAGCAAACAGGCAGCAAAACACTCAATTTATTCATATTTTATTCCAAAATATTTGAACAAATATTTATAATGAAAACAGCATAATAGATAAAAAAGTGGTTTGGTAATCGTGGCACTGACAATGTACAGTATGTATAGAATTATCATTATAGCAGATTCTTTACTTTTCCACCAAAGGGACATTTGCTCCTGTTCTGCTTCTGGTGATACAGACATTTTACATCGTAACTGATAAAACTATGTACATAGTTTAAAAAAATAAGCTCAGAAAGAGATTTTGCTAATTAAAAAAACATAGTCATTCAAATGCAACGTTTTCTTTTCACTATTGTAGGTAATTCATTTTTCAAAAAACTAAAGTCCTGCTTAAGTTTTAAGTATTAGATATGATGAAGCCTTTAAAATGTAACAAAACAGCAGAAACATGAATATGAAGCAGAGCAAACTGTCAGAAAAGAAGGGCAAAAGCTCCTATTTATAAAAGAGTTAAACCAGCCACTACATCAAACAAACATCCTCAGGATGAAACGAGAGCAAAGTTACTGAGTTAATATAATATAATAAAGGCACATGTGAAACCTGAACCACAGATCCATAACCAGATCACTGACTATAGTCAGAGTCTGGCCTGAAGCTGTCAGCTGTCAATCAAACCCACCTCCTCTGAACTCACTCAAAGACAGCAGGACAGGGACCGCGGACTCAGCTGGACCTGGATCAGTTCTGCAGCGAGCTCTGAACCGTCGGCTTCGTCCTTGGACGGGCTGACGCGCGTGTTGCTGCCGGTGCTGGACTTTCAGAGATTCATTGTGTTCGTTGGGACGGAGTTTGCTCTTGATGGAATTGGTTTGTTCTTGTTGTAAATCCACTTCTGTAGCAGTGAATAAATAAATAAGCTGTGAGCCAACTACTGAGAAACCTGTAGCTGCATTCTGAAAGCTCTAAGTGCTTCTCCACACTCTGGGTCTCACCAACAGTTGTGCTGCTGCCACCATTAATTCCAACATGAGCTTCCAGCATTACTGTATAAATTAAGGGTCTTCAGAAAATCCGTGTCCATTCAGTGTGGCTAAAAACACTAATATGAACATGAAGCAGCACGAGGCACATTAGGTCGTCTCAGCAGGTTCTGAATGGCCCGTTCCAGGACCAGACTGGGTTTGTTCTGATTTTACAAAAGGGGCAAAATGATTACGTAAACCATCAGCTCTGGGCCACACAGGAACCGGTCGTACCTTTGTTTCAGTTCAGCCTTGTACCAAAGTCTCACAGCGTCTAGTTCTCGCGTTGCTTTTCATACAAAACATCCTGATGTGTAAAATGTTGACAGACCGTTTGATCCGAACGCTGTAAACATCCGGGTGGCGTCTAATAGAGTGACGAAGCCCCGTCAGGGCGGCCGGTCCGTGGAGCATCCGGTGCTGGTGAGTCCATTATTCGCCGCTCTGAAGCTCTGGATCTGGACTCTCCCTCGCGGGGAGGACATCGTAGTGACAGGAGATGCTCTTCGGAAGGTCGTAGGGATCCTGAGCACCGGGTCCAGGGAACTGGACTGGGCTCACACTTGGCTCTGAAACCAGAAGCAGAGGAGAAGTGAACTAGGGAGCAAGTGTAGAGAGAAGCAGTCCAGTCACAAACATCAGCCTCTTCAGCGTCCAGTGAAGTGAAGCCATATTCACATAAAAATAATCTTGCTTCTATACATTCATATCCTCCACAACGTGCTGCTCTTCTGCAATGACTCTGCTCCTTACATAAAAGGAAACATTGAATATTCAGATTTACTATTCTTACTTTTTATATACCTAAATTATGACCATGCTTGTATATGTTTGTTAAATATGACTCGGACCATCACACACGAGGCCTGTGATGAGGTGTGAACCAAACTTCCTCTGTGGATGCGATGAAAGCCCCTGTGATTCATAGCAACGGTTCATGTGACTGTACAGGTGTCTAATAAAACCAGGGACCGGTGAACGCTTCTGACCAGCTCCACAGACGCTCGTCCTCCTGATGCCGCTGCTGCCGCTGATCTCGGCGTACAGCGAGTCCTGTCTGGCCGGTGACTTCATCTCCATGTAGCCACACTCTGTGTTCCTGGCCGTCAACAGCGGGGGGTCCTTGATGGTGGCGTAGGGGTTCTCGGAGCTGCTGAGGGAACAGGAGCTGGCGTGGTAGGATGAGCCCTTGACCACATCTGCATGAAGCGGAGGGAGGAGTTGATGAGGAGCTGACACCAGCATCGGTGTGTGGGTGGAGGCGCGCGCACGAGCCACAACCTACCGCGCAGAGACGTCCCCATGTGCCTCCTGTCGAGTCCGAAGGCTCCTATAATAATAATAGCAGAGGAGATGCAGGTGGAACAGAATATTAGTCTGGCTGTCACAGAGCATTCGCTATGAAGCGCTAATCGTGCTCCGCGTCCCACCCAGGCTGCTGGAGCAGCTCCCGTGCTTCCAGTCTGCAGGCAGCGTGCCGGTGCGGTCGACCAGCGGCGACACGTTCTTCTGCTGAAAACATGACGGCAGCGGTTAGTAGAGGAACCTGGAGGCGCTGCTGCTGCTGCGGCTCCTGTGCCGACGCTCTGCCGTACCTTCTCGTAATGACCCGTGTTCATGTGAGGAGGACTCACGCACTGGGTCAGAGTGTGGTAGCTGGGGTTGGAGAAGTAGCTGCTGGGGAGCGTCTCGCGGGGCGACGGGCCTGAAGGGGTCGGGAGGTGAACGGGTAACAGTCAGAGGGTTCGTGGGACTCGTCGGCACGAGTGTGAACCAATGGAGCACATTCAGCGGGAAATGGGTTTAAAAGCAGTGGTGAGGCTGTGAGTACCTGCAGCGGGGGGCTCCAGCCTGGCGGCGGGCGTGTAGGTCACACTGGGCATGGTCGGCTCTTTGCCCTTCTGCTTCCTTTTGTAGACGAGGAAGAGGCTGATGAGGAAGAGCACCAGCAGAACCAGGACGACGATGCCCGCTATCACTCCCATGTGGTAGGTGTCTACCTGGATGGCGGTGCTGGTGAAACTGTTGAGGCTGCCCACGACCAGGACGCCGGCTGCAGGGACAGATCCACACGTCCTCTGATCCGAACCGGTTGCGTGTGCATGTTGTGATGACGGCGGGTGCTCACCTTGGTCGCAGCGCGCTCCTCTCCAGCCTGGGCTGCAGTAGCACGTGCCAGTAATGTGATCGCAGGTGGAGTTGTTGAGGCAGTCACAGACCTGACGGCAGCCGTAGCCGTAGGAACCAGGGGGACACTCTGTAGAAACACACATCAGTAACATCCACTAGAGGAGGACGGAGGCGGTGAAATAGTGCTCCAGCATCACACACTTTGTTCACAGTGACGTCCCATGAAGCCGGTGCGACAGTTACACTGTCCAGAGACATGGTCGCAGTCGGCTCCATTCCTGCACTGGCAGCTCTGGAGACAGTCCCTCCCAAACAAACCCAGAGGACAACCTGCAAAGATGAATAGT
This sequence comes from Betta splendens, assembly GCF_900634795.4. Classification (NCBI taxonomy): domain Eukaryota; kingdom Metazoa; phylum Chordata; class Actinopteri; order Anabantiformes; family Osphronemidae; genus Betta; species Betta splendens. Next base: position 10,981,561 of record NC_040892.2, on the reverse strand, counting down.
GTCACATACAACACTGCTGCCGCTCAAGCTCTGGGCTCAAACGGCACCATCTGGCCCCAGCGGGTTCATGGTTAAGGTACTGGAGAATGAAAAGACTGCAGTTTGGTTGTGAGGGAGTCCTCGTAATTTAACGCTGGGGAACGAGGGTCCACCTCTAACCCACCCAACAGCTACAGTCTCCCCACATGTACAGGTAAACGCTGTGTGACTGACGCTGTGTGCAGTAGAGGCCGCTCCACCCTCTGGTGCACCTGCATCCTCCGTCGTAGGCGCTGCAGTGGGCTCCGTTGTGACAGTTACAGGTGTGGATGCAGTCGGGTCCCCACTGTCCCGGAGGACACGCTGCGCAACAGTGACAGGAGAGAGGCGGCTTAGACACGGGAGCCGGTGCGGGACAAGCGGCAGGTGCTACCGACGGGGGACGCACGCTGGGAGCAGTCGCTTCCGATCCAGCCTGGGTAACACTGACAGGAGCCGTCGATGGGGTTGCAGGTGCCGTTGTTGGTGCAGCTGCAGGTCCAGGCACAGTTCTTCCCGAAGCGTCCGGTGGGACACACTGCAACAACACACGCGTCAGCATCGCCTCGAGCCCCTCGGAAGCCGCGGCGCCGCGGGGCCCGACGCTCACCGTCGTTGCACAGGCGCCCCCTGAAGCCCGGCAGGCAGTCACATCGCCCCGTGATGTGGTGACACGGCCCGTTGCTGTGGACACACTGTGGACAGGTCTGACTGCAGCGGGGGCCGAAGGAACCTGAGGAGCAGACTGGGGCATCCATTCCCCTCAGTTACTAGTGTGGAGGAGCCCGACGTTTCCCACATGCAGTATTTAAGAACAGTCAACTAGCTTCTACTTTTACTGCTTAGAGCGCGGCGCACGGATGCACACGGACTCACTCCTCTGACACGTGGAGCCTCTGAAGCCTGGAGCGCACTCGCACGTCCCATCGTCCGGGGAGCAGGACGCCCCGTTGTCACAGTTGCAGGGGAGGGAGCAGTTGGGGCCCCAGCGGCCCCGAGCACACACACTGTCACAGCGGAGCCCTGAACACACACACACACACACACACACACACACACACACACACACACACACACACACACACACACACACACACACACACACACACACACACACACACACACACACACACACACACACACACACACACACACCAAAGCAACAATTCTTTTTTTAACAATAAATTAATGATTAAATTAAATTCAATTACCTTTTTTAATGTAAATGTTGAGGCTTCAACCCTTCAAATTAAAAGCAGGCATTGTTAACGTACTGGAGGGTTACATGTTGCTGATGTTAGTGACATTTGGTTGTTTACATCGTCAGGTTTATATTCATTGTTTTGTACTTTTTGTGACTTTTCTCATCTATTTTTAATCATGTTCTAGAAACTGACGGTATTAATTGAGGAGTTGTTGGACCATATATCCTATTTCACCACTATATCATATGAGAGCTACATTGACCACATACTGTAGCAATGATCATACAGTGCATATGACATAGAAACTCCTCTGTTACAGTGTCATACCTATTAATGCTTCCACTGGCTTCATCTGTCTGTGGTCTAGGATTAAACATCACATCTCTTCACGTTTTCTATCTTTATTTTCTTGTATTTTGTGTTATGACTTATTAAATTGACTTGATCTCCGCAATAATTTACTTAGTTTTATATTAAAATCAGATCGACCCATTTATGCTAACAGGCTACGTACCACAGGCTGCTGTCAAACCTTCAAAATATCCATCTGCCTCTCAAGGTCCATCAGAACCAAAGAGTGATGGTTTTCCTTTAAACTGACAACAGCAGCTGTGATATATGGTTAAACAGGCGCTTTGGGTTTCCTACCGGTCCAGCCGGCCAGACAGCGGCAGTGACCCGTGGCGTGGTGGCACCCGTCCGCATGGCTGCAGTCACAGCGCTCTTCACAGTTCACCCCGTAGGTCCCATCCTGGGGAGGACACCCAGCGCAGAGCGCTCAGACCTCGACTCAACAACAGAGCAGTGTGTGATGTGCTCATCTTGATGATGATGAGGGTGCGGTGTTTCTGACCTGGCAGCGGAGCTCACACCTCTCTCCTCTCCAGCCTGGAGCGCAGGCGCACTGACCGTCCCGGGCGTCACACGCTCGTCCGCTCTCGCACGCACAGCTGAGGTCGCAGGCCGGACCCCAGGATCCAGGGGGGCAGCCGATGGAGCAGTCCACGCCATGCCACCCTAATTCAATGAGGACAACAGCGCTGGAGCTAACAAAGGTCATCACACGCATTAACTCTCACGTGCATGAAGAGAGTCTGACCTGCTTCACAGGAGCAGGATCCGTCCACTGGGGAGCAGCGGGCACCGTTCTTACAGCTGCAGCTGGAGGAGCAGTTTACTCCATACGTTCCTACTGGACAAGCCACCGAGCAGTTGGGGCCCTGCGGGGAAGTTGCACAACATCCACACAACATGTTGTAGCTCATCCACTGGTGAAACCTGTGGTTTCTAATCACTGGTGCGGTCTGGGGTCAGACGTAGCTACGCCTCCAATAGGAAACAGGTTTACCGTGAAGCCTGGAGCGCAGACACAGTCGCCGGTCACACGGTGGCAATCGGCACCGTTCTGACACCTGCAAACCTGCAGACAGGACCCGCCGTAGAACCCTGGGGGGCACGTCTCGTTGCAGTAGGGGCCTGACCAGCCAGGGCCACAGCTGCACTCCCCTGACATCGGGTGGCAACTGGTGACAGGGGTCGACACAGCACGGTTAGTGGGAGGACTGTCTGCAGGAGACGACCAGGGATCAGAGGAGGCTGCTTTTTAAAATGACCAAGATGGAAAGTGATGTGAGAACAGATAACATCAGCATGTTGCCATGTGTGTGACAACACTAAAACATGGCCATGATTTGTCATCTTTCTATCTTACACACTTCCTGACCCGCACAGAAGACCCAGGGCAGGATACGAGTCTAACGGCGATGCATACCTGAGCGTGTTCTGGGCAGAACAGGCACACGTCCGGTCACAGCCGGGGCCGTAGCGTCCTTCAGGACACAGGGGAACGTCGCAGGCGTCGCCAGCGTACCCCGCCTCACACACACACGTCCCGCTGGTGCGGTCGCACGTGCTGTGGTTCTTACAGCGACACGTCTTTGAGCAGCCGGGACCAAACGTACCGACCGGACACTCCTCCTGGCACCTGGTCACAGCGGGAGACACGGTCATCAGCGCTGCTTCGTTCTGGATCACTGGATTCTCCTTGAACGGTGACCGTATTGTGGTGAAGGAGCCTCAGATTTTTATTTCTGGGGACTGAATGTCCCTGGATGGATCTCCAGGACAGACAGGGTTGTCATATAGTGCATCATATTCAGTTCCACCACAAAAGAATAACACATAAATCCAGACATAGCTGTGCAGCACTGATGGGTAGCATCTCACCGTTCTCCCGTGTATCCAGATCCGCACACACACTGTCCAGTGGCCGACACACACAGGCTGTTGTGGTGACACTGACAGTCCTGTGAACAGTTCTGTCCGAAGGTTCCGATTGGACACGGCTGGCCGCACACCGCACCCTGCACACGGGAGCCGGGGGTAAACGTTCTGTCATCAACTAGAACAGCACCAGTCTGCCCTGGTGTCATCTCATCACTCTCCAGACCGCACTCCGCTCCACATTTGACCTGGGACCTACCATCCATCCTGCCGGGCAGAAGCACTCCCCGGTCACATGGTGACACAGGCCTCCGTTCTGACACGGACATCTCTCCTCACATTCGTGGCCATGTTGACCGGGTGGACAGAGCTCTTCACAGCTGTGAACAACAAAGCAGTGCTCCTTTCATCTGGTGGTGCTTAAGTCAAACATAGAAGAACCTGCACTTTGTAGGCTTGTACAGTTAAAAAACACAGTGAACTCGCACTAAGCTAATCAGTCCAATGTCCTGGTTCTGGCTTCTCTGGGTCCCCTGTTGCTCTGATCTTATCACTAGCTGCCAGGTTGATCCAGTGGCTTAAGGTTGCTTCCATCAACCACTTGGTCACTAACCAGTCACCCTGTGGAACCTTCCAGTGCAGCAGGAGGAGGATGATCACAAACCCTCTAAGTGACTGGATGTGTGTCAGGAACATGGTCCTCAGGACACACTGAGGGTCGAAGATGTGGATTTAGTAGAACCTTCTGATGGCTTCACTTTATAAGCTAGAAGTGATCTGAACGTCCTTCAAAAAATATACGCGTGTACATCAGTACGACATAAAAAGGGGCCAGCTGACTTGATGAAGACGTGTCTGACCTGTCGTACTCTCTCTGCCACAGTCATCTATGTCACTCTGTGAGTTTGAGTCAGGTTTTATCTAAACTTCCACATTCAATGTGCAGCATCGACATCTGAATCATAGTGTTCATCTAATGTGAAGGGTTTGGTTGGTGTATGTGTCTACACATCTTAGTAGTTCGGGATAGAGTCTAAATCAGCAGCTACAGTAACTCAGTCCAGGGTTCGTAACTGGTGTCATCTTTGCCATCTGGGGGTCCAGAGAACCTCCATGTGGTACCCGTCAATTCTGGTGGGTGGAATCCAATGCTGTGTTCTCCTCCAGCTCCCACAGTGGTTGTGGGTGGGTCAGAAAGTGTACACTGAGTGCAGTCCAAAGGCTAATCTGATAGAAGACTGGACTCCCTGACCCTCCTCATCTTTTCTGCTGGTAAAGGTTTCTCTGCTTCTAGATCATTACTGACACGTGCTAACACACAATCACTTGAACCTCTTGAACTGAGAGTTCTGGGTCTCACTGGGCCCTGCTCAGGCTCTACTACTCCTCATACCTATCATGAATGTTAAGATACCGAGCAGCGAAGATCTCAGGCAAACACAAAGTATCGCTGGGCTTTTATTTTCTAGGGTTAGAAGCAGGAAACGACTGACTTACAAAGCTCCTGTGAACCCTGGTGAGCACTCGCACTCTCCGGTCACGTGGTGACAGGCGGCACCGTTCTGACACTGGCATTTCTGTTGGCATCCATTCCCATAGGAGTCCCCCTTACAGTGGCTCTCGCAGCGCCAGCCTTCGTACCCAGGAGGGCAGATGCAGGCTCCGGTGATGGGGTTGCACAGGGCCCCGTTCTGGCACTGACATCTGTTACTGCAGTGGGGTCCCCAGTGGCTGCTGTCACAAGCTGAGGTGGAGGAGAGGCAGAATGTAAATACGGTGATGTGAGCTCCACCTTCACACCCTGCGATCCAGTCATACTTTGCACCAGACCTCAATATTGAGCTATGAAACTAGAAGATTAGGAGGACTCCACAAAAGCAAATATTATCATTCAAATAATCAGGAGAGCAGGTTTAGGAGGTGTTAATAAGGAGTAATGATACAACAATCGTACATAAGAGAGAAAAGGCAATTTAATACAGAGGTCGCGCAACCGTTGAGACCAGTGCTGTGAGACTCCAACAAAAGCAAAGGGACAAAAATAGATCCACAGGCGCAGTGACTTCAACACTTGAACTGATCGATAGGACTAGTAGTTATCATGTGTAATACATTACCCAGATAAGAGCTGCTGTTGCTCAGTTACCTAAAGGTGGTTAATATCTAAGCTCACAGAAAAGCTGCATGCATGTCCTGGCTCCGGACGCCACCGCTCCATCAGCGCACAAAAGGGAGGAGGCAGGTGACGGAACCAGTGCCACACTGACAATGACCGTCAGGAAAAAGGAGAAAAGAGATCTGAATAATATGGAAGCGATGACCTGAGAATAGTCGACAAACCACGGATAAACAGAATCAGAACCTGGGACTGGAACGCAGACTTTCAAGCCCTCCCTACACAAACAGACTCTGGTGGTTGTGGGCAGAATACAAAGTAACACGTCCCCCCGCTCCACCAGTCTGCCACTGACGGGCCTTTCATTGGCTCTGACCCGGTAAAGCGTCCACACTTCCTGTTCCTCCGGCCTGTGTGACAAACGGGGGGGGGCAGATCCTAGAGACCCTGGCACCTTTGTTAAAGCCTGACCTAGATTAAAGAGGGGCCAAACTCCCAGTCGGCCTGCAGAGGAACCGGCTCTGTGCCCCGAAGCCCACATCAACGGAGCGGCAGCAGAGGAGCCGCTCCAGTCGCCGTAACCGGAGCTGCCAGTTGTCAGGGCAGGCTCCTCTCTGCGGTGGAGGGGGGGGGGGTTCTCCTCATTACCCAGTCTACTTGGCACGTCGCACCCATGGGAACAGAACACGCCTTTCCCACCAAAACCCAGATTCCCAGTGAGAAAAAACATCTGGAGCATTCCTCTAGCTGGGAAACATTTGTTGTCCTGTTCCCGAAAACAGTGGAACCATCAACACAGGCCTCGATCAGCGGCGGAGCTCCACCAGGGCTCCAGCGGGTTGAGGAGTGAGGATCCAGCTCACGGCTGCTGCTGCCTGGTCAGAACAGACACCCAGAGGCTCCCGCCGGGTCAGGGCCCGGTTTCAGTCTTGGTTCTAGTTGTTTCCTGCGCTGCCGTTAACCAGTGGAAGCCCAGCTCTTCACTGGCTCCAGTGTTAGAACAGCTGAGGCTGTTCCTGATGCGACTACGTTCGAACCTCACACCAGCAGAGCTCCTGCGCTGAGGACCTCCGGCCGACCCGGACGCTGGTCGGGTTCAAGGTGAGCAGAGTGTGGCGTGGGACAGGAGAGGAGTGTGCTTTGGGCTGCTGCTACATTCCTGCAGCTCAACCCGAGGCGTCCGGAGCATCAGCTGTTATCATGTGCACTAAATCACAAGCTCAGAGCCCCAGGTCATTTTCTACATTACTGCTTTCTGCTCCTTTTATTCCTGCCTTCGCTGCAGCACAGCTTTTCCCTCTCCCCAGACATATTGTCAGAGCCTGTTGACCTGTAAACCAGTGAATGCGTGGTGAATGAATGATCCATTAGAACCACCGATGAACACATGAACCTACGCGGGTCTCCGTCGGCAACGGCTTCATTCCACTCTCTCTCACTCACTCCTTGTGCCTTTTTCCTGCCCTCGTGCTGGTTTGCTGTGGTTTCCTCTGCCTCCCATTCAAACGCAGCCTCTGCCAGCTGCTCCCTGTTGACTTCATCAGCCTCCACGCTGGTCTCACAGCTGCTTCTGACTCTGAACTATCACACAGAACCCTCCAGCCAACACTCAGCCCAACGTCCAGAAACCTGAGCCACATCGTGATCTGCTGCCTTGGTTAATGTTGGTAGAGAAGCATTCACTGTATCTGACTGCTAACAGCAGTCCAATAATAAATACATAGAGAAAGTGTGACTGACTGACCACTAACTAATCATCAACATCAGTATTTTGATGATCAGCTTTTCCTGTGGCCACGTTTACTCATGTTCCTTCTATCTGTGTGTGAGAGCAGGCAGACGGGCCGGGTCCGATGGGGCCCAGCACACAATAGGCTCCTTCATCACAGGCTGAAAGGGGCTCATGTGTCATCTTATAGGAGGACACACGGTCAGCGTGGGTCAGATGAAAAAAACCAACTGGAAACGTCATCTTTAAACCAAGGTAAATTCACTTCACTTGAAGATCTGAAGCGATGTTTTAAATCGGGAAAGAGAGAAATCTGCGGTCAACATCAAAGCAGTGATGGTGGAACCAGACTCAACAGCTGCTCCCACAATGAACTGATTCCAGGTCAGTTTATTTACTCAAACCTGGTGATGTCACAGTGTATGAAACGGCCGTCCCCAGACATGAAGAAGAATGTAGGCGCTTCAGATGGAAAACCACCACCAACAGTAATGGAATGATCACAGGGAGGGACTCGCTCATCGTAAACTGGACGTTATGAAGTACAGAAGGACACGCTGGTGTCGCTGGTGACGTCCAGAGGGAAAGAAGCAGAGGCTTGTTCAGACACAGACAGCAGCAGCTGGACGACTTACCGCTGAAGCAGTTGGAGCCTCCCCAGCCCGGCTCACACTGACAGGTGTTGGGGGCCTTACAGTGACCGTGGACGCAGCTCTGGGCGCAGAAAGCTGCACAGGGAGGAGACAGGAAGACGTGGTTCATGCACGTGCATGTGCGGCAGGTTGTCAGGTAACGCGCCAGGCCTCCATCGCCTCAATGCTTTTGCTTTAGTGCTGAACCGCCGCTCGCTAGTTCGTTACGCGGCTCCAACACGACTGCTGCTGAGGATCTGGTCACGCACTGGATGAACCACATCGTTCATCCAGTGCCAGTCTCGTTCCTGGTCACAGCAGCATGTGATGGCGGCTCATAACAGCGTCTTTCATATTACATTTATTCCCCTCATTACTACAGTCCACGCATGAATCTAAGTTGACTTCATGGTGACTGAGCTCTTGTCTGTGCTGAAGCTCGTCTCTTATTGTCCGTTCTGGACAACTGGCACCGTGGCTTCACACCTGTCGCCGTCTAGAGCCAGAGCCGACGGTCCGACAGACTGCTCTGGCCAGGAACCAGGAGGCAGAGGGGCAGTGAACGCATCCCATCATGACTTTTATTCTCTATTTATGTGAAGAATCTGATATTTGCAGTAAGTTGGTGACTTGAACGCTGCTAAACACAAGGTGCTGGTGCTGATGGGTGCGTGTGGATACTCACGAGCGCACGTGTCTCCGTTCTCATAGAAGCCGGGGCAGCACTGGGACTTGCGTCGGTACATGGTCTTCTCTCCTCGGCGGTAGGCTGTGCGGTAGCTCACCCTGCACGGCATCAGGACACACAGGAGAGGAGTCTATGAAACCTGCGCCTCGGCTCATCAGAGCGTCTGAAGCCGCGTGAACAGCTGGGACCCGGACGGGGAGTGCGTCCGCGCTCCGGCCTCACCTGTGTCTAGTGCACTTGAACCAGTTGAGGATGTCGGCGCAGCTGGTGTAATAGACCTGGTCGTAGGGATGAGCGTACGACTCCTGCACAGTCACAGAGTAACTGAAAAGGAAGGAGGTGAAGGAGGCCTCAATAAACAAAACACAGCCGTCGACTTGGGAATAGGTTTTTCCATTTCATTTACCTGAGAGAGGAAAGGATTAAATCATCAACAAGTACATTTTCTATTATATCTCATCATGTGACACTAATCATTGTCACTTTGCTCCATTTTAAAGCAGTGACTCTGTAGCTTGTGTACATAACATTTGTTGTCCTCTTAAAATAACTCCTCACGTTCTGTGGAACCTGTGCCGTTAAACATCTGGTTCACTTTAGTTTAGTAATTAATATCTGATGAGTTATTTTCAGGGGACGGCAAATGTTACTGTTGTCAAGCTGTGGAGTCACTGCTTCATATGTCAGCAAAGTGACATGAGAATAGAATAGAATATTTGCAGAGATGTTACTGTAGACGGGCTGATATTAATGGCATCATCAGTGCATGTGTCGTCTTTTCCAGCCTCTTCATGTACTTAATCATGTGTTAATTAAAATACGCTGCAACATATACGCTGGGGGGGTTGGTTGACATGATGGTGTAGTTAGTGAGGCTGAGTCTATTATTAGTCTGAGTCTGATGGAAAAGACATGACTGGGACCCACCTCTCCCAGTGGCTGCATACGTTGGGATCGTCCAGGTTCAGGGGAGACGTGACGCGAGGCAGCTGATGGAAAGTCAGAGCCAGCAGAAGCAGAGACACGTCCATCTGAGTCAGAGCAGGACACAGGCCGTTAATGTCCGTGGAGGCAGACTCGCCGCTGCACTGCAGGACAGAGGAAGACGTGCTTTACCTTGGAAGGCTCGACCCTCGGCTGCTATGTGGCCATCTGCGTCCACTTCAGCAGGAATAACTATTACAGAGGACTGGAAAGAAAAGTGCATGTTTCAGTGTCTCCCACCAGCGGACTGAGTGGATGACTGGAACAAGGAGCCAGCTTTAAAAACATGCTTTGGAACATGGAGGAAACTGGCAGAGCTGGTCCCACTGAAGACGACGCCACTCTGTGAATGTTCAAACTGGACTAAGTGACTAAAATTCTTCATGTAGTATGAAAACAACCAGACACCTGACTTTGATCAACTCTACCAGGTAAATAGTAACTAACTTGTGGTGACATCAAAGTGGGGTCTCACCATTGACATAATGCCTTCCCTATCCCCTTTAACCTAACCCAAACATCACAACTAAAGGCAGACTAACCCTTGCTCTAATCCGAACCAAAATTCAATTCTAACACAAAATAACAAATTGACCCTCAAAAAGGCCTTTAAATTTGTGGGGCCCAGCCAAAGGGCCCCACAAGTGACCACAGGGTCCCATTTTGGTAGAAGAAAAAAGACACACACACACACACACACACACACACACACACACACACACACACACACACACACACACACACACACACACACACACACACACACACACACACTAAAGCATAAAGAACTAAAGCGTTGGACTGCTATTTGACTTTTACGTTTTATAATACTTTCAAGTTTCACTGAACGAGGAGGAGGATCTGCTGTGAACTGTTGGATGCCTGGACACAAAAGGCGTCGCTGAAGAAGAGCTGCACAGCAATAATAGGAGAGGCAGTGTACAAATTGGATCTTTAGCAGAATCTATTATAACCAGATGTGTAAAAATCAACTCTGGAACAGAAGCAAACGACCTCAAAGAACAGAGTCATTATAATTTACGATCACACATTTACACATAAGAGCCATGATGTTGGAGACGTGGCCTGTGGTTGGATGATTGTGATGAGATGGAGCCGCGGGCGTCTGTGGGACAAACACTAAGAACCCGTTAAGCTCCAGTTGGTTCAGATTTCCATGTGTCCGGTTGGAGACAGTGACACCAAGCAAGCTCCACCAGGGCTGTCGAAGGACAGCGAAGCTGAGGTCTGAACGAGCTGATGTCCAGCAGTCACTGCTTCAGCCCTTTGATGAATGTGAAGACATTAACCCTGTGATAGGACTACTCCACGGAGGAAGAGCTTGTGGCTATGAAAGCACTTAATGGGCAGCAGGACCCGTCCTCCCCAGCTTCACTGAGCGACAAGACGGCACAGCTGCAGCCACCAACACCAAACGCCATATCTCCACCCCAAGACAACTGCTCCGCTGCACAAACAAGGGCCACGTTGTGTTTGTGAAACAGTGAATCGGGCTGAACCAAGAGCCTGAGCTCCCTGTCCCCTCAGATCTGTCAGGAGCCAAGAGCTGATGTCCGAGGTCTGAGTGTGTTGGTTCTAGTTTTATACAGTGGAGCCGCAGCATTAGCTCCTCTGGACAGGACCTCATGGTAACAACACAATGAAAACTAGCTGCATACGTTTCTGTGCATTAAACAATCACAGACCAGAAGAATTCAACTGAGACACATTCTGGGAACCACTGTAGTGACTATTACAGCGCACATCTTGTTGTCTTTGTTTACTTCGCGAGCAATGTGCTTGAAAGCAGCACACTTACTTTCCCATCAGGCCTCGTTGGCTGTGCCTGGAAAAACAACAGCTGAAGCCAAAGAGGGAGGCTACAGCTGACTCAGACTAAGGAGACCCCAGCACATTGTTGACACGATGCACCACAATCAGAAAGATCCAAACAGTGGATCGGTAAGACAGAGGATCAAAAATCTCACGCTCAGTAATAATTAGGGAAAGACACATTTCTTTAACCATCTTTGATCTATTCTGTGTGTCTCCTCTGGCTGCCCAAAAGCAGCTGTGTGGTTGTGTATGAGACCGTTACAGTGGATCCCATGTCACAGTGCGTTGCTGAGTAGCGTGTCTCCTGTTTGGCTCCACACTGGGAGAACCGCCTTGTCACAATCACAGCAGATAAACGGGAGACGGGCCCTGAACTTGTCTGTTAACATGCTGTTGTGACAGCTTCTCCACAGTTTATATGATGGTGTGTATGTTAGAGCCATTCTGGTCCCCCTGCTGTGCTGGGTCACAAACCAGCAGGAACCGCGGATGTGAAAGTGGATAAAGCATTTGGGTGAAAGCTGGGTTCAGTAAAGAAGCATCTAAAACACACATTAAAGCAGTTGGGATCATATTAAAGAAAGTTTTTAAAAAAAGATTTTCTGGAATTAGCTAAAAAGCTAAGCAATTTGGCAGCTGAATGATTTCTGTAGCTGAAACAATAAACAAAGATTTCTGCCTTTATTGACATTATTATTATCATTATGTGAAAATAGCAATGAAAAGGTTCAATAGAAGTTGATTAAGATAAGTGTCAAAATATAATAATAATAACAATAATAATAACAATAATAATAATAATTTAAAAATATAAGGAACAACACTGAATGCTGAACTGGGCTCTTTCCTCCCACTGGAATCACGACAATGTTAATTGGAATCACGTCCTGTTAACATCTCACTGGCCGCTAACTAGCGGTCAAAAGTTGAAGCTGTACATTCACATTGCGACTTTTATAACTGGTTCTGGTTCTGGTTCTGGTCTAATCAAACCGCCGCAATAAGGAGCCGCTCTCAGGTGAACGCACTAGAACTAAACACATCCTCACATCCAGCCTGAATAAATAAACTCTGCTGCATATAAACATGTATTACTGTCGCTTTACCTGGAGAACATGGACCCGAGTCCTGGTGCCGCTCAGCCCAGCAGGTACCGCACGAAGCAGCTGAAGTCAGTCAGTTCGGTCAGACAAGCGAACACTGGCAGCGCGGCGACAACACAGCGGCCCAAACTTTCCCTGTTCTCACGCTATTGGTCCGCTGCTCCGTGACGTCACGCCCCATCGCCCCCCCTGAAAGCGCTCAATGCTGGATTAGCTAGTTACACGGTTTGACACCAGCTGTTGGTCACGGTTCCTCTCGTAGAGCCTCGTTCACCACCAACTGGTCAACGGAGGAAACAAGGCTGAATAAGCTCACGTGAGCCTCCCTGACCTTTGACCTGGACATTATGAATGAATAATGTGTTTATCTAATACACATAATAGGCCTGTGATCTTAAACAGAAGTGATTCTTTATCTTAATTTAAATGCAGACTCACTATATGCTCATCTGACTGAGTGCATTTCAACCCATCTGTGCATCTTGGTTCAACAGTGAAGTCTTTATGCACAGCAGCAAGTTAATATACTTTCAATATCTTATTTTTAAAATCTAAGCATCTTGTGATTCACCACCCTGCATAAACAGACTAGAAGTATTTACCTGGGGCTAAATTATATACTAACTCCTTTTTAGTTACTATATAGAAATCCAACTTTTTAAAAGCCATAGTTCCAGTAGTCTCTGAATGAAGAGCCACATGAAGCCTCTTGTTGATTGTATGTTGCTCAGTAAACCACGAGCAGGATCTGTCAGATATGTAAAAAAGGAGCCTGATCTGCCTGTGTCACCCTGAATGAATCACCATGAATAGCTGATGGTAATGAGCTAATCATGTCAGGTGATTTTAATGTAAACTGTGACAGAGCATCCCAATAGTAGACAGATAGTTTTATACCTGCCAAAACATAAAAATACAGACAGTTAAAATGGATTAAGTTATGTACAGACTATATACAGTGGAGTGGAATGGGTGTGCAGGTGGTCTAGGATGGTGTGGCCTGTAGAGTGGCATTACTTGTCACTTGGGTTGAGGGGGTCAAATGGCAAAGGGTTGGAGCCCAGTTCAATAGACTGACTGCAGTTGGGAAGAAGCTGTTTTTGTGGCGTGAGGTCCTAGTCCTGATGGACCGGAGCCTCTTGCCAGGGCGGGCTGAAAGTGTTCATCTCCTGGGTGAGAGGGGTCAGATACAGTCCTGGCTGCCCATGTTCAGGTCCTGGAGATGTGCAGCTCCTACAACCACCCCTCTATTAAACAAGGCTTTGACCCTGAACAGAGCTGTGATCATATTTTGTCAACCCCCTCCAGAGGAATGTGTCAGCTAGAGATCCATACCTGAGAAGAGCTTTGACCACAGATTGACAAAAATCTGCAGACATGAGGAGAAACGCAGGATAGACGGAGCGCTAGAGGAGAGGGGCTTCGATAGACCTCCCATCGTTCAAAAACATGATTGCCCGTAGTGTGTGTGATTGGTTGTCTGTGTGTGTGGAAAAAAAAGAAAATGAAAATGGATCCATCCAGTTAGTCTCCACCCACGGAAGCAACTTAATCCAGCCAACGAGGCCTAAAGCGATTTCATCTAACTTAATGTGTTTGAGTATTTAAAAAGAAGAATTATAAATTAACAAAATGCTTTTTGAAAACAGGAAAAATGGGAATAAATGACAATGATCAATGTGTTTAGTCCTAAAGCAAAGAGCAACTAGTAACAATGTGAGTTTACAAAGTCAAGCTATAACATGAACTTCAGTCAGTAGTGAAGTCACTTCACAGGGAGAGATCTCATTAACAATGAAAGTACATAACTGTAAGGCCCATAATCAAAGGTCTTATTTTATTGTTGATGAGCTGAGTTGGAGGAGAGACGATGTCTTAATGTTCGGCCTGTTGAAGTGATGGAGGTCAAAGACTCTAAGGCCTTTATGATATAGGCTTGACAGCTGGCGACAGCTGCCACGTCGCTGCATGGAGGCGTATCTTCTGCCTGTGTGCCATGTTTGACACACTCCCTCAGGAGCAGCAGGCTGCGGGACAGGTGATTACTCTCTGCAACAGAATGTACAAAATGACTGAATCGTGTTTTGTTTAAGGTGATCACAAATCAAACGAATGTGTGTGAGCTTCGCTCTGCAGAGAAGACTCGGCAGTGCTTCATGTGGCCACGAGATGCCGCCACTGAGGTCGCCTCCAAAGCTGAAGAGGAGCAGATCAAAGCAGTGGGAACCTTTCTGTCTTCGACTTACATAAATGACAAACAGCAGCAATATCCTGGTAATGTTCAGTTCTCCAGCACCAAATCACCAGAAAAGGTCTAAGACCTTACATAACTAAAAACCAAATAAATTCCACATTAAGATAAATGAGTAGAAATTAAATGTTTTAATTAGCAGGTTCATGGCCAGAGCTACTGTGGCTGCTGCTGCCTATACACAAATGATCCTAGTTCTTATTAGGACATTTGATATACACTTCAAGGCTTTCTCCACACCTCATAAAATGAATGACCTTCATACACATTCAACTATGTTTTATATATGTATTGTGTCTATATTCACTTCTGATGAAATGAAAGCACTTCATTGTATAGTTCCTGTCACTTTGCCTGTTGAGAATAGCGTCTTGTTTCTCTTTAGCATCGTCTCACATCTTTTTTGAATCTTTGTAATCACATATTCTCTGTCCCCTCCCTTTTTCACCTGCTTGAACCTTTATTAGCCCCACAAAACACCACCAATCATAAAACTAAGGATCCTCTTCCATCTTCTGTGTCATGTTTTCCACTTACTACATACCTTCACTTGTATTTCCCTTCCCTTCTTATCCAGTTAAACACGTATTGTATGGCTTCTCCTTGTTCTGCTACCGCTACACTAATATCACGGAGCTATTCTTTTTTTTCTAAATCCACTTTAAAATTGTTAAAAGATGACTTTTCTGGCTGATAAATATCTCTTCATTCACATATGTTGGCGCTGTGTGTGTGTACTTGAATATGCATGGAATTCCATCACACATTACATTTTGTTCTTATTTTGTAACAAAATGTAATCATAATAAACTAAGGCTTTTTCTTCTTCTAAACATCTGGTCTGCAGCTTCTTGGAGATGGGGATGGTAGAGGCTTCTCATATATACAGCAGGGTGAAGCCCTGTACATAGGACACATGTATATATATAACTATATACATATATAATTAAAGCTATATGTATATAGTTCTAATACATCACTTATCAAAAACAACAAAAAGTTTGTGAGCTTTTCTATGCTAAATATTTCATTTTCCTCCTCTGCTGTATCTTCTTTCCTTTCCATTCATTTATTCTATTTCCATTTCTCGCCTTAAATCTCTTCTTCCACTGGGATTTTGTCATACTATGAGTCGTTTCTTCACCACTGCACAGGCCACCAGTTTTTCACATTTACGATTTTTCTAGTGGGCAGGAAAGGCATCGTTCCTGATGACGTAACAGGAAGATAAACATGGCGTCTGGGCAGCAATGGGTGTTAGTGGAGATGGTCCAAGCTTTTTACGAGGTGAGTCTCGTGCGTCTTTAGCTCTAGACGTTAAACTGTTTCCTCGCAGGGTCCGACACTTGTTTGTGGCGAACGCGTCGGTGACGGAGTGTCGGCGGTGCCCCGAAGGCGTTGGACGCTCGTAGCCGGGTGACTCGTTACCAGGAAGTTACTTAGTCCGAAACTTGGAGCCTCGTGTCCGTTGTAGTAGAGAAGTGGAGAATAGCAGGGAATTGTACTTCAGTAACGTGGAACGTGTTCGCACCGTGACTGTCCACTGTCACGGCGTTGGCCGCGGAGCATCCCGCCGCCGCTGAGCCTCCGTCCGCTTCACACCTGCAGGTCTGTGTTTCAGGGACGTTGACGCTCGGCTCAAATCCTCTCAGATTCTCGAGCAGTGCCGCTATTTTACGCCACACAAACTAAAGGTTGTTTCGAACGTAGCTTCTAAGTGTTGCCTTGTTTTGGAAACCGGAGCCAGGTTTCATTCATCCACGATGCTCCTCCGTGGTTGCCTCCACGCAGGTTCTTCTGTGTGGTCGTAACATGAGACGCTGCTCCCACAGACACCAGCCTGACGTGTCTCTGTCCCCTCAGGCTCCTGCCTATCACCTCATTTTGGAGGGAATCCTCATCCTGTGGATCATCAGGCTGCTCTTCTCGAAGACCTACAAACTGCACGAGACCTACAAACTGACAGAGAAGGTGAGCTCACTGCAGCCATGACGTATGTGACGTAGGTGTGTTTGTGTTAAAAACATCTCTCGCTGGTTCCGTGTTCCAGGAGAAGGAAGACCTGATTGAAGAATGGCAGCCAGAGCCTCTAGTTCCTGTGTCCAAAGACAGTCTGAACCTCAACTACGATGTTGTTACAGGGTAAAAAACACAGAACATAAAGACGGGCTGACGCCTAAACAGGACCTCCATGTTAAACAACCGGAGTCATGTCATCGGCTGCAGATGAGCTGTGCTTTAAAGCGCACGCTTCCTCATCTTTGCTGCTGATGGTTTGCTTCTGCTCAGAGTGGTGTTTGAAAGGTGGATAAATGTGATTCATCGCATTTTGTTTGAACTCACTCATTTTATTACTTGAGCAGATTGTTGGCTCAGAAAGACTTCAACTAGATTAAAGTGAGTCAGACGTGATGTGTATTCGTAATAACTGCATCAGGCCTGAGAGCCAAGCCGCTGTCCGTTGTTGTTGTTACTCCCTTTCTCATTTGAAATCAGGCAAGAACATTAACGCCACTGTGTTTTACATGAGCTTGTTTGGGATTGTGGTCATCTTTCTGTAGACATTAGCCTTTCGTGATCATGGTGAAGCTTCATTTAGCCCCCAGTATTTATGTCCCACTCATCCTTTTGGTTTCACTTATCCCACTGGTCCCACTCATCCTACTGGTCCCCTCTTTATATTGGTCCCACTGGTCCTACTGGTCCCTCTGATTAGCGATTTGCATCATCTGGTGTGGCCACTCTGTTGTTAAAAGCTTTGGCACACAGTAGATGGAGATGTTGTCTCTCGCCCCCTCTCTTGTTGCTGGTGTCTTTAACACACAGTTCTTTTTGTCAACTCCTGTTGTTTACATGTCTTAACTGTAAATGTAACCAGGAACCACAAACCCAATTCTGGAGCTGAGTGCTGACATTCATTGCTGTTTGCTTGAATAATCATCCCAATGAGACGCAGCGGAAAGTCACACGTTTGCATGTAAAATGAGTGGGTTCAAACAAACGGCGTCGCCTTCCAAGTGTGTATCAGAGACCTGACATCCAGATGTAAACACCTGGAGGAACAAGATGAAATGTCTCCTGTTCATCTTCTGGTGTCAGTCCACATGAAACAAATGACCCATCTCACAATTCAGTCGCGTCAGTTCGTGTGTGTCCGTACAGATAGCAGCAGCATGTTACACTGCTTTATTTCACACTAGATAAGGTTTTGTTTGTCAAACATCATAACATACCCCATTCATGTCGTAGATTCAGCCTTTAATCTCTCGTTTGTTGTTACAGACCCCCCAGTCACAGAATTATAATCAATGGAAAAGAGTGTGTAAACTTTGCCTCATTTAACTTCCTGGGTCTTCTCGACAATGAGCGGGTCAAGGTCAGTATTCAGGGTTTAAGCCCTTAAGTTTTCCAAACTGTTGATCTAGAATTTAAATGTTTTTTCTGTGCTTCTGTTGTTTAAAGCAAAAGGCTTTAGCATCACTGAAGAAATACGGCGTAGGCACGTGTGGTCCACGGGGCTTTTATGGAACCTTCGGTAAGAAAGGAAATGAGCGAGGATGAAACGGTGTCATTTATGTTAAGAGCAGGCGTCACTGTGGAAAGTGAGGTGTTTCCCTTTAGTCTCAATGTGTCCTGTCACGCATGCAGATGTGTTCCTCACTCTCCTAATTTCTACCCAGATGTTCACCTGGAGCTGGAGGGCCGTCTGGCTAAATTCATGAGAACAGAGGAGGCCATCATCTACTCGTACGGCTTTGCAACGATAGCCAGTGCCATCCCTGCCTACTCCAAGAGGGGGGACATCATCTTTGTGTAAGTACAGAGCGCCTTCTACCGTCACTGTGTTCAGTGAAAGGTTGCATGACTGGGCTTCATGTCTGCACGTTCAGGGATGAAGCAGCCTGCTTCTCCATCCAGAAGGGTCTCCAAGCGTCACGCAGTCTCATCAAGTACTTTAAACACAACGACGTGGAGGATCTGGAGCGGCTCCTCAAGGAGCAGGAGCTGGAGGACCAGAAGGCTAGAGTCCTCTCATGTAGTCTCTGGATTTATGGTCATATGCCGTGTTTGTGTTTGAATACGCTTGCCTTTTGCAGAATCCTCGAAAAGCTCGAGTGACACGGAAGTTCATTGTCGTGGAGGGCTTGTACATCAACACTGCAGACATCTGTCCTCTCCCTGAACTGGTGAGTTGAGTAAACCAGTGGAGCTCAACGTTTACTTTACACATTTCTACACTGAGCAGCAGTGGCTCCAGACGTAGAGCAGTCACAGCGTTGGTGGGCTGCTGGAATGAGGAGCAGTTAGAGCTCCTTGACACCCACTAAGGTAGAGAAGCTCTTTGTAGTCCAGACCAGCAATAGACACAATGTACAGCCTGACTGTAGAAGTCAACATGTAACACTATGTTTGTGACATGGTCGCACTTGAGCAGAAACATTCAACATGAACAATGAGCAGTTTTTCACAGTAGTTGGAGTTTGTGCATCAACACTTCATTAAACCCAAAGTTGGAGTTACACATGATCCAGTGGTTTATTAGCCAAATGAGCAGATGTGAGTGAATCCAACAGCTGTTCAGCACAAGCAGAAGGTGTTAGGATGTTGTTGCTACCGTGTCACTCTGCCACACAAGCACCTCTGGAGCTGTTCTCTGGTGTGTGTGATCCCCAGGTCAAGCTGAAGTACAAGTACAAGGTTCGGATCTTTCTGGAGGAGAGCATGTCTTTTGGCGTGTTGGGGGAACACGGTCGAGGCGTCACAGAGCACTTTGGGATCAACGTGAGTACACTGAGCTCAGTGGCTGCAGGAAACAGACTGCCTGGTTTTAGGCCATTTGCTGGGTGATAGATTGAGACGTGATTCATCTCCACTCTGTCTGTTCTCTCTTTCACAACCACACTGTTTGTGAATAGGTTTCCCGTTTAGAACTGAAAGCTGTTTCCACAGCATGTCATGCTTTCAGTTTGTTTGTTTGTAGTATTGAGAGAATAACCTGGAATCTCCTGTTCTGCTTGTGTGCAGATAGATGACATTGACCTGATCAGCGCTAACATGGAGAACGCTGTGGCCTCCATCGGAGGCTTCTGCTGCGGACGCTCCTTCGTCATTGACCACCAGGTAAATAAACTGAATAAAGGCCTGTTGCACATCAGACGATGTGTAACGGCTTTCAAGACGACAAACCTTGCATCACTTCGATATGTCTAGATGTTACGCAGGTCAGCTGGTTTTGATGAGATCAGAAATGTTCTGGAGAACCACCTCTAGCTCAGGGCTGTTTAACGACGCTCCTCCCCCTGGACTGTTCATACTAGTACTGGATTTATGCACAGCCTATGTTCATGTATGTTCTATCCAGAACCTGTCCTGCTTGTTTACTACACACACGACTTACCTGGATCAGCTTCTAATTCACCTAAACAAACCAGATCATTCTATGGCTTTAATTTATCTTAAGGCGTTTTAAGAGGTGTAACCTGGAGTCAAGATACAAAAACAAAGTCCCTCTTTGATTTAAAGTCCATAAATCGGTAAAAATCCTTTCAGTTTAATTTAAATAGCAACAGTGAACAGGAAACACTGTAATGGTAGAAACCTCACAGAACCTGGGTCATCGTGCCTCCATCCTCCATGCAGAACCAGACTGGGACAAACTCTGCTGCTGTTGCTTTTCTTTTTTCACGTCCTCGTGTTTAAATGACCCTTGAATTTGTGGCACTTTGTCAGATTTAGAGGTTTTTGTAAATTGTCTAGTGGGATGGACAGACCCGGATTTATGTGGCATGAATTACTGTCAACTACGCTTAAGTTAAGGTTAGTTCATGTCTGAACCCTCTCGTTCTGCTCCGCAGCGTCTGTCAGGGCAAGGCTACTGCTTCTCCGCTTCGCTGCCTCCCATGTTGGCGGCTGCTGCCATCGAGGCCCTCAACATCATGGAGGAGGATCCTGGTGCTGAACACTTTCATGTTGACGTAATAGATGTTTATCCAGACGCTGCTCTGTCTTCATGTCATTCCTCACCTTCTTCACCCTTTTTGCAGATATTTTTGCTGTTTTGGAGAAAAAGTGCAAACGTGTTTTCAAGGCTCTACAAGCGTACGTTCATCCTCCTGTCACAGTTCTGGTTTTCCACACGTGACTGTGGTGAATTCTATTTATTCTACACTAAACCTCGTCCGGAAAAGGCTGCATTGGGGTTCAGTCAACTGCTCTGTGTTTCACAGGGTTCCAGGTTTGAAGTTAGTGGGGGCACCGTTCGCACCAGCTCTTCAGTTACAGTTGGAGAGAAGTTCAGGCTCCAGAGAGTCAGACGTGCAGCTGCTCCGCAGAATCGTAGACTATGTAAGTTCTTAGTGTTCAGGTCAGACCTTCTGTTTGTTGTTGTTCATGTTTATTTCTGTTCAGCATAATCCATGTCTTTACCTGTAGAACCACAGTGGGTGATTGGAGAAATGTTTTGTGTCTTAGTGTCTGGAGCGACGTGTGGCCGTCACTCTGGCTCGTTACCTAGAGAAAGAGGAACGCTTCCTCCCCCCGCCCAGGTGAGCTGTGGGACTGATCTGCTCAGCTTCACTTCGTGTCTATGGTGTTTATTTATCAGTATATGCTATAACTAAATATGACAAGGCTTAGATTGTGGTGCAGATAAACATGAATGATTGAGGGGTCAGGTGATCTGCATGATGTCCAAGTTTACACCATCACTTACTCCTCACTTCCTATGTGAATGTGTCTTTGTTGAGCAAGTGAAGCCCAGGAGGCTGCTCACCTGCAGCTGGGTCTCCACTGCCCACTCACTACTCAAAACAAAATACCCGTCTAAAGGAAAAAAGTTTTATTGTTAGTGAAAGGATTATATTTTTTCTTCACACTTTACAGCGTCATGTAAACAAAAAAAACTAAACATTTGACATGTTTTTTGACGTTACCTATTCTCCTGTGTGTCCTCAGCATCAGAGTGGTGGTCACCGTGGAACACACAGAGGACGACATCCAGGAGGCTGTGGCGTGTATCCAAGAGGCAGCTTCAGCCATCCTCAAATGACGGCGTATTTAGTCAGCTCTGCCAGTGGACTGACACGGGAACGCACACACCTTCTAATCCTGCTTTTGTTTTCTATTGTTCTCAGTTGTAAGAATACACTGATTCCAAAGTAACTTGATTTCAGTTTGTGTTGGTATCAGTGTTTTCAGCTTTTTGTTAGTTATCATGTCATAATCCAACTGTCCGTTGTTTTTGCTGTAGTCATGGAAATGTAGGAATATTGATCAGATCATTTCATGTCAAATAAACAGATTTTTACAACCAAACTTTCTCAGGTGTCTATTTTTTGTAAGGACACTGTGTTGGGGATGTTAAATTATGGGTAGAAATTTATTTGTGGGACTGAGGTTAATGTTTCTGCACCATAAACTAAACTAAACCAGAGCTGAGATATAAAATACTGTAGGCCGTGACCACGCCCACTCCCTGGTGGGCGGGATGATCTCACTGCATCTCTGGGCGCGTGTGATGGAGACCACGCCCCCTCGTTAGGAAGTTGGTGCATCCGAGCGCAGCAAACACAAAACAAACTTTCCAGTTAAAAGTTGTTTAATGTGGAATTAGTTGTGTTGCTGTTAAACGGTGAAATGCCTTGAGATGACTCGTTGTTAATTCAGTTTAAACACATATGTATTGTACATGTATAGTATATTACAGTGTTCGCTTATAAGTAAAGAACTTCCTTTTATAAATAAACAGCCGGAGACCACTGACACCTTGTTACTCCAGCGTTGGGACTTTAAAACCTGGTTAAATCTTCCTCCGCTCTGTCTCTAGATGGTGCCCTCCACAACAACGTCCCACAGTGCCTGCGTGTGCGCGATGGCGCGTGCGCGCCCACTTGAGTTCTCTCGCAGCGCGAGGACAGAGGCCAGAGTGGGATCAACAGGTCTGAAGGAGCCGCGGCTCCACGTCTCCAAGGAATGATCGCGTCCCTCCCTCCCATGCGTGACTGCTCCTGATCTGGAAGCGGACTGAAGTAGCGGCGAAGCGGTACCGAGCTCCGAACCTCGCCCGAACCCGGACCCTGCGAACAGTTCGGGCCGTGAAAGTGCCGCGATGGCCCCCGTCCTGCTCCGGCACAGTTTGCTGTGGCTGCTGCTTTTCTTTCCAGATGTGAGATGTGACGGTGAGTCTCTTTCCACATTCTTTCCACTTCGCACTGATGCGCTGCGCAGCACGTAGGAGCGCGTTCACATGTTTCTTCACGTTCTTGCGGGGGAAACTTAGCGCAGACTTCGCTGCGCCTGTAGCATCTTACGCAACAGACTGGCCCTCTTTCTTTGGACCGTCCCGTGTTGAGCTGAACCAGAACCGGGGCTCATCACACAGAAGCTAGTTTGCTGCTAAACGCGTGGGTCGCGCACACTTTGGGCTGATTCTGGTGGTTTTGGGGGGGAGGGGGGGTCACTCCCAACACACAAACACACCAATCTTTCCCAGCGCCGCCATTAAGTTTGTGTGACCACTAAAAGGCTCTTTGTCCGCCTCCAGCTTGTTGACATGTGGGGACTCATAAAGCTTCTTGTGCCGCCGGGTCCTTGTCATGGTAATGGGCCAGAGCTCCAGGTGATCTCACGTCTTTGTCAGTCATGCTAATTCATTTACTCTCCCAGCGGGGGGCCAGGCCAGCAGAGGTTTCCTGTGTGAGGAGGGACATGGGGGTTGGGCGCCGCTCCTACTGCTTTCTCTAGGTTATGACATCAGTGTGGCTGAAGAAGCAGCGGAGGCTCATGTGCTACAAATGTGAACCAGATGAGGCTTGGCTCAATGTGTGGCACATGTGTCCTGGTCCTGTTCTTCCCTTTAAACGCACAAACTAAACGTGTGCGTTTGCTGCCCACGAGTGTCCCCGAACCCAGGAGCTTAGGAGCGAGACTGACACTGTAATAAGCAGTTCATTAATAATCAGCGTGCACATGGGACATATGGAAACCATCTGCAGAGAAACCAGTCCTCCAGAAAATCACAAACCACTGTTATGTTCGAAGCAAATGCTTTAATCCCTTCATTACGTAACATTCACCTCAAAGCGGCAGGAAAATTCACAGTACCTGTTTTCTCTATTTTCTTTATTTTCTCATTAGAACTACTCAGTTCTAAATCTTTCAGTCAATAGCATCAGTTCACAGCAAACATCCTTTTAAGACCTGAGTCAAATAACATCCTCTGAATGTCTTCATATTGATCCACTTCCTCGTTAGCGGGTGTGCATGCGGACATTTGTGTTCTGTGGATTCGCTGTTAGTCATGTGGCTGCGCTGCAAAAGCTCGGCAGTAGTTTGGTATGTAATGATGCGGCTCGCGGCCTGGTTCCGTCCCAGTGTCGCTCCTTCCCCAAAGCAGATGTAAAACAGCAGGTCGGGGTGACTGATGAGGAGCCTTATTCCACGTTAGAGGAACCCGCGGCCGTCTGCAGCCAGGCCCCATTAGCCGAACGTCAGCCACACATGCGGAGCCGGGTCCGATGTAGTGGAGGAGCGCGCGTTGGTGTTGTGTAGCTCCAAGCTTTAATGACCCCTGCTTTACGGCCTGTCTGTGCCGAGCTGTGAGGTGAGGCAACGCACAGCAGACGTGGAGTCAGAGGAGTGAGCCAGAGGTCAGCGCCATCTGGGCCTGAACCGCCGAGCTGTGCTGGAAAGGCCCATGGTTAACGTCCTGCTCTGATTCGTTTGGACATGTCAGGTCAGCAACGACTAGAGGTGGTACCGCAAACACAAAAACTTGAAGGCTCCAAAGCAGCATGACTTTGATTCATTCCTTGAATGAACTGGGTGGTTCTGAAGGTCCAGCTCAATTAACAGGCTCCTTTGGCGACCAGAGGAACCGGGTCACTCCTCATAGCGTCTCCATGGAGCTGGTCTCATTTCCTGTCCAGTGTTTGAGCAGGCCCCATCAGCTGTTTGTCTCCAGGAGGACTCTCATGGTTACAAACTGCTGCTCTGACGTTTAGGACAGCTCTAAACCCCCATCATTTCATATCATATCATATCATATCATATCATATCATATCATATCATATCATATCATATCATATCATATCATATCATATCATATCATGTCATGTCATGTCATGTCATGTCATGTCATGTCATGTCATGTCATGCCATGCCATATCATATGACCTTCATAGTTGAAGCCAGATCTACTTTTCTAATGCTCATGTTAAGGACGGGTTTATGTGGGTTTTGAGGTCCCTCAACGTTTCGCCTCTTCATTTATCTTCATAATACGCTGCTGCACGATGAAGGAGAACTTATCTGTGCAGGAGCCAGGATGACGAGGTCCAGTAAACGGTACCAGCTGGTGGGAACATGTAGACATGAAACACACAGAGAGGCAGGAGGTAACTCGCATATGAAGGAAGGAATGTTTTACCCCCTCAGTACTAATGTATAGGAACAGAACCCCTCAGTACCGCATGCACAGGGACAGAACCCGTCAGTACTAATGTATAGGAACAGAACCCTTCAATATCACATGTATAGGAACATAACCCCTCAGTACTAATATATATGGACACAACCCCTCAGTACCGCATGCACAGGGACAGAACCCGTCAGTACCGTTCGTACAGGGATGGGCTGGGATCGATGTCAGTGGACCGGCTCCCCTGTGGATCGCGGATGGATGTGCTTCGTGGGGGAACCTCCTTAAGCTGTGAAGGTGAACGTGTCACTTCCTCCGGGGATTGGACTCGTGGTGCTGTTCAGCCTCCTACTGAGTTTTCACCCGGCACAGCACACTCTCTACTGTAGTGAAAACGTGTGAATTGAGTCCAGTCCGTCATGAGGACGTAGCGCCGGTGTCTCTTAGTAATGGATGTTTTTCATGCTGCTTGAGTTAAGCAGAGTTAAGCAACATGACCAGTCGTGTGCTGGGTTCGATATTTGGAGCCAAAGGCAGAGTTTTCAGGCCTGTTTATAATTATGGTGCATACTTCTCTGCTTCTATAACCACCTTCAGATGGATGGGCTTTTGTGCTTTGTGATTCTCTGTGATTCCAGGAAGAAAAGAAAGACGCACGCAGATGTTTCTGATTCTGCTTATCAGTTTGGGCTCCTATTGATTCCTGTGCAATAAGCCGTTGGCTCCGCAGCATCACACCCATGTTCAACCCAGTCAGTGTGGACGCTTGACTTACTTCTAAATCCCCCCTGTCGTCTGTGATGGGACATGTGACGTAGTTGGTGTTTGTGCTGAACGTGAGCTACGTGGTGGTTGTAGGTTAGATTCCATGGGTCTGATTGGAGGCTATGCTTTATAGGTGTAGTCTAGAAAACATATACATTTATATACCCAGCACTCATTCCATGCTTCAGAACCAGCACCTCTGGATTTATACACACACACACACATATATATATATTAATATTTATATATATATACACCTATATAAATAATATGTATATAGTTCTGGTTTTGTTGGACACTTTTCCAGAGCTCTGCTGTTTAAGCTGGTATCGTTCTGCTGTGACTGTCCTCCTCCCCCTCCTCCGTCCGGCTCTCAGACTCGCGTCATGTGAGCAGACTGCGAATGCGTGGCAGTGATTCAGGCCCACATAAGAGACCGTAGGTTGCATGTAACAACACAACAGAGCGGATGGAATGTGGCTGCAGACATTAGAATGAAGGCCCTGACGTCACGAGGCCCGGTGAAGCCCAGACACTGGGCCCAGTGAGGCCACACAGGCTCTGTCTGAGCAGCAGAGCTGACTCACGCAATAAACAAATAATTAATGGAACATAAAGGAACCTTCATGATGTCACAATGATATGTTTAGTCAAGGAAAAGAGGTGTCACCGCTAAAGTGATTAATGCACATGATGTGTAAAGGAAGCAGCTAACGGCAGCATGACACGGTTTAACATAACCTCACATTGTCCTCTGAGGTGAGCAGTCGTCTGCGGGAGCAAGATAATGGCATGTCAGTATAATGAGCCACCCCCAAACCCCAAGGCATGCTGGGTCGTAGCAGCAGGTCTCAACAACCAGGACGATGTGTGAACATCCTGCTGGAGCCGCCGTTCCCTCAGCCTGGTCGCAGCCAGGCCACACGTTGTCCTCCACACATTGGACAGGAAGTGCTGCTTTTTGCTAGATGCTCTTGTTGTTTTAACTCAGTCACAGGGATGGAGTTTCTCCGTCCACGCTGCTCGCAGGCTGTGAAGATAGCATCAGAGGCAGTGGAGGGGAAATTCCACTTCAGGGACGTGATACCATCTAAATGCCACAGCTCAGTCTGAGGACGTCTGAAAGGCCTGTAAATGAGCGCCCGTGTTATGTTAAGTGGTAGTGATACGTCAGGACGACTGGTGTTTATTAGAGCAGCTCAGTCTGGAAATGCTGCTCAGTGTAGAGTGGGTCTGCGTAAAAAGCTCAGAGACGGCAGAATGAAACGCTTGGTGGACTCTATAAGGTCTAAGAGAGACAGGAGGAGAGGTGAGCGGAGCCAACAGGCCTCAGTCCTAACCCAGCCTCGCGGAGCTGAATAGGCCCTTTGATGCCACGAGGCTGTTGGAATGTAGCAGCCTGCAGTGGAAAAGCATCCTGCATCTCCCTCCAGCGCCTCCAAGGACCGAGTCAAAGAAGCTCCTCAATCAGACATTAGTTCACAGCGAGAGAGTAGATGCATCACCGCGTCACCAGCAGTGAGTTACCTGAGCTGGAGAGGTTGTGCCTTTATTATACCTGGAAAGACTTCAGCACCTTTAACCAATGTCTATATATTTCTGCATTCACCAGTAAACGTAGAAGATGTGAGAACACGTACCTGCTTTAACGTTACTTCACCTCATTCACCTTCACCACAGAGAAACAGAGACACTTTATACTTTTGTAGCAAATTGACCTTCAACTGAGTTTAAGGAAACCAAGCGTCTCTGCTCCAGTCACCAACCTGATTGTACTTGTTAACAGCTGATCGTTGGAGGTTGTCTCCTGTTTGCTGGTAGATTCCTGTTATCTAGTATTGGTAGTTTTCACCAGCAGGCGGCACTGACGAGGCTCAGGATGAAGGATTGAACCTTATTCATGTTCATTCAATAGCAAAGAAGAAGTGGATCACTGATAGGCTTGAGTCATGTCTGGGTGAGGTGGGTAAAGCAGACAAGCCATAATGGCCAGAAGCAGAAAACCTTCTCCAAAAAAAATAAGAAATCTTTAAAAACCCTAAAATGGTGTTTCACTGTAAAGCATCATGGGAAACGTGATCAGAAACACACAAGTTGCTTTCGCTTTAGCATATTAAACGTTTGTCCTATCACGTGAAATCCCCTCGGGAAGATAAATATTTGCTCTTCGGGACGAACACACACATAGTGAAACATAACTCACGTAGATAAGCACTATGAACCTTATCAGCGCAGGCAGCTAACGAGGCCTGAGAGCAGGAAGGGTCAGAGCGTGGTTGCCATGGTGACGAAGCCTGACAACCTGCATACATACTTTACTCCTTTTACAGAAGAAACTAGTTCTGCTCAGAGTGTTTTCCAGCATATGTACATATGTACAGTGGTCTGTGCCCTAACCCCTAACACTCAACCTTTAACCCCTTGACCTCTAACCTTTAACCTCTAACCCCATAACCTTTAATCCCTAACATTCAACCTTTAACCCCCTAACCTTTAACCTCTAACCCCCTAACCGTTAACCTTTAACCCCCTAACCTTTAACCTCTAACCCCCTAACCTTTAACCTCTAACCCCCTAACCGTTAACCTTTAACCCCCTAACCTTTAACCTCTAACCCCCTAACCTTTAACCCCTGACCTACTGCCCTACATACTGTGGTCGTGCTGTGCGATGTCTGAGGAGGATTGACCCACTGATCATC
This sequence comes from Betta splendens, assembly GCF_900634795.4. NCBI lineage: Eukaryota > Metazoa > Chordata > Actinopteri > Anabantiformes > Osphronemidae > Betta > Betta splendens. Next base: position 10,952,893 of record NC_040892.2, on the reverse strand, counting down.
ACAATCCAGTGAAAACGCGTGTCCCCCATGTGATTTTCTACATTGTGTCTGTTAAACTGATGCTCACTAAGCAACACTGAGCTGCTGGATTAAGTGACGCGTGTGGAGGACTGAGAGGACGACGGGTTCTTGACTGACGGCATCCTTTGACCACCATTGTCTTTGTTCCTCTGCAGCCGATCACGGTTTCTCGCAGGATACGGAAGGTGTGGCTGAAGCCCAGAGCGGTGCTGCCCCCACAGCTGAAGGTTAGAACACTGGTTTTAATCAACTTTGGAACCTGCAGTTATGATGATTATGATGCTGAAACAGGGCCACACTCTAAAAACATCAAGTTTCCATACTTTCCTACCTTCAAACCATTATCTTTCATTTCCAAGGTTACTTCCTGGAGTTCCAGGAACCCGTCAACAACATCACTCACTTCCAGGGTCAGACGGCCACGCTGCACTGCAAGGTGGCCGGGAACCCGTGGCCTTCCATCCGCTGGCTGAAGAACGATGCTCCCGTGGTCCCAGAACAGGGACGGATCACCATCCGCAAGACCGAGGCTGGGTCCAAGCTCCGAATCCAGGACCTGGACACCACAGACACGGGTTATTACCAGTGTGTGGCCTCCAACTCTGTCAAGGTCATCTCTGCCACCGGCGTCCTTTACGTCAAGCTGGGTATGGGTCCGGTTCAGGTTCAGTTCTAGACGAGGAACCCGTTCAGGTCCTCTACTAACCAAATGTTTTGTTTGTGGACTCACAGGACAGATGCCCACGCACGGACCCAGTGGCCCGTAAGTTAACACACTGTGTGGGTATTGTGTCTGTAGCAGCAGCATATGCCTTTAACACAGAACAGGGTTTGTTCTCAGCAGAACCTGGTTCAGCTCGTCTCCCTGTGAGTCTCTTATTGCAGCATTGAGCCACAACTCAGCCAAGTTCTGACGAGAATATACTGGAAACATGAATATTTCCTAATCCAATGTTACTGGTTAGCAGAACAAGAGCAGCAATGGATCCAGAGTTTCTGCTTCTTTCTTGTTGTTGTTTCTTCCTTCCATCTTCTTTTCTTCTTCTCTTTACCTACATGTCTATTAAGGTGCAGCAGTCAGTCCCTCTCACATTTCATCTGACTCCTTTTGGAACCATCTCACTGATGACATTCATCTCTCTTGACGTACCAGGATTATTCCTACCTTCCTTCCTTCCACTTGGTCTCGAAACCCCACCCCTCTCCAACATGTCCTGCTTCCTACTCTCCCTTCAAAACCAGTACACTGTGGACTAACAGCGTCCTGTGAAAACACAGAGTTTACGAAGTGGTTAGCGGAGCACGAAGGTCCCCCTCGTACCGAGTCCTAGTTTGCTTTTCATTCTTTAGGCCACGGGAGAAAGGCTTCTGCCAGCCGTACCGGGGCATCGCCTGCGCCCGCTTCATCGGCAACCAGAGCATCTACGTGGAGTCTCTGCAGATGCAGGGGGAGAGTGAAAACCGCATCACAGGTAGGACGCGGCCCGGCACGGGTGGGGACTGTAGCTTCTGTCTTCAGTGGGAAGGCGCTCAGAACGTTCTGTCGGTCCCCCTTCCAGCGGCCTTCACGATGATCGGCACCTCCACCCACCTGTCGGACAAGTGCTCCAGGTTCGCCATCCCGTCCTTCTGCTACTACGTCTTTCCCCTGTGCGACGAGGGCGCCCGCGCCCCTCGGCGCCGCCAGCTGTGCCGGGACGAGTGCGAGGCGCTGGAGAACGACCTGTGTCACGATGAGTACACCGTGGCCCGCTCCAACCCCATGATCCTCATGCAGCTGGACCTCCCCCGGTGCCACCTGCTGCCACAGGCGGGCACGTCCGAGGCGTCCTCCTGCATGCGCATCGGTGTGCCGCCAGAAAAGCTGGGTTCAAGTAGGTGGAACGCATGCAGAATTATCTGACAGTGTAGCTTTAAGAGGTCGCAGCGGTGACCTCCGCCTGTGGTCGTCTCCCACAGAGTCGCCCTTGGACCACACGTGTTACAATGGGAGGGGGGCGGATTACAGGGGCGCAGTCAGCGTCACCCAGTCGGGCCAGCAGTGCCAGGCGTGGAGCGCCCAGTTCCCCCACAGCCACAACCTGGCGCAGGACCACCCCGAGCTCTACGGGAGCCAAAACTTCTGCCGTAACCCGGGGGGCCACATGCAGGCGCCCTGGTGCTTCACCCTGGACCCCCAGGTCAAAATGGACCTGTGTGACCTGCAGCCCTGCAGTGAGTACCGCAACCCGTCACCACCAGAACCAGTCCGGTCAGCTGGACCTGCGGGAAGGTATTAGTTCTATGACCCGGGTCTGACCTCGTCCGCAGAGCCCACGGAGAACCACAGGAAGGAGGTGCTCTTCATCCTCATCCCCGCCGTCGCCATCCCCCTGGTCATCGCCTGCCTCTTCTTCCTGGTGTGTATGTGTCGCAACAAGCAGAAGGCCTCGAGCGACGCGCCGCTGCGCTGCCCGCTGGGCGGCTCCTCCATCCAGGACGTGGAGCTGTCGCTTCTGAACCAGCAGAAACACCAGGTAACGACCTCAGATGAGCCCGCGTGTGGCCTCGCGTTTCGCTGACGTTTTGATGCTGACGGCCCGTCCCCCTGCGTTCGCAGCTGCAGACGAAGCTGCAGGAGGTCAACATGTCGGCCGTGCGCTTCATGGAGGAGCTGGGGGAGGACCGCTTCGGCAAAGTGTACAAGGGCCACCTGTACGGCGCTGCGCCCGGCGAGCCGTCCCAGGTGGTGGCCATCAAGACGCTGAGGGACAAGGTGGACGGCGCGCTGTGCGAGGAGTTCCGCCACGAGGCCGCGCTGCGCGTCCACCTGCAGCACCAGAACGTGGTCGGCCTGCTGGGCGTGGTCCTCAAGGAGCAGCCCATGAGCATGCTCTTCGCCTACTCCAGCATCGGCGACCTCCACGAGTACCTGGTCATGCGTTCCCCCAACTCGGACGTGGGCAGCTCCGACGACGATAAGACGGTGAGGTCCACCCTGGAGCCGGGAGACTTCCTGCACGTCATCACCCAGATCGCGGCTGGGATGGAGTACCTGTCCGGCAAGCAGATCACCCACAAGGACCTGGCCGCCCGCAACATCCTGGTCTTTGACAAGCTCAGCATCAAGATTATGGATCTGGGCCTGTTCCGGGACGTCTACTCCGCCGATTACTACAACCTCATGGGGACCAGCTCCTTCCCCATTCGCTGGATGTCTCCAGAATCCATAGTGTACGGGAAGTTCTCCACGGACTCTGACATCTGGTCGTACGGTGTGCTGCTGTGGGAGACCTACAGCTACGGCCTGCAGCCGTACTGCGGCTTCTCCAACCAGGACGTCATCGAGATGGTGCAGAGCCGCCAGCTGCTGTCGTGTCCGGACGACTGCCCGTCCTGGATTTACAGCCTCATGCTGGAGTGCTGGGGCGAATTCCCGGCGAGGAGGCCTCGCTTCAAGGACGTCCACGGCCGCCTGCGCTCGTGGGAGAGCCTCGCCAACTACACCGGCTCCGGGCAGACCGGCACCAGCAACACCACCCACACCAGCTCGCTGAGCACCAGCCCCGTGAGCGGCGTCAGCGTGAGCACGGCCACCGCCTCGCGCTACAGCAGCCCCAAGAAGGGCTCCCCGTTCCACCAGCCCCAGTTCGTGCCCATGAAGGGGCCGATGCCCCGGCCCATGGTGCCCCCGCAGCTCTACATCTCCGTGAACGGCTACCACGCCATGTCTGCCTACCCGTACATGCAGAACTTCTACCCCATGCAGATCCCCATGGCCATGCCCCACCCGCCGGTGCCGCCCGCTCCACAGAGGCCCAACAAGGCCGGCTCCCACCACAGCGGCAGCGGCTCCACGTCCACGGGCTACGTGACCACGGCGCCGTCCAACGCGTCCGCGCTCCTGCACGAGGAGCCCGGCGCCGGCGAGGAGGCCCCGGCCGACGCCGCGCCAGACAAGGACTCGTCCGTGCCTGAGACGGCGCTGCTGGGAGACGAGTGTCCACAGACTGATGAGCTGGTGGACGCGGCTCCGCTGGACGGCCAGTAGAGCCGACGGGCCACAAGTGTGCAGCAGAAATGAAGGGAACAATTTAGAACTGATGAATGTTTTTCCTCTTTCTTACACATAAGGGAACATTTGAATGTGCTGGTACCTCAGACTCACACTCGGTTTATATGATGATTAGAATAATGGATTTTTATGCCGTTACTGTGCAACACAGACCGACACAGCAACCAGCTGATTCAGTAACCAGCTGATTCAACAGGCAGTGAAGATGCCTTAAAGTTTCTCATGAAGCCAGCGACCAAAGCATGGCACCAGGCCCCATCTCTGGCTGGCTGCTTAATGTTTGTCATCATATGATGAACAGAGTCTACCCGTGGCTGTAATTATCCTCACTGGGATGGATTTCAGTTTGATCGAGCTGAACAAAGTTTTTTTTACTTCCATTTAAATGTTGGATCTGTGTGAGATGTTTCCTGTAGTAGAAGGTGACGAACGCTGATAAAAGATGTACAGATTAATCTTTGAACATTTTATTATTGTTGTTTGCTGGTAAACCTGAAGTTTGTGGTGTTTATGCAATATTTTCTTATGCAATAAATTCATGAATGAATTGTTTCTTCTATCACTTGTGCTTGTTTTGAACTTGTTGAATTTGTTGTTGTGAATTGAATAAATGATAAACAGCTCAATCACAAATGTACCTGTTTTATTACTGATGCTGGTTAAATAACCTACACACATGGGTTAGGGGTTCATCTACTGTGGAAATAAGTTGTTGATGTAACAGGATCTTCATTAAGTCACAATCAGTCAGGTTAACGGTCACTATGGAGGAGCACCTAACCTCAGCAGCTCCAGCTCCAGCCCTGACAGCAGCACCTCATCCTGCAGCATCCTCATGAGTCTGGTTCAACATCATCTGTCCAGGGCGACCACAAGTATTTACCGCATTTTACATCTTTTAATGTGATTTGTGAATGTGAGACTGAAATGTTTTATAAGAATAAAGTTACTGATTTAATAGCAGATCAGACACGTATGTGGTTAAAGTACTGGAACCAAGTACTAGAAGCTCAGGTGGAGGTGGAGGAGCAGCAGAGGTCCGAGCTGGTAATCACTCCTGTACCTGAACATGGTTCTGATTCTTTCTCACCCAGACTCTAGAACTCAGAAACCAGGTGTGTTCTGTAAAACCAATGATTTGTCATTGATTCCACATGTAGATGTAATAGTCAAGCACCGACACACGCAGCTCTTTGTGTGTTTGCTACGTGTTTCCACCAGGTGGCAGCAGTGTGACGGGAGCTTCTCGTGGAGCGTGACTAACCCACTGACTTGCACTGGACGTTTCACGGGGACTGTGATTTTTTGTAATAATGAGGAATCAACCCAGTGATGCTTGATGCTGAGGCACAGCTGATAAGTTAGGCACCGTGGAGAACACAGGAAGGCGAACTTGGAAAATCAAGGCTGAAGACTGACTTGATTAAGTAGAGCAGCGTGATCAAACAGTGCCTTCTATCGACCCCCCGCCCCACACACTTTTCTGTACATAGCCCACCTTATGTTACCTTGCTTATATTGTTTTTTGTAATGTTTATTTTGTGTGTCACATCTTATATCTTCATCATCTTAATATTTTCATTTGACATCAATACATTTCCTATTAAATATTCGTAACTGTGCCCGGTAGTAAACTGTTTTCTGATGACACGAATCCGTTGAGTTACAACATTTTTTATTAATTAAAGCATTTTGGCTAGTAGATCTTCACGTGTTCATAATCGCTAAAATTGAGTAGTAGTTTGCACATAATTAAAGACATAAATTTTAAAAATAAAAGGGTTCTTTGCTTTGCTTAATGAGACACCTTGTATTTCACATTATCCTTAAAATGAACAATCCGGGTTTTGTCGGGTTACGTTTTTTATTTTTATGACTGGATTTGAGCCGTTGGTCAAACCAAGAACCTGCTCTCCTCTGATTGGCTGCGCTGGATGCCACTTAACGTCACGCTGCCAATACGTTTAAGCGCTGACCCACTAACACAGATCCGAGAGTCAGAAGCCTCCTTGGAAGGAAAAGGCCGAGGGAGGAGAAGTCGCTACTTCGCAACTTTAGTCGCCATTTGTCTCCTGATGGAAAACGCCGCCGTGTGTCCGGAGCTCCCCGGCCCGCTGCTGATAGGACGAGGTAAAGTTCCAGGTTCGATCCGAGGGTTCGTTTCGAGGGATCGGTGGGAAATCTCCGGGCTGCTCAGCGACTATTGACACGAACGGGCTCGTGGCGCTGGTGCGTAACGTCATCGCGTGAAGGACAATGGCCACGTTCGGCTGGGACACGCGCGGAGGCCTAACGCCGAGGGCCGGTGGGCGCGTGGGCTCGTTGTCCAGCGTCGGTTTCGGGACGAGGACGCGTCTGCCGAAGTTGACAGGGCGAGGATGGAGCCGCCGAGGAACGCGCGAGGCTTCGTGCGTCGTTACACGCACGTTCAGTGTAACGATCGTTCTCTTGTTGTCATTAGCAAAACGGCAAACATTGCAAAACAGGCTATGTAATAAGGACACGGCGAGGCATTCTCGGGCAGTCGGACGTTTGACTATCGGCTGCGGCCTGAGCTCTGATGGTAAACCTCCACCTTCACATTAGCGCGTCTATCAGATTTAGCCTGAATGCGGCTGGTTGGAACAGACAAAGGGAGAGAATATTGTAAAGGAGTACGAAGCCCGGGCTCCTGTAAAAGTAGGTACCACTGTGATCAGAGGACACAGACACAGTCTTCTGTCTGAGCAACAGCCGAAGCCGAGCAGGTCTGATTCATAATAAAGTCATAATTGCCCAGTTATGTGGCATCCAAGCAGTGAACGCTGCCCAGAAGATGGGCAGAAGCCACTTATCGAACCTCATGCTGGCATCAGTCGTGGAGCATAACTAACTTAACTAAACCTGTGTTTTATTTTTCCACAGAGTTCCAGTGGATTCACCGGATTTGGCAGCTACTCTGATGCAGACGAGCGTTGCCGTGGACGTTTAAGGCCCATACTGCCGCCAGCAAGGTGAAACATGCAGTCGATCAAGCACGAGGTGGAGTCCAGTGAGTCGTACGGTGGAGAAGATGCCCTGGTCCTGGCCATGCATCACAGCATCTCAGCCGTTCCGTTCAAGGCTAAAACCACCTGTCGCAGGAAAAGGGAGTTCATTCCCGAGGAGAAGAAGGACACAATCTACTGGGAGCGGCGGCGCAAGAACAACGAGGCGGCGAAGCGGTCGAGGGAGAAGAGGCGCATAAATGACCTGGTGCTCGAGAACAAGCTAATGGCTCTTGGGGAGGAAAACGCCTCCCTCAGGGCTGAGCTGCTGTCGCTGAAGCTGAAGTTTGGCCTGATGAGCTCAGCGTCATACGCCCAAGAAGCCCAGAAGCTGAGCTCCGCTGCCGCCGGCCTCTACCAGGAGAGCGCGGCTCCCGACGCTGAGCAGGCGGCGTTCGGCCGAGGTTTGGAGTCTCTTCAGCTGCGCAACAGCTGCGTCTCGGTCATCAAGCACTCGCCTCACGTGGCCGAGCTGTGCCCCGCGCCTCAGGGCGGCTTCAGGTCCGCAGAGGTCAAACAGGAGCCGGCAGAAAGCTGCAGTCCGTGCGGACGCTACACAGGCAGCCCTCTGGCCGGCGCCGGCGTCGGCGCCCGGCCCGCTTCCTTCCTGCAGATCGCCAGGTCCTCCAGTACCTCCCCGCGGAGCTCGGATGACTGTGCCGTAAGCAAGTCGTCCGATGGCGAAGATGAGCAGCAGGTCCCCAAAGGGTTCCTGCAAACTGTAGCGTCTCCAAAAAGTGTCATTGTCTCCTCTCACAAAGTGCCCAGTGCCGGCTGTGCGGCTCTGCCCCACAAACTGAGGATCAAAGCCAGAACCATCCCCATCAAAGTGGAGGCGGTGGACCCAGAGTACGAGTTCTCTGGAATCAGCGCGTCCCCCGACGGCGCTTCGTGCCTCCAGAACACGCCGGACCTGTCTGAGCACACCCCGTCCCCCCTGTGCCCTCTGTCGATGCAGCTGGCCAACATTCAGGACTGGGCTCACCCGTCTGAAATGCTGCAGCACGGCTGCTCCGGTAGGAGGCCGAGCCTCAGCCCCGTCGCCCCCCAGGAGCCGTCCTGCACACACTCGGCTCAGAAAAGTATGATCAGGACGGAGCGGAGCCGCGAGGTGGATTCAGCCGGAGGCAGCATTGATCAGCCCGCGCCTTCGTCGGTGACCCGGCTGCTTCATCCGCTGTAATGTGGGTTTCAACCATTCAGCTCCAACACAAACATTTACTGAGCTTCATTACTTTCGGACAATACTGCACTTAATCCCAGGTTTTTCCACTTGGTTCAGTTTGACACTGTTTATGTCCAGTCGTTGATTCTGGTCTCGTCTGCGTTTTCAATAATGTTTATCCACGAAAGGAAACAACTATGAATTTTAAATGTTATCATGAACAAGTAAAAGTTTCTTTGACAATAACCTTCTTAAATCTATAATGTTTGAATTCATGTACTATAGTTACTGTGGCTGCAAAAGTATTCATGGGCTTTAAAGGTTTGGGTTTTCTAAACAACTGCTTTTAAGACATTCACCTACCTACAAAATATAATGAAACCATTCCATGCGTTTCCTCATCCCTCAGCAGAACCGGGCTCAGGGTCCAGCTGTCTGCCTCCACATTGAGATAAGTTTAATATGGTTTTCCTTTAAGACCCTCCTCCTCCAAATGTCTGGGAGCTTCCAATGCTGTTACATCATTTGTGTTCTCCCTCCTGGTTCCCTTCAGGGCTGGACTTGGTTCTTGTAGCAGACACTAACGCTGCCAATCACTTGCTTCCTGTTTACTTTACGTGGTGTCACTGCTATTATTACTCTGCTTCTTTTGCTTAGTCGACCATTGGTTCAGTGAGTGTGTGTGATGTTGGCTGAGAACAGTGAGCATCTGAAGCCAGCATGAGGGTAACTGGACTCTCTCCATGACAATAAAAACCCTTCGATTCTTTGTGACCGCGAGTTTTTGTTTACAATAAATGTCACTGAATCAAGATTGCTTCCTGTTTGTTTTTTTTTCACAATGAAAATTACATCGGTTCAACTGCCCACGATATTAGTTTAGTCAACAACTTGATGTCCTGGCTGATGTTAATATCTGAGGACATTTTTACTGATCAGGTCTTCGTGGACAAATGTGCATCCGGATGTCGGGGCTCAGAGTTTATATGGAGCATAAGAGAGTGAGAAATTTGCAGATGGTATTTGTAAGATTTACATAATGTTAGATTTTAAATGTTTATTGAGTAGGACCCAGGCTGCAAACGTGAGCGTTTACCGGAAGTCATCTATCATCCACAGCAGTTTGTTTAAATTACACCACGCCTCCCCTGTAAAGCAGACGACGGTGGGCAGACACGCCCACATCCACGCGTCACAGCTCCGCCTATAGCTGTGACGCGGCTTCAATTTCCAAATATGCTAAAGATGATTATGTTGTATTAGACCTCGTAGTACACAGTATGTTCAGTCACAATAACTAAAACCAACAAAAATGTCTGTATATTTAAAGTAAAGTAAAGAGCTTATATATATATATATATATATATATATATATATATATATATATATATATATATATATATATATATATATATATATATATATATATATATATAGCTTATTTCTGCATAGCTTGGAAAGAACAATAACATAAAACAGCACTTCTGAACAGTAACCAATGGAAGATGAGTAGTTTACACCAGCTACGAATTTGTAACAGAAATACGCGCATTAAATTATTGCATTAAACGCTTTTACAACATGTTGTTGCTTTAGACATTCTCAGTAACACTTCGGGACGGGGATGCGTTGACGGTCCATACCAGTTAGTGGCGGTGACGCACAATAATGTTCTTTACCAGCCGCCAACAAAAACACAAAGAAGAAAAAGAGTCACGTGGTCACAGCACGTGACCGGGTTCAAAGGCAAACACGGTCATAAACAGCTGTGCAGCTCTTCAGTATGGCGGTGCTGGTGGGACGCAGAGCCCTGCGGCAAGCCGTCCGCCTGCAGCCCGCAGAACTGGACGGCTCGAGCTGGCCGGCAGCGACCGTCTTCCGCCCGAAACACCATGTTTTCTGCGGGGCAGCGTCGCCTCGCTCTCGCCCGAGCCTCGGCGCAGTGACGCGACAGTACAGCTCCGATTCCAGAGATGACCTGCGCGTCAGGTACCTGGACAGAGAAGACGCCGGTGAGCCGCCGATACAACTGCGAACGACGCGTGCTTTCAAATTGACTTAGTCCTCCCACGGCTGCGTATGACGTCATTACGATATGACAGCGGCGACGTGGGGTTTCCCCGCTCGTGTAGGAGGGTGCTGCCTCGAAACCCAGGTCACAGCCTGTTTAAATATAGGATAGTTATTATATTCTACATTCGGTTCTGCTGAAGAACAGCTGGTCTGGGACCGAGCAGGTGACAGTTCAGTCAGTTCAGGTCCGGGCGGTTTCAGGTTTCTCAGCATTTTACAAAATAAAGGTTTGTTTTGTCTCTTCTTGTTTTAACCATATAACACAGAAATGGAAATAAATAAATAAAAACGTCCCGAGGCACAATCCAAGATGGGATCAAACCGGGTTTCACCTCATCTCTGGGTTGAACTGGTCTCTGACTAGGTTGCACCAAAGCACGATCAGTTAAACTCCGTCTAGTTACCATGGAGATTTATTCTGTGCTGTGATTCAGCACTCACTCTAAACGTCTCCTGGTCCAGAACAGGTCCACTTCCAGGATCAGTTGCTTCTAGTGATTAATCATATAGTTTATGTGCCTAATCTATTAGACATTAATGTTATATACAAATAATTTGCTTCATTTTAGTCAGTCGGCATCAACTTGATTTATGTTTGTCTGTTTATTATTTAATGTGTCCGTCCATCTTCCTTATATTGAAAAACAAATCTTCCATCTCTAGTTTTTACTGGAGACGTAGTAATCAATTATTGGTCCCACAATGGGGAAATTTCCCCCCGTTGCAGCAGTACAGTTATAAAACAGGCGAAGGATCAAAAGTGTGTACAATTTAAAAATAAAATAAAGATGTATCATATACACACATGCATACTGATGAGGTGATGGGTAATTTCACCATGGATTGTCTGAATATTGCACAGGATAAAAACAGTTTGTGAGACAGGTGGGCAGCAGTTTGGATCTAGTTATTCAGTTGTCATTATTAATTGATCTGTTTGTATTGCAGGTATTGTCGTCGTCGGTATAAATCGACCAAAGGCCAAGAACGCCATAAGCAAAAATCTGGTCAAACTGGTACGTACCTCTGTAGAGATCACCTGGAGGTGATCATCTTGTGTTTACTGAATGAACCTGATTTATAGAGGCTAAAACAAAGACACTCGTGCTAATCACTTACTTTACATTCAAATCTGTGTCCCATTTCTCTGACGACTTGCTCACATGTCCTCTGAGTAACCTCAACTTCTTGTCAGACATATTCCAGCTCACTCTTAGTTTTATGTGGTAAATACATTTGAGTTTCTGGTTTCTGTTAGAAGCTCGAGTCGCAGAGCGTCAGTGATGGAAATGTGTCCTTCTTTCAGATGTTTGAGGCCGTTGAGGATATTAAGAAGAATAACAAAGTGCGCAGTGTGATCTTATGCAGCGCCATTCCGGGGATCTTTTGTGCAGGTACACTTCTTTTTTTTTAATTTTATAATTTTCTATAATTCTATAGTCTGGTGGGAACATTTGCTTTGTTCATGGCATTTTGTCATTAACTAATGTGTTTATAACATGAAATGAGTGGTGGTGGTTTGTAGCACAGCAGCAGGAGAAGCATTTACCTTTTCATGTTCTTTTGTACAGCTTTTAAACTGGTGGTGTTTTTTTGGTGCATGTCTGATGCTCAGCGTGCAGACATGCAAATCTTTTCTCCTTTTGCTTTAACATATAATCAACGTTAAGCACAGGTTATGTAACGGTGTTGGGTGAAGGTTCTGGCTTTTCCAGCAGCAACATGTATCAGATGCAGGATAAAGAGCAATGTGTAGGTTTAGTGGGTTAAAAGTGATTATTATGTCGACATTCTATAAAGCAGAAGTAGCAAAACAACATTCACCTTAATGGTGATGAGTGTATTTTTGCATGTGTGGACATGTGAACATGCCTCAGGGATGAGTAGGACCTCGCTGACAACCCACAGTAGGTCCAGCAACCACGGCACTCAGCTGCCCAGGAGGCCAGAGGTGGTGAACCTATGACATCATCACTTCCAGCCCCCAGGGGCAGCGGCAGCTACAAGTGTGGGACACTGCTCAAAGGTGAACCCAGCCCCACATGAACCAATCAGAGTCCACTCTAACATCCCAGCCACAATCGTCTCAAGGACCATAGGAGGAGGAGGACGCCCAGAAAGCTGGAGCACAGGCCATAAGCTGAAGATGGACTGGCCACAAACTAGCGCCCACACAACACACTGGTCCCGAGCCCACTCATCCATCCACACCTAATCAGCTCTACATCCACGTCTGTGTGTGTGTGTATAATGTGCTTTAAGCAGTGGTATGAGCCAGTAATAGGGTCAGAGAAGGGTCCTGGCCAACTCCATCCCTCCGCTTACACAGGGCAGCTCAGGTAAAGCTGCCCAGCCCATTCACACTGGACCACCCTCACTAGAACAGATTGATTGTTCACTTCTCAGCCCAACGCTTGGGTCCCCGAGCTACCCCTGTCCCCCACAGAGCTGCAGATCTCTAGATCCGAATAATTTCTGAAGCTCTATTACTGCATCCATGAAGTCAGACCAGCAGCAGCCAACTTTGGATGTTTGACCAATAAAAATGTATCCTTGTTTTCCTGTGTTCCTCACACCAGACCTGTTCATGCCTAAATTCTACTTATTTCATCTACAATGGTGACTTGGCTTATCATAGAAGGTGTGTAGGTCAAAGCCCAACCCATCCAAATATGGATGGCAGCCTCTTTCACAACTGGAAAAGCTCTGCCCAATGAAATGGAGGAGTGACTGAGGTCGTTCCTTGTCCAGAACGTGAATGTGGCTCAGCAGCTTGGTTTCAGGCTCTTTACCGTCTGAGGCATCTCTGCTGAAATCAGACTTTGGTCACTTCCTGCAATCTTTGACTAAACGAAATAAGGCGCCAACCCAGTGACACTACTGTCATGAATGGTTAATATATTTACGTTCATTCTTGATCTACTTAATCCTACTTTTTGTTTCTCTTCTCATTGGTTTGTTACACAACAGTGTTTAAGCTCTGTTGAATCTTGAATCAAAACAAATGATGACCAGTCAGATCATAACCACACTAACCTCCTGTCTGTGTGTGTGCAGGCGCAGACCTGAAGGAAAGGGCCAAGATGCACCAGAGTGAAGTAGCACCGTTTGTGTCCAAAGCAAGAGCCCTCATCACAGAACTGGGTAAATGTTAATGGATGGACTCAGATGCTCCTGTTACTGAGATAACTTAACGTATAAGATTTAAGATTCAGAATATTCTTAATTCCTGTCAGAAAATTAATGCGTAAAACGAGACAAAGTGTGCATCTATACCAAAACGTGTTAACCTTTAGAATTAGAATATACAAAATAGACATAAAATAAAATACAGTAAAAAATGCACTTAGTTGTAATTAATCTGTGGAGTTGTGTGGTACAACATCCTGGTGACGATGCGTCCTGTTCTGGGGGAGTCGCAGTCTGGAGCTGCTCAGAGCCTCCACTGATACAGAGGTCAGGTGTTCCATAATAATAGCGTGTCTTCCACTGAACAGAACAGAGCTGATTCTACTGAGCAGCCTGGTCCCAGCAGCAAATGGAGAGATGAACTACCACAAAGTTGTTACCTGTCCTCAGCAGAGTATGATGGAGGCCAGTGTGGCCCTTCTAGAACAGAGTGTCAGTGTGATTGGTTGCGTTGGGGGTCCTACTGTGTCTTAGTGAAACATGAAAAGGGTTCATTGTCTGTGTAGTGCATTGATGTAGGTGCTGCACATTTTACTTGTCCTGATTCCCTCAATGTTTTTACAGGGAACCTGCCAGTACCAACAATTGCTGCAATTGATGGAGTTGCCTTAGGTGGAGGCTTGGAAATGGCCCTGGCTTGTGACATCCGAGTTGCCGGTAAGACTCCCAGGGCTTTATGTCCATCCATCCATTTTCAACCACTTATCCGGGGCCAGCAGTCTAAGCAAGGAGCTCCAGACTTCCCACTCTCCGGACACTTCCTCTACCTCTAAGGCATTCCCAGACCAGCTGACCCAAAGCTCATGACAATAGGTGAGGAAAGGAACATAGATTGACCAGTTAATTGAGAGTTTCGCCTTTCGGCTTAGCACCCTCTTTACCACAACGATCTGTCCACTGACTGTCTCAGTCCCATGCTCCTTCCTTCACTCACTCGTGAACGACACACCAAGATACCTCCACTTGGGGTAAGAGCTCTCCTCCAGCCTGGAGTGAGCAAAACACTTTTTTCCTGCTGAGAACCATGGCCTCAGACCTAGAAGATATGATTCTCCTCCCAGACACTTCTCACTCAAACTGCCCTCTCTGGAGGTCCTGGCTTGATAAAGCCAAATGGGCAACATCATCTGCAAAAAGCAGAGACGCAATTCTGTGGTCCCTCAACCAGACTGTGGCTGTGCCTAGAAATTCTGTCCATAAAAATATTGAACAGAACCGGTGACAAAGGGCAGCTCTGCCGAAGTCCAACATGCACCGGGAACAGGTCTAACTTACTGCCGACAATGTACAACAGGAGCAGGAGCTTGGTTCGTAGAGACCGGACAGCCCTTAACAAAGAGCCCTGGACTCTATACTCCCAGAGCACCCCCAAAGGATGCTACGAAGGATGCGGTCAAATGCCCTATCCAAGTCCACAAAACACATGTAGACTGGTTGGGCAAACTCCTTCAAACTCTTGATCACCCTGTTTAGGGTATAGAGCTGGTCTAACATTCCACGACCAGGTCGAAAACCACATTGTTTCTACTGTATCTGAGGTTCGACTATTAGCCAAATTCTTCTCTCCTGTACCCCATTTTATGAAGAGGGACAACCGCCCCAGTTGTTCAGTCCTAAGGTACTGTCCCCATCGTCCACGTCATGTTGCAGAGGCGTGTCACCAGACAGCCCCACAACATCCAGAGACTTGAGGTCCTCAGGACGGATCTCATCCACCCTTGATGCCCTGTCACAGAGGAGCTTGTGAACTACCTCGGTGACCTCCACTTGGGTGATGAGCAAGTCCACCTCCTGAGACCCTTGCCTCTGCTTCCTCAGCAGAAGGAAAGTACTCCAAAGTACTCCTTCCACTGTTCGATAGCATCCCTAGTCGAAGTCAACAGTGGTCTGCCTCCACTGACAACAAGGCAACGGTTCACCAGAATTTCTTTGAGGCGGAACGATAGTCCTCCTCCATGGCCTCTCCAAACTTTTTTTTTTGCCTTCTCAATAGCACAGGCTGCAGCACGCTTGGCAATGGAAATAGGATTTGGGATATGAGTGTTTATGATCGCACTTAATGTATTTATTCATTCATGGTGACTCTGCTCTTTCATCTGTGTAGCCAATACTGCAAAAATGGGGCTGGTTGAGACCAAGCTTGCAATTATTCCTGGTGCAGGTATGTTTCTTTGACAATATTTAAATTCTGTTTACTTCTATTGCTCTAATTCACAGCAACAGTCATGTTCACAGCACACAAAGATTACAAACGCGGGAAGTGCCCATGTTGTTTCATGAGCTGTGATCTGCAGGTGGAACGCAGCGTCTTCCCAGGGTCATCGGCGTGTCACTTGCCAAAGAGCTCATCTTTGCAGCGCGGGTCGTGGATGGGACGGAGGCCTGTCGTCTGGGCCTCGTCAATCATTCTGTTGAGCAGAACGACGGTGGAGACGCGGCTTACCTGCGAGCGCTGGAGCTGGCCCGAGAGATCAACCCCCAGGTAACATGTCACAGAGGTTAGTGAGGAAAAGCTGCAGCTTAGGGAGAAGCAGGGTCAGTTGGTCCAGCCCTCCATCGTTTAAGGAGCAACCAAAGAGTGAACGTAAATAAGTATAACACTAGGAACTTTGAAATTATTCGAAAGTTTGAGCTTTGGGCAAGTATATTAACTACAGTTTTGTCTTGCATTATATATATATATATATATATATATATATATATATTTTTCCAGATAGCCTTGTGAAATCTTATACCTAGTCAACTGACTGCTTTTCTCCCTGCAGGGCCCAATCGCTGTGAGAATGGCAAAACTGGCAATCAACCAGGGGATAGAGGTGAGTGAGATCTTAAGCTCAGGTTGGAGAAATAGGGTTGAAAGACAGAGAGAATTTTAAGACTTGTTTCAGAAGTCCAGTTGACATGATTGCACCTTCAGACAACTTCGCCTGGATGATAATAGATTTTAATGATTGCTTTGTATCTCAACCTTGGTGACTAGTGACTAGTGATGCATGAGGTCTGGAGTCTTATTGTGACTATTGACTCAGACAACACATTCTCTTCCAGGTTGATCTATCTACAGGTCTGGCTATTGAAGAGGCATGTTATGCCCAGGTGAGCCTAACACAGCAGAAACCAAGGCATGTCCAACATTCTCCAGGTCTAAGGGATGCATGTTGATATGCGTGAAATCTTGAAAGGATTTTATACAGAATAAAAAGCAGATGTGATTGATACTGACTCATTGTCATTGTGTGTAAATACCGTGGTGGTGGTAGTAGTAGGAGTAACAGTACTGATGTGTCTCTTGTCATCGAGGTCATACCAACAAAGGATCGCTTGGAGGGTTTGGCTGCGTTCAAGGACAAGAGGAATCCACAGTACCGGGGGGAGTGACGCTGCACGGCTTCAGCTTCTTCTCATACATGAGAACGTCTCCTTGTGTTTTAGGTGTATTGTTACACTTAAGACAGAACTGGAACCACACGGGTTCATGACAGTCGCCTCTCACTTGTAATCAAACCTTTACTTCATTGTAATTACTAACATAAACTCACTCAATATAACAATCACCTCATTGACTAATAAAGTAGAAGCTGTGTGAAACATTTCTAGTAAACACTTTGCTTTCTTCTCTTGATTGGTGGGTTTTTCTCTCGTGACGTCGTCCAAACAGAACTGTGTAGATGAACCCATCTGCTTTTACATGAATGACATCAGAGGAATGTTAGTGTGTACACAGTCGAAGTCCTGGCGTAGTCCATTCTACCGACCTCATCCTCACTATCAGTCACCCTGGTGTCAGTATTAGGGTAAGTGTAGTCTAACAGACCACTTGATTCCATCACAGTCACTGATTAAACCCAGACCAAACCCGCAGAGCAGGAGCTTCAACTGGGGATGAACCTGCTGTAAGTAGACATAGTTACAGCAGCCGTACGTCAGAGCTGCTGAGCTTTATAGAATCAAGCGAGTCAAAGATCAGTTTAACATCCCGACTTAATCCCCTAACCTGGTTTGATGCAGTAGCATTTTGGAAACACACAAAGCTTCCCAGCATTTATTCCCAGCAGCAGGAGAAATGAGGCTGGTGTCTCAGAGTTAATGTGAAAGCTGACACGTTTAAATCCAAGATTGCCACAGTATGTAATATAGTTGTACACAGTTTTTGTGTGTACATGTATGTCTTCAAGTATAAACCTGTGTCCATCTGTCCCTGGACCGATATGATGACAGGCTCAGGACAATGATCAGATGTGACCCTGGAACCCACAGAGTTCAGATACCGTCAGTGACAGTGTTCATGTCACCTGATCATGATCGTAATGAGGCAAAGAGCCAGTGATTCATAATGTACTCTCAAAACACAGCAAGGCTCATCTCGAGGAGCTTCTTGGGTTATTACCCTACACAAGACAAAGGTATATGGAAAGTGAAGAGCTGTTGTCATGGTGACCAGCCAGCTAGGTGACATTATTATCAATGCTATGCAGATGACACTCATGTATATCTGTCTGAAACAATCAGTCAAAGTGTCTGTTTAATGGTCTTGGGTGTATGAAATTAATTCAGGTTAAACTGAAAGATGCATCAATGAGCTATTTCTCCAGATGAGCTAAAGTAGCTTCAGCTTCTGCTGTGAAGAACTGATCCACGTGCTGGTTCTTCAGCTCCCCCGTCAGTTGGTTCACAATCTACTACAGAACGGACAGAACCGGTCCAGTTTCGTGTTCTGCAGCCACTGACTCATGGTTTTTTTGAGCTGCGCGTGCCGCTTCCTGCCCTGACGCTGGTTCTGGTGGCTTTTGGACGGTCCCTACTCAGCAGCACGTGTGGTGGGTCATCACCGCTGCCTCTGTGCCAGCAGCAGGAGGCTGCTCCACGGCGCGTCTCAGCCTCGGCGCGTCTGTTGAGGCCCTGACCAGCCGTTGCGTGCAGGCCTGTCCTGTGGCTTCGTGCTGTTGACACCAGGCTGCACATCCCCACTGTGGCTGGCCTCCTTCCGGCAGATGTCCCAGCACTGAGCCGGGGGGAATCCGACCACAAGCCAAGGTTGCGTAAAGAACGAGCCATTCCCCGACATGCTATTCACGGGAAACGCTGAACAGGAACGTTTGGGTTTTAACAGTTTAACAGGTGGCCCAACGACGCAGCCACCTCCCTGCCTCAGCCAGCGTCTGAGAGCCTGGAAACCTTCCCCCTGAAGTCTGTGGGGAGTTCGTCTTAATCTGGTGTCCAGCGCCACCTGTCCCTGAAGCTGAATCCTGACCCTCACCTTGCCTCCGTTAGTCTGATTAAACCATATGTTTAGCCTGAGGCAGCTCCAGGTCACGTTGGTTGCGTCTCCATATACTCAAACTTCAAACTTTTAGATCTAAGGGTTTGGATTATGTTGCTTGTGTGTGTGTGCGTGTGTGTGCGTGTGTGTGTGTGTGTGTGTGTGTGTGTGTGTGTGTGTGTGTGTGTGTGTGTGTGTGTGTGTGTGTGTGTGTGTGTGTGTGTGTGTGTGTGTGTTTTGAGATAAAGGGTGGATTAGGTTGAAAGCTGCTTTGGACTCAGAAGTGTTTTCCTCAGTGGACGTTTTAATACAACCACCAGAGGCCAATTCTTATTGGCCTCTGGTGGTTGTATTAATACGTCCAACTTGTTGTTATTTGTATTCAAATGATTTTGCCAGTAAGTTGCAGCTTGCAGCTGTTCAGACATTGACCAAGTAATACAATCGTATGATGACTGATGAGTTGAGTTGCTTATTCATGAGCTAGGAGTGATTACTGTTATTGTTGCTGTTTAAGTAAATGACGTCACATATAGGGTGCCGAATGTAAAAGGGGCACGTTTAACTAGTTTTCTCACTTTTAAGTAAATGACAAAGCATGTTTTCTCACATTTAGCTAAATGTGAAAAAGTCTAAATATAAATATAAATGTAAATGTAAAATATAAATATAAATGTAAATGTAAAATCTAAATCTAAATCTTAAATCTTAAATCTAAATATTATACCTAAATGTAAATGTTAAATGTAAATGTAAATATAATATATAAATGTAAATGTTAAATGTAAATGTTAAATGTTTGCAGAGTGTTACACTGAATATTCATGAAATATGCAAATAGACTCCACCCCTACCCTCAAACAGTGTTCGTTAAGCTGATCCCAGATCAGTAACACAGACTCAAACACCTCAAACAGTGCGCACAGCCTCGCTCACATTTAACATTTAGATATATTGTTTAGATTTGCATTTAACATTTATAATAACATTTACATTTAGATATAATATTTGTATTTGCATTTAACATTTACATTTAGACACATTTAACATTTACATTTAGACACATTTACATTAAAACATATTGTGTCATTTAGTTAAATGTGAGAACACTAGTTATACGTACACCTTTTACATTCGGCACCCCATAGTCACATCATCATCAAGGTCTCACTCTCTGCAGTTTATTTCCCCACAGTGGAGACCTGACCTCTGACCTTTCCCCTAAAGGGGCAGTGAGCTGCCATAGTGCTGCACCCTGGGAGCTACTGTGTTGCTCAAGGACACACCTGGTGGTGAGGAAATGACTGGAAAGTTGACATGTCCCCTAAGCAGCAATAACAGCGCTTAGCTGCTAAAAGTGAGACATCGTCTGGACCGACCAGGATTCTGAGGAGTCTTTTGCATACAACATTTTTTGCACCATCCACAGATATAAATATGTGATTGTGGGTTTACTTGTGGGTTAACACACAATATCTGCAGATGAGCTTTGGACCTTCTTCAGATGTGTGTGTGTGTGTGTGTGTGTGTGTGTGTGTGTGTGTGTGTGTGTGTGTGTGTGTGTGTGTGTGTGTGTGTGTTGGGGTGCAGTGGCACACCTTGTCCAGCAGAGGGGACGCTAGGACACGCCGCTGGCTTCGAGCAGGTGTGTGTGCGTGCATGTTTACATGTTTTTTTTCGACGCGGGGACCATAAACCATGTTTTTACCATCAAGGCAAGGACACTGTGACCAGGTGGGGACTTGGCGTGTCCCCACCAGTCTGAAGGCTTTTTTGGAGGCAAGATGTGATTTTAGGGCTGAGGTTAGATGAAGGATAAGATTTAGGTTATTTTCATCTTAAACATCTTAGAGTTTCTGTGCACTGGCTCAGGTGGCTGTAGGATCTCTGGTCAGATCATTGAATAATTCTTAACATTGAGATTTCCAAAATGACTTTCACAGAAAAACTGAGCCGAACAATAACATAAAACCGGTTCAGCTGCTTTATTACAATTCATGTATACATCCATTACAAAGTTCTATCATCTACTGCATATTTATTTCTGACTCTTTCATTTCATTTGTACATGATTATTGCGTTAAACACAATTACTGTGCAATGTCATAATAATACTCTCGTAACCGCGGCTCCACGACCGAGAATCCAGGTCTCTCCTCCGTCCTGTAAGACACAAAAACAGCCGGCGTTAATGCGGAAAGACACGTCTCATGACGTAAACCCAGCGGCTCACCAGTGTCAGACCTTCATCTGAGCTCTGCTCATTCAGAACCATCCCTGCACCCAAAGCCAACCGCTAACAGCTAACGGGTCACTGGTAACCCAGGGTAACAGGGTTTACGCGTTCACCTACTTGTAGGTCCAGCAGGTCCTCATGAGCTCATACATCTCCTCTGGGCAGTTGAGGGGAGCGTCCATACGTTTCCCGCTCTCAATCATTTGCATGACATCATTTCCCTTCAATCCCTGAAACAGTGACACGTTCAGGTGAAACGGGTTGCGCGAGGTACAGAACCACCAAGCCCAGGAACAGGCAGCTGACTTCATAGGCGTGCTCAAGGTGTGAGCAGAGCGTCCTACCTTGTAGGGCTTCTGGCCGAAGGAGTAGGCCTCCCACATGAGGACCCCAAAGCTCCACACGTCACTTTTGGATGAGAACTTGAAGTAGTTGATGCACTCTGGAGCGTACCACTTCACCGGCCACTTCCCATGACACTTGGCCTGAGGAGGACACGCCTGATTAAAATACCCACGTTTCCATAGAGGTGCATTAGTACAGGTCCAGAGTCTGACTGGGCCCAGGGGGACGTGAGACTAGAGACGTCATTAGTTGGGGCTCACATCCATTGCTTGGGGACTAAAAGTCCAGCTTTCACATCACTATAACACCGAAGGTTCTGCGCTACAGCCTGGACTCTCACCGTGTAGTAGTTCTGGTCCTCGGCCACGGCCTTGGACAGGCCGAAGTCGCTGATCTTGGCGTAGTGCTGCGTCACCAGCAGGACGTTCCTGGCAGCCAGGTCCCTGTGGACGAAGTTGTGCTCCTCCAGGTACTTCATGCCCATGGAGACCTGGTGGACCAGCTCCGTGATGTTCTTCATGCTCGTTTGCCTGCGGAGGAAGCAGCGCGGACGCGTTGAGCTGGGTCCGACCCGCCGCCGTCACACACACACACTCACGTCCGCCACGCACTTGTTCTTCTGCAGGAACTTGTTGAGCGGCCCGAGCTCGGCCAGCTCCATCACCAGCATCAGGTTCTCCGCCTCGCAGATGCCGATCATCCGGACGATGTAGGGGTTGTCCAGCTGCTGCATGACGTTGGCTTCCCGCAGCATTTCGTCACGCACGGCCGGGTTGTCGTCGTCGTTCTTCAGGATCTTGACCGCGACCGTCTTCTCGGTCCTAACGCGGTGAAGGTTAGTGTTAATTCACACCAGTAAAAGATGAGGCTGAACTCTGAGCAGAGGGATGCTGCGTTCAGCATCATTACAGATAAACATGAGGAGAGTAATCACGTAATCATGCTGATTAAATGTTAGCGCTAATGACGTCCTCAGTCAACATACTTCCTCATCTTGTAGATTCCCTTCATGACTGTACCAAAGTTCCCAGAGCCCAGTACCCCGTCCTCCAGGTAGAGGTGGGAGCGATCCACCTTGGAGCTCCTGAGCTCGTCAGGGTCGGCGTATGGACTCTCATACACCTCTGTGTCCATGGGCATGGCCTCTGACGGGATCAGCATCCAGGGAGACACGGTGAGTTTACTGCTCTACGACAGAGAGACGGCGATGCTGCCGGCAGAGGCTCACCTTTACTCTCATACGGGTTCAGGTCTTTGGTGAAGCTGGGTCGAGGCCCTGGGGTAGGCTACGAGTTTGTTAGAGAAAGAAACAGTATGTCAGAAACTATATCACAAAAAAATCTGAACATTTGTGTTTAGAGCATCGTAGGGTCCCAGGAGAAGACTTTGCACACGTATTACAGTGAACATGAGGTCGTGACCGGAAGATTTGACCCTCCAGATATTCTGACCCGTTCTAAGTCACTGTGATACGTGGCAGTCATCTAACATTCATCACATGCGTTCCAAGGAAAACCGAGGAACAGCATTAGTTATTATAACGAGCAAGTGAAATCGTTCAGCAGCATCCAGGAGCTGCCTCCCTCCTCGGTACGGGTCAGACACAAATCCCCGTAGAACTGCTCCGACCCGCTTTTAGCATCATCAAATCAAATGTGGAAACACAGAGGAGCAGGTTTGAGCCTGTCTGGACAGAAGGGAGGCAGCAACTGGGATCGTCTGCAGGGAGACACGACAAGGAGGCAGCTGGGAGAAGCAGGAGAGGGACCGAGTTTGGTTATTCACACAGGAACGGGAGGGAGAAGAGGAGCAGTGAGGAGCACACAGGGCCCAGCGGGCGTCAGGCACCTTTTTTGTTATCCCAGGAATGGGGACGTTTTTGATCATGGAGAAAATTCCACCTGCAGCACTTTGCTAGAAACCGACATATCAGAGGTTAGGAGTTGGTCACAGTAGAAACAGTCGAATCATGGTTGGGCTCTACCGATGACATCACCAGTGGAGGGTTAGGGTTAGCTAAGAACTCACCAGGGTCGGGCCGAGGCCAGGATGGTTCCGTGGCAGCAGAGGCCGACCTGGTGGAACAAACAGGAGCTTCAGCATCAGGAACGAGCACCTCCTGCAGCAGCTTCTTTGGTTCTTACCCATTTCTCCGTCGGGTCGGGGACACGGTTCCGTCAGCACGCGCAGCAGCCCATCGGGTTTGTAGGAGTAGTGCTCCACGAGCTGCGGGTGGAAGGCCACAAGATAAACAGTGGTGCCACGAGTCAGCAAGCAAAGGTTCAGAACGCAGATGATCCGATCGGATCCAAACGACAGCTGCAGGTCACACGGGTCAGTGGCTGCAGCTTCCTGAGCTCAAACCTCACCTTACATCTTAACAACAATCTGACATCTGTAAACAGCAGTTACACATCTGCACAGCAGGAAAGTCTGGTGTGAACGAGTATAAGCGAAGCTGAGAAGCTTCAGGTGTGTGAGCAGCAGCCAACCTGCCACAGGGTGTCGAACTTCTTTCCGTCGGGGATGGAGAGCTTCCCGGTCCTGTCCCTGTCGATGCGGTAATGCATGACCTGTCCTTCATGGAGCAAACACAGGGCGTAGGATCCGTTCTGGTCTCTCTGTCGGATCCTGTGCACAGAGACCAACGATGACAACGTTGCTGTCTTGTTTCTTGGCCGGTGTGCTCACGCCGGCTGCATCGCCGCCTGTGGCCGCCAGGGGGCGGTGTGCTGCAGCAAGCTGCATCAGAGTATGTTCTGCTGCTTCAAACTAAAAGGCTCAATGTGTGAAAAATAAACAATAAAATGAAATCGGAAAATTTTTCCAATATTCGATCGATCTTTAATATATGTTAATATTTAATATGGTTTTAGATTTTTACGTGAAAATCTAAAACCATATTATATATTTAGTTAGTACTTTTAGAACTTTAACTTCCAAAATTCTAAAATTTGAGTAGAATCCAATAAGACTTTAAACGTCCAGCTTATGCAGGAGAATAAAATAAGGATTACAAATCCTAAGTGAAAGGAAAAGCACCAACTACAGAGTGTAAGAATAAATCAGACAGGAAGCTCCTTGATGTTACCAACACAGCTTTGGGTATTTATGTCTCAGCCACTTTCTGCTTATCACGCCTTATGGTTTAAGCTTCCCTTTTTGTGTTCAATGTACTTTATCACAATTAAACTTTTAAGTGGCAGCTTTGACTCCAACAACTTCGTTTGTGTCGTCACAAATAGGTTTATTTACGCCTGAACATTCAAAGCACTGAACTCTTGATTAAACTCAAACTAAACATATTTTCTTAAAAGAAAATATTTTTGTTCAAAAGAAAATATAATACAATATAATCATATTATATTGTGCAGGACATCTTTTTAGTTTTAATGACTGAACTTTTTTTGTCTTTTTATTTTTGTCTTTTCCTTTTTAATCTATTTATCTTCTAAAATATATGATTTCAGATATAACGTGACAGTAACTGAAATAAAATAATTTAAATGACAGTAGAAATAATAAAAATATTTCCCAACTAAATGTTTGTATATTAATTGTTTTCTGTACTTTCTGTATTACACAACCTGTAAATAGTTCTATACTACATAAACTAGTCTGGATTATTTTTTAGCAAAAATTATATTTAAAAGTTTTTTTTTGCTCCTTCTGTCAATTTTGAATTGTTAATAAGTTTGGATTTGTGACCATCCATGTGTTTAGTACATTGAGTTCATGCAAACACTTTGAAATCCCCTCAGGCTTAGCGGTTGTGGCTTTATTTGACTTTATTAAAATATTTTATTTTGAATATTCCTTTAAGCTTAACCTTGGTTTTGTTTACTTTATGTTTTACTTACTTGTGAATATTTAGTTTTATTAAATAATTAATTAGTTTAGTATTTAATCACATTACAGCACAAGGAATTATTTTTTATCTCTGTGTTTATAATGTAATATGCAAAAACATAAAGCCCCACATTTTCCTTGCTGGGTTTAAAGGAGTCGTTTTACCCATGTCTTCATAAAAATAACTTTAACTTAACACTGACGCAGGAACAAACACAAGCATCTTCTACTGAGAAAAGGACACAACACTCACTTCTCACTTTGCCGCCGGCTTCTCTGGTTTGGCTACTTCAGGAAGTCCTGTGCAGAGCGGAAACCACTGTGTGTGTGTGTGTGTGTGTGTGTGTGTGTGTGTGTGTGTGTGTGTGTGTGTGTGTGTGTGTGTGTGTGTGTGTTTGGACCCCATTTCAGCATCATTTGTTCTGTCGTTTGTGAAACGTGGTTGGTGAAACCAGTAGGAAGCTGCTTTGCTCAAGTAGCTGCTGCGAGTTTCTTCTACGATATGTTGGTGACGGATTCGCTAGTGGTTTTATTTTTTTCTGGTATTTTTGATTTATTATTTTCTGGTTTTATCAATCTTTATATGTTAATATAAGAATGGCCCCGAGGCCCAGCCTTTACAGCAGACATGTCTCATATGAATGTGATGCTGGACTAGCGTTGCTCAGCACGTCCTCATATGGACGCTTGTCTGTTCTTAGCCTGATGATCAACACACTGTGCTTGACTTGAAGCTCATGTAGGAAGCAAAAACACAGGAACACTTACAGGAATTTGCCGTTGACTCTGGATCCGTTCTGTAGCCTGGGCTCAGAGTTTTCACGTGTGATGCTGCCGTGGAACCAGGGCATCTGCTCATGGGCAGTGGTGGCGATCCGCTTCTCCAGCTGAGGCCTCTGACTGATAATGGCCTGTTCTAGAGCTGCACCCTGAGCTCTCACACACACACACACACACACACACACACACACACACACACACACACACACACACACACACACACACACACACACACACACACACACACACACACCACAGAACATTTAAAGAACATCTGCAATTAGTTATTGTTATCTCCCATCTAACAGTGTGTCTGCTAGACAACATTATTCTGCCCTGCTGAGAAGATAATAAGCGATGTGATCAATTCAAACTGGGCTCATACTGGAGCGACATGGGGCACATTGACGTTCCCAAAGCATTCTGGGTAAATGACACCGCTGCAATGACCAGCCCATTAAGTGTGAGCGTGGAGCAGATGACCAACGTTATCTGGGCCTGAGTTAGAACCAGCAGCTTCTGTTCAATTCTGTCTGAGCCCATTCTGCTGCTGCTGGGTTCAGTTCAGGAGAAGAGCATCTGTAGCCCAGTTCTCCCTGAGGTCCTTGCTGTCCCAGCCTTTGGGTTGGGTGTCAGTCCTTTAGTACACCTTAACGCCACCTCCAGCTTCATAACTTCAGCAGCTCAACGTTGGGAAACAAACGGGTTCAAATAGTTCGTTATATATTTTACTGCTCAAACAAATGCTCCAGTGGTTTCCTGTGGGCTCTAACTGCAGCACTGGGATCGCTCTCGCTAACAGGATCATAGCGGGACTGGGCCCTAGTCCGACTTGGTAGCAAACAACTGGTGACAACTGTCAAAATAAGTGAGAACTGCTTTATTGCCTCAGACGACATCCAGTAAACAGAAGGAAGCTCGTTCAGCTCTAACCACATCCACCCATCAGCTGTTCAGTCTGGCTGATATCGAGACCTTCAGGGCTGAAACATGTGTACAGATGTTGTTTAAAGGGAATCTGCCTCAGTGATTAGTTAAAACCTGCACGACACATGAGCTCTGCTACTGCTCTGACCCTCACCTGCAGGTTCCACGTCTGCTTCACATACTCCCGAATCATCTTCTCCTTCAGGTCCTCGAACGGGCCGATCTTGGGCTGCATGTTCTTGGGCCGGTTGCAGGGCTTCTTCAGCAGACACACCAGCCCGTCCGTCTCCTGGGAGTGGTAGTCGATCACGTCCACGGGGCTCGGGTGACTCTTGCCGCCGGCGATGGCGTACGTCTGGTCGGCCTGCCTCTCGATGGTGTAGTGGTAGCAGCGTTTGGAGTGCGACACGGACAGCGCGAAGCCTCCCAGGTAGTTGCGGCTCTGCCGCAGCAGGTAGAGGCCGCTGGCCGTGCCCGCGTGCCGCAGGTGCTCCTCCGCCTCCTCCCGGGTGATGTTGCCGTAGAAGAAGGGCAGCGTGTTCACGACGTCGGCCATGTTGGTCCCCGTCAGAGCTCAGCCGCCCGGATGTGAAGGCACCTGGAGACAGACACACGGACGGGTGCCGGGTCAGCACAAATACACGGATCAGCATCGTCCGCACGACCGGAAACTGACAGACAGAGTCCACGGGACCGTGGGGGTAATTAACGGGCCGGGTCCGATCCAGGTCAAGACTGGGTCACGGCTGCCATCACATACCAGCTACAGAGCAAACTGACGTGAGTCAGAGCCAGCGGACCGGGTCAGAACCAGTAGCCTGCAGTAGCTGCTGGTGGGACTGGGTCTGGTCCGGTCCCAGCCTCACTCTAGATCAGCCTGTGTTCCTTAGGGTCATGAACCCACTCTAATTCATTGCTATAACACTTGGTCACAACTTCTAGGCCGTTACAACCAACAGATGTTCTGAAGGACTAGAACACGTCCATCAGCCAAATGTGAGGAGGTCAGTGTTCACAACATGTAGCTGGACCTAAACCTCACTTTCTGCTTTGAGGATGTGAATGCGCTGCTCTTAACGATGCTTCGCTGGAAGCAGCGCAGCTGAGGAGCTTCCTCTTTTGCGTGACCTCCTCTTATTTTAAACGCGTGGGCCAGGTTCCCGGCAGAGGCTCCGTGAAGCGCAGCTGCCGAACTTGTTTTACATGTCACAGCGCGGTGGCTGCAGATGAAGCCCAGGAAGCAGCTGGTGGTCAGAGTAACCGTCTGGACTCGAACCGGACCCTCGGTTTTGGTGCCTCGTTTGCTGAGGCAGCTGTAAGTAATGGACCACACTGAGGTCATCGTTACAGCTCTCTATATATTATGTTTATTTAGATGTCAGTAAAAAAGCTGAAATGTTACATTTCTATCAGAAAAATGATTTAAACCTGTAAATCTGTCTGAATATACATTCATAAACAACCTTTGTATTAAATGCATTTTTACATAATAATGGAAAACACCTTCCTGCCTGAGACACAGAGACATGAGAAAATGACGCATGAAAACCAGAGCCTAAAATAAAAAAGCAAAACTTTACGACAAAGGACGAAGCCGCTGCTGCTGCACTCACTGTGACGATGTGCTGAGGTTTTCCAGACGTTGACCCTCGTCCACTTTGCTTCTTCAGGGACCTGAGTGATGTGAACAGGTCATCGTAAGGCAAAACCCCTTTAAAAACTGCACGAGGCCGTCGCTCAGCCGCTCAGCGGGTTCTGCTCGCCGCCGCTCCGTGCACTGACACACAGTGAAGCTGGAGCATCAAGCTTCCTCATTTCAACGACTTCCTTCACATGTTAACTTCCTTTTTTTTATCTGAACACTGACCAGCACATCTGCTGCACAGGAAGCCGGGTGACAGCAGCGACTGTGGCCGATGGCGTCAACAGGCCCCATTTCAAATTAAAAGCCCTCGGGCTTTTATATGAGACCAGGAGCAAATTGTAATGAATTGTTTCATCGTCAACATTTCAGGTAGTTTACAGGTTTTTTCGTTTGCTTGCAGTTACAGAAAACTAGCAAAAATCACGGAGCCTCTAAAACAAACTAGACGGTTTAAATCTACAGAAAAATGAATTGTGCCGATTTCAGAGAATGTCCCTCATCCATCCATCCATCCATCCATTTTCTACTGCTCATTCCCATGCGGTGTCGTGCTGATCTAATAATAATGTCTCCGGTTTCATTCTATGTGCTATTAGTGGTGTGGTGAGCTGATGTCATCGACGGTGTGTGTGTGTGCGTGTGTGGTTCCTGGACTAATGAGTAACGACCAAATATAGAAGAGGCAGAGGATGTGAGTGTCCCTTAAAAAAACAGGCTGCCGCCTCCTCCACCACATGACTTTAATCTAAGATGAACTGTTTGTGACACAGAAAAATAATGAGGTCAGACAGATGTTTGACTCACTCTCCGATGGAGAACCAGTTCGGACCAAACACAACTTCTGTTCATTTAATGTGCTTTTATTATAGGACCCTTTTTCTAAGTCAGGCTCGGTTTGTGCTCAGTCACAGGCGTCTGAACAGGAAGTGGCAGCTGGACCCTGAACGCGCAGAGACGCGTTAGAAAAGCGCTGCGTGTTTCATTTCAAGCTGCTCTGGAATATTTGAACCTGCCGCGACTCCAGCTTGCTGTTCTCATTCAATGTTTGACTGTGAAGGTGTTAAAAATGCGCCTCCCTTTGCATCGCGAGCTTTGAAGAAACGAGTGACATTTGTGACTTTTCAGCGCTGAACTGAATAAGTGAACAACGGTCCTGGTCGCGTGCAGAAAGACCTCTATGATCACCGGCTGCCGGTGCGTGTGCACCGCAGCATGAAAGACGTTATGCAACACGCTGACATTTCAAACTCGCCGAAGTGGAGCAAGTCTGAGGAAGGTGAAGAGGCTCGGGCTTGTTGGAGTTGAACGGAACATCTCCCCGTGTAATGTTCGCAGCGTCGTCTGTTCTCACTTCCTCCCTTTGTTTGGCTTCAAAACCATCAAACAACTGATATCTTCACATGCTGAGGAATGAACTGATCAGTCTGCAGAGTCCCAGTAAATCTGCTCGCGAGGATCCAAACTCGTCCCGAACTCTGGCTATCTGGCGCCCCCGTGCGGACGAACGGGTTATTACCATCAGCACCGCTCGGGTGGATTGGATGGATCGTGTCTGACCATGAAATTATTCTATACATAGTAAATAGTTCTGAGGTGAGGAACATTTAACACACTACCTGCTGCCACATGCAGTGAAGAGTAGAGCCAAACGTTTCTGTAGTTTTATTTGGGTCTAAGGGTCACAGGTTTTAAATGCTTACGTTGATTCTACATGAAAATGAAAAACTTGGTATGATGAGCTCTGATCAAAACACTGAGAAGCAATAGCAGCATCATTGAGTGACAGGTCAAAGGTCAAATCACTGTTCTAGTCATAATAGTTATGAGTGCATTCACAGTCAGCCTCCCTGAGCAGCTGACAGGCAACACAACGATGACGAAAACAACCAGAACAACATCCTGCTGCATCTCCTGCCCTTTGTTAAACTTATGGAACAGACTCCACGATTCTAACAGACCTGTGAGATCAGGCTTCTAGACTGATAACAGCTACAACTTTCACAAATCAGATATAATGAATTACCAGTCCGCTGCTTTGGTTGGGGGTCAACAGAGCTCAGGTGTAGAAAGTCCAATTTACCCGCAGAACCGAGAAAACGTGGCTCTGATTCCCTTAACTTTCCCTTAACTGCTGAATCTGATGCTAACTTCAGCGTCGCTTTTTCTACTCACACCCGCAGTAAGAAGCTCGTCAACGCACCGGAGTAAAGGCACGATCCATTCAGTCCCATCACATCACACACACGCAGCTGCTCACCTTCGACGCGCAGCTCATTGATTCCGGGCGCTTCGTCCTCCCGATGCCTTTCTATGATCACGTCGCCCAAAGCTTCGCATCAATATGATCATGTGATTGGAAGCGGGCTGGATGCAAAACAGCCGCATATCACTGCTTCATAGGGACAGACAGACAGACACGCAGACGGGCAGACAGACGGCTCCTGCTCATACGTTCCGTGGATGCCTAAATCCTGGATCAGTTCTCATCGGTCCATGCAGTCTGAAGTGGCCGATGAAGCCACGTGACCACTCGCTGGAACTAGTCCCAGTGCGGTTATGTGGAACCGGGACTAGATACCATCTGTTACCGGGACAGCAGCGATGCGGCGCAGCGCCGTGATTCCTCCAGAGGAACGTATCGCTGCGTGTGAAGGGAGGGGGCGTGGGGCAGAGAGGGGGGTCCTCGTTACGTGTAATATTAGTGTAATTATTATTGTTATTATCTGCTTCACCTGCTGCTAAAGAACAGCAGGTCTGTGACAAAGCTGACAGACATTTAAACTAGAGCTGGAGACAGTGGAGCCTGGAGGAGACTTCCTGGAGGAGAATGAAAATGGTCAAAGCAGGAGTAGACACATTATGTGTGACACCTGTGTCTGCTCCTAATTGGCATTTTATCCATTTATATAAAACATGAGTATTTTTATACATTTTTGTTAGCGTTGTCTTCTTTGAGATCCGACAACTTGACTTCCTGTTGTGTTTTAATTTGAAGGTACGTTTCCGGTGGCTGAGTGTTCACTCTCCTGCTTTCTGATTTGTCGATGTTTCTGCAGGCTCCTGAACGCAGATCGGCTCCTCTGCTCGTCCAACACGGGAGTTTAGTTGCTGTTTCCTGTTTGATTGAATTCAATGATCTCAAACAATGATGACATCCCCACCAGTTCCCTCTCTCTTCTGCTGGGGGGCACTTCTCTGACTTACCAGCCTTTTTCGACATTTCACCTTGATTGGAAGGTGGGATAGTAGTTGATTCCAATCCCACCGTCCAGTCTGTCAGAGCAGCCGGCTCCTTCCATCAGAACCAGCTGCTACCACCATACCTGTTTTAACCTGAACAATCTAGACACACCATACGTTAAACTGTACCATGAACTCATTCCAGGTAAAGCAGAGGATCAGAAAGTCTCCTTCAGCTTCTTTTCCCCTGCCATCATTGATTCTAGATTCTGAAATAATCCATCATTTTCTTGGTCAACGTCCTGGAGTTGTCCCCTGGGAGGGAAGGCCCTGTCACGGCCTGCTGTGCTCCTCCTTCATGTGAGTGTGGGTGTGACAGTGCACAGATATGACACTCCTTTTACCTTTGGCTGAGACGAGGGCAAATTTTTGGTTGGTAGGAAATGTTCCTGGACTGGTCGTCCTCACCAGTAACAGATTGTTGAACATTTATACACTGTTGTGGCTGTGTACCGGTCAACAGATCAGCTTGAACAACGTTTTCTTGTCTAAAGGCCAACAGTTACAGTGTTTCTTACCTGTGTAAGAATGTGTGTATAATACTGTATTTGCTACAGGGATCCTCCTTATAAGACCAGAACTAAAAAGCCACAAGCATGAAGGTGCCACATTCTAATGAGCATCATAATTATCAATAAAACTTTTTTATTTTATTAGATCTTGTAGTGTCCTGGCCTTTAATAAAATAGAAACAGCATCATGGTCACACAGTGAATAAAAATACATTTAAAATCATTTAGAAGAGGCCACATCTCTCTGAGAAGTAACTTAAAAGTACTACTCAACTAATTACTTTACCTCAATATCATTGTATTTTTAATCTTATATTAAATATAAATGTGACACTTTCCTAAACTATATTGTTTAAGATTTCATATATATAATAATATGTTAATATGTTTGTTTGTTAACCTTATTTAACATTACTTTAACATCAAATAAATATTTTGTATGTAGACATAAGGTAGAATTGATGGTGAACAGCTTTGCTTAGTTTCTAGACAAGCATCTTCTCTGTGACCAAGGGATACCTGCGCTCACTCAACCCCGTGTCAAGGAAAGCAGTGATAATCAACACGTGTCCAGTAGGTGGCACTGTTGTTGCGTGCAAGGCCTTTATTACGGTTACGTTATAAAAGCTGACATGAAAAACACCTGGATTCAGGTAATCAAAGAAACTAGACCCATAAAAAATACTTCTTATTATACTAAAAAGCTGCTGTGTATGATATAATGGCATTGCATGTGCACCGTGTGAGCACACATTTGATTTAGTTCTGTGTTTAAATTTGCAACCTCATCATGAAGAAAATAATCCTAAACCCTGTAGAGAAAAGGGACGCATGAGCAGAGTCCTACACTAGGATCCATAGACAAGGCATAATTTCAGTCAGGTATCAATAGACCAATGGCCTTTGTCTAACTTACGCGATCATGTTGAGTTTGGGTCTCCCACAGAATGAACCGGCACTGGCCTTTCTACTGAAGCAGCCGCTGTCAGATCTTTGCTGCGGTTGTAGGATGTTTTTGGAGCAGCAGCGCTGTGACGTCACTGCCCGGGGTTTCCTAGTGAAGTGAAGTCTACACCGTCATGGCGGAGGCCGGTTGTTGGAGAACCCTGGATAGTGAAATGCCAGCTTTCTAGAATCGCGGTTGACCGACGAAGCTTTGATTTTGCTTAGGCCTAAAACAGGAAAGGGACAATTGGACGGAGAGAAAAAACATCTTACTTCCACCGAACTGAAACGTTCGGGGCTGCTCTCCCTAACTGGGAGCTAGCTAGCTAGCTAGCTGGCGCAAGGTAGCGGTAGCTACCATCAGCTACTAGCTCACTAGTTAAATACAGAAGAAAGGACCTTTGAAGTGAACTACGGGACGTAAACGGCTTTTCCAGCTGGGTTTCTCAGGTATCACAATATTATCTCTCGGTAATGTACAGAATAATGTTACTTATCATGTGCTGTAGTGAGAAATTAAGCTAACATTGCATGTTGTTGGTGAAAATGCCGCGAGAAGTGGATGGCGAATGAAAACAAGATGGAAGTAGGTGAAGTTAGGTTAGCTCATTTTGATATGCAGTTTAATTATGAACACGAACTCATTGTATTATTTTGCTGTGGATCACAGCGCCAGGGAGCGCTGGAATAGTTTATACCAACCACTTACTATAACCACGAGGAAAAAAAATCCCCCTAACGCGAAGAAGCGCAAAGTTTTTGTCATTTGTTAGCTTCCGCGCTAGCCTCGTGTTTCATAACGTACATGCTAGCTTATGTTTTCCTCCGCATCCCACCTATGTTGTGTATTGCACTTAAGATTAAATAAACTAATACTGCTATAACATTTAATATCTATATGATTCCTGTACGTACTGTGGAGAAATGATGATGCTAACGTAGTAGCTTTAAGTATTCTTAGAAAGTATAACACCGCGTAACAGCAGCAGTTAGTTGAACTGTGTACATTCGACATTTTCTAGCAAAGTGGTAACAAGGTTTAGTCAGAGTCTTTGCTGCGATGCTGGTATATCTGCTGGCGCCCTGACCGTGGTGCTTATTGAATATGTGTGCACCCCGCCAATTGCTAATACTGGCCTGTTTAGCCGGCGTTAGCTCGTTAGCTGTAGCCACGGGATGATCAAACAACACCCCGAATCGATGACGCGAAAGTTTGGGTCAGCCTTCGCAGACCTTTTTACCGTTTTACCCGGGCCCATTGCGCTGTAGAACGATTATTTTTTGTTCACAATCCTCACCTTATTGTGCAAAACGGGCTGCATTGATAACGGTGCAACAGCTAAGTTACTCGTAGTGAACCGAACCGTACGTTCGAGTTAGCGCTGTGATGTGCGTTTAATGTGCGTTTAATTATTCACACGCTGAAACACACAAAATGACCAGACGTTTAAATGGACCTCCAGCTAATGCGTCGATGCCACTAGACGGACCATGATGTGTTCTGCCGCAAGTTGATTCTACCTGATCATTAGAATTTCTGCCTGCCTGTGCTTTTCGCCATTCTGCCCCCACATTCATAACAGAACATTTTATTTTTGAGTGTTGTGGTCAACAGCTGGGCAGCACAGGGTTCGCGCTGTGATGCCATTTGCGGGAGGTTGTAGCCTGTAGCATCCGTTAGATCACGCCCCAGCTGTAAACTGACACGCGGTGCTCACAGGGTCGTCGCTCTTTTGCGCCCGTTCTCATTTCACCCCCTTTGATTTCATTGTTATCTACAACTACAGTCTACGTTTGTGCTTCTTGTCAGGTTGACCACGTGAGCTATACACGTTGCCTGGGGAAGCCTCTGTTCAATATGGCTGGACGCAAGGAGGATGAAAGTGTCAGCAACAGCAGTGGAGAATCAAGGTAAATGAGATGTTTACAGTAAAGGCATCTCTGTGGCGATGGTAGCACTGGTTGAAACCTGTTTAGATAGAAGTTTATTTTTTAGTGTGCAGCAGACTAGTTTTCAACAACTTGTCTCCTGTATCTGTTTGGTGTGCTGCAACTTCCAATGTGTTTACATTAAAAGAATATATTTCAAAAGTTGCTGGCTGATGTTTAATGTTAAACCACAGTACTGTTCTTTGTGTTGTCTGTACTGCTGTGCTGCGTAAAAAACAAGTATAGATAGATATGTTGTATCTTTTTCTTTGAAATGAATACATGTCAGTACTAATTTATATTTGTTTATTTGTCCCTCAAATGTGACAGTAATTCCGATGATGAATCCGGTTCTGGATCAGGCAGCGCATCAGGCTCTGACTCGGGCTCCAGTTCTAGCTCTTCCAGCAGCAGAAGCAGCCAGTCAGGAAGCAGTGACTCAGGAAGTGGCTCAGACTCTGGTAGCCAGTCAGATTCTGACACACAAAAATCCAAACAGAAGATGGAATTGCCAAACAAGTCAAACATTGATGGAGCTGAGGTAAAGACATTTAAATTTCAATACAACTTTAAATAGTACAGACGTGTTCCTATGGCTTATTTTAAGTTAGACTTATATTGAAAATGACCCATCTGGCTATAAGCATGTACCAAAAAGGCTCCATAATGGGACCTGGACCTTCAATCTGTGCTGGGCCAGTCCATGCAGTCACAAGTGAAGCCGCTAGGATAAGAATCTCTGAGGCTATAGCTCCAGAAAAGGCTGTTTTGTGCCCTCAAGGCTGTGGAGAAGGTTCCTGTCCCCAGAAACCTTCTTGGAGTCTTGTTAATAGGTGCGGGAAGGATGGAATTGAGAGGTGGATTGTTGCAGCTGTTCTGTGGCTGTGGCATCATTCTGGATGCCTCCCTGGCTTGTTGTTCTGGGCTTGTCTGTGTCTCTCGGCTGGCCTGGGCATGTCCCCCCCAGAAGAGCTGGAGGAAGTGTCCAGATAGAGCAAAGCTTGGGAATAAAAATCAATAAACAATAATGCAGTTGACTGACTGCAGCTGGGTTGTATATGTGTATAGACAGATAGTGGTTAATGTTTTGGTGCTTTTTGTTTCACCTGGAGCTGAGCGGTGTGTTGTGGCTAATCTCGTACAGATCATTCTACTGAAACAGTCGTCCAAACTGATTCAGTTTCCACGTGGCCGACTATTCAAACACGTGTTTAACAAACGTAACGTATAAGTCAGGCCAGGTTTAATTTACAAATAGCTGCTGACTAGTCAGGCCCTGAAGGTTTGACTAACTAGACCTCTGTGATGTTGGCTCTGGTTTCAACATCCCTGTCACAAAGCTCCAACTGGACAGTAGAGACTGACCTTATGTCTGAGTTGTAGTAGTAACTTCTGTACAGCCTGTAACTGCAGAAAGTAAAGTATTGTCATTCGTAACCTTGGTAACACTCACCGTAGGCTTAAAAAGACCCATAAATGATCCTGACAAGGAAATCTTTAGACAGTCTAATTTTATGTTTATAATTACTTGTAATATGTTGCCTTACTTTTAACTACACTCATTAATTGCAGTTCTGGAAGTCCAACCCGAGTATTCTAGCGGTTCAAAGATCTGCTATGCTCAGGAAACAGCAGCAACAGCAGCAACAGCAGCAGCGACAAAGCTCTTCAAATAGTGGATCTGACGAGGTTTGTTTTCTGCAATATACTAATATGTTGCTTTTGCTCTAACTGGGAGCTAGTGAACATAAACATAAAACATAAATATAATGGAGGTGACTATGTGTTGTAGGACTCCTCTAGTAGCGATGAGTCAGATGCATCAAGTGGATCAAAACGGAGAACAAATTCAGGTTGTTCTGACTCTGGATCCGTTTCGGGATCGGCAAGTGGCTCTGGATCAGACTCCTCAGCGGAGGACAACAGCGATGAGACGGCGTCAGACTATGAACCCAGTCACACAATCAAGAGCCGAAAACCCCCAACTAAGTAAGTGGACAGTTCCCCTGAATTATTATTTATTAACCTGTTTCCTCCTCTGCTTTTAGCCTTTTGCATAACATTATGCTTTTATGTTCCTAAAATTAGAATGTAACTTATTAGTGACTATAACATGATTATCTGAATATCTGGATAAGCGTCTGTGAGGTGATGCTATCACTGACTCATGACACAAGCTCAGACAATATGAGACATCAAACACCCAACAATATTGCTCATCAAGTCTGGGATGCATTAATGTCTGGTTAGATGTGATGTGCAGCAAACCAGATTGCTATGCAACTTTTTAACAGTCAACTGCACTCTGCCCCTCATAGTATGTAGTATCTTGTAATGCTTGTAAAGCTAAGAAGTATCAAAAACATAGAACAGAATAGAAGTTTTGTTACTCATTGTGGGATATCTGACTTATTTGACTGTAAATTTACCCCCATTGCTTATTTCATTCATTTATTTGCCACGTCCTGTTTTTCCAGGATGAGTTTTCGAAATGGGAAGAAAAGTAGCACCCAGAAAAAAAACAAACAGAAGTGTTCGTCTTCTGAAGATGAGGATGAGAGCTATAAGAAAGTTGCATCCGCTGGGCCACGACGGCAGGCCACGGTCAACATCAGCTACAAAGAGGATGAGGAGCTGAAAACCGACTCAGACGATCTGGTGGAAGTTCTGGGTGAAGATGTTCCACAGCCTGAGGAAGATGAGTTTGAAACACTGGAGAGAGTGATGGACTGCAGAATAGGAAGGAAAAGAGGTAGGAGGAGACAAAGTGTAATTTCACCTACAATTTCCTGTATAATGAGTGTAGGAGGTTTAGGGGATGTCAAAGGGACTACTCACTCACTCACTCACTCACTCACTCACTCACTCACTCACTCACTCACTCACTCACTCACTCACTCACTCACTCTAGTTCTGGGCTTAACTACACATCTGAGTGTCATGTGCATCAGAGCTGTGAATGATTTGACCCAATGTAACAATGTGAAGGCTGAGAGTTGAGCCTTTTTAATCAAAAATAACCTAGTCATGGTACTTTATATTGAAGCGTAAAAAAAACTGGTGTGGGTGTAATGTAAGTGGCATGTTTTAAGCTAGACAAAAAATTGGTTGAGAGTCAGCAGATTACAGCTGAAAGATGATTGCTGTTATTGATCAGTTGGGCTGCTGTAATGAACAGCACCATTAAGGTGAGGATAAGAAGCAGCTACTCAATACCGCAGATCCACTGGCTGAAGAAGAAAGTTTACATCCAAGGCGTGACCTGTTTATTTTGACAAAGACTGACACCTGTTAGTTATACACAGATGAGTATAATGAGTAATGAGTTTTTAGTGTGGAGTGTGCATGTTTTCTCTGTGTGGGTTCCTAAAGGGTCTCTAGTTCCCTCCCACAGTCCAGAGAAATACAGTCAGACTGATTGGAGATTCTAAGTTGCCTCTGTGATGGACTAGTGAGCTGTTCATAGGACAGTGACAGGAAGTCAACGAATGTTAGGCATTTGTGCGCATATTTCTTTTTTTTTTTTTTTAAGCCCGTTAGCTGTTCACAGCTTCTTTTTGTTACTTTTAATTCGGATATGTTACTTTTCACTGAACCAATTTTGAAATGGGGAAAATAATCAGATTCTCCTGTAGCTAATAACATAATTTTACAACGAAGGGCTGATGCTCCATGTGTCATTTATTTAAATGCGATGTGATCGGCCAACGTTCATCCTACAGCACGATGTAGCACAGGGGTCAAAGGTTTGGGGGAGAGAACAGCAACAAGCTAGCTGAGCATTTAGCTGCAATTCAGATGCAGAGCTCATGTGTTTGCAGTGTTCATTTCTTACAGTTTTTGAGGCAGCAGCTCAGACACCTCCAGCAGGGACTCACCTTAAAGTAGCAAACACCAGAGAGGAGGCTGAGTACTGTCACAGAGCTGGCTGAATTAACAGGCTACTGCAACCTTTTTTATCACCTTCATTTTGAAACATAAGGCAAGGTAGAGAAAAACGTGATGACAAGAGGGTAAAAAGGCCTTTATCACGTGTTTTTTTTTTGTAATGCTAAACTGAGGAATTGTGGACATTATTCAAAGCAAAGAGGCTGCGTTGCTGACTGATCATCAAGTTTGATTAGTACATGCATGTGGTTCAGTGTTTACATGACAGAGTGGTCGCCTGCTTCTGGGAATATGGAGTTTTCTAATCTAAAACCCCCAACCTGGTTCTAGTTCAAGCTGTCAATGTTGGGTTCACACCCTGACACACACGATCAGAGGGCTTGATGTTCCTCCAGGTGTTAAATCCTGTGTACACAGTCAGTACTGCACTAGTCTTATGGATTAGAGAGAGTCTGCAGACATGTTAGGAGTACTATGGGTGAGAAGCTACCTTCTAACTGTAATTACCCCATTTCTGATTCACTCTGTCCACTGCATAATAATCGTCATCCGTTAAAAACAGGTTTTGAGGGAATTTCCTTGTTGAGAGGTGGAATATCTCCTGTAACCTCAGATATTGCCTTCTTTTGTTTTTTGTGGGTCAAGCATAGTAAATGTATTAACAGTAACTACCAATGGCACAAGGTTACAGATAATATCTGTTAGGTTAGTCATACAATGATGGACTGTTGGAGATAGCAGTTGAAAACAGCCACCTTAGATGAGTAAAGCAGGTCATTAATCAGTATTCCCTTTTCCCTAACAGCAACAGGAAGTCCAACCACAGTGTATGCTGTGGAAGCAGATGGAGACCCCAACGCCAACTTCAATCCCAATAAGGAGGCTGGGGAGGTCCAGTATTTGATCAAATGGAAAAACTGGGCGCATATCCACAACACCTGGGAGACAGAGGAGACACTGAAGCTACAGAATGTAAAGGGCATGAAGAAGCTTGATAACTTCAAGAAGAAGGAGCAGGAAAGAAAGAAATGGTGAGAACATTTATTCTTGCTCCCTATGACAATTAATATTTAGGCCTTTATTATGGAAAATGTGTTAAACAGGGTGGCTAGTAGTTTTGTATAATAGGATAATTGTGAAGGTGAGGTAGTTGTAAATAAGTAGGAAAGCAGATAAAGGATCTGCTTATCCTTCAGTATTGTAGTGCAGTGCATTTATTCATTCACTGCAGCTGCATCCATCAGGTTCCGTTTCTGTCTGCATCACTCCTCAGCAAACTGCAGCATGATGCATGTTCAGCTGTTGGTGAACTGACCAGGCTACCTATTGACAGGATACACACCTAGGTGTCAGTCAGTGTTCATGTCACCCACACCAGCTGCATAATGAGACTGATCAGACCGTCAGTAGGAGGCAGTGACTGACTACAGTCACTGAGGGGTTCTGTAAGGCCTCTGCTCCTCTGGACAGCACTGATACATTGAACTCTGGCAGTATAATCAGACGCTTTTGAGTATACATGTAGTGGGTGGTAAGCTGCCCTGCACTTGTGACTTTTCATCCAGATGATGACGAATGGAGTTACAACAGCCCTGTGCTGATTTAGGAACAAAGAAAATAGGAAATGAAACCACACACCTCCACACTAGAGGGGAACCTATCCACATCTATCTCATCTTTAGTATGACTCTTTTTACATGGTGTGAACATGGAGCATATCTTAACTCTCTGTTTTTCTAATGTTTAATGTTTTTAACCAGGTTAAAGGCAGCTTCACCAGAGGACATTGAGTATTTGAATTGTCAGGAAGAACTGATGAATGACCTGCATTCTCAATACCAGCTAGTTGAGAGAATCATCGGTAGGTTGTGTATTGTTTGCTACTGCTACATTAGTTTGTGACAGTTCTCTGACATGCATTGTGTTTATTATATTTACAAATGTTAAAAGGATAAAGTTTAGATAATGTTTCATTTGATTGTGTACAGAACTATGTTGTGTTAAGACCTTAGTTTTACATTTTACACCGTTTTTGTACATATCACAAATGACATATCAAGAAACTTCAAGAAAGGTTTGCAGAGGTGTTGGTCATGTGATGTGCATTCACTGGGTTTGAATACTAATTAGTGTTTGTCTTCTCTGACCAGGACATTCAAACCAGAAGTCAGCAGCTGGTTACCCAGACTACCTATGCAAATGGCAGGGTTTACCCTACTCGGAGTGTAGCTGGGAAGACGGTGCTCTGATTGCTAAAAAGTTCCAGAAATGCATCAATGACTACATGAGCAGAAACCAGTCCAAGACCATTCCATTCAAAGAGTGCAAGGTGAACCACTGCCGTGTGTCTAGTGGCAGTAGTGGTCTGCTGCGTTACTAAGCGTTACTCTGTGAACCTTAGAGTCAAACTGACATCATCGTTTGTTTCCTTAGGTTCTCAAACAGAGACCCAGGTTTGTGCCCATGAAGAAGCAGCCATCTTACATAGGGGGGGATGGACTGGAGCTCCGGGACTACCAGTTGGACAGTTTAAACTGGATGGCCCATTCCTGGTGCAAGTATGATGCAAGCATTTGTTACATTCTCAGATTGCATGACCACCATCAATGCTCTAGTTGTTAAAAGCATAAGATTCATCACTTGCATACTGTTTCTGGCTTGGTGGCCTTATGGCCTCAATGGAAAGAGCATCTGTTTCGGATACAGAAAGTCACAGGTTTGAACCCTTTCACCAGAAGTGTCCTTGAACAAGAAACTCTGCGCTGGCTCCCCAGGCACTGTAATTGGCTGCCTACTGTTCCCCCAAGGGATGGGGCAAATGTAGAGGCAAACCTTCTACCGTGTACTTTTATGTGTGTGATGGCAAATGTGAATAGAAGTCAATTTTTTGCTTTTGGAAAACCATAAAAGTAATGTCTCGAGGAAACACTCAGAAATCTTTCTCCGAAGTGAATGCACCTCACGTGTTTATTTCTAACCCCAAAGAATCTGTGTACATTTTAAGTCATGTAAAAAAGTCATGACAGCCATCAACACTGGGCTAAACAGTGTCTGCTACAGACGTCTCAGTGCTTCAGGGTGTTATCAGCAGGATGAAACAACACTGCTCAGCTCCAGTGAAACCTGAGACCTGTGACATCACATCCATCTAGCTGCTGCCAGTCTGCTTCATTTTGCTCTTCGTCTCATCTTTATAAATGAACGTCTTCATCTGAGATCCTAAAGCTTTGACTTTGTACCAGTGGCACTGTGTTAGACTGGCTCAGACTTACAATTACCGGTCTTTGAACTCATTTAAGTTTAGTTTTATTTTTTTAAATCTTGCTGTCTCTGCTCTGTCTTTTACTCGTAGAGGTAATAGCTGCATCCTCGCTGATGAGATGGGCTTAGGAAAGACCATCCAGACCATCTGTTTCCTCAACTACCTGTTTAATGAGCATCAGCTCTATGGGCCCTTCTTGTTGGTTGTGCCTCTCTCCACGCTGACCTCTTGGCAAAGAGAAATTCAGCTCTGGGCCCCTCAGATGAACGTTGTCGTCTATCTCGGAGACATCAGCAGCAGGAACATGGTAAAGTAACTGATGACCTTTCATACACCCAGTAGACCATATGTGAGTGTGCACAAATCCGAATCCAACTGAAAAACATTCTTTTCTTACTTTCACATGTTCATGCATTAACAGAGTATTTTAAAAACAATAGTTCTATGATAGTATGTAATGTTTTCTCTCTTTGTTTTTGTTAAACAGATCAGGACACATGAGTGGATGCACCTCCATAGTAAAAGATTAAAATTCAACATTCTCCTCACAACATA
Organism: Betta splendens; assembly: GCF_900634795.4. Lineage (NCBI taxonomy): Eukaryota > Metazoa > Chordata > Actinopteri > Anabantiformes > Osphronemidae > Betta > Betta splendens. Next base: position 10,909,992 of record NC_040892.2, on the reverse strand, counting down.
TGAGATTCTTCTCAAAGATAAGGTCAGCAGCCGGCTCCTCGTTGTCTCCACTTATAATCCTAACTGGAGTGTATGTTTATGGTACTAGTGTAATTGTGTCTGCAGTCATTTTTGGGCAGTGTTAACTGGGCCTTCATTGGTGTGGACGAGGCACACCGACTGAAGAACGACGACTCCCTCCTCTACAAAACCATGATTGACTTCAAGTCCAATCACAGGCTTTTGATTACTGGGACTCCACTGCAAAACTCCCTGAAGGAGCTCTGGTCACTGCTTCACTTCATTATGCCTGAGAAGTAGGACATGTTATATTATTCCTAGTCTGGAATGTAACTAATCGGATTTAATGTCTGCCCCAAGGTGTTTTTACTAATGCTAATTAGTGAGAAGAAGCAGCATGTTACTAGCATTGTGCTTCTGCTGCAGCAGTGTGTGTAATGACATCATCATAGGCTGCTTTGTGTCATTTCCTCTGTGGTGTTGGTAAAGGTGTAAACATAGCCTTACAGTAAGCAGACAACGCTCTCTTCTGCTGTATTGCTGCTTACCAACTGTGCTGTATGTCCTGCTCAAGGTTTCACTCCTGGGAGCTGTTTGAGGAGGAGCACGGGAAGGGCAGAGACTCAGGCTACACCAGTCTACACAAAGAGTTGGAGCCGTTTCTACTGCGCAGAGTCAAGAAGGACGTTGAGAAATCTCTTCCTGCTAAGGTGGAGCAGATCCTCAGAGTGGAGATGAGTGCTATCCAGAAACAGTATTACAAGTAAGACTCGCTCATTGCTTAAGTGAAGAAACGTTTTGTTTGGATTGATCCAACTAAAGTGACATTTAAGGGATAGAGGAACATTAACTTTTGGATGAACTGGAGTGATGACAGAAGCACCTCCCTGTTTTAAAATGACTAAACTGTTCATCTCCAGTTTGGGTTGTTGCTTCATGAGATATTCAAAAATGATGCTTCTATTATGAAATTTAACTGTTAATTGCTGTTGCCACCACGTGCTGAACAAACTAGATGTTGGAAGTTTGCTTTAAAAACAAATTACATTTCTGAACAGGCTTAAAAAGGATAGTCTTTAGAAACAAAAGCTAGGACGCGCTTCATCATCATCAATACATCATAGTTTCTGTATGTTCTGTTTGTGAACAGATGGATTCTGACCAGGAACTACAAGGCTCTGAGTAAAGGTACCAAAGGCAGCACATCGGGTTTCCTGAACATCATGATGGAGCTCAAGAAGTGCTGTAATCACTGTTACCTCATCAAGCCCCCAGAGGACAATGAATTCCTCAACAAAGCAGAGGCCCTACAGGTCTGTTGATGCCATATATACACATGCTCCATAAACACTGCTGCTCTGCTAATGTGACTCATTCCTGTTTTCCACAGCAACTGATACGCAGCAGTGGGAAGCTAGTTCTGCTGGACAAGCTGCTGGTGCGACTGAAAGAGAGGGGCCACAGAGTCCTCATCTTCTCCCAGATGGTTCGGATGCTGGATCTCCTGGCGGAATACCTGAGGAGCAGACAGTTCTATTTTCAGGTAGGTGCAGTGTGACATACATGCTGATAAGCTGTCCTACATACTACATGACACACGTGTGAATTTTTGTGTTTGAATTGTTTGTAGAGATTAGACGGTTCCATCAAAGGGGAGATGAGGAAGCAGGCACTGGATCATTTTAATGCTGAGGGCTCTGAGGTAGGTTCTGTGCTGTGGACATACATCATGATGCAGTTTGTGCTTAGTTTTGAACCAGAAATGTTGCAGATAGTGACTTTTTTTCTCGTGTGCTCAGGATTTCTGCTTCTTGTTGTCGACACGTGCGGGAGGTTTGGGAATCAATCTGGCATCAGCCGACACAGTGGTCATCTTTGACTCGGACTGGAACCCGCAGAATGATTTGCAAGCGCAGGCCAGAGCCCATCGGATTGGACAGAAGAGACAGGTCAGCATCCACCTTTATAATCATGTGATGTCATTGAGCTATTTTATACATTACATATTACGCAAATAGAAATTGAACCATGAAATAATAAAGACGCGCAAAGAAACAGTTAATATTTGGTTTGTTGTATTATCAGACTCTGGTTCCTTATACTTAATCATTTGAGCCTCAATCCAAAGAAAGTTAAACTGTGATATATGGGTGTTTTCACCTTTTCACCCTTTTTACACATTTAGTACGAACATTCTTGAAATCAGGTTTGTAAGCAGAATATTTAATTTCTTACTGTTTGCCTGTGGCCTTGCAGGTCAATATCTACCGTCTGGTGACTAAAGGCTCAGTGGAGGAGGATATAATTGAGAGGGCAAAGAAGAAGATGGTGCTGGATCACCTTGTCATTCAGAGGATGGACACCACAGGGAAAACCGTCCTCCATACTGGTGCTGCTCCCTCCAGGTATCTAGTGCATGTTTGTTCTGCTCCTTGACTCTCCTTGACTCTGTTTCTTTTAACTGTAACTCTGGTGCTTGTTGCTGACAAGACATAGACAAGACAAGATATAAGTAGAGATGCTTTACAGCATGTTTTGTTTTTTGTGAAGTTGGTTGATTCCTTTTGAATATTATTGCACACAGTTCTGCACCGTTCAATAAGGAGGAGCTGTCTGCCATTCTCAAGTTTGGTGCTGAGGAACTTTTCAAAGAGCCAGAGGGGGAAGAACTGGAGCCTCAGGTATGTAGTCATGCATGCTGAATGTACATATTATACACATGCTCTCTCTGTCTGTGTACCTGTGTAGTAGCATTATACAATTCTGTTTTGTTTTGTAGGAAATGGACATTGACGAGATCCTCAAACGAGCAGAGACGCGAGAGAATGACCCTGGACCTTCCACAGTGGGAGAAGAGTTGCTATCTCAGTTCAAGGTTGATAAAAAAGTTTTTTGATTCAGTTATTATTTTCACTCCCGTTTAAATAGTATTACACAAAATGCTTTATATACCTCATAGTGTGCTATTGTGGAAAGGAATTTGGATTGTAAAATGCTTGAAAGTCATAGAGGAGCTGAAGCATGAAATGCGTCTCTTCTTTATGCCTTATAGAGTTTTGTCTTTCATTGTTGCAGGTAGCCAATTTTTCCATGATGGAAGATGAGGAAATAGATATGGACTCTGAGCGGAGTCAGCGGAGTTGGGATGACATCATTCCTGAGGAGCAGAGAAGAAGAATGGAAGAGGAAGAGCGACAGAGGGAGCTGGAGGAAATCTACATGCTGCCGCGCATGAGGAACTGTGCTAAACAGGTACACATCCTCCTGAATCCAAGCAGCAGTTCACAGATAAGACTCTAATGGTTCAGAGCCTACCTGGGCTCAGTGTTGGGCCCAGTCCCCTTCTCGCTTCATTTGCTCACACTTAGGAAGCATGACGGTTAAATTTCTTTTCCCTCTGTCACATCACTGCTTAGTGGAAGTGTCAGTGGAAGAAGGACTGAAGTCATGGTTCTAGCTTGTTTAAAACAGTCCAAGTCATAAATATAAAGCATGCCATGGTTTTCCAGCTTCTATGTTCCCTGTTTTTCTGTGTTTTCTTTTCATATTTCCAGCATATATTGCAATATGTTGACTCAAACTTGTTTGTTGTTGCTCTACAATGCTTTAGAATGAAAAAGGTTCAGCCCATTATCAGCTGTCCTGTTGACTACGTTGTGTTCTAACATTTGTCGTCCTGACAGGTTAACTTTAACGCTAGTGAGGGTCGGCAGAGTAGAAACAGGAGGTACTCTGGGTCTGACAGTGACTCCACCTCAGAAAGGAAAAGGCCAAAGAAAAGAGGGCGTCCAAGGACCATTCCACGGGAAAACATAAAGGGTTTCAGCGATGCTGAGATTCGAAGGTGAATGTTCAACCTGTTGGTTTCTCAGCGGGGCTGTTGATTTATTCCTCACATGTTCCTTTAACATCCAACAGGTTTGTCAAGAGTTACAAAAAATTTGGAGGACCATTAGAAAGGTAAGCTTGATCAGGCTTATTTGCTTTTGCACAAAACCGTGATACGAAGTGTCAGTGTGTGTTGTCCTCCTGCAGGTTGGATGCTATTGCTCGTGATGCAGAACTAGTAGACAAGTCTGAACATGACCTGAAACGCCTGGCAGAAACTGTTCACAACGGCTGCTTAAGAACACTACGGGAAAACCCCTGTGGGCCGGAGAAGACCTCAGGTAACAGTCCCATGATGTCCGCCTGCATCCTGACCTGGAGGAGTTAAATGGCAAAGCTTTGGGAACCTCTCACATTGTTCTTCATTGTTCTCATGACACTTGGGGTTTTTGTACATGGACTGTAGGCGTTTGTGACACCCTGGCTTTGCCTGGGATGCAGACAAAGTAATGCATGATACTCCATGTGTTTATACACTTTACAGCCAAAAGTATTCCCTCACCTGCCCTGACTCACATATGAACTTTAGTGACATCCCATTACTAATCCATTGGGTTTAATATGATGTTGGTCCACTCTTTGCAGCTTTAATAGCTTCAACTCTTCTGGGAAGGCTGTCCACAAGGAGTGTGTTTATGAGAATTTTTGGCCATTCTTCCAGAAGCACATTTGTGAGGTCACACACTGATGTTGGATGAGGCCGTTCTAATTCATCCCAAAGATGTTCTATCAGGTTGAGGTCAGGACTCTGTGTAGGTCTGGCCTACACAGTGCTGACCTAAATTTCATCCACACCAGACTCGTCATCCTTCTGCACAGTCATGTTGGAAGAAGAAGGGGCCAGCTCCAAACTGTTCCCACAAAGTTGGGAGCATGGAATAGTCCAAAACATCCTGCTGTGCTAAAGTATTCAGAGTTTCTTTCACTGGAACTGAGGGGCCAAGCCCAGCTCGTGGAAAACACCCCCCCCCCCCCCTCCACCAAAATTTACACTTGGCACAATGCAGACAGACAAGTGTCCTGGCAACCACCAAACCCAGACTGGTCATTGATAGAGAAGTGTGATTCTTCTCTCCAGAGAGAATCATGGATCCCCACAGATCTAGAGTCCAGTGGTGACCTGCTTCACACCACTGCATCCGACGCTTTGCATTGCACTTGGTGATGTATGTTTGGATGCAGCTGCTCGTCCATGGAAACCCATTCCATGAAAATCTCTGCCACTGTTCTTGAGCTAATCTGAAAGAAGTTTGGAGGTTTGTAGTGATTGACTCTGCAGGAAGTTGGCGAACTTTTCGCTCTATGCGCCTCAGTATCCATTGACCCCGTTCCATCAGTTTACATGGCCGACCACTTCATGGCTGAGCTGTTGTCTTTCCCAAACACTTTTACCATGTTCTTGTAATACGGCTGACGGTGACTGGGGTTTAGGAGCGAGGAAATTTCATGACTGGATTTGGTCAGTCAGGATAGGTGGCATCCTATCACAGTTTGATGTTGGAAGTGACTGAGCTTCTCAGTCTGCTTGATTTTATGCACCTCTGGCTGTGGAAGTGATTGAAACACCTGATAGGATAGGTGAGCCAATACTTTTGGCAATAATATATTAATAGTGAATATAATAATAGTGTACGTCAGTGAGTTCTCTGCTTTCTACTTTGAATGTATTCACTAGGTGGACATCAAGCTGTGTTTGGTGCAGATCACGGTTTTACAGACTGTACAGAGCAGCAGAGATGTTTCCGTTTAAAGCCTCTCCTGACTGAGGACCAGTATTTTGCCAGACATCAGTGAAAGAACATCAGGTTCAGGGCAGCATAAATTCCTTTGCTGTCTTAGTGCTGAATTGGTTTGCCTGCATGCCGGGATTTCACCAGTTGAGAATATTAGATGCATGTGTGAGAAAAGAGCTGTGGACACATCAAGACATTTTGTTTTCTTCAGTTACCTTAGGGACGTAAGAAAAAGTAACAGTTTAACAAAACCTATGTGTTTATTATGCACGTCATTGCATATCATGGTCTTCATGGTGTTAACACATGTAACCTCCTTTGCTTGCTCATCAGGAGGCAGGAGAGGTAAGATGAAGGGTCCCACATTCAGGATCTCTGGAGTCCAGGTAAATGCCAAGCTTGTCATATCTCACGAGGAGGAGCTGGCTCCACTGCATAAGGCCATTCCTGCTGACCCTGAAGAGAGAAAGAAGTAAATATACTTTGATTGTTGTGGTTGTTAGATGCGGTGTTTGAGTCTTTGCGCCTTTTAATAAATAGGACTATTTTGACCAGGTACATGATTCCATGCCACTCTAAGGCGGCACACTTTGACATCGAGTGGGGGAAAGAGGACGACTCTAGCCTCCTCATAGGAATTTACGAGTACGGTTATGGCAGCTGGGAGATGATCAAGATGGACCCAGACCTCAATCTGACTCACAAGGTGATAAAACCTCACATCATTGGGGGAACTACACTGATGAGGCATAACGTACCTGAAGTGGATAGTACTGTTTTTGAGTGACGCATAATGAATAATGAATAATGAATTTGAGGCAGATTGTACTAAAGTACAACCTGACCCGAAGCTGGTTCCACAGAGGAGCCTGGCAGCTAAAGGCTCTGCCTCCATCCTACATGTAGAACCCCTAGAACCACCAGTAGAACAGCTCTGAGACCTCATAGCTCCTTATGCTTCTTTCTAAGATATTAAACCTTCATATCTACTATTCTCACTGTTGCTCAGCTCCTACCAGACGACCCTGACAAGAAGCCTCAGGCCAAACAGCTACAGACCAGAGCAGACTACCTCATCAAGCTACTCAGCAAGCATCTGTCCAAAAAAGAAGCACAGAAACAAGCAGGAACAGTAAGTCACATCCAGCTTGTCTGTGTGGATGAGCCGTTTTCATTACTTCAACCAGTTGCCTGCTAGAATCCGCCTGTGTCCTGTTTGTGTAGGCTGTTTCACTGAAGAGGAAACCAAGAAGTAAAAAGAGCAAGACGATAAAGCAGACTAAGGCAGAGGAAATGATAAAGAGCCCATCTTCAGAACCCGCATCAGAGAAGAGGTCTGATGATGACGAGGAGGAGGAGGATGAAATCGAAGAGGAAAAGGTATGTGCAGGTGCACGTGGAGCTACTTTGATGATGTGAATGTTTCTCATTTTCAGTTACGGGCTGAAATGTGACATGTTGCTTTGAACCATTTAGGAGTCGGTGCAACCAAGCAGACGAGGCAGAACGGAGCGAGTGTTGACGGAGGACGAGGACGACAACGATGAGGAGCAAGAGCCGGAGGAGGTCTCCTCATCAGGGGAGAGGGAGGTCAAAGAAAAAGAAATCAAAAAAGAGAAAAAGGAAGAAAGTTGGCACATGAAGGAGACGAAGGAGCCCAAAGAGAAAAAAGAAACCAAGCCACTGGAGCCTGTGCACAAACAGGAAAACGTGGAAAAGGTGACACCTAATTGATTGGTAATTTAATGACATATGCTGCAGACAAGACACTGATTTCTCTTCTAACTGTCTGTGAAATTCATGTCATCAGAACGAAATAAAGACTGAAGCCAGGGACCGAACAAAGAAAAGCTCAGACGTGCCGGTTCACATCACAGCAAGTGGGGAGAGTGTGCCAGTGTCGGAGGAGTCTGAGGAGCTGGACCAGAAGACCTTCAGTGTGGTATGTGTTATCAGTGTGCAGCACATCTAAAGGGAGAAGGCCGAGCAGGATTCACAAAAACAGAAACACGGCTAACGGCAAACAACCCGAAGCGGCAGAAATGAAGAATGCACCAGATAATAAATGACTGGAAACATGGTTGAAATGGTTTGATAGTAAGTGGCCTCTGTTCGGTGTGTTGCAGTGCAAGGAGCGCATGCGTCCGGTGAAAGCAGCCCTGAAGCAGCTGGACAGGCCAGAAAAAGGCCTGTCGGAGCGCGAGCAGCTGGAGCATACGAGGCAGTGCCTCATAAAGATTGGAGACCACATCACTGAGTGTTTGAAGGAGTACTCAAACCCGGATCACATCAAGCAGTGGCGGAAGTTAGTTCACATGGCGTCTGTGTTTTTATTCCTATTATACTCGTGTGTGTGTGTGTAACAAAAATTATTGTTTTTAACAGAAACCTCTGGATATTTGTTTCCAAATTCACCGAGTTCGATGCCAGAAAACTCCACAAACTATATAAGCATGCAATCAAGAAAAGACAAGAGACACAGGTATGGACGCTCCTCTGATATGTTCACTTTGTCGTGGCGGCGCAGCAAATCCACTCATGATGCTGTTTTTCTAGGCCATGGAGCAGAATGCCCGAAATGTCAACACGCATGGCTATAAACACGCAGGTACGCGTTCCTTCTACTCCTCTCACATGTAAATACAAGTATGTAAGTTCAGTCACGTGACCCAGCTTTTGTTACCGCTTTGTCCTCAGATATTGAAAGGCTGAAAGAGAATTCTCACCAGGACGACAGCAGCAGAGACAGCTACAGCTCAGAAAGACATCACCCCTCAGGTCGATACCATGATGGCAGCAGCAAGGAGTCACACAAGATGAGTTCAGGAGAGTCCAGGAAGAGACCTTACAGCTCCTTCAGCAACGGCAAAGACCACAGAGACCACTACAGACCCGACAGCAAGGACAGAGACAGGGACAGGGACAGAGACAGACAGGACAGGTGAGTGAGGCCAGGGGACCAAGGGGTCGGGGGCCCGAGTCTGCCACACAGGCCTGGGGTCGGGGGCGGCCTCAAGCTTGGCGTCATCAGTCATTTAACAGAACTGGGGCTAGCATTCCTGTAGAGCAGCTCTGAGAAGCTCTGCTTCCTAATGTGTGTTTGCCGTGACGTAACTAAGATCATGTGTGTATTGGCAGATACTACAGCGAGAGCAAGCACAGGAAGGTGGAGGAGTTCCGCAGCAGCAGAGACTATCGGCTGGACTCCAAGGACTATTCTCACTCGGACCATCGTGCTTCCTACCGCTACCACGCAGACTGGCAGACTGAGCAGAGAGCCTCAGCCAGTGGGCCCCGATCTCCTCGAGACCAGCGCTCCCCCTATGATTCCCGCTCACCCATGGGACACCGCTCCCCGTTTGACTACTCCTCAGACCACAAGAGCACCCCAGAACAGATCTGGAGCAGCCGCAAGACATAACAAGAGCTACTTGGGTCTGCTAGTAGCAGCCATAGACTCAGCAACACAGCAGATGCCTTACAGGGACTGTTGACTCCAACCTGAAACACTTGGAAGCACTGTCTATCAGTCAGTTCAGCATGGCTGTTACCTCTGTGCTTCAGTTGCAGCTCATCTCGGGCCCCTGGGTGGCGAGTGCCAGGGAGCAGCCCCAACCAGGTAGCAGATAAAAAGAGCCTATTTTTGTATTCAAGAGTCTAACGGCTGCGTTCTCCTGGAGGCGGGACCGCGTGCAGCACAGTTTTTATTTTTACAGATGTGTTTTGTTTTTTTTTAATTTCCACACTTGGCCCTGAGTGATGCCTCATGTTCCCAAACCCACGACACTGGATCTTCTTTGACTGTTCTGTCCGTCTGTCTGTCTGTTTAATGTGAGTATGGAGCTTATTTAAGTGCTAACTACGAGACATTACAGATCGAGTCCAGGCTGGGCTCAGGCTCATCACCTGAAGTACCTCATCCACATCATTTCTGGTTCCTTTCTTCCACCAGGTGGCAGTTATTTAATAACGTATCTTAGCTGTAAACAGAATCATGTGTTTTCCCTTCAGTGATGCTGTTGTACATTTTGTAAAATATCTGCTCTGTTTCCTCAGGCTTTTGGGTTAATTATGACTTTTCCCCATCAACTCAGGCTTTTGTCATTCTATGATTTACCGTATGTACAGTAGTTCTTGATGATTCTTTTCACAGTGTACTTGTTGGGAAGGGAAGGTTCTTTAACAGTGGTAAGTTGTAAGTAGTTTCGCTTCGGTTCAGTCCATATTTTAAGTTGTCATCAGCTCCAGGAAAGACTCGTCTTTTAATGGAAGAACCTGTTAGATCTTAAACTTTTTACATGATTTTCTTTCCTTTTCAATAAATTTTCTGTGTAGGCAATAATAATGTCAACGTTTCTATGCAGCCAAGTATGTTTGTGGTGAATCACCCAGATGAATGAAGTCACTGTTACAGTTCACACTGTTGTACATAGATTTTCTCTAGATTTCATAATGAATTTACACTGAGAGTGCATGACTTTTTATGAACGGTTTTATATAGTTGTTTATGAAGCCATTAAAAATCAATCGCCATACGCCCTGCAGCAGCTGTGTGTCGCCTTTGTGAGTGTGTGATAACCCAGCGCTGCTTTAACCGGGTCGCTCCCACACACGCACTTCCTGCTCTGGTTTCATACCTTTAATCAACGCTCCACCACAGGTTACACATTCTCAGGAGAACATGTTCCTAACGTCTGCTCTGCTGGACTGACAGGGTAAAGGTTTTATCACAAGCCAAATGTGTTATTTGGGGGTGATGAAAAAGGTGTAAACACAGTGGGGAACATAACCTGCAGATTTCCATCAGCTGTAGCAGCAGGTGACTGAACCGTGGAAGCTGTGGCTCATTCACACAAGTACGACTTGACCTTCGACCCAGATGTGAGCTGAAACATGAAGCGTGGTAGATTTGTGTGCACATCACTGATGAACCTAAACTGGGCCGCTCAGGGAAATAAGATTAAAATAAAAGTCTACATTTCATCAGGTTTGATTGTTTTATTTCAAAATCCTTATAAAATATGACAAATACTGAGTCCAAAGAATGAAGAAATGGCTCCGTCATGTTAATAATCAATATATACAAAAGGCCTGAACTGGACTCGTGTGTATAAAAACAGACTTTATTTAGGATCACAGTGAAACTTGAGGACTGAGTTTTACAGTTAGTAATAAACAGACTTCACATGACGGTTCATTCTATACAAATTCCATATAGTTTCACAAGGAGGTGTTGATTTCATGGTTGTTTTCAGCTGTTGTTGCTAAAAGGCCCAACATTTTTATTCAAATTCATAAGAAGCAGCAGCAAAGGATGAACTTTTTTTAATTAATTTTTTTGTTTTCATGGAAGATTGTTTCTTATGTTCCCAAAAAGTCCAAATGCTCCACAAGTAATAAAATACAGAATTAAATAAAAAAATGCATTCAATGTATCTGTTTAATTTTAACCCAACACACGTCTGTGGTTTTTACTTCTAACAAATTTTTAGTTGTATATTTTTCTTTATTTAGATGAACTAACAACAGGAACAAACATTCAAATAGAACAATTGAAAAGTCGTGGAGGCCGAAAGCAGGAATGTCTTCATGTATTACTTTAGTCTCGACAGCAGCAGACCTGTTAAAAACACTTCCAGCTCAATGAACATTAACAGTTTGGACTAATTTGGGAGAATTGAGGAAATTCATTCATTTCTTAAAATCCTACCGTACTCTACAGCTACAGATGAAAGGGGGACTTTGTGGCCTTGTGGTTAAAATGCTTCAGTTTCTCTAAAAAAATCCCTGGTTTCCTGAGCAGCGGCTCCTAAGGCTCACCTTAAAACAGAGCTGTGTGTTTGAAAAGGCAGACAGCTAGTGACTAATAGTGTGGTGCTTCAGGAACATCCAGGCTGAGCTGCGTTGGTTTTATCCACCAGGTCAGTAGTCAAAACATTTCATGATGGCGTCTCTGTCAAATCTGAAGTGAAGGAAAGTCCTGGAGGACAGCAGCGGTTCACCGTCTCTGCTGACGGGCGCTGGACCACCTGCGTCTGCCAAAAGAAAAGCTTCTTTACAAACCGTTTGTGCAAAGTCTCCTCATCCTAGAGACCCAGGAACAGAACCTTCTGGTCATTAGCTACATGGATGGTGTCTCAGCAAAACTCCTGTCTGCTCTAAACCCAGCCAGACTGGAACTGTTACATTCACATTGTGGACAGAGAAGACAAGTGGTTCAGACAAACACAGAGGAGACGCAGCCGGTCTTCACTTCACACGTCCCATGAAGGACACACTGAACCACCTGTGACGGAGGAGGAGGGTTCACACCCACTCACTACCTCCATCCTTTGTCCACCTAACGTCTGCTCCTTACAGGTGTGAGCTGAAACAGTGGTGGTCCCCAGTCAAGCTTTCACACACTAAGCAGTCTGAACGGCTCTGAGCAGTTAGGATGTTTACCATTGACGCATCTGACGTCAGTCTCAGGCTCAACACATAAACATCTGTAAACATAGAAATCTTCCATGTGCTTCCATTCATTGAGAGGATGCTGATCCCATCGTCACAGCGAGAGGCAGAGATCAGCATGAACGTTTCGTGTTCCCTTGGTGAGAAAAAGCCACCGTATGGTTCACTGAGTCAGTGACACAACGTACCTCTGTCAAAGCTCTCCTGCAGTCGTCTGGGCTGAAGCCTCTTCTCTTCTTTCTACAGAAACAAAGAGGAGTTTACTGCTGCGTCTAAACACTCAGACTCTGCAGCATCTGGAACCACCTACGGTTTTCATCTGAGGGTTGGCTCCACTCTCAGCTCCTTTCTTCACGTAAGCTAATTCCTGACTTTTCTTTCCACTGCCCTTCAGGTTTGGGTTCTACATAACAAAGAACAGAGGTGAAAACAATACAACCCAAATCATATTCATCGCATCATCTAAACTGACTGTAGCTGGAGCCCGTCCCAGCTGCTACATTCATGTTAATGGGTTATATTAGCACTGGTCAGAGTCTGAACCGACGACACACAACTCAATTCAAAAGAAGCACATCAACCAGTGAACGCTTCACTGGAGGATGTGTTTTGGAGCCCAGCGTTGGTTTCAGTTACACTACACACTACTACAGCTTGTTGAGGCAAACGGACCTGGTTCAGGTCATACTGGCTCAGCGTGCCCACAGCTCTCTGCTGCCTGTGTTTAGTCCAGACGTCTCCACAGGATGCGTCCACACTGCTGGTGACGTGGCGAGACTTGGTCCTGAGACGGGGAGAGGAAAGGAAACATGCTTCAAAACGCTCACAAGCTCTGCCATAAGACCAGGGATGTGATGCAAGGTTCAGGCATATGGGTCTGGTGTCATGAGTGAGCAGTTCATTAACAATAAGAACCCTGTTCATGAGCAGGAAAGAAGGAAAGGTTTGTACCGAGCACCGTCGCAGGGAGCAGAGTCCTCATCGCTGTCAGTGGAGTCGCCTCGGAGACGGCTGATCCACTCTCGCAGAGGTCTGTGAGATTAGTGACAACAAATGACATTCATTTACCAAGATGAAACAAATAATGCAGCCACTGCTTAACTGTATCATGAGTAATGTTAAGAATCACCTTATGAAAGGAATCGCCATGAAGAAGCGGTTGGGGGCGAGTCCGAGTTTCGACTTGGGCGTCATGTCGTTCCGGTGACAGGGAAGCTTTTCGATGGGAAACCATTCGATGTTCTACAAGACAGGAGGAGACCGTGAGGACGTGTCAGCTGGAACCCAGCAGGAACCCGGCCTCAGGAACCCTCAGGAACCCGGCCTACCCTGATCTCCTTCCTGGTTTTGGGGTTGAACTTCGTGTCCTTGGACACATGTGGGATTATGTAGAGACGCACCAGCTGGTCAGTGATTTTCTGCTCTATGTACACATCTTTGCAGATGCGATTCTTGATGTCAAAGCCAGTTTCCTCCATAACCTGGAAAACATACACACACATGGAAACGGCCCCTGAGCTTCTGTGAGTCGGAGCTGATCGGTTACTTACTTCACGCACTGCGCAGTCGTGAGGAGCCTCGTCTTCATTGACTTTCCCCTTTGGGAAACCCCAGCCAGACTTGGCCAGGTAGCCCTGAACCAGCAGCACCTGAGGAGACAGCGAATGCATCACAACAGGTACAGAATGAGTATCAGGGGTCATTAGTTCCACTTTCTTCAGGCCTTGATTCAATGTTGAATGAGTTGCCCACATGCTTCAGATGCATCTTCCTCCTAACTCTACACCTATGATGATTTGATCTTTCAAAGAGTGACTCACATTTTCTAGGGCTTCATCCAGAATGATGGCTCCATAGGTAGGAACACCCATTTTGTACTCCTTCCACTGCTCCAGGACCTTCTGAACATCTTCTCCATGAGGCAGCAGAAAAGGACAGTGATGGAAGAGTTTTCAGCCGTCAGGGAAAAACTCCACATCTTCTATTGATCAGAGCTGCAGGCCTCTGTTACTACAACACATGGAAGGATATCAGCTTTGGCGAAGTCTCTTATCCCACAGTGAGGCGCTCCCGGCTTGTTTTGCATGCAGAAGTCCAGGTAGAACCAGTGGGCCAGCTCAATCTGGAAGCACACCCGGATGGCGTTGTCCCTCTCCTCACTGGGGATGTGCAGGATGAACCGGCTGGAAAGACAGGAGACATAACGGGAACAACTCACACACACATGGAAGACGAGGGAAGGCAAAATCTGTATCTTGATCTGTACGTCAAGAGCTTAAACCGTCAGTTTAGCTTATTTTTCCACCAATACAATTTTATTTTCTAAAAAAGCAAAGGTTAAGACCCAACAAACGACAAATGAATACAAAACGCTTTTCTCCCTTTTCTAGCACAAACACTGGTGATTCTCACTGTGGCTGCAAACAAAGAAGTAAACAAACATATTAACACTTTAATAAACAGCTTCAGTTTTCTTCCACCACATCTTGGGGTTTTCTAAAGGAAGCAGCAGCTTCTCATCTAAAGCTTCCACACTGATTATTTCTGTCAGTTCAGTTTTTATAGGAGCGAATCACAACAAAGGCAACACAGAGGACCGTTAAGTTTAAACCGTGTACGGTTCACAGTCTTTCTTTATTGCATAGAACTCTTGGAACCCGCTTGGAAAACACACTTGGGTTCCGTAGAGAATACAAGCTCCAAACTCTCAGTCTAACGCACCAACACCACGTCCCGTTTCAAGTGTTAGTGTCGGGGCTACATTTGTGTGACGTCCTGAAACTGCGGTGAAGCCTCTGGATGAAGCTCCGTCCCGGGGCGCTCTCACCTGCACAGGTCGTCCAGCACGTCGGACGGGATCTCCACCCGCTTCGCTTCCACGCTGCTGGGAAACATGTCGGCTCCGTCTGCTGGTGCTTCAGCCTGTGGTCAACGCTTCCACCTCCTACACTCACATGTCTCCGACCATTGTCCAACGCTGCGCAGTTCGGTTTATGCTCCTAAAGATCATGTCTTTCTTCTTCTTCTTCGTTGTCTTCCTCTTCCTCGTCACATGTCAACAGTCCGTGCCGCCTGCAGCGCCACGTAGCGGCCTGGCGCTTAGTACCATAAATGTTGTTTAAGTAATAAATCATTTATTGTGAGATCCAAGAATAGTGAAAAACCTCTTCTCTTAAGATTTAATTTAGAGAAATTGTCTATTACAATGAAATTTTCAATTGTTAATGTTGTGGGAATCACATGACATGTTATAATGTAATGTTAATGTTTTATTTAGTTTATCCTAAATATGTATGATGTCGTGTGTTGGAGGACAGGTTGAGTTTTTGCTTTGGAGTGTGTGTGTGGGAGGGGGGGGGGGGGGGGGGGGGGGGGGGGGGGGGTTAGGGGTGAGGGTGCAACCAGCTGCTGAAACCAAGCGAATCAGTTATGCAAACAATCGGTGCAAAATAAATAAGGTACTTTGGTTTACCTTTGAAATTAATATTAATACCAATAATAGTGTTAAGGTATGTGCACACACTCATACAAATATATACATATATCATATACATACACATATGCATTGTTATACATAATCTCATAATACTTAATAATAGCCATGGCTATTACTACTATGGCTACAGTAGTACTAAGTTTGAAAAGCCTGTTTATCAGCTCAGGTGTTGAGTGTCCCACTACAAGGTTAGTAAAGCTGTAGTTTAACATTATTCACCCAAAGGGTGAGGCAGACGTTGGTACATGAACAATGCCACTTGTGGAGAAAAGGGTGATGTGAGGGGCTCGGCCACTACGCCCATCCAACAAGCAGAGGAAGGAATCCCAGCAGCCAGGGAGCCCACACACCTTCAGGTCCAGGAGGGCAGGTGTTGCAACCCAAGCCGCCCACACAGAGCCCCCCAGGCGGAGCTGCAGCAGCCACAGAGACAGCACTCGAGGTAAGAGTGGGCCACCGGGGGTCAACGCTGTCCACCCCATGAGAACCAGGGGCAAACACTCCCCCCGGTGGGAGGGTCGGCCTGAAAGAGTGGAGCCCGAGGACCCACGGTCCTTAGGGAGCCCGCCAGGAGATGCCCCCGCGCCCAGAGTGGGGCCAGCCCCCAGTCCTCCACCCCCACACAAGCGGAGCGGGACCTACTCCATTGGCCTGTCCATATCCCCTGGCACCACATCAGGTCTGCAACACGAGGCCGGCAATTGGTGGGGGCTGGCAGAAAAGAGACCACCCAGGCTGCGGATCCACATACCCCGGTCAGAAAACGAGACCCCCAACAAACCAACCGCACCACATGCATACGTACTCACACAGACACACACGCACACCCACACCCACACATACATCAACACACATTACCACAAACTCTCTCACAACAAACTAGTCAATCATACGTGAAACCATGCACTCTCAGATACATTCTCGCACCCACACCATTCGCTTGATCTCATTCATGGGGAGGGTAAGTCTCCGGCCTGCCGCCCACGTGGCCCCAGGCAGGGACCACAGCTCCTCCCAAGCCCCGCCCACCCACCCCTACCAGGGAGAAGCAGGGGGCAGCAGACAAAGGTACCGCAGAACCCTGCAACCCAGCTTGACCATGAGTGTGTGAAACTAGAATGCACTGAATGTGGGGGACACCTCCAGGAGCACTACCACTCGCTGACAGTGTGACCCCCGGAGGGGGGCTCATTGACAGTGTTGCTCACTGTCGACTGCTGAGACGCCGGAGAAGAGGCTTGGGCAGACACGAGCAGGACCACAAGAACAACCAGGAGCCAGGGAGTGACCTTGGGTGAGGAGCACAGCAGGGACTGGTCATCGGTGGAGCTCCGGTGGAGAGCCAGGCGCTGGGGTTGAACGAGGGACCGTGGTGCACAATGTGCTCCAATTCCTCGCGTCTCGAGCATAGCTGACCGTAGAGAGTCCGAAAACCCTTAGCTTGGCTTTTGGGCTGGTTGCTTCCTGGTAGTCCTTTGCCAGCGCCGAAAAGAAGGTGCGGAGGTCCCCGGGTAAGTCGGCGCAGAAGAAATCCATTACGTTGCAGATTCTCCTCCTCAGACAAACAACCTGCGATGGACAAGCCTTCGGGGAGTTGGAGGAGTTTAATACAGACGTCGTCAGGATACAGGCAATGGTCAAAAACATGATAGCAGAATGGCAGTGGTACAGAGGAGGCAGGCAAGAGTGTGGTCAAAAACAGGCAGCAGGTTGGTATCAGGTGGAGCAGGCAAAACTAAGGTTCAGGCTAGGAATTATCAAAAAGGACTAAACAACGGGTAAGTAAAGCAAGAGCGCTGGAACGTGGTAGTAAGACTTGACCATCTGGCAGAATACTGGTGATTAAATAAAGAGCTTGTGATTAACGGAATGACAGCAGCTGAACTGATCACGTGACCAGGACTAAAGCGAGACGAAAACGTGGTAAAATAGAAACCGGGAATGACTACAAAATAAAACAGGAAAAGGAAACTTTGGTGCGGAAACCTTTTAATAAAAGTGATTCTGACAAATCATGTGTCTTAGGAGTGTTCCATCTCTGTGGTCTATTTGGTTCACTGCTGGATCCTCTTGGTCCTCTTCATCAGGACAGGGAGGGTGGCTCTCCTAGTATTGTGGCAATGTCCTGAAGGACAACACAAGCCACTATATTGTCACATGCCCTCTCTGGACGAACCCTGAGGCCACGTACACACTGGAACCCTGATCCACGAGAGCCACAGTCCAGTGGAAAACCAGCAGGACTGTGGCTAATGAGGACCAGAGTTGGCTACAACTTACTGTACCTGGTTAGAAGAGACAGTAATGGTTTTAAACCAAAAGACTCCAAAATAATAGTTACCTGCACATTGATACTGTGAAATGACTTACTATTAACATGGTCTTTCTCATTGACTGAAGGAGCTTTACAGTTTTTATCGGTCGCCTTGACCTGTTTACCTAGGTTCCATTTATTTTCATCATTACTATTGCAGCAGTGCATCAGACACATGAAGCAAATGTGTAAACCTGTTCTCATTGGACTGACACATTTTCTCCTCCCTTTTGCAAAACATTTAACACTCATGAGAGTAAGACCAGTATAAACTCACCATAGCACCTGTTTCACACTCCTCCACAAAAATCTTCAATTTTCTATCAGTCTTTAGACCTAAAAATGGTCCCAGGTCTGTGTTGATCTTCACCAGCATGGATGGAGGAGGTCTAAATCAGACTGAGTATCAATAGTGGCTGTGTCTCATTCTCCAACAGATTTGACTGTATTTTAGTTTAGTGTATTTTCTGTAATATTTACAATATTTCAGTTTTCTGCCACGGCTTGAAAAATGAATGTTATGGATTCAATAAATCAAAGCATTTCTGAATCTAATTATTTGCATAAAAGGTAAATTTAACATAAACTACAAAGAGCAAAAGTCTCCAATGACAATCAATGAAGCACTGATTTACACTGAGATCAGTGGTTTGTATTTTGCTGCCCACTGTGTTATGACTGATTGGACGTGTTCATCTGTGTTTTGACATGGTTTTAGGGCCATTTGCAAACACAGCATGTCACTATGACATTGGAATCACTGTTTAGACCTGTGTGTGAACTGTTAAGAGAATGTGTTGTTTCACTGGACGTCTACGTCAAAGCGACTGGTAAAAACTGTAATAGAATGGTGGGTGCCGTCGATGCACTCAATCACATCTGGAAACCCTAAAATGAAGAGTGAGTGAGTGAGTGAGTGAGTGAGCACGTCCAATGTGTACGTATTTAAATATGTGTGCAGACATATGGTACGAAGGACTCTACACACTGTTGCCTTTACCACATGCTCTGGTTTGTTAAATATATTAACGATTCTTTTGAAAAACAATAACGCTGCTTTTCACAATCACTGGGATAAGATTAAACATGAATACGTGGCATTATGACCCTCTCATGGGGGGAAAAAAACCTGCGCCTCCACGTCAACAACCTTTGAAACAAACTAAACCTGAAACAGAACCTGCTCCAGAGCAGGTTCCGTTCAGAGAGCAAGTTGCTACGGTTGCAAACATACCCAGAAAGTCACCTCTGTTTCTGGAACCCGAAGCTGATGATAATCACTAACATACCCTGAAACCTACCTGGGTATGTCACATAACCTGCTTTCTGGAACACCCCCAGGTGCATCGAGCTCCTCCCAACAGGGAGCATTGGAATGTGGCTGTATTTTAACAGGCCCTGCATCAAATAAAGACTTAACCAATGTCAAAGAACTAAAAAATACTCACAATATTAGCTGCATGTTAAATGATGAATTTAGTGTTTGGTCTATGGAGTCCAGGTCTGGGCATGGAAGCATCTAAATGGTGTATTTTATTTTGAAAGTTCTGCACAGTTTGAGTTGGCATCATTTTATCTGTCTGCTTTGTTTGTTTATATTATTATTTATTCTTTTATTATTATTTATTAATATTATTTGCATCATAATATATAATTATTTTGATGTTTTTTTATTGTATGTACTTTCTTTGCATTTAGACTTTTATCTGTGCAGGATATATATTTATATTTATTTATATGTGCCCAACAAATAAATTCTAAGTTCTAAGTTCTCCCCGTATCTGAATTATGCCATGAAGTATCCTTTAAATCTGTCACAAAGTCAAACAAACATTCACATAATGTAAGTTCAACAGATCTCTGATGTTTTTATTTGTCGCATAACACTGAAAACTAACAGAGGGAACTTTAGGTAATCTCTGAAGGTTGAAGCAGATGTTCAACTTGCTAGAGCTAGTGTTCTGGTAACAATGCGCTGGTCCAACATGGATCACGTTACGGTCAGACACATTTCAGTCGAGGCAGAATTCACACAGCTTGAAATCAGCCATTAAGCTTTTTATGAACTTGGTCCAAACACTGAGAAGTTCCAGACAATGTATGGGAGAATGAAAAGTTTAACTCATCTATCTTCTCTCTGAACAACCAGCTCCCCACCTTCAGTTCATCGTCACATGGAGCCTCTTCTCCCCAATACCTGCCCCCATTATCAGCAACCATGTCATCCACTTTATCAAGGAACTCTCTGACCTGAAATCTGTCTCCTGACTGACTGTTCTCAAACACACAGAACCTCCTCTGACACTTGGACACCAGCTCAGACATACAGGTGCTGGACCGGATCAGTTCATCGATGCTCCGACCTTTCAGGTCGTCTCCGTGGGTGAACAGAACCATGGTATGTTTGGGTGCAGCCCTGTGAAACAGTTCTAGCAGAGACCTGGTTAGGATGAAGTCTTCTCTGGACATCCGGCCGATCCTCAGCACAAACACAAAGACGTGTGGACCCGGAGCAGACAGACGGCTCATTGTGCTGAAATGTTCTTTGACCTGAGTGTAATCTGTGTCTCTGCTACTGAATCCTGGCGTGTCCACCACTGTGACCCAGCGTCCTTCCACTGCTGCCGACCTACTCACAGGCTCGCCCACTCCGGCCTCAAACCCACAATCTATGTTGAACCGGGCCGATCCCAGGATGGTGTTCCCTGATGAGCTCTTTCCTCCTCCAGACAGACCCAGCAGAACCAGCCTTCGGTCCACCTGATCCACAGACTTGAGGAGATGTGAAGCTGAGCACAGAACAGACATAAACACAGACCACATGAGCACAAATATTCAGAGAGCCACAAACAAACAGCTGGAGGTGAATCTCACCTGACTTCTGCAGCAGGTTTCCGACTTGCTCCGGTCCCGGGTCTTTGTTGTTAAACAGGTGGATTCTGCCTCCAAACCTTCGAATGACCGCTGAAAGTGAAGTACCTTCAGATTCTGAGACGAAGTCGTCCAGAGACGACTTCTTCAAACCGTCTCCTCCTGTGAACAGCAGGTAACTGGTCTCCAACCGCCGCGGTCCCACGGACCTGACGGCCGCCTCTACGGCCCGGTGGTCCTCCTCCGTGAACCGGCCCACTCTGACCACCACCAGGAACAAACAGGGCCTGGACAACTCCAGATGAGCCTGACACCATCTGCTAATCTGCTCCTCTGATCCTAATATTCCCGGGGTGTCAACCACGGAGATCTGCTTCCCAAACCACCGTCCCGTTTCCTGTCTGATCTCCGTCGTCACAGGTTTTAGAGAAGGTCTGGACTTAAACGCCTCTCGTCCCAAAATCGTGTTTCCTGAAGCACTTTTACCTGAACCCGAGTTTCCCAGCAGAACGACTGTGATACCTGAGAGACAGAACCAGAGACAGGTGAAGTGGTGAAGATCAGCATATGACAGGATGAATGATGGACATGACACCAGCTCCCAGTTCAGCCTCTCTCCACTGTTATGACCCAGCTTAGCTTCTTATAGAGACCTTCGGCTCCAGAACCGATGGGACGCACTCACCTTGTGATGGAAGGTCCAGCTGGTACCAGGTTCTGAGGTGCTCAGTTTTCTCCAGCAGGTCTTTGACTTGACTTGACTTGTCCTCACTTAGATTGTTGAACATAAAACATCTGTTTCCAAATTTCTCCACGACCTCTGGGAGTTTGGTCCCGTTGCCCTGTTGGATGTACTGGTCCAGGGATGTTCCTGGTTTGTCCCCACCCGTGAACAGCAGGCACGAGGTTTTCATCCCGTCTTTCCCGAGGACTCTGATCGCTGCGTCCACAGGCTTCTCCTCCTCAACAGTGAAGCGACCAGCTTTCACAACCACCAGGAACAAACAGGGTCCGGGCGACTTCAGGACGTCCTGGCAGCGGGTTCTGATCTCATCCTCGTGACCCAATATTGCTGGAGTGTCGATCACTTTGATCATTTTGCCCAACAACTCTCTTCTTTTTTCAGAGATTGCAGTCGTCACTGGTCCGAACGAGGACAGTGATTTAAACGCGTCTTGTCCCAAAATAGTGTTTCCTGTAGCGCTTTTACCGGCTCCGGTTCTTCCCAGGAGGACGACGGTGAGAACCGGATCCATGTGTGAGAGTAAAGCCGCTCAGATGAACGTTAGAAAATGTGTTATATTTATTTGAATGAGCGTCCTCGTCTTACTTCCGTTCTCTCTCGGGCTGCAGCTCGAACTCAGGTGAAGCCGCAGAAGGAGGAGCCGAACTTCTGGTTGAAGGAGGAGGCGACAAACCGGTTCTCCGGCGATGAACTGGTGCGGTCGCCTTCGAACCGCAGTCCGTCAGTCGAAGTGAGTCAACAGAAGAACCGAGTTGGATCCGCGCTGATGGCGACGGCACAAACGTCCCGTAAGTCCCACGTTATTCTGGTTTTACTTTAGCGTTTTGCCTGTTTATTTTTATTCATGTTTGTCTGAATGTCGAATTAGATTTAACTCTACCGACAGTGAACACGATTTACTTCAAGTGTTTGATATAAATAAATTAAATATGCGACAATAAAACCGTCAGAGCTGTAACTTTGTGTTGACACAAATCGAGTTTGTTTGTCTGAATCATCATCGCTTTAACATGTGATGAATAAATCCAGGAAAGATGAGAAGTTCAGCACCATCAGAACATGATGATGAGGTGCAGGTAGTCAGTGTATTTAATTCTGAAGCTCTGAACCTTCAGCTCTCCTGATGAGCAGATGCGTTTATTACTCATGAAATGTTGAATGAACAGGTTTAGAAGCATCTTTATTATTGACTGTTTCTGTGTGAACAGGTGGAAGATCAGACAGCAAAGGGGATCCTCTGAACTGTAAGTCCACTCACATGTAGTGATCCACAAAGCACTGTGGGCTATAGGGGGTGGGTCATCCCGGATCCCGCTGGGGATCAGAATCAGAACCAGGAGGACCGGGGACTGTTTAGGTGTTAACTACAGTAATAAATCACATGCCATTAAGATGCAAGTTTGTTTCATTCACACAATGATACGGGTTCTGTAGAAGCTGGGCCAGGTTCTGCTCAAGGTGCATTTGGGACTGAATGAGAACTATGTGCTGGTCTGTTTTCAGTCAGACTGGTCCTTGTTGGGAAAACTGGAGTGGGGAAAAGCTGCAGTGGAAACACCATCCTGGGACAGGACGTCTTCAAAGAAGCTGATGGTCCTTCCTCAGGTATCGTAACCGCTTCTACCACTACAGGCCTGGATGCACGGCACTGCTGGCGTGTTCTAGTGCTGCTGTGACTCAGCATCAGCGTGTTTACGTTTCCTGCTCTTGTTTGATACTGTGATGTGATGTTATTGCCCATAGCCTCTGTTTTAGCTCTGTGTTCTATATGAACAGAACAGTTCAGTCTTTGTTTCTAGTTTCATCGCATTTACGTTAACAAAGACAAGAGAAACATGGAAGATAACCTGTTTCCCTTCATTGTGAAGCACTGATCTTGACTAAGATAAAACCAGTTAGACCTGTTAGCGTGAAGGTGCAGCTGGGTTTGTTACGGCCCGAGGTGAAGTCAGTTAGTGTTGGTGCAGGTTATTGAATCTCAGGTATTCATCAGTTGGTTTCAAAGAAATGTAAAAACAGGAAACTGTTTTTACTGCTCAGTTTGCTCGAGTGAATCTAAAAGTGTGTTTTTTTTCTCCTCAGTGACCAGTGAATGCACCAAGAGGGAGGACTATGTGTGTGACAGATGGGTTTCTGTCGTGGACACTCCAGGTCTCTTTGACACAACCCAGAAGGATGACGCCGTGAAGAGAGAGATCTCCAAATGCATCAACATGTCGGCCCCGGGGCCCCACGCCTTCCTGCTGGTCATCAAGGCGGCGGTATTCTTCTCAGAGGAGGAAGGAAAAGCTGTGAAACAGGTGCAGGAGATCTTTGGAGAAAATGCCTGGAAATACACCATAATCCTCTTTACCCATGGAGATGCAGTTCAGGGCGACTTCAACGAGATGTTGGAAACGGCCACACCTGACCTTAAACAGATCCTGAACAAGGTTCGAGAGAGGTACCACATCTTCAATAACCTCAAAATCAACGATCGGGGTCAGGTCCTGGAACTGTTGAACAAGGTAGAGGACATGGTGCACAAAAATGGAGGAAGGTGTTATTCCAACCCCACCTACCTGGAGGTGGAAAAGATGTTGGAGAAGAGGGAGACTGAGCTCAAAGATGTTTACCTGAAGAAACTGGGGGAAGAAGTAAAAGCTGTGGAGTTGAAGTACGAGGAGAAGCTGAGAGAAGCAAAAAAGGAGCAGGAAGAAGAACAGATGAAAAAACAACGCGATGCTGAGCTGAAGGAGACGCGTCGATTCTACCAAAGATTACTAAGAAAAATAAAACCTATTGTGGAAAAGATGGTCAAAGACGAAGAAGTGGAAGAAACGTCAAAGAAGCTCAATGAGAAACTGAAGCTGAGCTGATTTGTGACAAGCAATGGACCATTAATCTGATCAGGAAACTGCTGACTTTCATCAATTCAAGGACTTTAATAAGCTCACGTTACGTTTTTAGTCTTTAGCTTATGTCAAGTAACTGTGATTGTTTAGTTACACTCAACTCTGTGGTGACTGTTAATCCTGGACTCTGATAATCAGTTCAAGGAACCAGGAGTCTGTTGAGGTGAAACTGTCATTCATTACAAAGTGTAAAAGAATAAAATGACCTTCTCTTGAATTGGTCCTTCATCCATCATGGCCCTCGAGATGTTGAATTGTGTTTTAATGTCAGGAAGCATAAACTGAACAATAGTTTGTGTAGATGAGGAGTACATGCATGTACAGTTATCAATCCAGCTGTTACCGGTTCAAACGCTGCCTCTGGTGAGCACAGACGCCCTGAGACATAGAACCCACAAAAACATAGGATTTTGCTTTGTGCTGGAACCAGAACAGCCCCATTCTGGTTCTAGCCTGGTTCCTCTGATTCATTTAGATGTGCATCATTCATTAGTTTGCTTCACAGAGAAGAATATGATGATGAGAACGACCATCTGGTCTCAACAATCCAAGAGCTGAAGGCAGAGACTCTGCGTAGAGTCCAGGTCTCAGAGGACGCCTACAGCCAATCCCACATGAGGTAACACCTACCAGGCGCCAATCAGATCAGTTCTGAGTTGCCCTAAGAGCAACATGTGGAAATGCAACAAGCAGAGCTCAATGTATTTAAAATACAGATAAAACCGATTTTCAATGGGGGTTGACCAAAATGATCATGGATTGGCCAGGAAGGTCAGACACATGAGTTGTGTGGGAGTCAGAGGGACCCTGTGGATGGTGAAGTTCCTCAGCTGCTGGCTGGGGCTCGGAGGAGTGACCATGTAGAAACATGACATGTTGGTAAGAAGCACCGGCCTCATCATCAGTGCTACGTTGGATCCTGTTTGTCACCACCAGAGCCGTTGCCCAGCGTGTGCTCAACACGCGCCGCCGGTGGGGGAAATGTGTATCCGCTGACCCGAATCCAGTCAGCAGTGTCTGAATCCCGATCCCGTCTCCAGAAGCACATGCCTTGTTCAAAGGCGCAGGTCAGCTTCTCCTCGTCTGATCACAAAACACAGCATTGTCAGTCACAGTGAAATCCAGCTGTTTGATTGTGTTGGGGCAACGTCTTGGAAGCGGGAGGTGTTGGTGGCGCTGTAGGTAGGTTGAACCCGAACAGGGTGTGGATGTCATTAGAGGTGAACTGCACAGTTGATTGGTGGGTCAGCAGACATGCGGTGCCTGGTGAGAGGAACCCAAAATTTATGAAGGAGTTGGTTTAACTTCTTTGTTCTCGTATGAGAAGGTGTTCAGGTGAAACGAACCCTAAGTAACTAAGACCTAGTCCAGATGACAACAGGTAAAACAAAGGGTTTTATGGATGCTGGATTTTAAATTAAGATTCAAGTGGAACCAGGTGAGTGGTGGGGCAGTAGCAGGAAGTGCTGGAAGGGAGACAGAGACTGGCGACATCTGCTGGTGGAAGAGGGAACTACATAGAGAATACAGTGTGTATTGTGTTCATACACAGTGCATCGTTTATATATGATATATATTGTGTTTATGTAGTCTAAATTGCACCTGGTTCACCCCCTGACTTAACTGTCAAATTAACTGGTGTGCACAGGGTAAAGTTTTAGTCAAGCTTGAATGTAGAGTTTCACCAGTTAGAAGGGAATAATTTAAAAAGCTGGAGGACAAAACTAAACTGATAAAAGAATAGGGTTGAAACATCTATCATCAAACACAAAAGCAAGTTTGCTTAAACAGGTATGAAAATAATGTTGAAAAGCTGCAGGCAGTAGGAAGGTGGTTGAAGCTCTTTGGGGCTGCAGAGAAAGAGGAAACTGGGATGTCCCCTAAAGGTGGCGGGTCAAACCCAAAGGTACATCATCTGAAGGACGATGGTAAAGAAGGAAGAACACTGGAGTCTGCCGACCCATCAGATGAGACAGAACATCAACGTCTCCCTGATGAAATTACTTCTATCCTTGATCGCAAGTCCCCAAAGCAGAGTTTTAGCACAGCCTCTTGAAGATAATAATCAACATCAACAAAAACCTCTCTGTGTGGGTTTCATCCTAAACTCAACTCACTCAATTTGTCCAATTTGGGCAGAAGGACAAAAAAATAAAGATAACGTAACGCAAATATCACTGAAATATAGATATGCTAGAAATGCAAAGCTTGGATATTATACTGCAGAGAAGAACTAGGGTTAGTTTAGACTTCATGTTTTGTCTAATTGTATCCAGACAAAATAAAAACATTGGAAACATAAATGTAAAAAAATGTTTATTCTTAGTTGAACAGAGAACATACAAAAAACAAAACAGCAGTGAAAAAAAACAAGATTTCAGTTTACATTTCATTTACATTGTATACACATGTTTGTCTGACTATTAGTCCAGTTAAAAACAGAGACACGTCCCCATTATAAAATCCAAAGAGCACTTTGAACACATCACCGGAACCAGACAGCACTAGGACGTATCACAGCTTTTACATGTTGTCGACCCCACGGATCCTCCTCGCCAGCTGGAGGTCACGAGGGAAGAGAGTGACCCGCTTGGCGTGGATAGCACACAGGTTGGCATCTGACAACAGCAGGACGAGAAAAGCCTCGGTAGCCTGGAGCCGTGAGACAGACCAGCCGTTAGCTTGTTGGATCATTAACCCACACATGAAAAGGTACCAGTAACAACTGTAGTCTGCATCACAACAGACAGTGAGTGAGGCTGGTGGAAGCAGCTGCTTACCTCCTGCAGGGCGTTAATAGCATAGACCTGCCACCGGAGGGCTTCTCTGGAAAAGCTATTGCAAACTTCACGGACCTGGACCAAACAGACAGACGTGTTAGGACAGCAGCTACCGAACGCATTACCATTTAAAAACATTTGCTTTGATGCGCCAAGACAAGAGAAGAAGAGGAGTAGGAGGAGGAAGAGGAGGAAGGCCCCAAGGGCGGCCCATGAAGATGGAGGGAGAAGATGCGTGTAATGTAATGTGTGTAATGTTCATGTTCTAGGACTTAAGAAGAACTAGTATAAACACTAAATAAACTTTAGTGTTTATACTAGTTCTTCTTAAGTCCTAGAAGATAAATGGAACATAGAACATAGAAGGCTGCAGCTTGGTGACTCACCAGGCGGGAGAAAGGCTGCTTCCTGATCAGAAGGTCCGTGTTCTTTTGGAACTTGCGAATCTCCATCAAAGCCTTAGTGCCAGGTCGAAAGCGTCTTTTCTTTGGAGTCACAGGCTGAGCTGAAAAACAACGTTTCAGTCTTTTTAGAGGGTTTAGCTCTCAAGGCAAATTCAAGGCCAGATTATAAATCACCTAGTTTAGTTGGAGGAATTTTCAGGATTTGATGTGTGTTTCATACGGTTACAGATGCTTGTCCTCTCACCTGAAGCTCTGCTCCGTTTTGAGGACTCTGCGCTTGGCTGGGGGGGGCGGCGCTCAGGGGTTCTGCCTTTGCGGCGGCTGGCAGACGAATCGTGGCGCATTGCTTCCAACACACAGACCAGAACCACAACGGCGATGGGTTGCTGCAAAGGATATGACACATATTCAGAGGTACAGTATGTCATGGTCCGTCAGGGCAGCTGCCTTTACAGATCCACACCAGACCGGGTTTTGTTCTGTGGGAGAAGTACAGCTGCACAAACACAGAATCCTATACAAACAGAACTTAGGCTACTGTTTGATGGAGCTGCTGGCATCTGTCCTAGCATAAAACACACACTTGAGACGCTCACACTGGAGCAGCCTGCAGACCTCACTAGCCCTCACAACCTCATCATCGAAGACCTCATTATCTCTCATCAGACCTCACCATCTCACCCGCTGCCCCCCCACAGGCTCACTTTCTCCATCTTTAGGCTCCTGTTGAGATGCTGTGCGTGATGCTCTCCAGGTTAAAAGCACCAGAACGGAACCGTCGTATCACAGAAGCCAAATGGACCGAGAAGACAGAATCTATTAAGCGTCTCTACGTGGATCTCACGGTTCCACGACCACTGACACCAGTCCATTTCTCCGGTAGTTGTTGAATGTTCCACCTTGTGTTTGTCATTGTTTCAGACGAAACCGTAACTACAGACACAGGTTTACTAAGTGACATGACCCGTAGAAGACTGTACAAAACTATTGGACATTCAATTCGTTTATTTACGTTTAAGCTAATGGAACGTATTTGCAGCTGATCTATGGCTTTGTAGCAGCAGTGAACTTTAAGCTAATGATGAGTCTAACTACACAGAATGTTCGTGCTCAGGCTTTAACGGCACAACTACCACAACGACGTTGAACGTTAGTTTGACATGATAAACGCTTCCTCACCGTGAACGTACCTGTGATGTTAAACGACGTTACCGAGAGAACCAACCCCAACACACAGAACACAGCAGAAATTCAAACGGCGCCTTCCACTGGACGAGCCAATCAACGAGGGCACGTAACCTGGCTCTAGTCAGTGGGAGCGCTCGCTCAGTTGAACGCTGCACGTTAACTGGGCGGTGTGACACCGAAGCACCGCCCAAGCACAGAGCGCGAGTCCAACAAACCGGTCACCGTTTCCCCAACAACACGTAGCACGTGACTGAATACGGCGCAGTTTTATTACTTTATCTGAGAGGAAGACGGTGGATTCAGTTTAAGATGTGAAAATTATAAGGCCCACAAGCAACCTGTTAAATGTAACCTGTCAATACATTGTAATTGAAATATATATAATTATGCTCACATTAAAACATAATTATATTCATAATGATAACTATGTTTTGTAAATGTAATAACATTTTAATGGCAACAGTAGAGAATAAAAACTCTTTATAGAGAGTAAATCTATGGTAAGTTGTTGGACCAGTACCTGAACACATACAGGACGGTTGGACCAGTACCGTCAAGCTCTTCAATGAAATAGATGCCTTCTTCTTCTCTTCTTCTTTTAGTGTAGACATTTTTACAGTGGGGACCAGGAGGCTTGGCTTGTGCCGAGGAAGCGAAAGTAAAAGTGGCGGATCGAGGCTGACGCAGCTTTTCTTGGAGTTTGGTCGAGGACAGTCGCTTGTCGTGTTCGTCTCGTAAGATGCTCCAGAGTTTCCAGGACCGCGCGTCGCCGACCGGGGGCTTCTGCTTTGAAAACAGCCGCAGGTGAGGAAGAAGCAGCAGCTAATGGAGTCTCTGCAGCTTGTGGTCTTACCTGGACCTGTGTTAGTGAGGCTTCCTGTAATTTACCCTTAACGCTGCTTCATAGATGAGGCTTATAACTATGTAACTACATACAATTATAAGTTATAACTAACTTAGAACTATGTAACTTCATACATAGTTATAAGTTATAACTAAATTATAACTATGTAATTTCATAGTTATATTATAAAGAAACACGACGAGTCCACAAGTAACAAACATGTCCCAACGTGTTTTTGCCTTCTCTATCAAATATAGTAAATAATAGTAAACCACTCTACTATTGTTATAACAGCTGCTATAACAGCTTGTACTAAATGTATTTCAGTTTTATAGTTATATAAAGGTTATATGCAGTACAATATGCTAACGTGCTAAATACACCTTGGTACCAGGTATTTGTCGTTTGTTTTGTAGTGATGGTTAGTTCCTGTGTAGCGGTGGTTTTGTTCTTATTAGTATTTTTGTGGCTGTGATTGTCAGTGTTCTACTCAAACAAACCTCCATCTCCTGTGTTCTCTGTAACTGCCTTGTTATTGTTTGTTCTTGTTGTTTTACATTTTGCAGGAATGAGGTGCTGGAGTCTAGTTTGTCGGATCTCGGCTACAAAGCTCCCGGTGCCAGGAAGACAGGAACCACCATCGCTGGGATACTTTACAAGGTGACACCAGGCGTCTTCCTGTTATTAGTGTGAGCGTTGGGTCCGATGATCTGAGGCAGACTGAGCTTCACTGCTCGTGTTGGACGGATTCTACTATAACTTTGTTCATATTATCTCTTTGTGTGTTGGAACCGGACATCATGTGTTGAACATGGCAGCCTGAGCTCACTGTTACCTAAACCTCTTTACTGCCAGCATCCAAACGCGTTGGCTTTGCTTGTTTGAAACCTGTCACTGTACAAACTGAAAACCGAAAGAAACATTTTAAAAAGCGTAGCTCAGATGTCGATTAGTGACACTTTCTGTGCCTGTGTCTCAGGACGGCGTCATCCTGGGAGCCGACACCAGAGCCACCGATGACATGGTGGTGGCCGACAAGAACTGCATGAAGATTCACTACATCGCCCCAAATATCTAGTGAGTAGTCGTGAGCTCCTCAGCGGGACTGACATAGTTCCAGAGTTAGTTTCTGTTGTACAATAAGGCATTTTATCAATTTCTTTGCATCCATCTTTGCAGATAGAAGTTATTTATATGAACTCTGATCCCAGATCAGCTTGAGAAACAGGAAATCTTGTTCTTCTAGTTGCCCCACACCTGAACTAATAGGTGTGGGACAAGGTCGTTCACTTATGTCCTCATAGTAGTGAGTGAAGGTCATAAGCCACTAAATGAATGAATATCAGAACACAGAAATGAGTGAAAGCTGCTGGTGCTGGTTTTGTGAATGGAGGTGTCTGTTAGAAGCAGGAATGGTGTGAATCTCTCTCCTTTAATTAATTGGTGGCGGGTGATGAATCGAATCAATCATACAGAACCAGGCAGA
Source organism: Betta splendens (assembly GCF_900634795.4). Lineage (NCBI taxonomy): Eukaryota > Metazoa > Chordata > Actinopteri > Anabantiformes > Osphronemidae > Betta > Betta splendens. The sequence continues at coordinate 10,878,896 of NC_040892.2, read as the reverse complement.
GAGGCCTGGACCCACCTCCTCACCTAACTAGGTGTCTTCCCCTTCAGCTGCTGTGGGGCTGGAGTGGCTGCAGATGCTGAAATCACAACACAGATCATGGCGTCCAATGTGGAACTGCATACTCTCAACACTGGGCGGCCTCCCCTTGTTGCCATGGTAACGCGGCAGCTGAAACAGATGCTGTTCAGGTGAGGATACCTAGGAGGGATGGACTACTACAACCAACACCAATAGTCCAGCAGAGCTGGAGTCAGGTTTGTCCTGGTCACAGGTTCCGGGGAACTGATGGGTGTGTCTTCCAGGTACCAGGGTCACGTTGGTGCATCTCTGATTGTTGGAGGAGTCGATGTGACTGGAGCTCACCTGTACAGCGTCTATCCCCACGGCTCCTATGACAAGCTGCCTTTCCTCACCATGGGTAGGTTCATTGGCTTCAGTAGAGGCAGGCCTTGGTCCTGTCCGGACCTTCAGCCAGTCCGTTAGTGAGCCTCAATGGAACGTGACCATCTGTGAAAACATCAAAAACACCACAACTAACATTTGTTGGTGTTCACTATCAGAATACAGCGTCAGTCAGAACCATAAGCTTTGGGTTTGATCTGGTTCCAGGTTCTGGTGCTGCAGCTGCCGTCTCTGTGTTTGAAGACAGATTCAAACCACATATGGAGGTGAGCTTTAATCGGGACGTATGTTACTAAATGTGGAAAATGTCTAATCTCAGGTGTCTTCATATTCATATTAATATCGTTGTTTATCTCCACTTGACAGTATTTTTCATAATCATGAACTGTTGGTAATGCTCCACGTGTCAAGGTCAATGTTGAGGTTTCTCCTCAGGGTTAGTAATGAAACCACTGGGATTCACAAGGGTTGTTTATTAGCTGAGTAGTAGCAGTCACTCACTCTGATCAATCGTTATTAGACACCAACTGTCAGACATCAAGGTCAAGGGTCACTTCATTCATGGCTCTAAGGGTCAGGGTCATGGACTCTGTGTCAGGGCGTTGTAGATGGCGAACCCACATGCACAGCACAACACAGCTTTGATGGTGATAAAAGGATAGTTTATTCCAGATACAGAATCCAGTTCAGGCAGAGTCATACACCGGAGGTTATACGAGGTTAAACAAGGTCAGGCAGAGACGGCGTCAGGGACAGGCAAAGTCGTACACGAGAGATGGATTTACTATACCAAATCGTCGGGCGGATTGATAGCAGATGAGATGCAGGTGTGGATAATGAAGACCGGTACAGACAGGGAACAGCTGATGATGTGGTGTTAACAGGAAGTCCTTTCAAAATAAAGGCGGATATAAAGCCAGGACGTGACACTCTGTGGGACCATGCTCCTAAACCTGCTGCTGTTGTCACTCTCACCAGACATTTCTAGCTTTTTCCTCTCTCCTTTTCAGCTGGAGGAGGCGAAGCAGCTTGTGCGGGATGCCATCGCTGCAGGCATCTTCTGTGACCTGGGTTCTGGCAGCAACGTGGACCTGTGTATTATCACCAAGGCTGGAGTGGAGTTCCTGCGAGGCTACGATAAGCCCACGGTGAAGGGACAAAGGCGAGTCAGCACAGAACCGGCATCTCTCTGCTGCACAGTTAGAGCTGGTTAATGGTGTCTGCAGAACTTAAAACACACAGGAGCTCTGAGTTTATTAGTTAAGAAGCAGAAGAACCGAGGTCAATAAACACCAAAGGGACAATGAAGTGATCAAACTAGTTTAAATCAGGGTTATTAAACATCTGACATGCAGACACTGTGTGTGGTTACTGCTCTGAAATGTATACATACTTGACTGTGTGACTCAGACTTAACAGACCCGAGAAACAGGCCTCCATGTCTAGTGGCATTTAGTCCGCACAAGTAAAAAATGACTTGTCGCAACTTTAAATAGAAATACAAATGATGTTTATGAACATGAAAAATGTCAGTGGGATAACAAGGAGGGGGAAAGACAATGTAACTGAATTGTTGCCTGAATTGTGGGAGACTGTGTCTGCGTCTGTGTTTGTGTGTGAGATGCTGAGGAATTCTGTGTATTTCGTTTCAGACTGGGTCAGTACAGGTACAAACCCGGCACCACGGCCGTCCTGACCAAAGCTGTGACGCCCCTGTCCCTGGATGTTGTCAACCAGTCTGTCCAGGTCATGGACATGGAGTAAAGGGCTGGAACCGGTCCCTGGTTCTCATGAACGATGTGTGCAAGGATTTAATGATGAGCAAAGGTTCTGTGTTGTCTGAAGCATCACTAATTAAAACTAATATACGTGACATAAAGATGAATCTTGTTTGTGTTTTACACTTATTTTTATAGATTTGGCCTACGTACAGAGCCGTAGGTAAACAAAGGACTATTTGGACCGTGGCTGTGTAGACGCCAATTGGCAAAAAAATTCTACTTAAGGTTTATTTGATCAAGTAGTATATAAGAAGTATACTTATACTGTGACCCCCTCCGGGGGACCGGGTGAGGGGGTCTGGTTTGGGGACCACAGGATAGCATCTCTGCTTTTTGCAGATGATGTTGTCCTGTTGGCTTCATTGGGCCAGGACCTTCAGCGGGTGCTGGTGCGGTTTGCAGCTGAGTGTGTAGCGGCCGGGATGAGAATCAGTTCCTCCAAATCCCTTTTTCCGGTTCTCGACCGGAAAAAGGTGGTTTGCTCTCTCCAGGTTGGAGGAGAGTTCCTGCCCCAAGTGGAGGAGTTCAAGTATCTTGGGGTCTTGTTCATGAGTGAGGGAAGGAAGGAGCGTAAGTTTGACAGACGGATCGGTGCGGCGGCTGCAGTAATGCGGTCGGTGTATCGGTCCGTCGTGGTGAAGAGGGAGCTGAGCCAAAAGGCAAAGCTCTCAATTTACCGGTCAATCTACGTTCCTACCCTCACCTATGGTCATGAGCTTTGGGTCATGAGCGAAAGGGCAAGGTCACGGATACAAGCGGCTGAAATGAGCTTCCTCCGCAGGGTGGCTGGGCGCTCCCTTAGAGATAAGGTGAGGAGCTCTGTCACCCGGGAGGAGCTCGGAGTAGAGTCGCTGCTCCTCCACATCGAGAGGAGCCAGTTGAGGAGGCTCGGGCATCTGGTTCGGATGCCTCCTGGGGAGGTGTTCTGAGCATGTCCCACCGGTAGGAGGCCCCGAGGAAGGCCCAGGACTCGCTGGAGAGACTACGTCTCTCGGCTGGCCTGGGAACGTCTTGGGGTTCCACCGGAAGAGCTGGAGGAAGTGTCCAGGGAGAGGGAAGTCTGGAACTCTCTGCTCAGACTGCTGCCCCCGCGACCCGGATAAGCGGATGAAAATGGATGGATGGATGGATGGATGGATGGATGGATGGACTTATACTGTGAATTTTCTTCTAGTATCATAACGATATATATGGCACTAGAACTGGCTAAAGCAAAGAGTTGTGACACCCCATATGTTGACTAATGTTCAGTATGAAAAGTAAACTTAAATATAGAATCAGTCACATTTTATGCACTATTACCTGCATTAAAATGCACTTTAAATAAATGCGAACATACTAATTATGTAATTCTACAGTAGGTTACTAACTATAACAACTAAACTATTAGTGTACTTCATACAGGCTATTACTACACCTGTAGTTTATTGTAGTATACATTTGATAACTCCTATCAACTTATATGTATTATTAGTACACTTTAAACTTTTTGCATTTTAAAGTACATTTTTTGCTTTATTCTCAGTGAACTTATTGTTTGTTTTTGTACACCGGATCACGTACATCGCACAAAGTGTGAAATGTTGGGGACTATTATGGACCACATTAGCTTTGTAGTAAAATCCAATATCCAATAATAACACTGTATGTCCCAAACACAAATAGCCAGAAGATTTATGTTGTGAAGAGAATTGCCAGAAAATGCCAATGAGCACTAAAACAAATTCAATAGTTCATTAATGGAATTAAATTAAATCAATGTAATTTTAACAAGCAAAATACAGATACAGAATACAAATGTGACAGTAAGTAAAAGTAAAGCAAGGTTTTTGTGTATTGTCCAGTGCAAGAAAATGTCAGAACTTTGTATAGGTCCACCATATCCAAGCTGTGTGAAAATCTCAATAAGTGCTTCTGATCTTACAAACCATTTTTTAGAGCTGTACCTCACAGTGAATATCACAATACAATATCACAAACTAAAGAAAAGAGTGCTGTGTACTTAAAAATGGTTAATTGGGTTTATTCATTGACTTTCTTGGTTTAAGTTAAACGAAGAAACCATTAAATATCTGCACACTGCCAATTTTGTACAGCACATCTTCAATGCTTGTATGCAAAGACTCACAAATTAATGTAGAGTAATTTTACACATGAAGTGAGTAAGACTGGAAACATAATCACTACCTGGTGTCAGGTTTTCGTTTCTAGTTTTATTTTGAAGGCACTTTGTTGTTTTGTCTCATCATCATGTTTTGGGTTCCAGTTTCCGCGTCCTGTTTTAGTTTGATAGTTTCCGGTTTACCAGTCCATCACACCCACGCTAACCTTACTTCCGGTTTTCAGTTCACGCACCTGTTTTTCATTCATCATTACTTCCCGGACATTTAAGCACCACCGGTCACTATCATGATTTGCCAGATCGTTGTTTTTGATTTCTGACTCTCACGTTCCTGCAGCACCTTACCGACCCTGTAAGTCATCGTTTTGTTATTGTCCACTATCTGTTTTGTGACTTTGATTTTGGGAATAAACCCTCATTTTTCACCGGCTACGTCGTGTCCTGGCGCTGTGCATTTGAGTCCTCTCCCTGCCGATCCGTGACAGAACGATCTGGCCAGACTTGGACCCAGCCAGCGCCCAGCCTTCACCCCGGTCAGCCGCCGCCGTCTCTTCTTTTTCCCCTCTCTGTTTGGCTCCGTGTACAAGTCGCTCGCCGGAGCAATGGATTTCGTTTTCCTTAATCTACCGGAGGACATCCGTGGCGATCTCCAGGGCTTAGCCAGGAAATATGCAGAAGCACCCAGCCCCCAGGTTCGGCTCTCCGTGGTAGAACTAGCCATCGAGATACTGGAGGACGAATACTGGTGGCGTGAGTACCCCGGGGTGCAAGCGTATTTCGAGGGGCTCCGACTAACGCGGAGGGACTTGACACGCGCTCTGCGCGTATCGCCTGGCCGCGCCTCTGTCGCCGCTCCGACGGTTCCCGTTCCTGACGCCGCTCCGGCGGTTCCCGTTCCTGACGCCGCTCCGGCGGTTTCCGTTCCTGACGCCGCTCCGGCGGTTTCCGTTCCTGTCGCCGCTCCGGCGGTTCCCGTTCCTGTCGCCGCTCCGGCGGTTCCCGTTCCTGTCGCCGCGCCGGCGGTTCCCGTTCCTGTCGCCGCGCCTGCGGCTACAACCCAAGCTCTAGACGCCGCCGGTTTGGTTCACCACACGGACCCCACTACAGAGACCCAGCCCCTGCCGCTCTCAGCGCCTCAGGCGACGGTCAGCCGCAGGCGCCCCAGACGACGTCGGCGAGGGCACGGGTCTGAGGTTCAGGGCCCAGAGACCTCGGTCGCAGTGCCCGAGCAGCTCTCCCCTTCCGCGGGGGATCCCCTCGATTCTCCGACTGACTGTGTCCCTCTGATAGCAGGCATCTCAGACAGCGTCGCCCGACGGGTCCACCTCCTCTGCTCTCCTCCAGTTGCGTTTCTCTTCGCCCACCTCATGAACACCGCCGATTCGGCAGCAGACCAGGGCACGAGAGAACAACTGTTCGAGGAAGCAGCCGCTCTCGTCCTGAGGGAACCTGTCCTGCGAGAGGTCCTGCAACTCCCGGGCCTGCAGCCAGCAGCCGCTTCATGTCCCACCTCTCAGTCAGGTCAGTCAAGCCACGCTCAGTCTCCAGCCCTAGTGCAGCCATGTCCTGTTCAGACTCCAGTCGTAGTTCAGTCGCCCCTCGTTCAGGTTCCAGCTCAGCCTTGCCATGCTCAGGTCTCCGCCCAGTCACGTTCTGTTCAGTCTCCAGGCCAGCCGCGCGCTGTTCAGTCTCCAGGCCAGCCGCGCGCTGTTCAGTCTCCAGGCCAGCCGCGCGCTGTTCAGTCTCCAGGCCAGCCGCGCGCTGTTCAGTCTCCAGGCCAGCCGCGCGCTGTTCAGTCTCCAGGCCAGCCGCGCGCTGTTCAGTCTCCAGGCCAGCCGCGCGCTGTTCAGTCTCCAGGCCAGCCGCGCGCTGTTCAGTCTCCAGGCCAGCCGCGCGCTGTTCAGTCTCCAGGCCAGCCGCGCGCTGTTCAGTCTCCAGGCCAGCCGAGCCCAGTCCAGCCGAGCCCAGTCCAGCCGAGCCCAGTCCAGCCGAGCCCAGTCCAGTCGAGCCCAGTCCAGTCGAGCCCAGTCCAGTCGAGCCCAGTCCAGTCGAGCCCAGTTCAGTCGAGTCCTGTTCCGGCCCCAGTTCAGTCGAGTCCTGTTCCGGCCCCAGTTCAGTCGAGTCCTGTTCCGGCCCCAGTTCAGTCGAGTCACGTTCCTGTCCAGGTTCCAGTACAGTCGAGTCACGTTCCTGTCCAGGTTCCAGTACAGTCCAGTCACGTTCCTGTCCCAGTTCAGTTCAGTCACGCGCAGGTCGTGTCCCAACCAGGGGGCACCACCTGTCGTACAGGTGCTATGCACACCCGATCAGGCCCGACGTCTGCTCCGTCGAGCTTGGCAGCGGCAAGTAGCCATGCCAGCTCCAGAGTAGATGCCGTTCCAGTTCCTGTCGGCCATGTCGCGGCCGTTCCTGTCGGCCATGTTGAGGCCGTTCTAGTTCCTGTTCCTGTCCCTGTCGGCCAAGTAGACGCCGTTCCTGTCCCTGTCGGCCATGTTGCGGCCGTTCCTGTCGGCCATGTTGCGGCCGTTCTAGTCCCGGTTCCTGTCCCTGTCGGCCAAGTAGATGCCGTTCCTGTCGGCCATGTTGCGGCCGTTCTAGTTCCTGTCCCTGTCGGCCAAGTAGATGCCGTTCCTGTCGGCCATGTGGCGGCCGTTCCAGCCCCTGTCCCTGTCGGCCATGTTGCGGCCGTTCCAGCTCCTGTCACCCTCGGAGCCGCAGCCCCTGCGCACCCCCAGGAGGAGGTTGCGCCAGCTGCAGCCCCTGCGCACCCCCAGGAGGAGGTTGCGCCAGCTGCAGCCCCTGCGCACCCCCAGGAGGAGGTTGCGCCAGCTGCAGCCCCTGCGCACCTCCAGGAGGAGGTCGCGCCAGCTGCAGTCCCTGCGCACCTCCAGGAGGAGGTCGCGCCAGCTGCAGCCCCTGCGCACCTCCAGGAGGAGGTCGCGCCAGCTGCAGCCCCTGCGCACCTCCAGGAGGAGGTCGCGCCAGCTGCAGTCCCTGCGCACCTCCAGGAGGAGGTCGCGCCAGCTGCAGTTCCCGCGCACCTCCAGGAGGAGGTCGCGCCAGCTGCAGTTCCCGCGCACCTCCAGGAGGAGGTCGCGCCAGCTGCAGTTCCCGCGCACCTCCAGGAGGAGGTCGCGCCAGCTGCAGTTCCCGCGCACCTCCAGGAGGAGGTCGCACCAGCTGCAGTTCCCGCGCACCTCCAGGAGGAGGTCGCGCCAGCTGCAGTTCCCGCGCACCTCCAGGAGGAGGTCGCGCCAGCTGCAGTTCCCAGCGCACCTCCAGGAGGAGGTCGCGCCAGCTGCAGTTCCCGCGCACCTCCAGGAGGGAGGTCGCGCCAGCTGCAGTTCCCCGCGCACCTCCAGGAGGAGGTCGCGCCAGCTGCAGTTCCCGCGCACCTCCAGGAGGAGGTCGCGCCAGCTGCAGTTCCCGCGCACCTCCAGGAGGGGGTCGCGCCAGCCGCAGTCCCGGCGGACCTCCAGGAGGGGGTCGCGCCCGTCGCAGTCCCGGCGGACCTCCAGGAGGGGGTCGCGCCCGTCGCAGTCCCGGCGGAACCTCCAGGAGGGGGTCGCGCCCGTCGCAGTCCCGGCGGACCTCCAGGAGGGGGTCGCGCCCGTCGCAGTCCCGGCGGACCTCCAGGAGGGGGTCGCGCCCGTCGCAGTCTCGGCGGACCTCCAGGAGGGGGTCGCGCCCGTCGCAGTCTCGGCGGACCTCCAGGAGGGGGTCGCGCCCGTCGCAGTCCCGGCGGACCTCCAGGAGGGGGTCGCGCCCGTCGTAGTTCCTGTCGACCCCCAGGAGGGGGTCGCGCCCGTCGCAGTCCCGGCGGACCTCCAGGAGGGGGTCGCGCCCGTCGCAGTCCCGGCGGACCTCCAGGAGGGGGTCGCGCCCGTCGCAGTCCCGGCGGACCTCCAGGAGGGGGTCGCGCCCCGTCGCAGTCCCGGCGGACCTCCAGGAGGGGTCGCGACCGTCGTAGTTCCTGTCGACCTCCAGGAGGGGGTCGCGCCCGTCGCAGTCCCGGCGGACCTCCAGGAGGGGGTCGTTCCCGTCGCAGCTCCCGCTGCACCGGCATCGGTCCCTGGCGGCTCGGCCCCGGCCGCACCTGCATCTGTTCCTGGCGGCTCGGCTCCGGCCGCACCTGCATCTGTTCCTGGCGGCCCGGCTCCGGCCGCACCTGCATCTGTTCCTGGCGGCCCGGCTCCGGCCGCACCTGCATCTGTTCCTGGCGGCTCGGCTCCGGCCGCACCTGCATCGGTTCCTGGCGGCCCGGCTCCGGCCGCACCTGCATCGGTTCCTGGCGGCTCGGCTCCGGCCGCACCTGCATCGGTTCCTGGCGGCTCGGCTCCGGCCGCACCTGCATCGGTTCCTGGCGGCTCGGCTCCGGCCGCACCTGCATCGGTTCCTGCCTCGTCCTGGTCTCGGCTGCCGGACTGGTGGCCTCGCCCTCGGCTTCGCCTGCTGATTGGATGGCGCTGCCTCCTTCGGCGCCGTCCGCCTCGACTCCGCCACCGCCACGGCCGTTCGCCTGGGGTGAGTCCCCGCCGGCCACGACGATGGCGAAGCCTCTGCCGTCGTCGTCCGCCGCGACCCTGGGACCCCCGGAGCATCTCCGTCGGGGAGGGGGCTGGGCTCAGCCCTGCTCTCCCGGACCTCGCCAGCCGTCGTGGTGGACTCTCCTGCCACCACCCTCGTGAGGAACTCCTGGACTCTGTTCTCCCTGTCATGGACTTTCGGTTTTGGTTCTGTGGACTCTTGTTTTGACCCTCCTCCGGTCCTCCCTCCACCCACCCTGCTTGTCTGCCTGGAAGGGGAGGGATTCAGTCCCTCCTCCTGTGTCCACCCTCCGCCCGCCCTGGTTCGGGGGGGGGGCTTCCGTGGGCGCCGTGGAAGGCGCCCTAGAGGGAGGGGTACTGTCAGGTTTTCGTTTCTAGTTTTATTTTGAAGGCACTTTGTTGTTTTGTCTCATCATCATGTTTTGGGTTCCAGTTTCCGCGTCCTGTTTTAGTTTGATAGTTTCCGGTTTACCAGTCCATCACACCCACGCTAACCTTACTTCCGGTTTTCAGTTCACGCACCTGTTTTTCATTCATCATTACTTCCCGGACATTTAAGCACCACCGGTCACTATCATGATTTGCCAGATCGTTGTTTTTGATTTCTGACTCTCACGTTCCTGCAGCACCTTACCGACCCTGTAAGTCATCGTTTTGTTATTGTCCACTATCTGTTTTGTGACTTTGATTTTGGGAATAAACCCTCATTTTTCACCGGCTACGTCGTGTCCTGGCGCTGTGCATTTGAGTCCTCTCCCTGCCGATCCGTGACACCTGGTCTCAAATGACAACACTGAAAAGTTGTTGTGGACATAAAATATACATTACACCATTGCCAAATCAATATAAACACAGCTAAAACGCGGAGCTTAACGACAGGTAGGTCCAATAGGCTGACTGCAGTGGGGAAGAAGCTGTTTCTACTTCTAAACTTCTAAAGTTTGACAGACTTGCCTTATACATTCAGCTAACTCATTGACCTAACATATTTAGAATTTTCTGTATACTTGTCAAATATACTTATATATATAAGTATAATTAGAAATATAGACGAAAAACACCTTTTAACCTCAAGTATAATTGATCACTTAATTATGCTTTGGTTCGGTATATTTTAGTATATATGTACTTAAAAGTGAACTTAAATGATACTTTTCCCTTTTAGATTAAAGCAAATATACAAATAGTATGCGTGAATGCACTACTACTAGGGGAGTCAAAGGCTTCACTGTGTAGCACTGGATTCACAGTGGTAACACTCTATTAAGACTGTAGAAACACTATTAGCATACAGTTATGACATATGTCTGGGGGAATGTTCTGTATCCCTGTCTACAGGGAAAACGATCTTGGATAAAATTTACAAGCCACATTATAAAGTCTTTGATATATTCAAAGAACGTTCGGGCTCTTCTAGCACTTTGTCTTGGTGTCTCTTCAGGTAATATTTTAAACTGTGCTGTGTGACGTGTCCTAGGTGTCCGTTGTATGTCATCAACAGGACAGGGGTGTCCTCCATTAGCTGCGACCATCTCGTCTATTTTGTCCAAGAACTGTCTGACCTGCTGTCTGTTTCCTCTCTGACTGTTGTCAAACACACAGTATCTCCCACAACACATGGAAACCAGACTGGAAGCATTTCTACTCTTTAAGATCACCTCATCAATGGACCGACCGCCCAGTTTATCTCCATGGGTGAAAAGCACCATGGTGTATTTAGGAGCTTCATTCCCAAACAGTGTCGGAAATTGTTCAAGCAGAATGAGCTCCTCGTCTGACAACCTACCAATTGGTACCACAACAACAAAGGCATGTACTCCCAAACTGGACTCTTTTATTGCATTTAGGATCTTAAGAGTAATTTGTTGAGGGCTGAGTTTTGGGTCTCCGAAGCCTGGTGTGTCTATCACTGTGACCTGCCGACCCCACGTAACAGCTGAGTGAGAGTCACAATCTGAACTAACTGGATCAAAGTCACAGCCTGAACGAAACAGGTCTGATCCCACGATTCTGTTCCCAGATGCACTCTTCCCAGCTCCAGAAACACCAAACAGCACAATCCTCCTGTCGTCCAGGGAAACCAGGGGTCTGGGAAGAGCAGCTGAAGACAAGAAGCAGACAGGACACAATAAATTCTGATGTGCCTGATAACAAAAGCAACACCAACTAACACGCTCTGGGATTTGAATGTTGTACAGTATTTGCTGATAGCTCGGATACCACTGTGCTATAGAACAGACATGGGTCACTGTACCTGTCTTCTCCAGCAGCTCTCTGACTTGTTGCTGTCCTCCATGCCTATTGTTGAACATGAGATATCTTTCCTTAAACCTCGAACCGAGTTGTGGAAGTGGACCTTCTTCATCTTCATGGATGAACTCGTCCAGTGTTGTTCTTTCCAAAGTGTCTCCACAAGTGAAGAGCAGGTAGGTTCTGTCCAACCCACGTTCCCCAATAACTCTGAGTGCTGCCTCAACAGCTCTATGTTGCTCCTCAGTGAATCGATCTATTTTAACCACCACCAGGAACACACAGGGTCTGGAGGAGCGCAGGAGCTCCTCACAGCAGGCTTGAATGTCAGAATAAGCCCCAATACATAATATTCCTGGAGTGTCAATTACGGAGATCTGTTTCCCAAAAACAGATTCTGTTTCTTCAGAGATCTTTGTTGTCACTGATTTGAAAGAGCGTCTTGATTCAAATCCTGCTTGTCCTAAAATGGTGTTTCCTGAAGCACTTTTACCAACTCCTGTGTTTCCATCACACAAAGGTGAGCGGTTCAACCATGACTGAATGTCAGAAAAACTGTAGGAAATGAGATAACAGATTTAGACAAGTGAGTAGAGAGCATTGATGAGAGTGCAAACAATGAAATGCCATAAATTAAATAACATATTGCTGTCTGTTTTAACTTTGCAGGGTTCATTTCTCGCTGGAGTGAAATTACTGGAGCATCTTTCAATAAGCAAGACTATTCAGATGAAACTTACTGTGTTTGTTTCAAAATATTCTCTGATGGAATGAACAGAAAAACAATTGGCCTATTTTCTAAAACTTGTCTTTAAAAAAAATAAGTTCCTCAAATTAGAATATCAACGTTCCTTCACAGTTCTTTTTAATACTTCATGGTCTACTACCACCACAGCAAATATAAACTCATTAACTCATTTTACTTTCAGTAATGTACTGGTAACATAAATACACCAGTGTATATATGTATATAGTATTCGACCTAAGACCATTGTGCAATGTGCTTTGCTTCATCGCCTCCAGGATCAGGGCCTACCATTACAAACTGGATGACTCTTTCCACCTTCTGAGGAGACTGGGGTCCTTCAGAGTGTGCAGGTCCCTGCTCTGGACATGTCTCTGCACTGACATATCCACTACGCTGTGTTCTGCTGGGGAGCAGGCAGGAAAAGACTGAACAAGCTGGTAAGGAGGGCTGGCTCTGTCCTGGGCTGTCAGATATTTGCTGTGGTAGTAGTCTATAAAGTACTGAGAGGTTTTTAAATAGAGGACAATTGCATTTTTATGCTTTCCGTCAGTGTACATTTTCAAACATAAGAATAAATTTTATCATGTCTTAAAATGAGCAGTTTACTGTATGTTACATTAGGACGTTAGCTCTAATATAATTTATATTTGAGGTGCGTGATTCGTGCAATAATTACGGTAACAGTGTCGCGATCTCTTAGAAGCGCAGAGACTTACTCTAGTGAACAATGAAAATGATATTAGAGCTAAAGTACGGCTATGTAAAAGAAAACAAACAGTAAATTCAAGAAATTTTGGAATTTACAGAGTATATTTGAAAATATTCACTGATGTAATGTATAAAGAGGCAATTAGCCTCTATTGTAAAACCTGCCTTTGAAAAAAAAAAAACTTCTTCAAATTAGTACATCACTGTTACTCTAAAGTTCTTCTAGTACTAGTATTCTACTAGTACTTCATGGACTAATACCACATAAAATATGAACTTATTTTACAGTATCGTTTTGGAGTAATCCATTACTAAATTATCCTAAAGTTAATGAAGTATCCTACAGTTAGTTAAATTGATATTTTGAGAAGTACTTTACTCATAATATACAGTAAAATACAGTTCAGAAAAGTGTACAAAATAAAAAGAAAAACTAAATTTATTTCGTAATGGATGATTCTAAAGCTATATATGTGAAGGCTGTTTACTGTAAGATAATTTAGTCATGGTTTATTCCAAAACTATACAGCACAATTAGTAGATATTTGCTGAGATACTAGTCCATGAAGTGCTAATAAGAAATATAAAGGAATGGTGATGTATTAATTTGAGGAACAGGATTTATTGAACATCAAAGTTCAGCTATTACTGTCAATTTAATTTACGGTATGATAGTTTGGTAATGGATTATTCCAAAACTAAACAGTAAAATAAGTTGATATTTGATGTAGTAGTAGTCCATGAAGTACTAAGTAGAACTGGAAAGGAACGAGGATGTACTAATTTGAGGAACAAGATTTATTGAAGCTTAAAGTTCAGCTGGTGGTGTCAAGGCTTTTTACTGTAAGATAAGATGAGAGATAAGATAAAACTTTATTAATCACACGATGGGGAAATTCTGTTGTTTTCAGCAGCAAAGAGACATGGAAAACAGGATAAAACAGAATAGGCAGAACTAGTGGCTGTACAAGAAAAAAATGAAAAGCTAAAACTATAAAATACCAAGTAAACTGAGTACATATTTACCGCAGGGCATACAACATACATATTTATGGGTGGCAGATGAACATTGATGAGGTATTGCACATCTCCAGTTACACACAATGTAAAATAAGAGACATTGCACGTTAATATTTGATGATGATGATGATGATATTGTGAGTTACACGACAACCAAATGAATAGGCACACTGTAAATAGAATATTTTACAAATTGATTACTCCAAAACATTACAGTAAAATTAGTTCATATTTGAGTTGGTACAGTAGTAGTTAGTGGAGTACTAAGTAGAACTGTGAAGGAACGGTGATGTACTAATTTTCATTTCAGATTAGAATTAATATCAGTTCTCTTTTTCGCTTTTAAGAGTTTCACGTCCCTTTTCAGTGGCCGCCACATTGTTACCGTAAGCATCGCACGAATCAACTATAGCGACGACTCATTTGACCAAGGAATATCCAACAGCGGACAATTTGACCGCGTTCGGCTGATCGCAACACTGTTACCGTAAACATCGTACGAATCGCGCACTTCAACTATATTTACGCTAAGTTGCACTGGGAAAGCGAACAGCGGTTAAATGGGAAATACGACGCATTTTCTGAACTCAGCAAAATCAAACTTGAGTTTATTCTCCAGACAAATGTTAAACAAACCTCTGACTCGTTTCTCATTAGCCGGAGGAAGAGTCGACATGAAACAGAGAAGTAAGAAAAGCACGAGGTTCAGCGCAGAGCAACTCTTCAGAAAACATTCTGTAGCTGGTGTCTGTGCCGACACAAGACCCTGAACCGCACAGAGGAGCTGCGAAGAGAAACGATCGATCTACAGATTAAAACCTGAGCTGACTTTACAAGGCGACACCTCCACGAAAAATACTGCAATGTCGCTCCATTCCTCTCAAACATCTACGAACCTAAGTCACCTGACCTCGGATCAACTTCCGACTCTAGATTTATTTCCTCTACGAAACTTAGAAAAAAATAAGTAATGAAAATTCAGCTGTTTTTTTTTATTTTTGACTTTTGATTTCAACGAAAAATCAGATGGACGAATCATACAGTAAACGGGGACCTTGAAAGACCAGTTCGAAAGTCACTTTTTTATATTGTATATCGGAAAAGTAACCGACAATGTCAGTGGTGTGATCCACTGCGGACAAGTGAGCCGTCGTTCGTTCATCCGTCGTTCAGCCAGCCGCGCTTCAAAAACGTCTTGCGCCCGTATTACGCGCTTTACAGCAGAGCACAAAACACGCTCGTCGCGACTTCCTCTTTTCATAGCGAGACGTCTAGTCTGTTTAAAATATGGAAAACTACGAAACAAAATATTGCATATATATAAAAAAACTGTCACCTAATATAGATCTGTGTACGTTTACTGTAAAATTAAGCATTTATTATTATTTAAACCTACCATGTCATATTGTATTACAGTCAACTTTGATGATTAATAACTTGACTTTGGTGCATAGTTCATAGCTCAGACCAATTTCCCCTTGTTCTACTAGATGTGTACTATCACCACACAAAGATCTGCGTATTGTTACTGTATAGTTTAGGATTTATTAGTATTCAAAACTACCATGTCCTATTGTAGTAGCGTATTGGCATTATATTCAATTTTGATGATTAATAACTTGACTTTGGTGCATAGTTCCAGGCTCAGGCCACTTTCTCCTTGTTCTGCTAGAAGTGTACTATCACCACACAAAGATCTGTGTATTGTTACTCTATAGTTTAGGATTTATTAGTATTCAAAACTACCATGTCCTATTGTAGTAGCGTATTGGCATTATAGTCAATTTTGATGATTAATAACTTGACTTTGGTGCATAGTTCCAGGTCCAGACCACTTTCTCCTTATTCTGCTAGAGGTGTACTATCACCACACAAAGACCTGTGTACTTTTACTGTATAGTTTACCTTTTAGCAGTAATTGAAAGTACTATGTCATACTGTAAAAAGTCAACTTTGATGATTAAGAACTTGACTTTGGTGCATAGTTCAGTGCAACATTTGTGTGGAACACAAATACAACTTTATGCAAAAATGAGAAATGCGGTAAGACAGATAGGATACATCCTGTTAGTTTTTCATGGCTAATGAATTATGTACAAAGACAGCAATTCCAGTCTTCACTTGCTGCTTTTTTAAGGGTGTCTTTATCTAGTTTGAGGCACTGTGCGTGATACCACCGGCAACAGCCATCACACTGTATCTGTAAAAGGGCACATGAATGACCATTGTATAGCATTAGAATGAAATCGTTATTTGTTCTCATCAAACGCATTACTATTTCTATGTTTGTTTTATCACAGTTATTGCCCCCTCTGTTCCAATTCTTGCATGTTGTAATATTTAAACACTACAGAAAACACAATCATAACAAGCCTCTGTTGCTGAAAACAAAAACAGTACTTTGCCCAGTCTGTAAAGGCTGGTCCTGATCCTGGTGGCTTTGTGGTTGAGCACATAGCACAGTTACTGTCTGTGTTGAACACTAAAATGTAAAAACAAATTGTATATATCAAGATATTCATTAATAGATTTAATGCAATTATTGTCTTTTCACAATACAGACTGATAACAATACAAAGGCAATGTTACACACCAGAAGCGTGTAATATCTCACAAGCTATGTTTGTGCGTTCTTGTGCCATTTGTTTTCTTGTCGTTTTGAAGTCCATACTTGGCATATTTGGGAAGGCCTCCATCACTAACCTGGCCATCTAAATAACATAATGTAGACACAAGTTTTAATTTTTATCAGTGACACTACTTGTAGGAAATCATGCATTGACTAAACCATTTTTTGCTTACCATAATCACAATGACCCCACAGCTACTGCTATCTTTCTGACCTGGGTGATGCATAATGGCCTACTTCCATTTTTTATCCACCCAGTCAGTTTTGCTGTGGCATGCCCTTCTTATGTTGAAATAGTTACTGCAATAGTAGCATTATTGTTATTTTTAAATATTACTAATAATATTAATAATAATAATAATAATAATAATAATAATAATAGTAGTAGTAGTAGTGGAGCAATTACTTTAATGCTGTCAAAATCTATAAAAAGTCTATGACACTTTACACACATATCAGAAAATATCATGTCTGTATGTAACAAAACCAAATGAATCCGTGAATGAGACAACCCATAGAAGTGCACAAGAAGCTATTGAATGAATTGGTCTTAATTTACCTACACTAGTTATGTAGAAACATTTGGCAAAAATCTGAATCTTTTTACTGACTGTAAGTCAATGACCTACAGACAATTCCTTTATGACTCTTATCTCTAGATTATATACCGCAGTCTTTTCGCTGCTTGCTCCGACTCTACCAGTTCTTTGGCACTTTTTGCAGGATCCACAAGATAGGCCTTACTTTGGTCTGCATCAACGTACTATTGGAAAACACAGAAAATCTAATTATTAATACAATACAACTTAATGAAAGGCAATTATACATTAATACTCACCAGAAACTTCCAGTGAACATTTTGTATGTTTACAAATGAAACAATGGCTCTGTATTTGCCAAAGTCAATCAGCAATATAAAAATCATAAACAGATATGAACAAAACATGTATATTTAAAGTAAGGGTTCTGTCAGGAACACACGGTGGAGGACCCAAACGCACAGCGCCAACACGACGTGAGGTTTCAGAGGGGTTTATTGTAGCTCTTGGTCAGACAGGCAGAGGTTGGTACACAAGTAGGCAAAAACACTCCAGCGAAGGTACAGGCAAGGATTAGACAGAGACACAGTGAAAACAACAATGACAGGCAAGGGTCTGGTACACGACAGGACTTACGAAAGGCTGGAAGGCTGAAACGAACAAACAATCTGGCAAGGCAAAGGTGTAAATGCAGGGGTACAAATAACAAACTAAACATTAATGGGATGCAGGTGGTGAAATCACATGACTGGTTGAGGAGAACAGAACTAAACCGGAAGTGATACCAAAATAAAACAGGAAGTGGCGACACATGACTAGGTAAGTAAACGAAAACTAAGGCAGACAGGAAACAATACAGGAAATACCAAAATAAGACTAGAACCAAGCACACACACAACCAAAATGCTGAATCCATAACAGGTTCGATGTGCTTCAGTCCTATGTGGGCTTGGATATGTTCTGACCTGTCATTAAATAAAGCACTTAATGAACTTAAAAAGCAGCACTTACCCTTGACAGGCTGTGCCTTCTTGCTGCTTCTCTCCCCTCAAAAAGGATCACACTGGCAGTGTAATGGTTGAGAATGTACATGGTACCAAATTAAGTCTCGCTGCAGTGTGGTGAAGATAGCACTCAATGATCTAAGAGATGTATAAATATCAATTTAGATAGGACATTTACAGAGGAGGGCGGCATGGTGTTGTAGTGGGTAGCACCGTCGCCTCACAGCAAGAAGGTTCTCGGTTCAATTCACGGAGGCAGCCCACGTTCTCCCGTGTTTGTGGGGTCTCTCAGGGTTTCTCAGGCTTTCTCCCATTAGGTTGATTGACTCTCTTTGAGTGGTGGTGTGATATGGTTGTCATGTTCTATGGTTTCGCCCTGTCAGTTCCAGTCTGGGTGTCAGGTGTACCTGCCTCTTGCCC
Source organism: Betta splendens (assembly GCF_900634795.4). Taxonomy (NCBI): domain Eukaryota; kingdom Metazoa; phylum Chordata; class Actinopteri; order Anabantiformes; family Osphronemidae; genus Betta; species Betta splendens. The sequence continues at coordinate 10,860,726 of NC_040892.2, read as the reverse complement.
ATAGCAAGCTGGGTTAGCACCACTGTGACCCCGCGTTAGGCGAATAAGCGGTTTAAATGGATGGATTTACGGATTCATTTTTCACTAAAACACATCGTAACCTCTTCCTGTAAGCCACCTGATGAGGGGCATCAGTAGTGATCTCAGGCTCACTGTGGTGAATAACAAAGCTAATTTGAGCAGGAACCAACAGATACCACCCACTTCTGTGTCCTCTTTTTTGCCACAATGTTGATAGTGGACAACACACATTCGAAATGTTTGATGTTAAAACAATTTAACAAGTTGCCATACATTTTGGATGCAATTCATTTTTGGTATAATGATTTTATCCTCATTCTCTTGATTTATCATCATAATATGATGAGAATAGTTAAATAAGCACATGAGACACCGAAGTAGTTGTGAAGTAGAGAAGAATTAATCTCAACTGGAGATGCAGCATCTTGACAGGTGGGTTGCCAGAGGATGTCTCTGCATGCCTGCTTTGCCAAATGAAATGTTTAAGGTCCACGTTAGTGCGACACAGCTTTTTACATTATTTAATCTGCCAAAAAGATGTACCTGTCCATTTCTGTCATCTTGATGGGCCTCTTCTCCTGTTTCCTTGGTGAGTGTCTGCGTTTGTATCTTTTTCTCAGAGGTCTGAGTGAAAATAATGCATGTGAAGAAACAAATATGTAAATACATGTGTATGTTCTAGACATGTGACTAAAAATGTAATAATCTACACAGATAATTACCTTCATCTTTTGCATTACAAAGGGTTTGACTAAAGGGCTCACATAGACACCTCGCTTCCTCTGTCTCCTTTGTTTCCATTCCTCCTCATCTACATGATGTCTCTATGACATAAAACCAGATGATAATAAAATTCTGTCTTATGTTATGGCATAGAGCCTAGAATCAAATCTATATGGAAAATGTATTATCAAGATGTTGGACAGTTATTTATTGAAAAACATATTACTTGAATTTGATATCTACTAACAGCAAATACTGCAGTAAAATGCAAGTTTGTAAATTATGAATCTTTTATCAATGATAATTACAGTATACACTATCCCATTTGGAAAATGACATTTTAATAAGTATTCCAACAACTATAAAATAACTAATTTCAGTTACTGAATATACTGAAGTATACTTCCGAGCTTTTTGTACCCTTTGCTTGCCCTTCAATGAATCTCTGAACTCTCAACAGACCATTCAGGGTCATCTTGTAAGTCACCACAAAGTCATCCAATCGGGTAAGCCGTCTTCTTTGAAAACGTATCCTCTTAAGGTCCCACTGACTTTTCTCCATGATGCCCTGTGTGTGGTTGTCTTGAGAGTAATTCTGGAATTGATATGATAGCAGGAAATTTTTATTTCAACATGCTTTATATATTTATATTTCAGGGTGTTATATAAGTCACATTTTAAATTAAAAAATGCATTTTTAAGTAATATGTAATATTTTTATATTGGCTTTACTTGGGTTGTTTTCTGAGCTGCTCTGTTGAACCTCTGTGTAAATTTTTCATAGACTGGCCCTGTTCCATGACGTCCAAGATCACCTGTTTAGACATTGCTCCTTCATTTATCTAATTTCTCTAAATAACCAGGGGAAATAGCTCTTACAGAACCCAAAAAAGTAGGCTTACCCAAGAGTAGTCCAGTCCACAAGGCAGCCTGAGGTATGAAGAACTTTGTTAATGCAGGAATGAATGTTGGACTAAGATACATATTGGGCTCACCGTCCTTGTCTCCTTCCTCCTGCTTAATCACTCGTTGGAATGATGTTACTCCCACATCATTCTACTCAGAAACATAAAAATAAGGCCATTAATCACATTTACGAGTGTAATGCTTTAGAGCAAGATAAATTATAATTAAGTCATATATGCAATGTGTAAAGAAAAATGGTAGCATTTTATACAGACCATAAAATCCAGCTCCACAATGGATGAGTCCTCAATGTCAGTTCTTCCTCCTTGTGTCATTATCAACTGAAGGTTTTTGAAATGTTTGTCAACTTTTTGGCCACTGTGGGAACTTGAGAACACAACAGCAGCACTGACAATGATTTCTTCAAGCTCTTCAATTGTTGTGGCCTGAGCCATAGCACCGAAGGTATGCATTGCTAGGTGGTAATGTTTTGGGGCACTGCAAAAAAAAGATAATGGGGTTACCATGAGAACAAAGACTAACTATTAGCTTTAAATAAAAAGTAAAACACTTACTGTTTTTTGCAAAGGTCCTTGGCATTTTTCATTACATGGCTCAGGCAGCGATGCAGTATTGGGAGTCGAATTGAATCCTCCGGGGCCTGGCCTGTCATGATATTGTAGTATCTGTTCAACAACTTCTGAAGACTGACTCCACAGAAATTGTAGGACAGTGACTGCAGTAAAACTATGGAGCCATCGCAAATAAACATGACAGGCCTTATTTTAATTCTCAGCCCATGTTGTCTTATTAGGTCTGTCACAAATGAGGCCAAGAAAAATGACACAGACACAGTTGTGTGGTCATTTGTGACATATATCGCTACTGGCACAGGGGATGATCCCTTTGAAGGATGTCGCACCACTAGCTCATACACGTAGAATGGTGCACTGCGACCCTTTTCTTTTTGAATAATGCTCCCAGTAGCATTCAAGTAAACGATATCATCCCTACACCGCTCATAAAAGAGGCACAGCATCTTCTTAGACCACAGCATTACTCCTTTTGGATGCATTTGTATTTTTTGTATTATGGTATCCTGGGATCCCTGCTCTTCTTCATGCATTTTTTGCAAGCTTAATAAATCATTAGTATGACTCCTTTTTTTCTTTTGTTGTCCCAGGACAAAGTTTTCAGTGTGCCTGGAGTTGGAACTTGGTCCCTACAACCTGAATCTACCACACTCTCAGCCAGCTTCCCTAAATTATCTAAGTACAGGCTACGTGGTAGTTTCGTGGTTAGGACATCTGCTGTTGTAGATCTGTCATTGGCACGTACAGGCCGTCTTTTTAAGACATTGCAACTGTGCCACACTTTGTCTCCTTTGAAAGTCACAGTAGCCTTAAGAGACAGCTCGTTATTAACTTTCACAAACACTTCAACGGGACATTCTTTAAAACGACAATACCCAGCACAAGAAAACAGAGGGCCAGTTCTTACAGACCCAGCTGCTTTCACAGTATGTCATTTGAATGCAAAACTGCAAAACGGGTGTACACTGCGAATGCCTTGCACAATGACATTGGTCCAGTCCAGTGTTTTGAAACAACATTTGTGTTGTTTACTTCTTAAATGATGAATAAAGAAAAACAAGGTCTTTGTGGCACTGGATGACTGAAATATTTATCTTGATCTTCATTGTCATTTAAGGATGATGGTGATGTCGACGTACCAACTATTATGTTCTGTAAATGCAAAAACAAACAAAGACAAAATAAAGTAAGAGCACAATATTACATTACTCAAAAATAAATTTCGTCAGCATTGTTTTCTACATCTACATTTTAACTATCTTTCTATATTATTCCACAAAGTAAGGTTTACCGATGAGTTCAGCAGTAGACATCTGTAACGATATGAATCCAAACACTGTAATATTCGCCAAATTTAATTATACATTTATTGCAATATAAGTAGTACTGCAGATTTATCTTTTACCCAGATACTGCAGAATGAGTGGTTAGAGACCTTTGCGTAAGTGAACCATAAACTGTGGCAAATTACATCTTACCATCATTATGCACTTGTGTTTTCACATTACCTAACTTTGTATGGTTACATTTAGATTTTCGTACTCATTAAATGCCTTCAATCAATGATGATGGAAATATTTAAATGGAGATAAAAGTAGGAAGCCAGTTTGCACTCAGTTTAAGTATCAATCCATGATGAAACGACAAACTCACAGCGTTGTGATGATCGCAATTGTTACAAGCATCAGCTTTAGCTTCGTTCCCTCCATCAGATTGTACGTTACTGGTGCTGCCTGCATCAGCTTCAGCTTCAGCTGCGCTCCCTCCATCAGATTGGACGTTACTGGTGCTGCCTGCATCAGCTTCAGCTTCAGCTGCGCTCCCTCCATCAGATTGTACGTTACTGGTGCTGCCTGCATCAGCTTCAGCTTCAGCTGCGCTCCCTCCATCAGATTGGACGTTACTGGTGCTGCCTGCATCAGCTTCAGCTTCAGCTGCGCTCCCTCCATCAGATTGGACGTTACTGGTGCTGCCAGCATCAGCTTCAGCTTCACTCCCTCCATCAGATTGTACGTTACTGGTGCTGCCTGCATCAGCTTCAGCTTCAGCTGCGCTCCCTCCATCAGTTTGGACGTTACTGGTGCTGCCAGCATCAGCTTCAGCTTCACTCCCTCCATCAGATTGTACGTTACTGGTGCTGCCTGCATCAGCTTCAGCTTCAGCTTCGCTCCCTCCATCAGATTGGACGTTACTGGTGCTGCCTGCATCAGCTTCAGCTTCGCTCCCTCCATCAGATTGGACGTTACTGGTGCTGCCAGCATCAGCTTCAGCTTCAGCTTCGCTTCCTCCATCAGATTGGACGTTACTGGTGCTGCCTGCTTCTTGTTCTGCAACTCTAGAAGCACTCGCAATCTTATTCTGCAGGGCCAAAGCATGCATTTAAATATTCTGCAGGAAGATATAAAACATGTCACCGCTACTATGAAAAATTGAAAATAATTACCTTTCTGTGACGAAAATAGGCTCGTTTAAGCCTTGTTTTGTGGAGTTTTATACTGGCAATTCCCAAATGTTGACACACCTCACCCCAGAATATGTCATTGAGTTCTTTGATCCTTGAAGCTCGTCAACTGCTGACAGTATATTGACTCTGATAAGAATAGTTTTTCTATCCTATCAGAAAATAATGTGTTATTTGTGTGGTCAGCTAGTAGGTAACCTTTCACATTTTTTTCATAAATTAAAACAATGACAAAATAATAAAACATACCTTTCCAAAGGCAGAGAAAACATAAATCCTAAAGAGAAACACAAACACATCCAAAGCTGTTTTCATTTCATTGGAAACCTGTTATTGAATAATTTTTTAAACAATTACTACTTAAAAAAAGATTTGAAGACAGAAATGTTGTCTGTGCTTACGATAGTTTATACAATCTTGACTTCAAAGGACTTAATATAAATAACCATTTATGGTCTAAAACGCAACGATCCAATTAGAAGATAGATTTTCGACTTTAAATAAGTTATAGATAAGTTAGTACCATAAAAGCGCAAAATAATAAAATTTCCCTTTGTTGCGTGACACGACAACTTTAACGACAACATTAGCATGTATTAACTGTGGTAATGTACTTGAGGTACCTATGGTAAACGCACTAGCAAATTATTAGTTACTAATTACTAAACAAACCCCAAAACATACTGAAAAATTCTATACATACCCTCCTCGTGAAGTCATTTGTTTTTGGGAAGCTTGTCATATGCAAAACTTAAGATAAACGTAATTTACTCAAAATTGCAGGCCGCTAACTCCTACCTAGTAGAGCGCAATGATTTGTTTTTTCACAGCGCAAGGACACACATGAACATGTAGCCTTGCGCTCTAGAATTAGGGCTTAGAATTAGGTTGATAAACTAGAAAGGATAACACAGAATACAACAGATTACACTGAGGTAGCAACTTCTGCATATTCAAGGTGACACGATGCTGTCACGAGGCAAATATCATATAGCAAATTCGCATTTTGTGCACATGGCTAATTTGCATATAACTCAGCGTGCAGTTTAGGCCTCACCTCAAACGGATCCATGAAGCTGTTCCATCCTTCTAGTTTGCGCAGTTGCACTGTCGGACTTGCTCCTCTTGTATCCTCTGGTTTCCAAAGCACGTTGGACTTTAATCAAATCTCCTCTAATTTCCAAGATACAGACGTGGACAAAATTGTTGGTACCCTTCGATCAATGAAAGAAAAACTCACAATGGTCACAGAAATAACTTTAATCTGACAAAAGTAATAATAAATAAAAATTCTATAAATGTTAACCAATGAAAGTCAGACATTGTTGTTCAACCATGCTTCAACAGAATTATTTCAAAAAATAAACTCATGAAACAGGCATGGACAAAAATGATGGTACCCCTAAAAACCTTAACCTTATTTCTTTGTGTTCTACAGTGTATACCTACTTACCATTTAGTACTGTAAATCTGAGCGCTGTGGTGAAAACTACAGAGTGGTACCTTTCCAAAGAGCCCAAGCTTTTAGATATACTCCAAATGGTTGAAGAACAGCTTTCATTTGAATTTAGGTATGTTTCCCAGGCGTTTGAGCTAAAAATGCACAGAAAATGCCATAATAATGCGTACTCCAACTCAGAAGGTGGCGGTAATGCGCTACCCAGTTTGTCAAGTGCCAATTAACCAAAGAAAAGAAGAAGAAGTCTCGAGATCTGATTGGTTATTGTGACTGTCCGTTCGTGTACAGCGCACAGGAGCCTGTTTTTGTTGGTTCTGAACGCCTCAGAAAGAATTCAATGATCCTGGCAACACAAGCCTGCTGAGATATGATTAGATAAAAACTTTACAATAATATACAACACTGGAAGCGGCGAAATCAAGCGGAAATAATGAGACGAAGAAAATACACCATGGGGAATTATTCTATCTACAAAAAACAACTTTTCACAGTATGTTGGGTCAAGCAGAGAAGTTAGCTGCCCCTGGCAACCGTAGTGTCAGTAGTGAAGGACTTCCTCGCTGTCTTCAACGTCTGCGTCTCTCCTGCGTTTTCACGCACGTCCGTGCATGTGCATAAATGCCATGGAAACCGCTGACGTTAGTCACTTCAGGCTTTGACTCCACACGTTCACGAGTGGACTAAAAGAGACTGATATCAAAACCATTTCTGTTGTGATCTTTGCAGGCGGAATGGGGCGTCATTTGCCCCAGGGCCTTCTGAAGCTCTGGAGTCGCTTCAAGCGTTGGAGAAACCGGAGGATCCAGCCAGAGCAGCCGGTGGGCGAAGGTAAGCTGTTCCTCCTAGCATCTTAACTAGTGTGTACAGTCTGACGATCAAGGATTTAAACACTGAATTAAAGGTTAAATAATACAAATTGCTGAGTGTAATAGCAGTTGAATGTTAACAAAGGTGGAAACGTTGACATTTTGTTTTGAGGGTACAGTTTTCCCCATTTATCGTTTAACGTTTGATAAAAATAAAGATGGCGCCTTGGCGCCTGTTCTTGAGCACCATGGCAACAAGGTGCCCAAGTTAAAAGTAGCTTAAATAGGCTCTATTAAAACTTTACCTTTTTACAGAGTGCTTTACTTTTCTTACAGCATTAACAGACCAGAGTTCACAGGAAGCTGCAGCGTTTGTGTTTTTTTGACTTTCTAGGAGTGGCTGTTTAGTAATTTAAATATAAATTGAATGACAACCCCACAGCTTGCTCTACAGCTTCACATGTCTCCTGTTGTACAGTGTGTGTGACTGTTTTTCTGTTCTATTTACTTCCAGGTGGTCCAGATGGGCCTAACCCCGTCCACGTCCATCCTTCACCCACTCCTCAGGTGGGTCACTCATACACACCCCATCCACCTTCTCCTCCACGCTCTCTTATTTTTTGGTCTGCTGGTCCTTCTGTTTCTCCTTCACACTCTCCTGTTCCTTGTTGCTTTGATGTCCTTGCCTTTTCTCCTTCACCCTCACCCTCTCCTACTCCTTCTTTTTCTTCTTCTTCTTCCTCACTCTCTTCTGCTTCCTCTGGTACTTGGTGCTCTGACATCTTTCCTTTTTCTCCTTACCCTTCTCCTTCTCCTTCACCCTCTCCTATTCCTTCTTTGTCTTCTTCTTCTTCCTCACTCTCCTCTGCTTACTCTGCTTCTCTGTGCTCTGACATCTCTTCTTTTTCTCCTTACCCCTGTCCTACTCCCGCTTTTTCTTCTTCCTCGCCCTCCTCTGCTTACTCTAGTACTTGTTGCTCTGATGTCCTTCCATTTTGTCCTTCACCCTCTCCTGTTCCTAGTTGCTCTGCTGTCCTTCCTCTTTCTCCTTCACCCTCTTCTACTCCTTGTTCTTCCTTCTCCTCACCCTCTTCTGCTTACTCTTGTCTTGTTTACCCTCTCCTGTGACGGAGAGAGTGAAGGAGCTCATCCAGCAGCTCATCTTCCAGGAGAGGTAAGGAAGACAGTGATGAGGAGGGGGCTGCTCTTGGAAGACTCTACTGGGGGACACTGTTTCCTACAGTAAAAGCAGTCTTGGATTTGACCCCAGGGCACCTTTTTTTAGTTTTATTTCTATATCATAAGTTTAAATGTTCATTCCAACTTTGAGAACTAGCTTTTGCGTCTGGCTGGGCAGTTTTCAGGTCCCAGGAAGCGTCTGGCGCTGGGACCTTTCTTTCTTTCCTGGATGAACACAAGTTTAAATGGTATTTTTTACCCTGAGAAGTAGCCTTTGCGTCTGGCTGGGCGGTTCTCAGGTCCCAGGTAGCGTCTGGCACTGGGGCCAGTTTTTAGTGTTTTTTATATTTTAGTATGGCGGTTGGATGGACTTTTCTTTCACCCTGAAGGCTGAGTTCAGCGCCTGGCAGGGCCGTCGATCCCCCCATGCAAGTTGCCCTAGCGTCTGGCAGGGTAGCTATCATGTTTCCTCCACAGCGATAGAAGGTCAGCTCAGTCACAGTGGCACTGGGGACACATGTCGTCTCCCACTGAAGCTCCTCAGCGGCAGATGACTGCAGTGTCATGTGTTATGGAGAAGGCACATGGCTGTCCGCAGTCCTCATCCTGCTCCACACTAAAGGGGGCAGTGACTGACGGCTTCTGACCATTACGTCTGTCTGTCCAGTGGACAGAAGGTGAGTACAAGATTTGGATTGGTTGACAGTTTCAAAGGAAGTAGTTGAATAGAAATACATATATTTTGTATATGTTAAATTTTATGTGAGACTGATTGATTGATTGATTGTGAGCTTTTTATTACATGTAGGCTCAAATGAGGAGAGAAGGTTGGAGGCCAACAGCAAACCAGAATCAGCTCCTGCTGAATGTAAATATTCATTGATCTGTTGTTTTTGCAGAATAATTGTTATATTCAGTCATTTGCTCGTGTGGTCTTATTAGTCCAACAATTGATTTTAAAGAGAGTAGTTGAGTAGAAATAAATATGTTTGTATTACATTGAAATTTAAAGTGATCCTACAAATGAATCGTCTTTCTTCACATTCAGGTTTATAAGGAGAAGGAGACGAGGGAACCGGAGATGAGCACGGTAAATTCAACTACAATGGTTCTTCAAGTATTTCTCTGATCTATTTACTCACTCTGTATTGTAATGCTCAATCAATCAATCAGTCTCACATAAGGAACCACAGCTGCACAATAACGTTCAGTAAGAATGACATGTCGTAGCTTATTCGTAGTCTGTACTTTACTTCATGTGCTCCTGAAGCCAATGCTTTGATCTTGGTTTGCGACAGGTGCAGCTGTGGAGGATGGAGAACTGTGACAACAGAGACCATGGGACCACCTGGAGAGAAGTTGTCACCTGTGTCTATGGAGGCTCAATGCAATAAGTATTTACCTGAGTAGTAAAGTGGTGATAACCTTAACATCACAATGCAGACTTGTATGTTAACAACACATCTGTTTATGATGTTTCTTCTAGCATCCTGCAGCTCTTCGCTCCCTCCAGCCTCTGGTCCAGACAGAGGGGAGCCTCCCAGTCCTAACCACATAGAGGAAGTGTCTTTATCACGGCTTTCTCTGTGCTGCTGGGTTTGGGAGACTCTTCACATAACCAGTGGTGTTGGCCTCCATCTGTAAGCAGAAGACGGTCAAGACAAGTGGTTGTCATAAATAATTTTAAACCAATTGAAATAAATAGTTTTCATGTTAACTTTTGTGTGTATACTGTATATATATGTAAAAGTTAAGCATTACCTGACTAAATGTAAAAATGCCAAGGTCTGTGTAGAGGTTTATTATGTTGATGTACTGATGGCATATTGGCAGTAGGCGTAGGCCAGGGGTGAGTGTGTGGGTGGATACTAGACCTAGGACATAACCTTTATTTTGAAACATAAAACTAAACTTAATGAAGTGACATCACTGAAGAAGTCATGAAAGCATGGTCAAAATGCTGAATATGGGTGTTTTCCTGATTTCCTCTCCATCCTGTTATAATAAAATGTCCTCTAATTTAAAAAGTACAATGTGTTTTTCAGTTTATCCAATCCATCAACTGCTCTAACTGTTATTAAAGCATGGTATGTGACTTTGCAACTCTCCATCAACCAATGGTAGATGCAAAGTGAGATATGTGTTTATATAGAAAGAGGAAAGCAGAAAACCAAGCCATTCATAGTGAGAGGTATTTATTAGTCATTATAGTCATATATACTGTATATATATAGATATATATTATATCTCTATATATAATGTCATCAAGAAAACGAACTGCTTTGTCTGAAGATGCTGGAGATTATTTCTTTGTGTTCTACAGTGTATACCTACTTACCATTTAGTACTGTAAATCTGAGCGCTGTGGTGAAAACTACAGAGTGGTAACTTCCAAAGAGCCCAAGCTTTTAGATATACTCCAAATGGTTGAAGAACAGCTTTCATTTGAATTTAGGTATGTTTCCCAGGCGTTTGAGCTAAAAATGCACAGAAAATGCCATAATAATGCGTACTCCAACTCAGAAGGTGGCGGTAATGCACAACCCAGTTTGCCAAGTGCCAATTAACCAAAGAAAAGAAGAAGAAGAAGAAGACGAAGAAGAAGTCTCGAGATCTGATTGGTTATCGTGACTGTCCGTTCGTGTACAGCGCACAGGAGCCTGTTTTTGTTGGTTCTGAACGCCTCAGAAAGAATTCAATGATCCTGGCAACACAAGCCTGCTGAGATATGATTAGATAAAAACTTTACAATAATATACAACACTGGAAGCGGCGAAATCAAGCGGAAATAATGAGACGAAGAAAATACACCATGGGGAATTATTCTATCTACAAAAAACAACTTTTCACAGTATGTTGGGTCAAGCAGAGAAGTTAGCTGCCCCTGGCAACCGTAGTGTCAGTAGTGAAGGACTTCCTCGCTGTCTTCAACGTCTGCGTCTCTCCTGCGTTTTCACGCACGTCCGTGCATGTGCATAAATGCCATGGAAACCGCTGACGTTAGTCACTTCAGGCTTTGACTCCACACGTTCACGAGTGGACTAAAAGAGACTGATATCAAAACCATTTCTGTTGTGATCTTTGCAGGCGGAATGGGGCGTCATTTGCCCCAGGGCCTTCTGAAGCTCTGGAAACGCTTCAAGCGTTGGAGAAACCGGAGGATCCAGCCAGAGCAGCCGGTGGGCGAAGGTAAGCTGTTCCTCCTAGCATCTTAACTAGTGTGTACAGTCTGACGATCAAGGATTTAAACACTGAATTAAAGGTTAAATAATACAAATTGCTAAGTGTAATAGCAGTTGAATGTTAACAAAGGTGGAAACGTTGACATTTTGTTTTGAGGGTACAGTTTTCCCCATTTATCGTTTAACGTTTGATAAAAATAAAGATGGCGCCTTGGCGCCTGTTCTTGAGCACCATGGCAACAAGGTGCCCAAGTTAAAAGTAGCTTAAATAGGCTCTATTAAAACTTTACCTTTTTACAGAGTGCTTTACTTTTCTTACAGCATTAACAGACCAGAGTTCACAGGAAGCTGCAGCGTTTGTGTTTTTTTGACTTTCTAGGAGAGGCTGTTTAGTAATTTAAATATAAATTGAATGACAACCCCACAGCTTGCTCTACAGCTTCACATGTCTCCTGTTGTACAGTGTGTGTGTGACTGTTTTTCTGTTCTATTTACTTCCAGGTGGTCCAGATGGGCCTAACCCCGTCCACGTCCATCCTTCACCCACTCCTCAGGTGGGTCACTCATACACACCCCATCCACCTTCTCCTCCACGCTCTCTTATTTTTGGTCTGCTGGTCCTTCTGTTTCTCCTTCACACTCTCCTGTTCCTTGTTGCTTTGATGTCCTTGCCTTTTCTCCTTCACCCTCACCCTCTCCTACTCCTTCTTTTTCTTCTTCTTCTTCCTCACTCTCTTCTGCTTCCTCTGGTACTTGGTGCTCTGACATCTTTCCTTTTTCTCCTTACCCTTCTCCTTCTCCTTCACCCTCTCCTATTCCTTCTTTGTCTTCTTCTTCTTCCTCACTCACCTCTGCTTACTCTGCTTCTCTGTGCTCTGACATCTCTTCTTTTTCTCCTTACCCCTGTCCTACTCCCGCTTTTTCTTCTTCCTCGCCCTCCTCTGCTTACTCTAGTACTTGTTGCTCTGATGTCCTTCCATTTTGTCCTTCACCCTCTCCTGTTCCTAGTTGCTCTGCTGTCCTTCCTCTTTCTCCTTCACCCTCTTCTACTCCTTGTTCTTCCTTCTCCTCACCCTCTTCTGCTTACTCTCTCCTGTGACGGAGAGAGTGAAGGAGCTCATCCAGCAGCTCATCTTCCAGGAGAGGTAAGGAAGACAGTGATGAGGAGGGGGCTGCTCTTGGAAGACTCTACTGGGGGACACTGTTTCCTACAGTAAAAGCAGTCTTGGATTTGACCCCAGGGCACCTTTTTTTAGTTTTATTTCTATATCATAAGTTTAAATGTTCATTCCAACTTTGAGAACTAGCTTTTGCGTCTGGCTGGGCAGTTTTCAGGTCCCAGGAAGCGTCTGGCGCTGGGACCTTTCTTTCTTTCCTGGATGAACACAAGTTTAAATGTTATTTTTTACCCTGAGAAGTAGCCTTTGCGTCTGGCTGGGCGGTTCTCAGGTCCCAGGTAGCGTCTGGCACTGGGGCCAGTTTTTAGTGTTTTTTATATTTTAGCATGGCGGTTGGATGGACTTTTCTTTCACCCTGAAGGCTGAGTTCAGCGCCTGGCAGGGCCGTCGATCCCCCCATGCAAGTTGCCCTAGCGTCTGGCAGGGTAGCTATCATGTTTCCTCCACAGCGATAGAAGGTCAGCTCAGTCACAGTGGCACTGGGGACACATGTCGTCTCCCACTGAAGCTCCTCGGCGGCAGATGACTGCAGTGTCATGTGTTATGGAGGAGGCACATGGCTGTCTGCAGTCCTCATCCTGCTCCACACTAAAGGGGGCAGTGACTGACGGCTTCTGACCATTACGTCTGTCTGTCCAGTGGACAAAAGGTGAGTACAAGATTTGGATTGGTTGACAGTTTCAAAGGAAGTAGTTGAATAGAAATACATATATTTTGTATATGTTAAATTTTATGTGAGATTGATTGATTGATTGTGAGCTTTTTATTACATGTAGGCTCAAATGAGGAGAGGAGGTTGGAGGCCAACAGCAAACCAGAATCAGCTCCTGCTGAATGTAAATATTCATTGATCTGTTGTTTTTGCAGAATAATTGTTATATTCAGTCATTTGCTCGTGTGGTCTTATTAGTCCAACAATTGATTTTAAAGAGAGTAGTTGAGTAGAAATAAATATGTTTGTATTACATTGAAATTTAAAGTGATCCTACAAATGAATCATCTTTCTTCACATTCAGGTTTATAAGGAGAAGGAGACGAGGGAACCAGGAGATGAGCAACGGTAAATTCAACTACAATGTTCTTCAAGTATTTCTCTGATGTGCCTTGGAAAGTAGTTTTTTATTATTTGTCATTTGTTTTATTCATTAAAAAATTTGAAAGGTTACCTGCTAGCTGACCACCAAAAATACAACATTTTTCTGATAGGGATAGAAAAACTATTCTTACCAGAGACCAATATACTGTCAGCAGTTGAGAGCTTCAAGGATCAAAGAACTAATGACTATCTGGGGTGAGGTGTGTCAACATTGGGAATTGCCAGTATAAAACTCCACAAAACAAGCTTAAACGAGCCTATTTTCGTCACAGAAAGCTAATTATTTTCAATTTTTCATAGTAGCGGTGACATGTTTTATATCTTCCTGCAGAATATTTAAATGCATGCTTTAGCCCTACAGCACAAGATTGCGAGTGATTCTAGAGTTGCAAGAAAGAAGCAGGCACGACCAGTAACGTCCAATCTGATGGAGGAGCGTAGCTGAAGCGTAAGCTGATGCAGGCAGCACCAGTAAGTACAATCTGATGGGAGTGAAGCTGAGCTGAAGCTGATGCTGGCAGCACCAGTAACGTCCAATCTGATGGAGGGAGAGCGAGCTGAAGCTAAGCTGATCTGGCAGCACCAGTAACGTCAATCTAATGAGGGACACGAAGCTAAAGCTGATGCTTGTAGCAATTGCGATCATCACAACGCTGTGAGTTTGACGTTTCATCATGGATTGATACTTAAACTGAGTGCAAACTGGCTTCCTACTTTTATCTCCATTTAAATATTTCCATCATCATTGACTGAAGGCATTTAATGAGTACAAAAATCTAAATGTAACCATACAAGTTAGGTAATGTGAAAACACAAGTGCATAATGATGGTAAGATGTAATTTGCCACAGTTTATGGTTCACTTACGCAAAGGTCTCTAACCACTCATTCTGCAGTTTATGGGTAAAAGATAAATCTGCAGTACTTCTTATATTGCAATAAATGTATAATTAAATTTGGCGAATATACGTGTTTGGATTCATATCGTTACAGATTCTACTGCTGAACTCATCGGTAAACCTTACTTTGTGGAATAATATAGAAAGATAGTTAAAATGTAGATGTAGAAAACAATGCCGATGAAATTTATTTTGAGTAATGTAATATTGTGCTCTTACTTTGTTTGTTTTTGCATTTACAGAACATAATAGTTGGTACATCAACATCACCATCATCCTTAAATGACAATGAAGATCAAGATAAATATTTCAGTCATCCAGTGCCACAAAGACCTTGTTTTTCTTTATTCCTGAGGCTGACTGGAATCATTTAAGAAGTAAACAACACAAATGTTGTTTCAAAACACTGGACTGGACCAATGTCATTGCGCAAGGCATTCGCAGTGTACACCCGTTTTGCAGTTTTGCATTCAAACGGCATACTGTGAAAGCAGCTGGGAATGTCCCGTTGAAGTCTTTGTGAAAGTTAATAACGAGCTGTCTCTTAAGGCTACTGGGACTTTCAAAGGAGACAAAGTGTGGCACAGTTGCAATGTCTTAAAAAGACGGCCTGTACGTGCCAATGACAGATCTACAACAGCAGATGTCCTAACCACGAAACTACCACGTAGCCTGTACTTAGATAATTTAGGGAAGCTGGCTGAGAGTGTGGTAGATTCAGGTTGTAGGGACCAAGTTCCAACTCCAGGCACACTGAAAACTTTGTCCTGGGACAACAAAAGAAAAAAAGGAGTCATACTAATGATTTATTAAGCTTGCAAAAAATGCATGAAGAGAGCAGGGATCCCAGGATACCATAATACAAAAAATCAAATGCATCCAAAAGGAGTAATGCTGTGGTCCAAGAAGATGCTGAGCCTCTTTTATCAGCGTGTAGGGATGATATTGTTACTTGATGCTACTGCGAGCATTATTCAAAAAGGAAGGGTCGCAGTGCACCATTCTACGTGTATGAGCTAGTGGTGCGACATCCTTCAAAGGGATCGTCCCCTGTGCCAGTAGCGACATATGTCACAAATGACCACACAACACTGTGTCTGTGTCATTTTTCTTGGCCTCATTTGTGACAGACCTAATAAGACAACATGGGCTGAGAATTCAAACAAGGCCTGTCATGTTTTATTGCGATGGCTCCATAGTTTTACTGCAGTCACTGTCCTACAATTTCTGTGGAGTCAGTCTTCAGGAGTTGTTGAACAGATACTACAATATCATGACAGGCCAGGCCCCGGAGGATTCAATTCGACTCCCAATACTGCATCGCTGCCTGAGCCATGTAATGAAAATGCCAAGGACCTTTGCAAAAAACAGTAAGTGTTTTACTTTTTATTTAAAGCTAATAGTTAGTCTTTGTTCTCATGGTAACCCCATTATCTTTTTTTTGCAGTGCCCCAAAACATTACCACCTAGCAATGCATACCTTCGGTGTTATGGCTCAGGCCACAACAATTGAAGAGCTTGAAGAAATCATTGTCAGTGCTGCTGTTGTGTTCTCAAGTTCCCACAGTGGCCAAAAAGTTGACAAACATTTCAAAAACCTTCAGTTGATAATGACACAAGGAGGAAGAACTGACATTGAGGACTCATCCATTGTGGAGCTGGATTTTATGGTCTGTATAAAATGCTACCATATTTCTTTACACATTGCATATATGACTTAATTATAATGTATCTTACTCTAAAGCATTACACTCGTAAATGTGATTAATGGCCTTATTTTTATGTTTCTGAGTAGAATGATGTGGGAGTAACATCATTCCAACATCATTTTGAACGAGTGATTAAGCAGGAGGAAGGAGACAAGGACGTTGAGCCCAATATGTATCTTAGTCCAACATTCATTCCTGCATTAACAAAGTTCTTCATACCTCAGGCTGCCTTGTAGACTGGACTACTCTTGGGTAAGCCTACTTTTTTGGGTTCTGTAAGAGCTATTTCCCCTGGTTATGTAGAGAAATTAGATAAATGAAGGAGCAATGTCTAAACAAGTGATCTTGGACGTCATGGAACAGGGCCAGTCTATGAAAAATTTACCAGAGGTTCAACAGAGCAGCTCAGAAAACAACCCAAGTAAAGCCAATATAAAAATATTACATATTACTTAAAAATGCATTTTTTAATTTAAAATGTGACTTATATAACACCCTGAAATATAAATATATAAAGCATGTTGAAATAAAAATTTCCTGCTATCATATCAATTCCAGAATTACTCTCAAGACAACCACACACAGGGCATCATGGAGAAAAGTCAGTGAGACCTTAAGAGGATACGTTTTCAAAGAAGACGGCTTACCCAATTGGATGACTTGTGGTGACTTACAAGATGACCCTGAATGGTCTTTTGAGAGTTCAGAGATTCATTGAAGGGCAAGCAAAGGGTACAAACAGCTCGGAAGTATATACTTCAGTATTTCAGTAACTGAAATAAGTTATTTTATAGTTGTTGGAATACTTATTAAAATGTCATTTCCAAATGGGATAGTGTATACTGTAATTATCATTGATAAAAGATTCATAATTTCAAACTTGCATTTTACTGCAGTATTTGCTGTTGTAGATATAAAATTCAAGTAATATGTTTTTCAATAAATAACTGTCCAACATCTTGATAATACATTTTCCATATAGATTTGATTCTAGGCTCTATGCCATAACATAAGACAGAATTTTTTATCATCTGGTTTTAGTCAGAGGACATCATGTAGATGAGGAGGAATGGAAACAAAGGAGACAGAGGAAGCGAGGTGTCTATGTGAGCCCTTTAGTCAAACCCTTTGTAATGCAAAAGTGAAGGTAATTATCTGTGAGATTATTACATTTTTAGTCACTTGTCTAAGAACATAACTTTATTTACATATTTGTTTCTTCACATGCATTATTTTCACTCAGACCTCTGAGAAAAAGATACAAACGCAGACACTCACCAAGGAAACAGGAGAAGAGGCCCATCAAGATGACAGAAATGGACAGGTACATCTTTTTGGCAGATTAAATAATGTAAAAAGCTGTGTCGCACTAACGTGGACCTTAAACATTTCATTTGGCAAAGCAGCATGCAGAGACATCTCTGGCAACCACCTTTCAAGATGCTGCATCTCAGTTGAGATTAATTCTTCTCTACTTCACAACTACTTTCTGTGTCTCAGTGCTTATTTAACTATTCTCATCATATTATGATGATAAATCAGAGATGAGGATAAATCATTATACAAAAATTAATTGCATCCAAAATGTATGCAACTTGTTAAATTGTTTTAACACAAACATTTTCGAATGTGTGTTGTCCAGCTATCAACATTGTGGCAAAAAGAGGACACAGAAGTGGTGGTATCTGTGGTTCCTTCTCAAATTAGCTTTGTTATTCACCACAGTGAGCTGAGATCACTACGCCCTCATCAGTGGCTTACAGGAGAGGTACGATGTGTTTTAGTGAAAAATGAATCCGTAAATCCATCCATTTTCTAAACCGCTTATTCCCTAACGCGGGGTCACAGGGGTGCTAACCCAGCTTGCTATGGGCAAGAGGCAGGGTACACCCTGACACCCAGACTGGACTGACAGGGCAACCCATAGACAGACAACCATTCACACACACACTCAAAGAGAGTCCAATCAACCTAATGGGAGAAAGCCGGAGAACCCGGAGAGAACCCACACAAACACGGGAGAACGTGGGCTGCCTCCAGGAATTGAACCCAGAACCTTCTTGCTGTGAGGCGACGGTGCTACCCACTACAACACCGTGCCTCCTCTGTAAATGTCCTATCTTAATTGATATTTATACATCTCTTAGATCATTGGGCGCTATCTTCACCACACTGCAGCGAGACTTAATTTGGGAAGTACCATGTACATTTTCAACCATTACACTGCCAGTGTGATCCTTTTTGAGGGGAGAGAAGCAGCAAGAAGGCACAGCCTGTCAAGGGTAAGTGCTGCTTTTTAAGTTCATTAAGTGCTTTATTTAATGACAGGTCAGAACATATCCAAGCCCACATAGGACTGAAGCAAATCGAACTGTTATGGATTCAGCCTTTTGGTTTGTGTGT